>NC_092067.1:22109865-23309865 GCF_039877785.1 Chaetodon trifascialis
ACAGGATTTTTTGTGTGTGTGTGCTTCTCTGTTGGGATTTTCTTGTTTGTTTAGGAATATAAAAAAAACCACATACTTTGTTTATAAAGATTGATAGAAAGATAATCTATTAATTCAACTGATTGATAGGATTTTAGCTCGTGGAAATATAATGTAATTAGATTAGTCATTGTTATTACTCAATATTGATTTTGACATTACATCTAACTTAGATATATAAAAATCAAGCCTTAAAAAACAGGATATTTCATGATTCAGAGTTTTGACTTTTTAAGAGATTCAACCTCGAGAGCTGATTGATCTGAAAGTGCGGCTGAGCTCAAAACAGGCCTTAAGGATAGGTTTAGGCAGGCAGAACTTCTGCTCTGCTCCTCTCTGTGCTGTGATCTGTGTCCTCTCCTGTGGTCTGAGAGCCAGGCAGCCATTAGCACAACCCATCTCTTTAATCAAGCCACTGGAGGAGGTACCAAAGGACGCTCTGCTGACCGCAGGATGGCTCCTCTCTTATTTTCTCACCCACTGGCACGCCCGCTCACTGGGAGAGTCCTGACGTTTGTTAAAGCCTCAGCGAGTCAGTGACAGGTGGACAGGTGGTCGTTCAAGAGCACAAGTGGGAGCCTCAGGGCCTCGTGGCTGCTGTGCAATTATGTGGGGAGCCACCACCAAACAGAAAAAGCATTTATTTAAGCTAACAGTCAGAGGACGCAAGTGTAAGCACTTGCATTTATGATCCCTGGCTTGGCCTGGATTTATCCTTTGTTTTTGTTCATGTCTCTAATTAGCATTAATGCCATCAAAGCCTAGTCACAAAATCAGCAATGCAAGGGGTTTATAAAATAAGTCACATATCAAATAAATGCATGTCAGGTGTTGAGTGGAATTTATGCCACTTTGTTATTTATCGACAGTCAAATGAAAGAAAGAGAAAAGAAAAATAGACCAAGAAATGACATGTCATTTAAGTTTTTGGAAAATTTGCTTTGTTGTATCTTTGTGTGGATTGCTGTCGGTAATTTTGACAAAAATAAATCAAAACTTGACTTTTATCGTGATGAAACCTGTGCAGCTGCAGGATCTGAGGAAGATGCTTTTCATTCTTGACTTGAATAAACTGTGAAAGGAGAACAACAAGACACAGACTCAGCACAGACACCAGCAGGACTGAGGTACAAAAGGAGGTAAACGACATGTACAAACATTAATATCAAGTATACTGAGCCCTAAAAGTGATTTACCTGCAGTGGTACCGCTGCAGGTGTCCAAATGTGTGTATGTGTCGGTTTGGGTGTGTGCGTGTCCAATAATCAGCCTTCCATTGTATGAGGTGCTGCTGTTTGTTTTTGTGTATTTCATTTTCTGGAAGAGGCCGGTAGGAAACAGGCCTGCTCTGCTTTGTTTTTTTATCATGCACTGCATAAACAATTCAAATTCAGATCTCGTTTTATTTATCACAGCTCACATCCACATCCTATGGTAATGGTCGCCACATTTCTAGGATGAAAGGGTACAATGTGTTTGCATGTGCCAGGAATTGATACGGTGAACGTGCGTATGTACATATACTGTGTACAGATATGCAGAAATATGAAGGGGTTCAGATGGGGTGTGTGTATAGTATATATGAGGGTCTATATAGATTGCTTGTAGGGGTCTGAGTTGACAGTATCGTTTCACATGCAACGTGGCGAGCTCTCTTTTATTTTCCCAGCCAGTGTGTTTGATGGACAGTAGTCCTGCCAAGCATACGCATGTGTGTGTGCATGTGTGTGTTTACTCTGTCAAATGTGTCCCATATGTGGGTGCAGGTCGAGGCACATGCACACTTCCTCTCGTCTGCGATAATGCCTGCCACCACCGCGCTTGAGTGAAATAGTGTTTGCCTAATGCGTTTTGCGATGATTGGGGTAATATTACGATAAGGTGTTTGTTCTGACATGGGAAGTGATAGCCCAGCATCATTTGTTTCTGCGTGTAATAACATGTTCTTGTGTTGTTGTTCGCTCTTTATTCCATAAGTCAATAGCAGTAAAACCTCTCTGTAGTAGTAATGTAGGCTACTTAGAATGGATGGCATTTGTAGGCCATTGTAATGCTGATTGGAAGTTGTACAAACTCCTTAAGAAATTGTGGTTACTTAAATAAATTTTTGTTAGCCTTTCAAATGTGAAATTCTTCTTTAAAATGCTCAAATTCTGCAGTTTTCATACATAAACACACACTCTCCTCCCTCTGCAAGCGATGCTGGGGTACCACAAAGCAGTATATTGCGTGATTTGCTTTCTCTTTAATCTATGTGTAAATATTCAGCTTGTCTACTGTATGCCTATGTTGCATAACTACCCTCTCACTGCTCTTGAACTTAGTTCCACGCTTGAATTTCCAGACTTTGAGAAATTAATGGTAAAGCAAAAATAGTAAGTCTTTCTTGAGATAGCCCTCTAACTTCTGCATGCAACATATTTACTGTGTGAATATGTACAAACACATCATTAAATGAAAAACATGCACAGAAGTCCTCAACAAATAATTCCAGCTACAACAAAAAATCTTCCTAGTGCTAGAGGCCATTTAAAAAAAAAAAACCCTAGACCACATAACATGGCAAAACAGTCATCATCGCTCATCATGGCTGTGAAACCTCATTTCTCATTTGACTGCGGCTTGTTTTATACTTGCTGCCCCTTCTGTACCCGTCCCAGTCCCCCAGAGACGGAATCAAAGAACCACCTCATGTCAACAAACATATTTGGGGTCTCTGTTGACAATAGTTTTATTTAATGTCCTCAGGGCCCCTTCATGCTGAGAGATTTTCTCAGAGCCGAGGCGTTCTATCTTAACCCCCAGTGACTAACGGAGTTGTTCACTGCGAGGTGTACAGTCCTGTTTACACTATATATGTCATGGCTGTATAGGTCTTAATCTGCGTCCTCATCCGTGTTTTCAGTCGTCCTTCAGACCTGCATAATGTAATGTATGTTTGCAGCATCATAGTCCACTGAGTTTGCAGTTCTGTGTCTCATCTTTTTACCTTTAGACCGGGGCAGACACATATTAGCTCAAGCCAAGCTAAATCATTTTGGTGAACCAAGACACTGAATGGTCCAGTGCTCTTCATGATGTCGTAAAGAGCAGCCTCATGAAAAGCTCAGGGCACAGCAGGTGAGTCTGAGAGGAGACGTGGTGTCCTGTAAACATTTCATTTCACATCAGTGTCCAAAATCCCTTCCTCAGACACCCTTTGCCAAGGCTGTCTACAAGGCACAACTAAGGTGACATTTCTAAAAGCTGCGTGGAAGGAGAAAGAGACCAACTACATGGATAGTCTTCCAAAAACACACTGAATACTAAACTGTCACCGAGGGGAATCCTGCACACACAGGAAGGATAAAAAGACTTGCATGCACTTGGGAATAAATATGCACTATGCACGTGCATTACATAGATCTGTATACATGTAAACATTACTTAGGTACAATATGAAAACACACACACACACACACACACACACACACACACACACACACACACACACACACCGGACCTTCAACTGGCTGCACTGAGAATAAGCCAGGACCACCCAAAAAGACTCCGCAAACATGTTCCACAACTCAAACTGGATCCCACAAATACAGGAGTACCGGTACACACACACACACACACCCACACACACACACACACATACATGTATACACACAAAACTGCAACCTCATCCCTGTTTGACTCCAAAAGGCTAATAGAAGGAAAGCCTGGTACCACTGGAGGAAGTGACCACAAAAGAGGAGAACATCATCACCGCAGCATTCACCAGTTTTCTTCGCTGACTCGAACCTCCAGACAGCACAATGCCTGAAAGGATGTGCAAATAACTTGAGGCAGAAAGGTTTTAAATCAAATAACGACAGAAACCAATGAGTGGATCAGCAGATCAGCAGCAGATATTTTGAGGCAATTTAGCTGATGCTTAACGGACAAAGAAAAGAAGAACTATTTTGACTGGACTCCTTATAATTTCAGCTCACACAGAGAACCTCCAGGTCTCCTCCTCAGGACTTGACGCGAGCATCACTCACCCCTCACTTCCCTCACCCCTCGCTCCCCTCCCTACGTCCCCTCCTCTCCTACCATCCCATCCTCCGGCCTAATTCAAAGCATCTTGTGGGGTGACTGCAGCGGAGAGAAGGATGTGGCTGAGGCAAATGAAAGAATCATAACAACAGGATCAAAGCAGTCTTGCAAATCTATTCCTTCTGGACATGGCGGCTTTTTGCATGAAACAAAGAAAGTCAAAGACAAGACAGACAGCGCGATGCACAGAAAGGGAGGAAAGGGATAAAAGGGAAGAAAAGAGGAGAGGAGGGGAAGAAAGACGGAGTCATGAACTCTGTATCTCATAGAGACGGTCATCGCACGTGCTGCTGCTTGATTGATGCTCTGCTCGTCCTTTCCAGCTTCTTTGTGTCTTCCACTCTTCCGTATGTCGATCACACCAGCACACTTTCTGCAGCTGTGTCCAGACTGATCCATTACTCTGACTGGTCGTGCTGCCTTTATATTCTAACTTCACGCAGCAGTTTGTTGGTTTTCCTGGTTGATGGAAAGAGCACAAAACAAACCAGTTAGCCCGAAGTGGAAGTAGAATCAAGTAAATCTGGAGCATTTACTCAGTTCGGGGAATTAATTTTCATGTTTGCATCATCGTAGATGCTTGAGTAGGTTCTGCTGATGAGCCGTCTACTCTTATAAATATGTTTCAGCGTTAGTTTGTCACTGTTTTGTGTTGTGTACATATGTCTGTCTGAGTGTACAAACACTGGTAGAAGAAAGAAACGAGTTCTCTGTTGGAAACGTTTGTAACCTTGTGGAGTTTAGATTCATTTTCATCAGTAATTTTTATTTGTTTAGCACCTTTTAAACTGTCCTTACGACTTCCTTTGTTTGTCAGCGCAAACTCAATTCAGGAAATTATAAAGCTGCCAGAAACCCAACATAAAAGAAAAATGACACATTCACCTACAAAAATATTTAGGATTAATCACTTAAATTATTACTGTAGAGTGGTTGAAAAATACTTTCACACACACATACAGCTGAAAAATGTAAGACATGAAACTATAATATACTCTATTTAGATGTAACATGGTTTTATGTAAATGTTGTAAATCACTGAAAAATATTAAGAATTTAAAGTGACAGTGACATAAAGTTGTGTCACCGTAAGTGAAATACACTGTGTGCTCACCGTGGAGTAGACAGACAGATATCTAATAAATGGGGTCGATTGTGTCTAGAAAATCTTAGAATCATTGCAAGTAAACATAAGAATCTTTGGATTTAAAAGGACTTTCCTGTGATACCTGCTCTGCTCTTATTTGTCCAACTCTGCACATCTGGCAATGAAGCAGGATTATCCAATCAGGCAAGTATTTGCGGTGGCAGAAAGTTTTTGTTTACCATCTATTGTTACGTTTTTTAAAAACATTATCTGCCTTTGTGTGGGCTATCATTTTGCACTTGTTGAGCTTTTCCCCTCAGAGAGCCTTTGGCTTTTGGTTCTAAAGCATTGTCCTGCCTCATTGAATGCAAGTGAGATTTTAAAAAATTTGTTTGTAGAATGACGGCTCATTCGCAGTACACTTTTGCATTTTATCAGTTTGAAATGAGTACGGTGGACTATGGGAATAAGTCTCAAATGTTGTGGTAAATATTCCAGCCCTGCTGTTCTTCCCTGCGCTCCTCCCTGCTTCATCTCCCTCAAGCTGGAACCGAGATTTCTGCATAAAGGAACCAGAGCAAGCCAAATCCGCACTCTGCACGAACTGCATATTTAGCTCATGATGCATCGATCCTCATAATTCACAGGGTTCTGTCATTTTACACTCAATTTACAATATGTTACAGCTCGAGAATCCACAACACATTTTCTCAGACATAAAAGACAGAAGGAAATTATGGAAAGACACGGGGCAAAATCAAACCAGCGTAGCTGCTCAGACCGGGCACTGTCATTTGGACTGTGCACTCTGTTTCGAAACACATCAAAGAAAATCATGATTTTGCCTGAAAACCCACAACATGACTAGTATCCCCCACCCCTCTTGTTCCCCCGGCCTTGCTGTTCCCTGGAGGAAAGGAAAATGTGGATTCTCAGAAGTATTATTCCAAAAAAATATACACACTATGAACAAGAGTGAGAAATATATATTCCAGATCCATCGGTAAAACCCTCATGTTTGGACCCAGGCCTTTTTGTTTGGCTCTGTTTGAGCTGCCAGGGGGTCCAGAGGGATTGGCAGGTTTACAGTTTGGGGGCATGTGAGGCTGTTGGGAAATGGGGTGTTTGCTGTGTAAAGAGCCACCTCCTGAAAGTCTCTCTGAAACAAAGAAGTTGCTGTGTGACAGTTCAGTGGAAGCTTCCCAGTCACTGTATGGGCCTTTGTAATCACCACAAAAGAACATACCAGCAGACTAAGTCCATAACTCATCCGCACAAACAAACTCTGATGTCGGTAAATGAGGCCGAACTCCAACCCCTGAAGGGTGAGACTTGGCTTTTGCGGTGCAGCTTGATGAAGGCAAACAATGCAGCTGTATGCTGACGAGAGGACGGGACAGGAGACTGGAAAGTGGCAAGACGTTTCATCCGAGGCCGACATCGCTGCCGTGAAGCTTCACCGCTCCACCGAAGGCAAATGTCTTGATACATTTGTTTTATGGTAAATTTTACCGGTCATATCCCATTTGCGCCGCTGGGTATTTGTGCAATCACTTTGCTGTAACTCAGCGGTGATGACAAAAGTTTGGGATGATTGTTGGATTGAAAGCTGCTGGATGTTATTTTCTAGCCCTTGGCTTCATTATAGGACCGTAGAAACAATCTGTTAACAATCACAATGTACGATCTTTGTAGAAAAATCTGTCTGTTGTCAGGTAAAGACATTTAATATCTAAACAAATTTGAAGAAAATAATCAACATGAAATTTGAACATATTTACAATACAAAGAGTTGAGCTTACTTGATCTATACATCTGAGTTATATAAGCGTTTAAAAGCTTGTGACTCACTCCTAACATATTGACAGCAGTGCTTGGGTGGCCGACGTCAGGGCTTAGATGAATCTTTATGCTGATGTTGTGAAAACGCCCCCTGTTTTCGGTCTAAACTTATCAGTGTATGGTTTGACGTGGCTGCCAAAGACCTCACAGGCTGCACTTGTAACGACAGAGAAACACAGAGGCCTGAGGAAAACCTCGGCCAAGGCCATCCATGACAGCTGGCACACCACACGGCCTAAAACAATACACAACGTGTCCCTCCTGACGGCCATCAGTACACACTCGTACAGTCACGGCAGGGGAAGAACACACGCTTGCCCTGACATCTCCAGACAGCGAAAAATAAACGGACAGATGGAAAAAGAAGATATATAATGAATACCAGTGGTCTGGGAGAAAGGCAAACTGATCTTCTTCTCCCTCATAGAGAGCGATGTCAAAGCGCCGGGTGTCATTGTGTAATAAAGATCTTGCGAGCCCTTCTCACTCAAGACCCTTCCATGTGCAGGCTCCCTAAGTGTCATTGGAGAGTTAGCGCCAGGACCATGAAAGCACCCGCCACAAGTCATTAAAATACCTTTGAGAATATGGGATGCTTATCAAATAATATGAACCACATTGCTCCACTTTCCCCCTGTGTAAACGGGGAGTGGATGTGGGGTTGGGGTAGATATCTCTACCTTTTCAAGTACTCTTTGAAGTCTGGGTATTGAAACAAGTGCCTGGGAAAGTGGAAAACTTTATACATAACTACAACGGAGAGCTGGCTTCTGTAAAGGTCATGACCTGGCTCTGTCTTCTAGTGTCAGTTGAGTGGAGGGCGTGAATTGAACCAGTGTTGGTAGTGTATACATTCCTGTGTGAAAACATCTGTGAACACATTTTGCTGCTTAATTTGCACATCAAATCTTGTCTCTTTCGCATCTTTCCTCGCTTTCGTTTCAGGCGTAATGAGGCCTCCAGCTGAAATCACTGACCTTAAAGAACACCATTGGATGCCCTGTAAAAATACCAATCATCATCTCCTCATGGACGTTCAGAAGGAGGAGGACTTTCCATCACGGCTCTTTTTTCCAAGCTTCAAATGTCCGGCCGATTTAACAAGAGGAGAATACTGGAACAGCGGTGGGATCTGCCAAAGTCACTTATTCTAATTTTTTGCCATGATGCTATGAAAGTAGAAAAAACACACAAGCGGTAATTTTGGTATTTTCCTTTTGTTACTTTAATTCAAAATTTGTCTTTTTTTTAAAGCTATATGCCACATGGCCCTTTGAAACTAGAGAGACAAAGCAATGCCAGATCACTATCTATTGTTTGAAAAATGTAGTAATAATCCTCTGTACCCACATCCATACAGTGGTGAAAACTGTGGGAGATTTGGCCACAAAAATGGGGAAAGTGGGGAAACGCAAACCTGGATTGGGTGCATGCCTTTACTGTGTCATGTTATTTTGATGACAGAATGTTTGAGAGATTTCATACAAGACATTAAAATGTCAGCTACGGGCAGTGTAGCTCCTCTTAATCCATCTAAAATCACAAAGACTTGACATCTGAACATACCACAAAAATCCCTGTTATTGCTGGTTTGTAATTGCATTTATTTCTGTTTAAGAACAGATAGAAATGGAGCATGGAGTTACTTCAAGTAGAGGCTGAAGTTGTATTTGATCAGCTGATCAGAATCAACGATACACCATCACTGCCTCATTTATCAGCTCCTTGGCTACCAGCTGTAATAATGTGGTTTATGCAGTACAAAGCACAGCCAGAGGGAGTGAAGTGCCCTCTTGGAAGCCCCTAGGGTGGATAAAACATGATTAAGTACAGTACCCTGTACGGTGGCCCACTGTGAAAAAAAAAAAAAAAAAAGACAAAATGAAGTCTAGGGTGCCTTCCAATGGAGAAAACATGATGAAGTGCCCTCTATTGCCAACTTCTATTGGAGGACACGTTAAAATGCACTAATGGGTGTCCTTAAAATTGAGAAAACACCATGCAGTGCCCCTCCAGTGGAGAAAACATGACACAGTGCATGCAGCTCGTGCCCTTTTTATCCTTTATGCCCCGGTCCCTCAAACAGCCCGAGTCGCCACTGGGCTCCCTAATAACTGTTTCATACACTACTAGCTTTTAAATGGTATCATCTTACCCATAAATATAATTAAATTTTGTTGGTCACAGGAGAAAAGTTGCATTCTATCAAGAACGTTGTGAAATTAAGAAAGTATGTCCATTACATAATATTTCCCAAAAGGTGGTTTTCACATAAAATCTTCCCCCTTGACATTTCTGCGCTGCACATTAGTGACTTAATGCCTGTTGTTTGACTCATGCAAAACTCTGGATGTTCCTTCATAGTGCACTTTAATCAGATATTGAGTAAACAGGTCTGGGGTACGGCAGCCTGACGCCGCTGTCTGTCTTTGACATTTCCCCCTGACGATCTCAGTCACCCCGCCTTGGAATTTCTCCTGAATGGCTCACACTCCTCTGCTTTGGGCCAAGCTGGATCCCCTGAGGCCCATCTTCAGGAGGAAATTATTTTTCATTGCCCCCAAAACACTGCGACTCTTGCCAGTTTGGCCTCGTCCCCCTCGTGCTAGCCTCCACGTTGTAAGGCCGAGCTTCCTCCTGCCCGTGAGGGGGCAGCTGTGAGGTCAGGCCTTCAAGAAAAGCAGGTCACAACCCGGACTTCAGTCCCTGCACCATGTGGCTCCTTTGCCTTTTTTCCCCTCCATAGAACAAGGCAAGGCAGTATATTATCTTAAATGTACTAGACTGACTTCTCTGAAACAGTAGGAGCATCCGATCCATTTTCGCTGGGACCCTGCACGAACACTTGCCAAGCTTGTTACTTTTGTTATATTTCAAGCAGGGGACACAGTGGTTTTATAGTCAAACAAGGGTTTCATGTTGTATTATTAAACTTTGTGTTTTCAGCGGTTAGCTTTTGGGGCTGGGAAACCCTTACCAAAAATATTTCACTTCAAATAATCTGAAGTAACTGAAAATACATTTTTGTTGTTGTTGTGGTTTCCCTTATGAGCCACACACAACATTTAAAAAGTTTGTTTTTGACCATTTTTGCTGTAGCAGACTTATATTCTTTTTGATGTTAATCCAATAATTGGGAGGTTTGGGTATCCACTCTAATTCACTGTGTGACAGGTCATGACTTTTGCTTCAACAATGCAGTGACTCATCAAATTGGCAAGACGGTTCCAGTGCTTCAGGTGAGTCAGCAGGAAATCCACTGACGCTATTGATCACAGTCAGTGGCTTTGCTGTGTTCCAAAATGTTTAGCTCATTTCCACACGACACCCAGAACTACATTCCACCCACAAGACAGGAGGAGGAGACCCGGGGCTCAGTGGAGCTTCTGTCACTGTTACAATAGCACGTTATAATGTTATCATAGCACAAACAGTGTCAAATATAGAAGTATTTCTTTTTGATGAACAGCTCCAAGTTGTTTCCTTTAAGTGCTGGATTCAGTGTTTAGTTTGTCCTTTCTGGGCTGCTATAGAAACATCGCGGTGCAACATGGCGGACTCTGTGGAAGAGGAGCCGCTCCCTCTGCAGATACAAAGAGCTTAATCTACAGTAACAAAAACACAGTGATTCTTATTTTCAAGTAATTATACACCAATGAAAACACAAGTCATATAATCATATAAATACCCCTAAATCTTACACACTGGACCTTTAAAGGAAGAGTTCAACAATTTGGCAAGTAGCCTTCTTACTGAGAGATGAATGAGATCATTGATAGCACTTCCATATTTGTCTATTCAAAGTGAAGCTACAGCCACCTGCCAATTAGCTTAGCTTAACACAAATACTTGAAACAGGGGAAACAGCTAGCCTAGCTCTTTTCAAAGGTAACAAAACCCACCAATCAGCACCTTTAAAGCTCACTAACGAACATGTCATACATGTTTAATTTGTACAAAAGCCTGAGTGTAAACGCGTCAAGCTGTGGTTTTATAGGAGGTTATGTGCCACATTATTTCTTGGTTGAGCCAGGCTAGCTGTTTCCCAGTGTTTCCAGTCTTTATGCTAAGCTAAGCTAACTGGCTGGTGGCTGCAGCTTCATATTAAACAGACAAACCTTTCAGCTTTGACCAAACTGGGCCAATATCTTACATCAATATCACTGGTTAACAAACATGTAAGCTTGAGCAAAGCCATACAGTAGCTGTTATCCTCAGAATCTAGTTTTCCTTTCTTTCACTTGACCTGTTTTTCTTTTACTTCGTTTTGAAGAGTATGTCTGACGTCTTTAATGTCACTGCTCTTATTCACGCTTCCTGCTCGCTGTGATGGAGAGCGCTGTTCTCTCGGAAACATCGAGGTGGCAAGCTGGCCCTCTGTGCTCCAACGGTCAGCCTTTTCAGAGTGTCCATGAACAGAGTGGAGCACAGCTGAAGAGATGGTGGTAAGTCAGGGCGTGAGGGGGAAAGGTAGCGGTGGAGCGACGTCTGTGCAGCCAAGACAGAAGCTCCTGTGGTGTCTGGCAGACCGGGGAAGAAGCCTTGGAGTGTTCTTTCTTCCATTTCTGTCTGGTTCTTTCCTCTCTGTGTCTTCCTCATCTTTCCTCCGTCTCTATTTCGTTTTTTCTCTTTCTTCCCACACCCCTTATCCTCATCCAACTGTGGCAGGCGAAATACAATGAATCATTGATACTAATTTTTCTCTCATGGATGCATTTTCCAGCTCCTGGGAATCTAATTTCCTGTTTCTGCTGCTGTCAACTGATTGGTGTTTATGTTTAGCAATCTGTTTCTTATAACCTTTTTGTTTTCTGGCCTTTATTCCTTCTCTCCTCCAGTCCACCTCTTTCTCTCTTTGTTTCAGTTTTGCTCGCTATTGTCTACATGAGACTTTCCGAGATTAGGCCTACTCACGGATAAGAGGTTTCAGTCCTTGGCAGCAGTTAAACCAGTTAAGAGATGGCAACACCTACAGCATGAGCCACTCAATCCAATCCAAACGTCCATAGTGGGGAAGTGGTGTTTGTGTGTCTGAGGTGGGGTAGTCCCAAATGGAAAAAGCACATTACTCCTGCATGAAGTCAGCTTCTTCTTACACTCCTCACAGTGGAGATTGTAAGATTGAGTAGATGAACTGTTGTTAATTTAGATGTTACAAAAATCTAATTCCTGTGCCGTTTATCCCTGCTTGACACGGGAACAGTGGTAAATAAATTTAATGAGGCACAAAACAGAACCATCTTCAGCTCATGATGTGCTCGTTCCTTTCTTCTTTCCTGCAGTGTAAAATTAGAGCATTGCGCCTCAAGCACTAAGAGGTTGGAGGTCAATCATGGTTGCAGAGCCTCTGCTTTTCTTTGTTCTGCAGAGCGAGTTTAGGCTTTCTGTGGAGGACAAACCTCTGTGATATCAGCTTTAACTTGGATCTGGACCATAATGCAATGAAACCTCAACAAGGGTCATTTTCTGTATTTATGTGGGGAGGATTTTCTGAGCATGTGTATAGTTAATAGTGGTCACACCTGGGAGCTGCCAGCACAACTTCAGTGCACTACTGCTGACTGCTGAGCAGCTCCACTTGGGAAATTGAGGCTTAAGTGCCTGGCACAGCAGACCCTGGATGGTGTTTGATTAGAGAAAGGAGAATGATGGGTTTTAAATTCTACCAAACAGATTTAACCAACTTTGGGCCAAACTTTCTAAACCTGGCACCCACACTGAAGGAATACTGACAGCAAATAATACAATACATAAAATTGATACTTACGGGGTCAAAGAGGTGCAACATTGTGTGGGGACATCGTTTCACTGGCAGCTTCACATGCATCTTACATATACACCTTAAAGCAGTGGTCCAACATTTTGAGAAATACACTTATTTGCTCATGACAGCCAGTGATGGTTAGCTTAGATTAGCATTAAGGCAAGAAATAGGAGGAAACAGCTGGCCTGGCTCTGTCCAAAGATAACGAAATCCTCTTATGAGCACCTCCAAAGCTTGTTAATTAGCATTAAGCAAACTGTCTGCCACCTGTAGCTTCTTATTAACCGTACAGGCGTTAAAGTGGTATCAAGTTCTTCATCTAATTCTTAGCAAGAAAGCTAGTAAGCGCATTTCCCAGAATATCGAAGTATTTCTTTCAATATCGAACAAATGCATTTCAAGATGAGGCAGTGCAAGCATCCAACTCTTACCAATGTCAAAGCTTCATTCCTAGGTGCCATTTTGGAATAAACATGGGGTCTCTGAGGTGGCGCCACAGGGGAGGAAGCATAACGTACCAGCGAGGAATGCGCCCCTCACGTCTGCAAATGGATCGGAACATTTGCAGTGTTGCTGCTCTTATTTTCGACTCTGTTTTCTTTGACTTTGTGATTTGAAATCGCTCAGGCCTCATTGCTAATGCGTGTTGTCTGGTGGTATTATTTGGTGCAGGCAGTGGGGCACTCGGGGGGTGAGTGCTCTCCCCCCACTGCGACTGTCAACTGGCAAATCAGCCTCTCATGGAAACCAGACGTTTAATTGTTCTCAGATGCTGAAGCTTTTGGTGTGAGCCGCAATGTGTGACTTTGCTCTGTTCTAACGTTGGTTTAATTCACTGCCGTTGATTAAAAATGCTTGCGTGCCTCGCAGGCTTGAGGTCTGAATGAATGGGAATGCAGATCAGGCCGAGGTCAAACAGTTGCAGCAAAGATTGGGAAGAATTACTGAGATCTGTTTGTACCTATGAGTAGTAAATAAATTAGTTGGTTTCAGTGTTTAATAAGCTGTCAATCTTTAAAAGTATGCTTAATGGACTCGAAATATTTGCATGTTATTGTGAGACTATGAGTAGGATAAAGGAAATCACTTGGAAATAACTGTAGCATGCTAAGTTAATATTTTATGTTGTACAGAGCTGAAAAGCTGCAGGATGGTGCATCAAATAAAGAACTTAATTCCAATATGTGAAATAACAAACTGAAAACACAACTCCAGCCGGTTTGCGCATGCTATTAAATATGTATGTTTACAAGGCATCACTCAGGGAGTGTTTTCATTCACCAGATTTCGATTTGGTTATATAAGAATGGTCACCGTGCACGGCATCTCACGCTGCAGTCATGTGAGCCTGAGCTGAAAGCAGTAAAATTTTGATAAAAGTCGGATGAGAATCAATCACAAGCTTCCTGTCTCGTCCTGTGCAGCAGTATGAAACTCTATCACCAGCCCCTTGTCTCTCCAGCATTTGGTGGATGATTCAAAAACCCAGTCAATCATTTCTTGATCGTTCCCTAGCCAGTTTCTAGTTTTACCTTCAAGTTGAACCACTGTGATCAGGCTGCTGCGGACGTCTTATGTTACAAACTCTGACTACTGAATTATCAGGTCTTCAGACTTCTCCATGCAGTTGTGATTCCTCGCAGGCTCGGCTCGATCGTGCCAACAACCTGAGGAAAAATAATAGAGCCGTCATTATTCTTTCAGATGGGACCTGGTTGAAAAAGCTCTCTATATGTTTAACAGCCGAACCTTCCTCCTTTCTGAACCCACTCTCCTTCCTTTCTCTATATATCCTTGGCAAGAGCAGGAATTTCCTCCTGGTTGAGATGTTTTTGGCATATGCCAGTTGAGTCATGCATGATCTGCAACCCTCTGCCTCTATGGTGCATAATATGGATTTTATTTTAATGCTATTTCTGAAAGAATACGAAAAACCTTGTTGCACATTGCTCTCCAAGGCATGGGATCATAACATTCTGCTGCGGGGAAATACACCCTCCTAGTAAATCACATAAATTGCAGTAATGTTGCTTTTTCAGAAAATCATCAAAATGGTCGCAACATTTATCACAGTGGGTGTTCCCTGGTGGCGGCAAGAAAATGTGCAAAACCTGATTTAATTTAAAAGCCATGAATTCTTGCTCATGTTCATCAAATATTCAGACAACAACGCGTTCTTTGATGTTTTGGCTTTGCTGTAGCATTATTTTGGATGTGAAATCATGCAGCTAAGGATTTGGGTTCTGGCGGAGTGAAGCTTGGCGCAGTGAAACAAACTTCTGTTCAGCTAAGTGCGTCCGTCCGTCTTCACCCATGCAGAATGGAAAGGATTCAAATGATGTTCTGGTTTTTGGAGATGGCCTCAGCGCAGTCATTGCATGACGATCGATCACAGGGCCGGATGAGTCAGCTGGTGTCACCGTTTAGAGATTCAATATTAAAAAAACATTCAGGTGATGATGATTGATGAAAAAGATACTAGAACAAGGACAGACTTCTTGCCCAGTTTTATTATATTTTTTAAATAAATACAGTAGTTATTGTTGATATACACTCATTCACTTTCTTGCCAAGAGTCAGATGAGAGGATCAACACAAGGCATAACGAGGCATACTATGTTAATTAGTGAGCTTTGGAGGCACTGGTAGGTGGATTTTGTTACCTTTGGACAGGGCCAGGCGAGATATTGCACCTTGTTTCCAGGCTTCGTGCTTGGCTGCAGAACAGCAATAATTTAAAAATAACTAATTAAGATATGGACCACGATAAAATTAAATGCAATTGTAAACTGTAAAATGTTGGAAAAGAAGTTTTTCTCTTTTGCTTACACAGAAGCTTGTTTGAATATTATAAAGCTTGACTTGGTTTACAATTTTAAAGTTCAACATTTTAGCTATAGCTATCATGCCACCTAGTTAAGATCAGGAGTAAATGCTCAGAGCAAAGGCACTTGTCACTGTCTCCTTTCATTAAAGGATCAGTCCCATCATAGCTGTGAAGCATCTGTCACCAGATGGAAAGCATTCATCTGCACAGAAGAAAAGAGATCATTGGATTATCAGATAATCACCCAGTTAACTATAGAGTGACATTAGAGATGCTCCCTGTTTGCATTCTTTTTGTCTCTCTCGTCTCTGAGCACTCAACAACATACCCCCCCCCCATGTCCCCAGTTCAGCTATCTCCTTTTATCACTTTGCTTTGGGTGTCCTATCCACTACCAGTGAAAACAGAGGATTGTCCTGAGTGTGAATGTCCTAAGTGTCAGCGTCTCTTTTCAGCTCCAAATCAAATCCAGAGCAGAGTCCACTCAAACCCTGCACAGAAAAGACAGAACAGACAACAAGCTTCTTTCATTTTCTCTTAATCAAGATGGGAAAACACGCAACACCTCGCTGACCTGAACAACAGGGTCAGCACAAAGACAGATGAAGACAACTGGTGCACAACAAAGCAAGCAGCTGGTCTTTAGGGGCAGCGTGTCCACCGGCATGTCTCTGCAGTGACCTAAGACGCCCTCGTGCCTGTTAAGACCATCTCCTGAGTATCAGCCCTGTCTATGTATGTGTGTGTTTGTCTCCATGGACCTGATAGTGTTTTGTTCCAAGGAAGTGGAGTTGCAGGAGGAGCATATTCACATCTGGTTTCAGCAAGTGTGTCCCCATAAATGGTACCTAAAGGCCGTGCAACAAAATCTCCAAGGTTGGAAATCATCCGTATGCCAGTGCGTCCCTGTCATTTAGCTCTTCACACAGATTTGAGAAAGTCGAGCACCACAAGCGGACAAATAATTCTTTAATGAGCAGCTTTGACTCGTATTAAATATCAGATTAAATTCCTGCAACATTTATGTGTTTTTAGGTTTCTTCTTCCTCTCAAACATGTGCAGGGGCGCTCCACCAATTTAATGCATGAAGCTCAGTTTACTTGCTGCCATGGGCACAAATCATCCTGTGAAAACTAACATTGCATTGTGGGAAATGTAGGATGCAGGGTTTCTGCGGGTTGACACACACCAGGAGCTTCTGGCTGTTCTTTTATCCGTTGTTGACAAGCCCTGGAAGTTCTTAGAAAACTACATCGCTGGAATCCTCCATTAAAGGCAAATTTGCTTCCTTCTCTGATCGCCTCTAATTTCCACCATTTTTCAGATTTGTGGCCGACATGCTCACATACATCATACTACCCAGTGATTTATACAGCTATTACAAGCTGAGCGGTTTTGCTCCATTCTGCCAAAATGCACTGAATCATTACTCCAATTTTGATAGTGACCACCTCACATTTTATTTGCTTGTAAAATGCTGTTGTCACTCATTACAAAAATGTGTGTGAACTCAACCGTGTCCCTGATTCTTTCACTAGCAAAATTCATTTAACATCGCTGATATTGCTGCGTACCCACAGAGTTGGAGAAGGCCTTGAACCTCATCTATTTCCCCAATATATATCTGCTGTCATGGAAATAACGTTTCTTTTCATTTCTTATTGGACCTGAAAGTTGAAATGGCTCTTTTACGGGTTGAGTGAGTTTCATGGTCCTGGAGCTCTGGAAACATGCTGAAAAACAGTTTAGAATATCAAAAGAAGAAAATGAGAATTCTTTTTGACAATAAACTCATTTTGCAGTCAGGTGATTTTACCGGGAAGTCGTACTGACATCTGCTACTCTTCAGGTATCACCACTGATGATCGCAGTCTACACGCTCATACAGATCGTCCCCTCCCACAGACTCTGCGGCCTTTCACACATTCCACAGAAACGCACGCCAAAAGTCTCAAAATGAACGCACAGATTGGAATTAATGAATATAATAGTGGAGTAAAGGGGGAGGTTATGATGGGCTGTACACATGTGCACATATATAAAGTCATATTATCTAAATACCACCTGTTGTCATGCAGTGTATACACACCCATACTGTAAATGTGTTTTTATCAAACTGGGGGCTCGGATCCAGCTTCAGGCTCTTGCTGGTCCACGGAGAGGGGTGGTGCCCCCGAAGGGGTGTTTGCTTAAGGCCCACTTTACGACCATGATGCTTTTTCCAGACCAGACCTGGGCCTGAAATGCAGACAGGAATGGGCGCAGAGCCAGTAAGCTGCTACTTAACCTCAAGAATCAGACTCATTTCTTTGGCAGGTTTTGTGGAAGGTGTTTGTCTTGTTGGCATGCATCACATACATGCCCCAAAGACGCAACAGCAGTTTGTGCGAAATGAACGTTACCCCAAATCCACAAATACTTCACATGCAAGAGAGGTTTGCATGCAATCAGTCGAGGCATTTCCTGCATTATATTCATTCAGTTGACTGGTGTGCCCTTTGAAGCTGGGCACACACTGTTCATTGCATTAACGCTGATTGTAGCTTACCTTTAAAGGTAAAGGCCCGAGGCTATCTCAATCCTAATCTGTGGTCAAGGGTAACTTCTGCTCTGAGCTATCGTTTCAATGTGCCGTGACACTCTAATGGCTCAGTCCCAGCACGGATCAAAGAGCAGTTTGTGGCCGAGGCTGAAGATTACACTTGGCTGCGATGCCATTCTCTCATAGCAGCCAAGAGAGACCCCAGAGGCTTTCAGAACCAAGATGTTTATCAGCCTTGTACCCAAACAAACAAGATGTGCGTCACAGAGCAGAGCCCTGAAATGTTAGCCTTTCCTTTTGCTGTTGTGCTGATGGCTGGTGGACTATCTCATGTCTTCGTCCACTTTCACTGTGAGTGTGAGAGAGAGAGAAAGGGAGAGAATAACGGGGATTATGGTTCGAACATAGCAGCAGCATTATTACGCAGCACTTTGGCACAGATTCTGACGACTCCATCAGAGTTAAGCAACAAAGCTCAATAATTTGTAGGAAATGACACAAGCGCTGAGAGAGTGTCCACTCTAACCCCCGACGTATGCCACTGATTAAAAATCATAATATTATAAAGGACATGAAAGAGCAGGTGTGGATCAATTCTAACGTGCGTTTGACTCGCAGTTTGGTTAACTTCCTTGCGTTCCACACAGTAACGCCCAGGTGGGGAACAGTCTCAAAACCGCACTCCTAATTGCGAGCATGTGGCCTTGTGCAGCGTCCAAGGCGCACTTGATTCTTCCACGCTGTCCGGTCCTCTGGGCTGAGAGCCCTGGACTGGATTTTACAGCACGTCCGTCAGAGGAGCACAACCGCGTGTAGGCCGCATGTCAATGAATCAAGGCACCACACACACTGAGTCAGGCTTGTTTATAAGCAAAAAACAGATTTTAAGTTTCAAGCGAGGGATAAAAGCCAAATTTGTCCATTTTCAGACCAGCTCAGCGCTGAGCTTCGCGTTCTTATTGTACTTTTTCCTTATTTACAACACATTTTCTGAAGGGTTGCTGTCCTTCGTTCCTTTCAAAGCCTTCATCCCTCTTGAATTGTTGTATAAACAAAAAGGCGGATCTGAATGTGACAGGCGCGTCTTCAGCCCCGACCAAACCAAACCAAGACCGTCAGCTGGGAGAGAGATGCGGCTGGCAGCCTGGCAGAAGGTCCTGACAGGGCACGCACCTCTCAACGCACGCCGTCTGCCCCTCTTCGTTAATTAGGAAGCCCAGCAAACACGCTGCGCGCCGCTGATCCGATCTGAATTTGCTTTTACTACGATGAGCTGTAAAACGTGTCCGTCTGAGCAAAGCAGTGGGTCTATAAAGCAGCTCCTGAGTCTTAAAATCGTTTTTATGGAATGAGATAATTTCAGTTTTATTTTACGCACCGTTTTTATACATTTCAAAATGTGACTGACTTTTTTCCAGAAAAAAAAAATCAGATTTAAAGTGTTTGCGGTGTAACCCCACACCAGAGCTCACATAATACCACACTTTCCATGTAGACCAAGCCTTCCAATTCACCTGCTATCATTCAAGACACATGTCAAGAGAAGCCTGTGCGCTTGAGCCCTTTTTACTAAAGCAATAAATTGTGTTAGCCGATTACATCCCCAACAGCTACAGAGGACGTCCGCGATTGGAAATGGAAAGAAAGTGAGCTTCATGACGCGTTAATCCGAAATCAGTCATTTCAAACATCCACGGTTTCTGGTTCGTGCCTAATTTACACTGCAAACGGTTTTAGTGACTCCTGGCAGAGTCAAACCAAGATGCCGGGCTGGATAACAATGCGCCCATTAATCAGGATGTTGTCCTTTCACGTGTATCAGTCTCTTGGGTTAATTGAGCTGTAGGATGGAAAATGGTTAGAGCAACATTGTAGGTTCATTAACTTTTGTAACTCAATCTTTTGGAAAATAGCAGCAACTTTGATGTGTTTCCTGAAACAAATAGTGAGGTCCCTGCAGGGAAATCAAACTCACTGAGGAAGAATGCCGAACGGACTGTGGCCTTTATATTGTTCCTGCATTTATAAGCAAACAACGTGTCTGTGCGTCATCTGCAAAAAACTCATTCATGCTAGATTTTTTTAATAATAGAAATCACATCTGCAACTATTTAGGAGGAATAAATTATTTCCACGCCTTATTAAACGTGGATAAATGTAACACCTCAAGGACAGGAGCATGAAATAGCACCAGTGTGCCAGGAAAGGTGCTTTTTGCACTGAGATCCTGGAGTCAGTGGGCCTGGTTATGATCGAAAATTAATAAGAACACCACGATAATTCTGGCTTCTCTGGCTTTAGAATGAACTAAAATGCATTTGTCCATGAGGATGAAGTTTGTCGCCAACTGCTCTAGTCCCAGCCTTCACCTGTCTCACTGTTAGCCGTCCGGATAATTCTTCTTAAATCAGCTGCTCCAGCGAAAGGCCTTCTAACCGCCTGTGTTTACTGCAACAAACAGATTCCCTTGAAATTAGCATCCTGGAGGACTTTGTCAAATCAAAACCACGTGTCAGCAAACATACAGCCTTGTTGAATTAAAGTGCATCCTCGAGCTGCCCTCCATCCAACCTCGAAGAAAGAACTGGCTCACTTGATTAACCCCAGAGTAATTACAGCGTGCGTCCTCTCCATGGTTTGACATTTAGTCAGTCATATCATTTGCAAATTAGGAGCTTATTAATGTGGCGACTAGACCCAAATTATGTGGGGCGAGCTGTGGTGATACTGCTGGAATATTTTACATCTTGTACGTCTGTTTGGTATCTGACTTCAGTGCGTAAAAATATGTCTAGACCAGAATAAACCCAAAGGCAAAACATTAGAGAACGCTGCTTTCCCATTGAGATCTCGTTACATTCTCTACTAACAAAGCGCGCTCGTGTGTTTCTGACAGTAGTGTTTGTTGTCAGCTGAGTTTAAATAGATAAAACAATCCCATTCAGAGGCCACCGGGTTTGCGTGGCCTGCTGCGCCATAATGCTCGGCACAAGCCCCCCCAAAGCCCGCCGAGCACTGAGTGTTTTTTGTCAATATTAGCGGGACTACTTGGGAGGAAGTTTATAATTGGACATGTGTTTCCCCGCTTTTTGTCGTTCGGAGATCAACTGATTCCTTTGTAATGCGTTTTTAAAGCAATGAACGATCCTCAAGGAGGGGTAAAGTGTTCTTAAGAGCTCCCTTTCAGCCTTTAGAATTGGCCAGAGCAACCCGCCGAGAGACACGGAGGCCCTGGAAGTATTTAACCCAGGAGATGTGCCCATGAGGCAGAGAGATTGAGACGCACGCAGGTGAGCAGTCACCAGTTCATTCATGACAACCTGCGCTCTGCTCTCCGCCCTCACAGACTCTGTCCATCACTCCTGCACAGTGTAATTATCCTCCTTGAAAAAGAAACATCAATTACACTTTGCTTCTTTTTTAAATATGGACGACATCCTTTTTGATTTCGACCAGGATGGCACCGCTGATTTTGCATTTTGGGGACAGGTGGACCAAAGCTTCCAGCTTCAGACCCAGCTGGACACCTTCCTGCTGGACTACACGGCAGCCACAGGCCAGCTCTCGCCCTGGTCCTCCTTCGGCAGTCAGTCCATGTTCCCGGACTCACAGCTGACTTTCACCGACCTCGACGTGCAGTCTCCGGGGGCGGGCATCTGCGCTGAGGGGGAAATCTCGTCCGTGGACGAACCCCTGGAGGTGACCAAGCGCAGGGCGCGGCGACTGGTGTCCCATCACCCTTACAAGGTGCAGCGGCACGCCGCCAACATCCGGGAGAGGAAGAGGATGCTGAGCATCAATTCCGCCTTCGAGGAGCTGCGCTGCCATGTACCAACGTTTCCCTACGAGAAGCGGCTGTCCAAGATAGACACTCTGAGACTGGCCATAGCGTACATCGCCCTGCTGAGAGAGATCCTCATGTCAGGTTGCGACCCCAAATCCTATGTGGACGAGTGCATGAAGAATGGCTACAAGAACCAAACCAACGCAATCTGGAACACAAGTGGTGAGCTGATCACTATCATTAGTCCCTAATGAAGCTGTCATTAAGATTTGATTGAGCCTGGAGTTGCAGATAAGATGGGAGTAATGTTAAGCCTGACTTCAGCCAGTGTGCTGACAGGAATATTAAATAAAGCATCATCGATTAGCTATGATAAGTCTAAACTCATCCAGGTTCTTGTTTAAGTGTTTGCCATTATTTGATCGAAGGCTGTGTAGATAATATGGTTATCCCATAATGATAATGGTTATCCCGTATTTTAAAAATAATCCACATTTCACATTTATTTTCCATTTAATCCACATGAAAAGAAGTCCTGGATGAAATATGTGCGGTCATGAATAGAAAATATGTGATGTTTAAAGCCTCTGCTGATGAGCCAGATATGCCTCAGAGAACATCATCACATACACACACATTTAAACCACAGACACACAGTCAAATCATCCATTTTAGTCTGAATCTTTGTTGACTTGCAGAGAGGCTTTTAATGCTTATGTGAAATCTCAGTGTGTTTCACAGTAATTCCCGCCTGCTGACATGAAGCAAACTTCATTTTACGCAGTTTGTCGTGTGTTTGCTGCATGCTTTTATCCCCAGGTGTGTTTCTCTCGAGCATTTGCTCATAAATGAGCCTTATTTCACCAAAACACAAGTACCTGTATTCTTACTGCCTCCATGCACTCAACTAATTCTGTGGGAATCTGCTCTGAAGCCTCTTTATGCAGCTTTTCAGCATTAAGTGTGCCCCATTCTTTAGCCCTGGACCTGGGACTTGTTAAACAGTCATTAAAAAGTATCAAAACCTATGTGTTTGTCCTGCTTTTGTCTCCTTCGGCCCACGCGCTCCCCCTTCTCAGATCTGACAGCCCGCCTCTCCTGGATAAAGTGGGATTAGCTGAGGAACATGGGGCACCCTGAGTGTGGAGACTGCAGCAGGAGGGAGGTTCAGGCTCTACTGTCAAAGACAGGCAGCACGACAGACCCAACCGATCGACATCTGCGGACTTCTCAGCGGGTCACACACCTCAGGCTTTCTCAACCCCATCCACTCCTCCATCCTCCGTGGCTTTTAATATTCTAATTCATTGTTGACTGGTAATTGAGAGCCATTGTTTCTGGGGTTCGGGAGCGAAAGAGGGTTGGCAGGGTTTGCCCAAATAGATGGCACTTGTCACAGAGAGGGGCACACCGACACGAGACTGAAAGGACTCCCCGAAGCCTCATACTTCTGCATGTTGCACTGAAGTGTTTTCTGGACTCTCGCTCATTAGCCTGCGAGTCGATGTGTTAAAAAGAGCCATGGTCATGTAAATGAGACAATGGGCGTGAGGAGCAGAGCAGTGTAATGTGTTTTAGCATGTCAGGTGCTGTTTCCAAAGATGGCAGTAAGGCTGGTAATGTACTGTTTCATGTGCAACCTCTGCCATCTGTTGTGTTATTTATTTATTTATTTATTCCTAATTATTGCCTATTTATGACAAAATACTTGTACTACTTTCTTGGACAAAGTGTAGTTATTTATTGTTCCCTAACTTAAATGAGACTGCTGTGTTAATGTGATTTACTGTACGTTTGAAGTACTTGATGCGCACCACTTTTGTTTAATGTATTGGTTAACAATGATCTGTGTTCAGGATCATTAAAAGCAGCCTATCACGAGCTTCTCCACTTTAGTTTTCTTTGTGGTAACTTCTTGATGTCTTTCTGAGCTAAGTCCAGCACACACATGTCATTTGTATCTTGAACTAACCTTTCGTCCCTGATTTCTTTTCCTGTTGGCTTGATAGAAGATTCAAAATCACACTTAAACTTGGATGGATATTTCTACTTGTACCAGAGGACTGAGTTTAGCCAAGTTCTCATTACACACACCCCATAAATGTGGTCAACACTTCTGGACAGTGAGTCCAGGTGCTGCAGAGCTGTGTACTCACCACAGGATCTGGATCAGTGTCACAGGTGTCATTCCTCAGACTGAGCCCCGTTCCCAGTCTGACTGCTGCTGTGCAGCTTGATGGATGGACGGCTGGTGCGAGTCGAGCCAACCCTCAAAGTCGCTCTTAAAGAGGACGAAGGATTTTTATGCAGAAGTTGAGAAGGAAATAAAAAACTTCTAACGGCCTGGTTCTGATTATCTGATAATCCTGTATGACACGTCATCATCTGCAGACACAGGATTCATAATTTTTGCATCAAATCTTACACTAACAGCTATGGTCATGATGGAGCGACAGTAGAAATTGGACAATAAATTGACAGATAACTAAACGTTAGGCTAAAGCTGTCTCCTAGAAATTACATTTGCACACTACTAAACTGTTTTCAGAATGACATTGTGGTGGTAACGTAATTTCTGCCTGGATTATGCTCAGAGACGTTTCTTTCAGTGAATGATACAGTACATTTATGTGCTGCGTTGAAAGTTCAGGAAGGTGGTCAGGGCGGATGGACTGCGACGCCAGAATCCAGGGTTTGAGTCCAGGCTCATGTCTGCCTGAAAGATCCTGATTTCTGTTTGTCTTAAGTCACTGCTGGCCTTTTCCGTGTGAAAGCAGATTATAATCTCTTCCTAACCTAAACTAAGTGCTGTCAGTGCCTGAACAGAACCATAAAAAAGCTGAAAAACGCTGTAGTCCCAATGAATGGATGGTGTATTGCAAGATTTTGCCGGAAATGGTGCTGCTGGGGGTGATCACAGTGGACATGGCCGCTCTGGTACTCATCAATACACATGAGATTATTAGTAACACTCATGTCTAAAATCAGTCTTTAACTGTCATATTGACGGAGTTTCAGCTAGTTTACATACAACAGCAGCAAACAGCATAATAGAATTCCTGAAATTCAGTCATGGCTTTTGGTGTTGATGTGCCACACCAAGAGTTTTAGTGGCCCCATGTGGACCCTATGAACAACTTCTGGGGGCGCCGGTGTTTGTCAGGAAAAAGCTTTGATTATCGACAACATTTCCTCATTATGGCGGTAGAAACATAATTTGGTCAGCATTACGTTTCCCTCAAAACATATTTGCTGTTGCTGATAGGTCGTATGTAAACATAATTTCTAGCAGTTTTTCAGATGGTGATGATGATGATGCCAAATGAAAGTCAGGGAATCACCAAATAATGAAAACCCACCAAAATCACACTGCTGTTTTTTTCCTCAGCAGCGTTGTTTCTCAAAGCCTGAGCTTTTCTCTCCACGGTCCACAGATGCTGCTCCAAGCGTACCATCTGTAAAATGAGCAAGTCAACAAAACACCCATTCTTCTTCTGCACGTGTGGTTTTAGTGCCACTAATGGAGCCCCAAGGAAACAATTAAGAAGCAACCCAGTTATGAGATTTACACTTAAGACGTAGCTTATGGCTGATGTATAGCTGATGAATTTGTGGTTTGGGAGTTGTGGTCACAGTAAATTAAAAATGGGTCCCTGGTTATTCTGGAGCCCGAATTAACGAGATTCAAACCTTTTTTGTTGAGTTACTTGCAATTATGTGCTGTCGTTCAAAACATCAAAGGTGTCAGAAAGTGCTGTAGAATTAAAGAGACAAGCAGATCACTGCTGAGAAAAAGTGTCCAGTTTAAAGACATTTCAGTCATTTGCTTCTGCTCTGTGTGTGTGAATGTGTGCGTGTGTTCAAGCACTTTGGTGATTCACTCCTCTGACAGGTGTCACAGATGTTGCACTGCACACCTGTTTCATGTAAATGCACGCATGAGACTCTGGATTATGTAAGAAACAGGTTAACGCAGCTGTGCTGAAGAACATGATTAAAAAATATATGAAATATGATTTTACACTGAATTTTAACACATGATTTGGACCTTTAAAGTGCTGCATTGTGACCTTTGTGGCACTCTGATGCTCAGTGACCCCTGGTGGATGGCTAAATCTATGCAGGAAGTTATTCATGTGATAGTTTGTGATGCTTTGTGTTGGAAACAACAGCTTTATGCTGAGCTTTGAGAGGATTTTATGGTTAACTGATGCGAAAGCTCTGATACAAGTTAAGCTCTGTCTCCGTAGTATTTGGCATGTATTCAGGCTGCACATGTTACAGATAGAAAGATGAGAAAGAAGTATTAACCAAGTATTTGACTCAAAAAATAACTAAAATGATCTATAGTTCAGAGATAAATAAAAAAAAGAGGAAACAAACAGAAAAAACTGAATTGTTTATATTTTTTATTTCTTTAATAGAAGTATTTCTACTATCTACTATACTATGTTATTAGACATTTGTGTTTCTATATTTTTTTTTTTCAAGACACAAAATGGATAAAGTTTAGAAATTCAGTGTCTCTTGACCTCATGTAGCATCGTCTAGCCATCGCTGCGAGATCTTGACCCATCAAAAACAGCTCTGAATACCATTCAGGTGAGATATGATTCAGCCAAGGGGAAAATTTTGGGGGCCAGAATGAGTAAAGTTCTTCCAGTCTGTGGACTGCATCAGGCTTCTTTTCTGCGTTGAGGTAGTTTATTGATTTAACATCCGGCAGACGTACCCTGACAAACACGATGAGGCTGCTCTGCCATCGGCCAGCAGGTGTGTTTATCCTGTTAGTGTAACTCTGGAGTCCGGGCCTTGCACTTGTAAATATAATTAGTGCATCGCATCCTGCTGAAACAATGCAGGTTTCTGGATGGAGGAGATCTGAAACAGCCTCGTTTCAAGGCTGAAAAAGTTTTAATGTGGCATATTTGTCCGTAAATCCTATGTCACATAACTCTGTGGCTAAAAGTTTAAACCAAAATGTATATAAAAAACTCATGTGGTCTTTAAAATTGCTCACTTGGATGTTTTGTACAAGGTCTAGGCCACACTTGTCTTAAGATAAAAATAAAGTATCTCATAAATATCGTTTGATCCATGAGACTAACCGCCTGCGGTGTGCTCCGAGGTAGACTCAGGGACGGTGAACGTGTCTGCAATGTGAATGAACTTTGTTTTAAACTGAAGAAATAGCTGCTGTGTCACAGGTACCATGTGGCACCCTTGGGTCAGAAAAGATAAATATCCACCCCCACAGCAACAGTGTAAAACTCCATGTGCATGTGGTGGTTGATATTTAGTCAATTAGAGCAGATTTTCAGCTGCCAGCCTGATTTATAAGCACAAGAGATGACAACTTCAGACTACGCAGAGCTCGGTGATGCATCCTCCCGCTCCACAAACTGCTGTGCTCAATATGCTGCATCTTGACAGAGCAACACTTGAGCAGCACACAGCGCTGCTTTGTGCGGGGGGATTGTCTGACTTCTGATAGTGTTGATCTTGTGAATTTCCTTTCATTGCCCTTGGCTCAAGTCTTCATGTACTCGTGTGCAGCGTATTTGTTCACAGCAAACTGTGACTGTGCATTCCTCTAACGGCCACAGCCTGCCTTAAAAAGTGACGCTTTTCCTGTTCTTAGAAGTGAGGCATTTTAAGTTGTGCAACAGAGTTCATAACCTGTGCACACATTGTTCTTCCTCTGCTAAGAAATATCTATTTTGAAAGAATGATTGAGCTTTATTATCATTACACTCAAGTGCAATCCGCAGGGCTTCTCCTAATGTAGTTGAAATAAAACAAATTCATAAAAGCAGCACCAAAAACCAGCGAGATTAGCAGCATAATATATAAAATATATTAGATTAGATTAGATTAGATTAGATTAGATTAGATTAGATTAGATTAGATTAGATTAGATTCAACTTTATTGTCATTGTCAGAGTGCAACACAGAGACAATGAAATGCAAATAGTCAAATATCCAAAAAAATATAAATACATGTAAAAAAAGTGCAAATAGTGCAAGTGGTGTTATGTGTAATATATTAATGTGTATAATTTTTACAGAGGCTGCATGTTATAAATATTTCTTGTCAAAACTGGACTAGACAAGACTATTGTGTTAAAATATTGCTGTTCTCTGGCTGTTTGAAATACCCTTTGTGGCAAAGTGTCCGTATCACATTTTTTCACGTGCAAATAACATTTGTTAGTTATAAAAAATGCATATAGTGGAGCATATGCAAGTTAAAAGCAAAAAGTTCAAAATATCATAAATCAGTTATTATCTGTCACATCAGATAGCCAGGATGATCACAACCTGAATGTACATGCAGAATCTGTAACAGCTGAAAAAAGGCTGACACCTCGTCTAATAACAGCTTTCCAAATCATCAATCAATGAGGGGCATGCAAATGGATTATTCTGCAAAACCCACAAACTTCCAAAAACAAACATCCACCTCTCTCAAAAAAATGCTGACTGCCCTTCACTCATCACCATGGTGACCCAGTGTGTTGGCACTTTAATAGCTGTGAAACTCCAGTTAAAAAGCTCACCTGCTTTTCTTATTACGGCCCCTCCTCACAAGACCACGCTCTTAGCCTCAGAGCCAATAACTCAGATCAGAGCGCGTGAAGGAGAAATGTGGTGTCGTCTTATAATGTGTCCCGGGGGCCTGCGCTCAAGGGCCCTGAACAGTGGGGGGCCACGCATTTGAAGCCTTCTCAGATGAGCGCTGGAACATTCAATAATTTCCTCCTCGGATTAGAGCTGCAGCCCCCCCGGTGGCCAGAACAAACACACTGCCTGGAGAGGAATAAACAGCATTAGCTCTTCAGACACTCAGGTGTCAGCAGTGCGAGCTCAAATCAGGGTTTGGATGTGAAATGAAACATACATTAGGCCACGGAGGAGATTTATTGTCCTGTAGCATCAGAATAAACGAACAGCCCAGTCTTTAGCAGAGCTGAGGATGCTGTTGGTGACACAGGTGACGTTGAGGGAGTGACAGTGGACTGTAAATGCCACCCCCGTGTTGACATCCGCCGATCTTCACCCTGCCTGTCTCAGCCCAATCAGCAGAACAAACAACACTCCTGTTTGCCCAGTCTTCCTGTGCTGCCTCCCCCAAACTGCCTGAGCTGAGTTAAACCTCGCTGCAGCCCAATCCAGTCGGGCCACCTGGCTAACACATCGCACCGTGAACCTGGGCCAGCCGGCCTGCTAACCTTGGCACCAGGGTCACAAGTGCAGCCCTAATTATGCTGCATTATTTGTGCAGGAGGCTGCCCCATCAGCACCCGAGTGCACAGTCTCCCTGTCATTTGTTCAGCAAATTTACTCTGACCCTATCGAGGAGCCCGGCCCCCCTTTCCCTCCTGTTTGGCCTGGTTAAAGTTCAGATTCTGGAAGTAGTACACGTATAATGAATATAATTGTGTTATAGCCGGCATAATTGGTCGGGCAAACACTGTTTTTTGTAACTGTCAAGTCAATGAAGTGCATTTGAGTTGAGTTTGGGTTGAATTTAAGGTTTGCTGCTTTGTGCCCAGAGCTCGCTCTTATTGGACAAAACTGCTAAAATAAACAGTGTGGCGACGTGCATTGATCAGTTTATGCATACATTTATGTCCATCCATTAATCATAAGGGTTGGTGGTTTGATCCAACTACCCCAAAGTGTCCATGAGCAACACACTGAACCCCAAATCGATCTCCATATGGAGAAAACAATTTGGACAGACGCATCTGCAAAATTCATGTAATATACTGTAATGTATATTTTTCAAATATCTTTTCATGTATGAATATTTTTCAGCTTTTTTCCGCTTTCAGCTTTACAGTTAGTGCTCTGGAACTCAGGCACCTTACCTAACAGATACAGCATGTGCCTGAAATGGATGCAGTACTGTATATCATGATTTCTTCTCTCCACACACATCTTCCAATAGGGCGTAAAGCCTTGGAGAGCTGCACTTCAAAGCTTGGCCCGTTCATTGGATGGCCATAACTCCAGAGGGTTGCAGGGCAGAGTCAGGTATTGAGCATACAGGTTTTGGGGGGTGGTGGTGGCGGTGTGTGTAGGGGAGAAGGGGGGGTTATTCTGCCCTGTTTCCCCCTCCACCTCCAGATATCAAAGCAAACTCTGACAGTGGGGGTCTCTGGCATCCCGGGCCCCTTTCCACACAGGAGACATAGCATCGAGCAGCGAGTCTGCATCGTATTAAACAAAGCCTAAATGCTTCAAGCTGTTACACACTCCCCAATGAAACCTTTATGAAAGGGCCCCTAATGCGATTTCAGAAACACCTTGTCATCAACCCCGGAGCAGCAGAATGGAGAAGTGTGGATATATGAATGAATGGGCTCTTGGCGTTACTGAGAGTTACTGAAGAATGACTCTATGAGTGGAGGTGCCTATGGTTTTATTGCCCAATATGTACCTCTCACCAATATTGCCTGTTGTTTCATTCACTTTAGAGGCCTCTGCTAAATACAGGCTCTTATTAGAAACACTGGCTGTGACTGATGTGAAGTTTTGCTCTGTCATGTAAATAAAAGCCTGTGTCTGTGTGCTTTGGGACACTGTGACAGCTGAAGAAGAGCTCGAATAACATCTATTTTTAGCAAGAAAGAAAAGTGTTTAATATGCTCTGATTGATAACATTGGCTGTTATGTAATCTGCTGCTTTTTTATATGATGGCTTTCATTGTTTAAAACATATCTTGTAACAATTCGAGTTCAGATTGCCACCAAGTCTTACGTGCGAGCTCTTATGCAGAACTGATATGTGAGTCACACTTTCACAAGTTACTGGAAAAGAACTGCACAATAAAACAGACATAGCTTTTGGTTTTCTCACAGTCTGGGAGCCACTCGCTTCTCAGTAAAGACCACAGTTTCAGTTTGAGGGGCAGAACGCAAAATGTTTTATTTTTTTACTTTATTTTATTCTGGCGAGTACTGCATGTTTATGATACCGAGAAAGAATAAGATGCAGTCGATAGGTTTTTACAGAAATCCATCCCAGTAACCGCTTGTTAAAACCAGTACATGTCATCAGGTGTTTCTTGGCCAGTTTGCATTACAGAACCTGGTAGTAATAGAGATATGTAAATGGTTACTCGAATGGAAACGGTGGGTCTACAAGTAGCTTTAAAAGCGATTGCACTGCTGGTAATAGACACTGCATTCTGTGCAATGAGAACCAGCTGGGCTTTTCCTCTGCTGAACATCTTTGGTTCGTCTTGAATCACTTTCTGACACACACGCAGATACACACACATACAAGTGCATGTACGGATACACTGATGCACGCAGTAATCAGGTGATAATGTATACTGTACATGAGTTTAAAAGTGCACACACACATGCGAAAGCAGACGCATGCTTATGCTTGCACACAGGCCACGGCTTCAGATCCTCTTGCCAAGATCATTTGGGGTGAGCCTCACAAGTGTTTGGGGAGGCTGAAGTCAAAGGTAACTGATCCTGGCAGGCACATGGACAGTAAAATTCCGCTCATCACAGCGTCTAACAAATCATCTCTTCCATAACTTCCCTCACACGTCCGTGGCCCTCTCTGTCAGATCAAAGCCTTGCGAATCATCACGCATCCATACATTTGGCCTCTTTCCTCTGTTTTCCTCTGTATCCCTTCCTTTCTTTTTTTTTCTCCAAACCTGTTTTTTATCTCTCAGCACCTCTCGGTCTCACTTCTTGTCCCGCGAGCAGTCGTTTCTGTTTACGAGGTTGATGTGGAGGAGGAAGGCCGTGCATGCGACAAGGATGTGTTTTCAGTGACGTGACAGCAGAGAGGATCTGGGCTCATTAAGGCCATGCCCTCGACCCATGTGGAGCTGGTTTTAAAGGTGTCAGACAAGACAGAGGTACGTCATTCGGCTCTGCTGAATTATGGCAGAAGCTCATCTTTGATCTGAGAGGCAGGTCATCCCTCTCTCTATCCCTCTCCCCCCTGTCTCTGTCTTTCACTTCATTTTGCCATCTTTTCCCTTAAGTGTCTTTGTCCCTTCATCTCTCTCGGGGGGTTCTTACAAGAACCACAGGGGCCAAGAATTCCTCTCAACTCCAATGAGCATTGGGTGAGATGTACATGAATCACTTATCCACTGGGGATAAAAGAGCAAATGAGCCAGTAACCTCCTTCTATGAATATGACGATCAAAAACTTTTCACAGACTTTGCTGATGTACACTAAACAATGTTTTAATTTCCAATTACTTCAAAGGGAAAAGCTCAAAACCAGAAAGATTTTACACCTCAAACAGAATTAAATATGCGTGCTTTAGTGCCAAGTTTGCACGAATGCATGTTAAACTAATATGTTTAAGCTATCTCACAGTTTTCACATTATGTTTTGCAGTGGAATATGATCAGGAATGACTTCTGTTTGAGACTAAGGCAAGCTGTCATCCTCATCATTCACTGCTTGCCGTTTTGAATAAGAGCATGCTTATCATTGCCTGGAGCGTATACAGTGGATGGAAAAGTGCCGACCAGGGGCCCCTCTTGCTGGTCTTGTGAAGTGTGTATATGTGGAGCCTACCTCACAGACGCTGTGCAGGATCAGCCTCTCGCTCTGCAAGTCAGAACCTTCTCCCCGGGGCATGGAGGCCTCCTGCAGCTGAGCCACAGAGCAGAAGGTCAGAGGGCATAATCAGGGAAAGTATGTGTGTGTGAGTGTGTGTGCTCCTGCATGTGCATGTTCTCTCTTTCATGCAATTCACTAGCACATATTTGAGCATTACTTTCATTTTTGCACGTGTGAAACATTACCTTTTTATAAAGAGGTTGTATGAACCAGGCCGGCAAAATGTAACCACACTTCAACCTACGCTGAGGCATGCCAGGGTCTGAATTAAGAGCCCTGGCACTGAGTAAAAGTAGTGTGACAGTCACCATTACCAGTGGAACCCAAAACACAAAGCAGACCAGGGTTTCCTGCAGGCCAAGGGAGCTTTCAAGGGAAAACCAGGATTTGTCCCAATACCAAGCGCGCATTCATGGGTTTGAACAATGTTGTGCAACTTTCAGGAGGTACTCGCTCGGTTCTGCCTCATTTACAGCGGCCAGTCTCCCCGGACGTGTTGAACACACTGCAGTTTGCTTATTTTCAGATACTCTTGGTGAAATAAAGTGTACACTATAGTGTAAATTGCCAAAATTGCTTCCCAGTAAGAGGCAATTATTCAGTACAATTTGATTAATGATAGACTCACGTTAACAGTTGAAGCCTTGTTTCCTTAATAACGTTAGGAACATCATCCAGTAGTAGGTTTTTGCGCGTAAAGCAGCCTGTGCTGTGTCAAAGATTTGTTCTGCAAGTCTCCTTTCCTTCAAACAAGCAGAAATCATGTTTAAAATACATAATTTCTCTATTGTTAGATAAAGTAGTTCTTAGATATAAGAAACAATTAAGTGGATCAATCTATAAAGTTAAAAAAAAAAAAAAAAAGCAAAGCAAAATACATTATCTCACCTCACTGCTGGAAAAATGTTTCTTCCTTTTTAAATACAAATAAACTAAATTTTAAAACCAATTAAAAAAATAAAATTAAAATACTGGTAACAGCCATAAATCGTACAACAATATAGAAGCATAGAAATCTCTGGAGGTCAGTCAGCTGATCTGGACAAAATGTGCATTTGGCAGTGGATAAATTCAGCTCTATAATGTGAGCCACCTGTGCGCCGCTCGCGTAGGGAAAACATGACATGACAGATGAAGAGGTGGACCGCTGACAAAACGCATAGAGACACCGTCCACTGGAGGTATCCGCAGAAACCGGAGAGCTCCTCGGTTAGTTTAAGCCTCCTTCCTGTTTGACTTCCACATTATAGGAACTGTGAGAGCGTACAGACTTGATTCGATTAAAGATCAAGCGGATAGGTTTCCTCAAGCCCGGCGAATTTGTGCGTAAATCGCCCTCCAAAGAGCACACACACTCCGCGGTGAAGAGGGAAACGTAGTATTTACTGTACACGGATGATTTCACCAGATATAAAAGGCCCTGCAGAGTGACTGGACTATGGCACAGAGCCTCAAGCTCAGAGGACAAATGGATTTTATACAGCTGTTAATTCCGTGGTTTTATTGACCCGCATGGCTCAGGCTGACGTTTTGCTTTAAAACAAACCCCCAATCTTTATTGAATAAATAAATAAAAATGTCAGGATGTTTCTATAAGGGAATAACGTTATTAAATTATTTTAAAATTATTTCAGAATCTCAACCATATATTATAAGATTACCGCCGATAATTCAAGTTACATCTAAAAAATAACACTAAGAAATGCGTAACAGACGCTTGATCATAAATGTATGGAATAAATCAACACGTAATTCATCGTTTTATTAATTGTGGTTCAATTTAGGCTTTCCGTAAACACACACCCACACACACACACCGTTTAGTGATGGTCTAGCCGTGCGCAAACAGGAAAAATCAAACAAATTTCCGTTGCTCTCTGACAGTAAATAAGTGCCTTGTTTCAGTCATGTCCCAGACACATGAAACCATGACTGGTCCCTCCTGCTTATTAGCGGACCAGGGCGCACACTAGCTCCCCCTCCGCCCTCCAAACCCCTCCCCTTCCACTCTCAAAACTATTTAGCATCTGAAATCGGGATAAAGTTTCCAAAAAAATTTAAGCAAAAAACTTCCTGCGTGGGGAGAAGTGTGCCAACGGCCAGCCTGAAACCAGTGTCTTCCAAAGCGAGACGCGCAGAGTGAGACACCTTCACGTTATTCCCTCTCATCTTTACGGATATCTATACATTTTTGTAACCACGGCTTCGAAGGTGGACAGCGTTTTTTCCGCTCTATCCCTGCATTTCTTCAAGAAAGAAATGGAAGAGGGCTCCAGTTCTCCGGTCTCCCCTGTGGATAGTCTGGTGACCAGCGAGGAGGAGCTGGACAGACAGCAGAAACGCTTCGCGAGGAAGAGGAGGCACAGCAAGAAGTCCAGCGAGGACAGCAGCGGCAGCAGCCCGGGGCCGGTGAAACGGGGGAAAAAGCCGAGTCCGAGCAGCACTCAGTCGTATGAGGAGCTGCAGAACCAGCGGGTCCTGGCCAACGTCCGGGAGAGGCAACGGACTCAGTCTCTGAACGAGGCCTTCGCGTCTTTACGCAAAATTATCCCCACGCTGCCATCGGACAAACTCAGCAAGATACAGACACTGAAGCTCGCCTCCAGATACATTGATTTTCTCTGTCAGGTGCTGCAGAGCGACGAGATGGACAACAAGATGTCCAGCTGCAGCTACGTTGCGCACGAAAGACTCAGTTACGCGTTCTCCGTGTGGAGGATGGAGGGTGCGTGGTCTATGTCAGCATCCCACTAGCACCCAGAGACCTTCACTTTCAATGCCAAAGCGGTGGGTACCACGACCTGAAGCCAAGAAAAGCTTCACATTAACAGCACCCGTAGTGTTAGAAGAATCAGAAAATGGGGTTTTATTTATTATTGTACAAATGGGGAATAAATAGGAGACCTCAGAATAAAATAACTGACGTAAACAAAGAATATTAAACAACGAAAAGTATCATGATGTAGGCTGACAGAAACGTTTATGAGGCAGATCTGTGAATTTCCTCCGAAATTTCCTGCATAGATTTTTCAGAATATGAGTTGTGTGGTGGTGATTTGGCCACGTGTCTTGGATTTGGAGGATGTAACTTATAGCCTGCTGCCACAATATATATTCCAGGCAATTAAATTACAAAGCAAAGCTGTGGCCGGATGTTGAGCTGAATCGTGCGCATCGGCTGCGCCCCAGAATTTAAATTCACATGTTCAGAAGCAATTCCTGTGCTGTGCTGTGCTGTGCTGTGCTGTGCTGTGCTGTGCTGTGCTGTGCTGTGCTGTGCTGTGCTGTGCGCGCTTGGTACGTGTGTGACAGATTTCACACCGAGGCCTCAGCATCTCTTCTGCGCCTGACTGCGCGCTGTGCCGATCCATCAGTTAACACGTCGATGCGTTCAAGCATCCGGTCAAATCTAAACGCATAGGTTCAGCTCAGGATGTGGAAAAAGCAACTATTTTGAGGAAAGGATTAGGCCCAGGGAAGTAGGCGGATTAACACAAATAATAGTTTTGGAACGATTTCACGTGGCAAGCCGAAAGAAGAAAAGCCTCGCTGACCAAAAAGGACAACAAGACCGCTCTATTTTTGACCAGAAACGCATTAAATCAACCAGTTGTGACTTTTGCAGTTAATCCTTATTCAACAGCATTTCCAAAATGAGTGAAAATAAAAGCACAGGGCCGCACCAAAACGCAGCTGCAGTGCCACCACGGGTAATTTATATCCACAATAGAGCGCTTTCCTGTGTGTGGAGACCGCAGGAATGGGCAGCCCGGCTGGACATGAAAGTTCAAGCCAGTGCAAGACAATAAAAGCAAGAGGCCCGCATTCACGGCCAGGCGGGACTCGCTCGCGTTGTCGTGCGGGGTTTTCGCAGACTGGCCCGGGTCAGGGATGGGGTAGCCCCGAAAAGCTCACCATGATCATGGTCACAAGGCCTGACAGCTGAGAGGAAAAGTTTTTCTTGCAGTTGTTGTTCTGTTTCTTCTTGCTGCTGTGGGTTTTAGCGGACTAAATTTATAATTTGGCAAAAGAGATAAAAAGAAGTCGAATAGCGTTGACAAATTGCTGAATTATGACTGAACTGTGAATGATAACACCTTGTCAGCTTTCAGGTGACACCCCACCTGTTGTCCTTCCTCTCAGTTTGTTCGGCCCTTCTGTAATAATTGAACATAACTGAGGCCCCGGCAGCGACTCCTCCATCAACTTATCCAGATAAAGGGACGGCTGCGGAAATGTGAGCTGTTCATTTAAGCCTCATCAGACGGTCTGAATGAAGCAGTGAACTCTAAATAACATTTCTGGTCAGAAGCAGGGTTTGTTTAGCTCTCATGGGCCTGATGTGCAGTTAGCAGACCGCCCATCAGCGAGGCTTATAAACCGTGAGGGCAGAGAAAGACGCTTCATTACAGTCATTTGTGTAAGCAGAGTAAATTTGAAGGTGGATTTTTTTTTTAATTGTGTGGAAAGTAAAAGAAAATCACAAAGCATTGAGAAGCTTAGGAACTTTCTTTTTGCTCTCAAAATCTGTGACTCTGTCCTCTTGGATGAACACGATTAATTTCGCTGCGTGAATTAAATTTGGCAGAATGAAAATCAGACTCCACATTGGGGATATTATTCACAAAGACGCAGAAAAACAGCTTTTACAAAGCGCGACCCGAGTGACCTCACTGATATATTTCACTTCTGGCTCTGGGCTGGATGTTGCTCTGAGGAATTACGCTGGATTGTTTTAGGACTGTCCACTAATCCGCAGCGAAATGGAAACGCGTGAATTGACTCAGGTGCCTCCAACTAAAAGCCGGAGAAAGTGTGTTTTTGCGCATTTCGCCGCAGCTGCAGGATTCAGATACAAAGTGTTCTGCTTTTCTGTCGCCATATGGTTTTACTCAGCTCAGTGGCTAATAATTGATTCATTAATGACTTCCCTCATGCTAAGCCAGCCAGTGAATGTTTAAAAAAACATCTATATGCCTCGTGCGTAAATCTAGTTCGTATTTGATTTGCGTTTTCTCCCATGATCAATAACTATCCCTTTCCCTCCCTCGCAGACTGTTTACTTCTACAAAGTATGAAGACCAAAGGGATTATTGAAGAACCCATCGACCTCAAAGGCATGGCGGAGAGACGTAATGTGACCCACAACTACAAACTCTTGTGGAGTGTGTGTGTGCGTGTGTGGGTGCAGATTCATCACACTGCTTCTGACTGTCTGGAGCTGTTTGTGGCAGAGAGGAAGAAAAAAAAGAAGGCAGACCTGCGATGTGTATAAACCAGAGATGTTACAGCCAATAGGTCGGATTTACGGCCTGTCAGCGAAGCCATCCTTTAACCGTTTAGAAGGATATATATATTTTGTTTTCCAAAAGACTTTAAACCAAAGTATAAATATATATAAATGAATGCATATTGTACATACCTGTGTAAGTACGCCTATAGTCTGTAAAGGGACCAATGCAATTTAGAGTCATTTGCTGCATGGATTATTACACCGACATTCTTTAGCAAGTCTCCAAACTCCGTCCAATGTACATTTTTGTTTTTGCTTATTTATTAAAACACATATTTTTGAACGAAATCTGGTTCATTTTATTTATTTCTTTATTTATTTTTTAATTTCAGCTGTCACAGGATGTAGTCCAGCTGAATAAATTCCAGTAAAATCAGTCGAAATCTTGCAGCTTTCTGTTGAATTTCCATTTAGGAAAATGATAATTAAAAGTGAATGATTTAAAGCTGCCCAAAAACAATGTGTTTGGCTTGTTCAGAGTCCTCTGGTGGTTGCAGGATTAGGAAAATAAAATACCAACACCCCTTTTTTCACTGCTGGGTGTGAGAATTTACCCCTTTTCCCTCTCCCCTCCTCTTGTTATGGAAAGAAAAGGCCGACTTAAAAAAAAAAAAGCGACCATAAAAAAATACAGCTTCATTAACAGTGGAGGAAATTCGAGCCAGTTTCAAACTCAGCCACATAAAATGCTTGTCCGCTTAAATAACGAGTAATCATTTCAGATGGCGATGCCTTTGGGCGCTTTAACGAGCAGGGAGCCCCGACAACCGCAGATAAGGACAATAACTCTGCCTGCAGCCTAACAGCAAAAACAACAACAACACAAAAACCCGGATTTCAACTGAGAAACTGCTTTGAAGCCTTCGCGCTCACTCTTAAAACATCCAAATTGTTTACATCTCGTTTTCCCAGACGCACAGATGCAATCTAAACAGTGAAAGGAGCTCATTGTTAACGCGGGGCTTCCAGGCACGGTAGGCCCACTCTCTGGGCCTGTTTTCAGCTGAACTCTGCACTGTGGCTCCGCTGCTCCAATCTCTGCTTTCGAGTGACACTTTAAAGCAGCTTAATACTGTAACCACCGGCAAAACCAAACATGCCCCTTTCAGTTTAACTGTAGGAACTCTATAGTGCGTTTCAGATGGATCCGCGCCACTGAATGGAACTTGAAGCAGAACCAGGCCAAGGTGGAAAACTGCATTGCAAAATAAAAAGCGTTCAGGAGATAATAAATGCCTCAAAGAACATAAAGTCGCTCTTTTCCACATGCAAACCCCAAACTTCTGTGGAAATATTATCGCATTTCTATTATTGCCATATCTGTCTGATATTCTCCAGGTCAGTGTGGTTTGAAGGGGCTCTATCCTCCTCCTGCTGCTGCTGCTGCTGCTGCACAAAACCCAAACTATCCTCTTATTTATTAACACTTTCTCTTATATATAGTAGATGTGGCAGCACCACAGAGCAGCATCCAGACTTTGCATGTTAAAACGCTCCTCTATGTTCTCTGAAGTGATTAATTCGGTCCAGTGATGATCTGAGAGCGTGGCATGCATCCTTTACTTTTTTAAAAATATAACTTCACCAGTGTAAAATCATTTCAAGGCCACAATTTTGAAATGAAGCAGTTTATCTGACACATGTGCGACACCGTGATCTCTGTGGCTAATTCTAATTTCTCAGGAATGACATGACCCTCCCACCCCCACATGAAGTCCCACAGTGTCAAATCGGTAAATTTGGGTCAGTGTATCCTGATAAACACACCTGATCTGCAGAGCAGTGCAAACAGGGTCAAGACCTACACAAATGATTACAAAAATCACATTTTCTGTGTAATTAGACTCAAATATTTATTATTCGAGTAATTTCTAACAAACAATTCAAGTAAGATGAAGGTAAATCCTTTCTTAGACTTATAAAATCTTTAATAGTAACATGTTGAAGGGGAACAAGTCTTGGCTTTTGGCATGGTGGTCTCAGATGCTGTTGGAGAGGCCTTCCTACCCAGGCTGGCTTATCCATAGGAGCCCGTTTGATACCTGCTCATTATCCCGGGCCCTCACAGCTGAGCAGCACAGAATCACCCGGGGCCACTGCTCCAGCAGTGCGAGAGATCCAGATGTTTCCCGTAAAATCAGACGGAAAAAGCTACAAAACTTTAATTTGCAGTAAAAGGGGAATAAAGCAAAGGTTTACACTCTGTGTGCCTCAAACGGTATTCTGTGTTCGTCTGGTTCAGTAAAAAATCCGAAGGTTAGCCTTAAACCATTTTGGAGGCTGATGTCGGCATGACTGAACTTCCCCTCTCGGTGTGTGTGTTTGCGTGTGTGTTGGCAAAGCTGAAAGTCAGCTGTGTCGATACATGGAGCTTTATTCAGACTTCAGATACAGCTCAAGTATCAATTCCTGTCTTTCTGTCTCCTGTTGAGGAGGCTCACTTGGTAAAATGGATAAAATGAGGTGCACATAATCATCACTGTCATTAAATCATAGCTTGTTAGAGTCGCCACATTACAAGAAGTATGCTGTTCATGTCCACAACAGAATATTCATTAAAAAAACATTTCGGCAAATAAACAGCTTGCATTAAAAAGGAGAAAAGATATGATTTGCTGTTAAATTGGGCTAGAATCATTTCATAGCGGCATATTCCACCTTTTCTCAGATTATTTTATCCATTTTTCGGTTGCAATCGTGCATTTCCTAATGCAGCCACGGCCATTTCCTCCTTATTTTTCCAAATCATTTCATCTTTGCAGTAAAAGGTGCTGAAACAGGTGATGCTCAAAGCAAAGTGCAAACATCCAGAAATCGCTGAGGCACGGCACAATGCCAAGGCACGGCGTGGTATTCCCTCAGAGAACCATTTTATTTGCCTCATGCAGTGATCACAGATGAATTGGCTTCGGCCCTGGCGTGCGCAGATGTATCAACAGCTAAACCAAGAGAGCGATCTGACGGACAAAAACCTCGCATAGTGGAGAAAGAGCGAGATACTTCTCCTGGCAGGGCCTTGGCTGTAAAGGCTGCCTGGATGAAAAGGGACTGGAAGAGGTTCTGGCCTCTTTCTTCAGCCCGTCCCTGCCTTTCCTTCATTCCATCACTTAATCAGGCTCCCTAAGACTTTGATCCTGCACAGAAGGGCCCAGCCACATTATCATCAAGCTTCAGGGCTTTTTTTGTTGTTGTTTTCTTACAGACTGCATTTCTTTGGAGAGGGTGGGCACACGCAGCTATATGCAGTCACACCCGAATTCTGCCTGATCCAGCTGCAATCTTCTGCCGACGGAGGAGAGAGAGTAATAATAATGAACTTCAAACTTTGCCAAACTGGTCCGAGGATTTAAATCAATTGCTTCCAGTCGCAAACCATCTTCTCTCAGTCTCTCCAGATTCCTCTGAAGATATTGGCCAACAGCCTCCGGTGGATATACAACCTTGGAGAGGTTTGACACGTTGTGAAAACAGCATTGCCTCTTGAGAGACTCTCAAAGTGGGCGACAGGGGAGCTGATCATCCCCGTACCTGGTAAAGTATCCTTGAGAGACCAGCCTGACCCCTCAGTCTGCTCCTGGCCACTGACCCTGAGAACAGAGAGACGCCATGTGTGGACATGGGACAGTAAAGGGGATGACGTGAGGCCATCATGCTGATATTTCCATCCAAAGAAAATGCTGCTGTATCCTTCAAAGCTCACCGTGTATCTTCATTCTTAAATGCCTGAATGCTGTAGGTGTCATCCTCTCACCTCTGAAGTCTCTGTCTTTATCTCAGGACTCCTCGGGGGTTTCTTGTGGACTCTGGAAGCTGGGGGAGTGGAACTGGACAGGAAAACAGTAAAAGCGTGTGGGATACTGACTTTTCCCTTCGTAAAGTGATGCAGATAACATGTCTGCGGTGCCGTTCAGGGGAAAGAAAAACAACAACTTTCATTTCTGATTTGTGTCATACTGAGGAATCAAATGCTGCTGCCATGTGAACAAAGTCTGAGCTGTCATGTTGTTTTCATGTTCCTCTGCATGGGGCCGCTGTCAGTGTACAAAAAACATGGAGGACAGTCACTGAGACTCGCGCTGTTGCATGCAAAGAGATCAAGGCTGTGAAATATATCGCTGCTTGTGCAGATGCTTCCATTCAAATCCTCTGTGGTGTATGAAGCGTAATTAAGGAGTCTTCCATGACAAACTGTCCAAATACAAAGGCTTTTGTTGCTCGTTTGCACATGCTGTTTCAATTGATATTGGGTCTGGGTTGTGTTCATCACTGAATCAATTAGGCCAAATATAAATAAATAAAGAAATAATATCTGGACAGACAATCAATACTGAGCACTGTTAAGAGCTTTTTATGGTTTGGGAGAATATGTATGGGAATGTGTCTGTGGTGCATTTCTCTTTATGTGTGTTTGTGTGTAACTTGGCCCTTGGCCTTACAGCACGTCTTCTCTTCTGGCATTGTCTTTTGTCCATCTGGTTTCATCGCGCGCACACATGCACAAAATGTAGACCAACTGCTGTGGACAACATGATATAAGCTGCTTCACTCTTTGTTCCATTCCTGGATAAATCAGGCCTCACCAGCCTCTCTGTCCGTCTCCACTGGCATTATTTGATTCTTTTACGACAGCGGTCGCTAAGAAAGCTACAGACTGAGGGGAGGGTAGCACTGATCATTGCATCTCAGTGTCCACAAAGCCAGGAAATATCTAACTTTAGCGTCAGCAGTGTTAGCCAAACAATAATTACAGCTTTTCTAACTGGTTCAGATGAGGGGCAAGCTGGAAGATGTCATCTCAGCAGGGAAACATTTTTTGAGGCATCGCTGTTTATCATGTTCACAGACACACATAAACAAAAGCCATTAACAGCAATCACTGGTAATCTTTCAGAAGTTAAATCTATCTTTTCCAGATACTCTGTTCAGTCATTTAAGAATTACTTCTTTCGTCTTATTTTTGCAGTTTAATGCTAAAAATTTCTGGCTTCATGATTTGCCTTCACCATGACCAAGAGCCAATCATAAGGCAGGATTATGGGGCAGCTTCAGGACCTCCCTATACATGCCCCTCAACGTTTCTTACATCTAAGAGTCAGAAACAGTTCCAGCCTGCTCCTCAACTTCAGCTGTGAAACTTGATTCGTCTGCAGGCTGAGGAGGAGACGGGGGCTTTCTGACAGGCCAATGTCCCCCTCCTCCTTTGCTCTTCATTAGCAGTGTGATGACCAGCGGGGTCAGCGGGTCACATCACCTCAGGAGGCAACTGTTTCTAACTCACCTTTGTTTTCTTTCACTGGCGAGGTGAAAAGAGCACTGAGGATGCAGCATTAACTCACATCCATTCAATTCAAGCCCAAATTAAATTATTTACTCAGAGCAACCGTGAAATCGAATAAGAGAGCTTCTGCTGCTAATTTGCACTGAAGGAAAGAATGAAATTGCGCTTTATATCAAGTATAATTCTTCACTCTTCATTAAAAACACTCATTTAACATGTTATGTTTAAAGACTCTTCCCTTCAGTGGAAAGTTTCATACTAGAGCACATTCAAAGGCAAAAAGGGGAAAAAATGTGCAGCAGAGTACTACTGAACAGTTTGGGGTTTGTGACGAGGCTGTACATTATTTATAAACAGCCCACAGACAGTGGTTCAGATTGTTTGATGGACCACATGGTGTAAACACACTGGGGGCAGCGAATCACCAAAAGGCTGGGGTGTCACCGCTATTGTAAGAAACAACATTATAAACAGTAATGTTGTATAATTAGCTAGCTTAAAAGCTATTGCTTAATAGCTAACATTAGCGTAAACAGCTGGTCAGGCCTTCTTACCTCTCCAGGAGAAACGTTCAGGAGTTCAGCATCAAACTTCATCCCTTTACCCACCAGGAGCGCCAGTGGTGGAAAGAAAACACCAATGTTAACTTCTGTCTTGCTTCTATCACATCTTTGCCGCCAGACAGTCGCTTGCCAAGAGCTTCAGCCGACTTTGCGTTTCCTGTTATTTCAACATGGTTGATAAGAAGTTAGGATATGCCTTCGAGGCAGCACCACCTACCATCCTCTCATGTTGGCCTGAGGGCAGACTGGATGCAACAGTGACTCACTATCGCCTCTTAAGGTACAAAGTGGCATTACAAGACAGGACAGGCCAGTGCTAGCTGGTTAGCATGCTAACCTCAGCGGACACATTATCGCTGCAACACAATACATAGACCTCTGTGACATAATGTCAAAACAGTTATTTCTTCACATTCAGTTGATTCTTTTAGTTCATTTTTGAATGTTTTAAACTAAATTTCTTAAATACAGCTCCTTCAATCAAAAATCATTCAAAAACTGGTGCTACAGCATGTTTACAAGTAGCAAATAGGGAGTTTAGACTTTTGAGAATGAAAGTAAAAGCAGCTGATTGATGAACTTTGTTCTCCTTTATAACTATTAGGCCTTTTTTTAATTTTGTTTTTTGGACAAAACGATTCCAATTCGAGCACCATGTGCCGCTAATGAATGCCATGCAATGCTTTTATCAATACACACGCTGGAACGGGAAAAGCTCCAAAAGAGCCAGTAAGCAGACCTTGAATGACTCATGTCAGAGTTAGTCACTTTCTATTTAGATATATAGAGAGAGTTTTTTTGGCTTTATCTACAGAAAGAGGATATTTTGTTCACTTTGGGTCACATTGGTTTGAGGGGAATGCCATTCACTATCTACTGTGGTAATGTGTTCCTTATGTTGTCTTTACCACAGTAGCTAGCCTAAAGGAGAATTTCAGTGCCAGTGCCTCTCTCCTCTTCGTCCTTCACTTTCTCCAGGTTGTCCATAATGAAGATTAACACAAGAGGAGCAGCAGGGTTTTCTTTTTGCGTCATCCTTGATCTTGAAAATTAAGCGAAAGAATTGTTGGCAGCATGTGTCGCGGACCATCGCTGCACTTTGTACTGACGCTTTGACCGACGCTGACAGTGATCCAGCCTCAGTGTTATGCTTGCAGTAGCTCCTTGTAGCCTCATGTCGTTGCCCTTTTGACGTCAGTACATGCTCAACACCAGACTAAACACGTACAGAAGCAAGACAAGCAAACGCTGCACAGCTTTTCAAATACACTACGGATCAGAAGTCCCAACTGGACTGATGGAACATCCAGTGGAAAGAACAGCAAATGGTCACAGACTCCCTCATGCGCATTTCCATTGTTTCCAAATTCATGCTTGGAATGAAGTAAGTTGAGGGAAACTGAAGATTAAAACTGAATTTGTTTGAAATTTTGTCAGCTACAAACCAACTCGTGCGAAGAACTTGCCAATGTATTCCCTTGACTTTTCATGGACTTTACTTGGCTGGCTGTGATCCCCAACATATGCATTTGTTGCCGATCCGTGACAAATCTTCAAATATATCTAATGTGTGCTGATGATCCAAAACTGATTCTAATGACTCAACTGTAATTAGTTTTATTTGTAATCCGAGCAGCTGGCCAAAGCCTCACTGCCATTTTGAGTCAGTCAAACCTGCAATTAAAAAGCGTGGTGATGAGCACAGCTGGGAGGATGAGGCCTTTTTTTACATATACCGGCGGGCGGGTAATGACAGAGCAAACTGACAACGACTGACGCTGCAAGAAGGCAAGCAAGGAAAGGGAGCTGCCGCACACCAGAATGTCACTGCGGGGAAACGAGAAGGAAAATAGATAGGGGGGTTTTCCAAGATTTCAATTCTCACTGACATTTCAATCCTTTGTTGTGGCGAAGAGGTGGCCATCTTGTGGGCTGGCCTTCAAGAAAGGGGAAAGTTCAACTAGCAGGGCTTCACCTTCCCTCCATCCTGACCTCACCGAGGGGTCGTCAGCGTTGCGTGTCACTACATAGCAGAGATGACGAATGTGGCGATGCCTACGGTGAGCTGAAGGTGAGACGGGCAGTCTGCGTGTCACGAGCACGGTCGTTAGAGCATCCCCGGCCACCGAGGAACCATAAAGAGGTCACATTCCCGACTTTAACGTCATCCTTTTTTTTTTTACCCCTGGGAGCCTCTGGTGCTCTTTACAGCATCTCTATGATGGTAAATATTGTCCCTCATGTCTCCATTTAACCTTATTCTCTCAAGGAACCAGAGATGTGCTGCCTTTCGTTTGCCTTTGACACCGCATGGTGTCTCAAGCCTCCATGATTTACAAAGATTGTGACGAGTCTACAAAGCCGAAAGCCATGGCACTATTTACACTGTTACTCTCTAAATTCAGTTTGTCAGGACAGCGGTGGAATGTGTGTTTATTTGAGGGTGGGTAAGGCAGGATTGGCTTTGTTTGCTTTTGGACTGTTGTCTTAGTGTTAGTTCCACCACCGACAGGGATTCACTGCTGTTTATTTGGACACCAGCTCAGACCTTTGACCTTTCCAAATGGGTGGCTAATCCCTCCAAGCTACTGTGGGGGCCTTGTTGCCATTCCTTCAATGCTGCCTCCCTCTGGTCTTAAAGAAGAACTCCACCAATTTCACACAACAAGGTCTGATTAAAGGTCATCAGGAGTACAACTGCGCATGTGACAGAGACGCATAAAGCCTTTTCCAACTCCAGAGTGTTTGGCACAAACTGATAAACTGACAAGTGATATCTCATCAGTTGTGTCTGGGTGAAATGAAGAAATCTGTGTGGAGTTAGAAAGAAGTGATCTGCAGCCCACTCCTCTCTGCTTGAGGCTAGCTTGAGGGCTATGTTAGCTGCTACTAGCGTAACACATCTGCATCTCCAACCAACCCAACAGCAGTCACGGTGCATTGTGGGTAATATAAGCATTGTGTTTTGACAAGGAAGAATGCATGCGATAAAAGAGATATCTGTCATTGTTCTGCATTGATTGATACTTCAAAAAAACAAAAACTCCATTATGAGTGACAGTATAATTGGACTGCAATGCTGAATCGGTGGAGAACTCTTGAGCAGCAGGACAGCAAAGCTCAAAGTATCTGCATAACCAGATCGTTAAATGGTTGTGTGACAAATCTATGAGCACTTTCATCTGCACTGTTTTTCATTGTGTGTGAGGATGCATGCACACCCCTCAACATCTGCCCTCATGTCTGACAGCAGGACATTTGCCTGACAGTGAATAAGCCCTTTCTTTGCAATCGAAACCAGCAACTAACAATTAACATGAAAACAGACATTGCAGTTTTTCCAAAACAATACTTTATATTGTGATGTCAAAGACATGTTAGAGCAAAGGTTCCCGAGAAAAATGTACTATTTCTGTAACAATGGTGGAACAAGTCGAAAACATAACTGATAAAAAAAGAATACGCATTTTATACATATGTAAACCTAGAACTGTTGTTGAACCACAGTGGTCATAGCGATTACTGGCTTATTTAGTGGAATGGACAACCATAGCAATGACCAGGCATCTGGATGGAGCCCTTTGATAAGTCCAGACGTGACAAAGAACAAAAATGTCTTCCCAAAAGTCCACCAAGGTCACATCTTGCCTGGTATAAAAAAAAAGTTTTCCATTCTGTTGTTGCAGTTTACAAAGCGTCCCCCTAAAACAATTTGTTTTTCTACATAAATACAATAAAATCTATTGTCTGTGTTACAAGTGCTAGATACTTTTTTTTTTCCTTTTTTGTAAAATAGTCAACTGAAGTCTTCCAGGTTTGATGATTCCATGTCCCACAGGTAAAAGCACAACATGGAAAGCAACCAAACTCCTCTGCAGCTGAAACAAAAAAAAAAAGCAGTGAAAGAGATAAGACAGTTCGGATACAGTGAAAGTACTAACGTCCTTCAGTGCTTGATCCCTTGTGCGGTTATGTGGTACGGGACAGACAGACGGGCAGGTAGGCAGTGCATGCGGACAGATGGATCATGCAGAGAGAAAAGAGGAATGGAGTGGAGTCGGACCAGGCCACCTAAATAAACAGATTTGGATCTGGCTGGACTGAACTATGAGGGTTAAAACCAAAAGATATGCCCCCTCCTAATAAATGGAAATTATAAGAGAATGGAAAAGGAATGTCGCTGCTTTCTTTTTGTTACTGGACATTGTGTTAAGACTAACAGTGAAGACAGACGGCCAGAGTAGCCAGACAGTGCTAGTTTTGGCTCCTTTTGAGAAACCAAAGCTTTCAGCAGTAGAAACCCCATGACTGGCACTGCTGTGCAAAGGTTTCTGGGAATGTTCTGGGCTGGGTTACCGAAAAGCATCTCATCAAGTTTACATCCGCAGAGATGTCGGCGTATCCAAGTTTAAGGTGACTTTCAGGATCGCCTGACTATAAGCATTTTCATATTCCAACCACAAATACCACTGTATGCATGAAGTGTCACAGTAATGTAAAAATGTTCCTGGAAACAAATCTTTCCAAAATGACAAAAAAATACAGGAAAGTGATATTTGTGTAGGTCTTTGATATAACGGGAATGTAGAGAAATATCACATTTCTTCCACACAGTTATGAATTTAAAGAATATTCAATAAATCTAAAAATGTGATGCCAAACACTGCTTAGACAGTACTTATCTCTTGGGATACTCGGTGTAAAACCCACTTTGTGGCAGACAATTTTCTGCCAGCTCTGATTCACACCCACATGTTTTCCTTTGTTCTTGTAAATTTACAAAGCGGTAGATGACACATGCATGACGCAGTCTTAAATCTGACCTCTCTGGCCAAGTTCTGCTGGGAGATGCAGTGTAACTCTGCCAGCAGAGGTCAGATACATTCAGTCAGAATGAGAAAAATGACTCCCTTACATGTCTGCTTGAGATTTTGGAAAATTTCAATCATCACACAATAATGTAATCAAAGTTATGTTTGTCTTAAATGTGTTTGTGTAAGACATGGATGTTTGGTGTTCTGTGAGGACAGGCAGACGTGGGCTGCTGCAGGGGTCAACCACCTGTGATCTTTTGGATGCTGGACAGTCTTGCTGAACAACAGGCCACACTGAAACTCAGAGGCATCACAGATGAGTGAGAGTACACATGTGAGCTAGATGAATTTAAAGGGATGTTGATTTAAATTAAAACTGAGGACATTTGGTCAGATAAGGAAATAAGTGATGATCATTTGTAAGGCCCATCAGAGGGATTTAAAGTAGAGGGATAGCATGGCCACGTTCCAATTCAAATACACCCATCCCATTATTCTTGTCTTTTTCTTCTTGTGAGAGGATGAACTTATAAACCTTTAAGAAAGTGGAAGAAATGGATCACCACTTTGGTCTTTTTGAAATGTGCAGAATCCAGATTTGGAATTTCAGTCTCATATTTTTTAAAATACTGAAACTTAGCAGGAAACAGCCAAGATTAGTGTTTTTCTACAATAATGTCAGACACATAAAATTAAAAAAGTGTGGAATGATGCGTACAGATGCATGAAAATGCGAGGCTGAGCAGAGGCCAGCGGCACACCCACTGTATGGTATGGTGCCAATGGGATGAATAAAGCCAAAAACTAGTCATCAGTGTTGAAAGAAAAGACAACCAGTAAAATGCTACTCAACACGTAACCAACTGTAACTGTAAGGACAGTACATGGTGCCTTCAGAAGCACCCTAAAAAGAGCCGACTGTATGTAAGAACCATGAAAGGTATCAACTTTCAATACCAACTTCAAAAACAAGGTCATAGTATTTCATTATGTATAGAGATATATACTGTATATATAATATACTCATTTCTTTTCATATATAAATCTACTATGAACAGACAGTAAATACACAATTGTCCATCATTATACAAAGTAGAAACGTTTGCATCCCCACCCTCCCACAAAAACCCAGAAAACATCGTCATGTCCACTAAAAACCCTCACTGTTGTGAAGTATGTCAGCTTTCAATGTAACAGAGACAAAGAGAGGGAACAAAATAACAGGAAAACACAAAAAAAAGTACAAAAAAGAAGTCACTGGAGTCCACTGAAAGGGCGACACAGCAAGAAAGAAGACAGAGATGAGAGGAAAAAACAAAGAAAAGTAGTCATTGACAAACGTGTGTGGCAGGAATACTCAGGAGGCTGACGTCCTATGTACAGTAAACAACAGTAAAAACCACAGCACTCTGTTTCCTGTTCACTGAAAATACACATTAAAGGTGATTAGCTTGTAGATGAAGCAAAGGTGAGAGAAGGTAGTTGCCCAGCAGGGACCAAACACAAGTTGGAAGGCTGGTTACAGACAGGAAGTTAACCTCGGCACACGGTGAGTGTTTCATCAGACACGCAAAGGTAAAAAAGAGCTTGTATTTATGGTGGTTTACATGCCAAAATGATCACACACATTTACTACAACTAGGCTGGTGGCTGGTGTGTTGTGTAGTCCAGCTAGTAGGGTCAGGCTCTGATAGCAAGTTAAGTTTCAGTGAAGTTCAGAGTCGGTAAAGAGCCCAAATTCATGAAGCTCAGAGTATATTAAAACCAACCAATCTTTGACTTTTATCGTCTTAAATATTAAGATATTTAGAACCAACCCAGCTATACAGGAGGATTCAGCATCCAGAGCGGAATGTGAGCTACATGTGCTATTCAAAGCTGCAAGAATATTCATTATGCATGGGCTCATCCCACTGGCTGTGTCACTGGTCAAGAGAAAAGGACGATTAATAAAGAAAAACAACTATAAAAATACGTGTATACAGTTGGATATTTATAAAGAGCAGCTTGCACTTCACAGCCCATGAACAGATGCACACACACCTGCCTCACAGCACCTGACATTTGGGGAGCAGATGTGCTTAACAAGGGGCTAAAGATGTTAAAGCAGCTGTGAGAGCCTGTGCGGCACTGGAAAATCCCAGGTGGTACGGTCACTGTTACCACAGAGACACAGTTGTCTTAAAGAGAGGGCTGGCTCAACAAATTGGCCCATGTGAGATTAATTCCTCTCTATCCCTCGTTATTCTGCAAAAAAGGAGACTGATTCCAATGCGAGACGAAAGTCTGTGGCTTTGGCTTCATTGTTGTCTAAGAACTACTTACGGTATGAACAGGATTAGAGTTTTCCTGCTGCTCTGGTGCAGTGCATGCTACTGATTGAGGCCGTAGCCACAGTGAGGCATTCAGGTGCACGGCCCACCTATGTGAGTACTGAGGAGAGTTTTCACTGACCACAGGCTGATTGATGGTCCTGACGAGGCTGCACACACACCTCAGGGAGGAGAAGGTGCTCCAGCAACCCCCAGCCCCAGATGGGTGAGGTGTATGATGTGTACTGGCTTTTCTTTCTATCACGTTCCACCCGCCTCTCCATGTCACCTGTGATATCTTTTGTTTTACTTACTGCCTGCATGGAACTCTTTCCACATGCTCTCTATGATATTTATAGCATCTTGTAGTCATTTGTCTGTACTGACCTGTTGTGGCTGAAGGTTTGGACCGGACAGCCTCTTTAACGTGAACAAAATATAGTTAAAATGCAGCTTTCAACTAGTAGCGGCACTTAAAAAATGTAGTTATACTGATGACTTAAGTAGCCTTCATTTCTTATCTAAACTCTTTTCCCCCTGTCATTTTGTTTTGCTGACCAAGTGTCATTATGGTGCCGTTTACAGTGCTGCAAGTCCTTTGCACAGAAGTGTAATTTCATCACCTTCAATTATTGTTTGTAATGATTAAAAGTTTGCATGCTCTCATCATTCCTTGGTTTTGTCCAGCTTTCTCGTAAAGTCCAAAGACTGTGTGATGGATGATTAACAAAACAGGGAAATTAGATGTCTGTCCAAGAAGTTTCCTGGCTACAGGACCGTACCTGAAACATGGACGCACTGAGTAATACTAATCCCACCTTTAACTTCCATTAAAATGAACCACCTTCAACTTGTGGCTGGGAACTACCTGCAAGGATGAGATTATTAAAAATGGGGGAGAAAAAGCAAAGATGGAGGTACAGGGAAAGACAGCAGGCTGCTTGCAGAGAATTATAGGTAAACATGCCAAGGTCCTCCAGTCTATGTGCCAACAACATGCAGGCATTGGATGTCTTGCCAGGATCGAAATGTTTAAGGGGTTGGGGAGAAGAGGCCTCGTTCCCAAAACTGTTTTTTAAGGCAAAGCTCTTTCAGTAGAGTTCAACAGAAAATCCACGAGGTTTGGGGGAAAAAAAGGCACAAACGCACAGTCTTTCGCTGTCAGTCAGTTTGGAACCAGAACACCTGTTGACCTTCCTCATCTGTAATCTTCAACCACGTTGGAAAGCTGTGGGAAGTTCAACCACTTTGCTCCGTTCATCAGGGTATCTTAAACGAGCAGGAATGAGTGAGACGGTGGAGATAAAGCAGAGAGAGAACAGGAGAGTACGAAAAGATGACTACAGATCGTCTGCGTATGGTTCCGACCGGCATTCAAAAAGCACATGTTGTCTAGTGTTTTAAAAGCACTGGCACTCGAGGTTGTCATTGTGGGATGCTTGAGTCAATCCTCTTATATCCAAGGTCTTGAAGAGACAAAGCGACACATCTATGCTGATCAGTCTGTGCACTGCTGATCAGTGAATGCATCGTTCATCTTCAGTGTTCCTCTGAGCGCCACCTCTGCTCGTTCTCTCCCACGTTAACACGCCATCTTGACATGGCAGGGGTGACACGTAGGAGTGGCGTTTAAATTGGACACGGACTGGTTGAGGACACTGTCAAAGATGAAGACTGGTCTCAGTGGTCAAAGGCGAGGGGTGGTTCTTTACATAGGAGCTTCCTCTTCCATCGGTTCCTCTTCAGCCCTGGGCAGAAAAAAAGACATCACCATAAACAGTGTTGTGATATTATAATATTGTTTGTCTGCTCTTTAATGCAAGGCAGGTAGTGCACTGTGGCTGTTTCAGAGCTTTTTTGCTGCCTTCTGCAGCTGGAAGTGATGAGAGACTGAACCCTGCAGGCCATAGAACTACAACAATGAGGTCCAAGACACTAAAAGCTGATGTTAGATATTAATTATATGTGGCGTCATCACAGAGTGGCATCATTACTTTTCACAGTACAGTGCGTCTGATTCACTGTGTTTCAACACTGTATTTTGCTTATTTAATTTCTTGACAAGAAATAGATGATAAGATTGATACCACTCTCATGTCTGTACAGTAAATATGAAACTACTGCCACCAGCTGGTGGCTTAGCTTAGCACAAAGACAGGGCGGAAGCAGCTCACCTGGCTCTGCCCAAAGATAGCAAATACCACACATTATACGTCATTTATGTGCAAAAAAACAGAACACCTGAAGTTCAACGAGTACCTCTTTCCGATGTGCTTGTTGGCAACGGACAATGAGGCCATAGCGGAGACAGTCTCTGCTTCCTCTGCATCACGCTGCAGGGCTTCGCTCAACGAGCAACCGAGTGTGGAGGCGGAGCGCTGCAGCGAGCGCCAGTATTTACCTACAAAGGACCAGAACAGGGTGAAAGTCCAATAAGAGCAGCTGCTGTGCACAATGGGCCGCTGGCTGCAGACTTATTTGTTTTACTGAGCTTTTAGAATATGAATAACCAAAACATCCACAGAATATCAAAATAAAAATGATTTGCAAACTAAAAATCACTTAAATCAGACATCATTCATTTAGACAGAGCACATCACAACGATGCTGACGCACGTTGTGGCTGGAGGTAAATAATCCACTCACTGTGAGCTTCGAGGACTTTCTCCATAGAGTGGACAGCGTTGGCATTGGGTCTCTGCTGCAGCACCTCGTCAGGAAGGGGATCCAACTGAAACAAACAGAAAATAACATCAAAACACATTTCCTGCGTAACTTTTATACCAAAAACTGGGGGGAAAAAAAAGTGCACTGCACGATTTCCAGTATCCACTAGCCACATCGTCTAGATTATTTCAACCACTTGTGCTGAAATGAAAGTTCAAAACAACTTGGCGCTGAGCCGATGCCTACTGGAAACATCGGCCAAATGCATTAAACGTCTCCAGGCATTTTTTTCTCTCGATATAGTGGGTATGGCTGGATATGTATTCTTATGAATATGACTGACAGGTGTTCAGAAACGCTGCACCAAAACACGGCAGAAACCTGACTTGAACTAATGCGGTTCCCTCCTGGTTTAAAGGATCACTTCTGAATGTGGACCACAGCCCTGCGTTGAATCACTCCAAGAGGTGGGGAAGAAGCTCGAGCTGCTGACACAATAGAAAATAGGCCTGCAGATGCACACCTCCTCCCACTCACCGAGAGCTTTGCTACTCTTTGACACAAACTACAATGTGTGCTTTGTACTGTGTCCCACGCTAAGAACACAGACGAGTGTAAACTGATGCAAATACATGGAAACCGCTCGCTCACGCAGAGACATACATACACGAATACTCATGCCAACACTGAAGCACACACACATGCGCACACACACACCTCAGGGAGCGCAGCTAAGCCTTATGAAACTCTCCAAGCCACAATTCAGAGGAAACAGGGCTATTCCCCAATGTGCCTTCCCAACCCGGAATGATTCAATTTCCCCTTTGGCTGACTGCACATACGACACTTTCTCATCCTATTTTGTCAAACAGGCCCATTCAGCTCTACATTCCAACACAGACGACATGCATCCCTTTTCTGCTCAATCATAACCCGACGGAATAAAGGAGCAACTGAGAAACATGTAAAGGGAGACAGAGAGAAGGAAAAAAGGTTTGGCTGGAGATTTGGGAGTAGAATGTCGGAGAGAAGAAGAAAAAAGTCACCGTCGGTCGGGCTCGCTTCGCCAAGGCTGGAAGTTTTCTTTTAATTAAAACAAATAGTGTGTGGGAGGGGTCCGCGAGGGCCGAGGGAAGAGGCAATCGAGGGAGAGGGATACTTTAATCCTGCTGTGGCACGACAGGCTACATCATGCACTCAGGGATGGACAGAGGCGCATATGCCTAGACACACACATACATATAGTTTGTGCACAAATATTTACATTGGCTTATTTGCCATTTGGCAAGAGGAGGCTTAATTACATCATTTGCTAAAAAGACATAACAGGCCAGCTCTAGATTTTGTTCTGTGACTCTGATCAATGCCTCTGTAGTACAGTTCATCCACGTAGCCGCTCTAATGCAGCCTTTTTCTGCACTTTGCAACAGCAACAAACGGGAAAACAAAAAGACCTCGACTGTTGTTCTATTAACATGAAAGTCCACCCACATAATGACTGTTCTTGCTATAACGTGCGATTTACCACAACAAGACATGTCAGATCATTTCATGTAATATGATATTCAAAACCAATGGCACTCAGAAAACGGATATGATAGATGATGTTTCTATAAACCACTGAGAGCCCACATGTAAACTGCCCTGTGTTATGTTGTGTTCAGACTGACAATAATACAGTTCTTTCTCTCATGTGAATGGTGTATTTCTACTGTTTGCCTCATGATTGTGAGGCAACACACCCACACCAATGCAGCTTAAGTCTTCTTAAAACAGGGCTATTTTTATTCAGAGCTACACTCAACCACACCTGGGAGCTGCCCTGAACTGTTGGCTAAGGAGCTCATCTTCTACCGAACTTCAGCCCCTTCTTGTGGCTGAGGAGGCAGACAGCAGTACTTCTTCTTCACTCTCATCACAAACTGTTCCCAGCCCATCTGGAGACTTAAACCATCAATCTTTCAGTCAAAACTTACTTCTCCAGCCTTCAGGCTGCAGCCGCCAACTTTTCACCATAACCCTAGCCAGTGCCGGTTCAGCCTTGCCCAACCCACACTAGCCCAGCTCCCTGTCACAGCAGGGTCAGGGGTTCTCTGGGGTTTCGTGGGGTTCACCTAAGAGCAGGGTTGGACCGGGGCAGCCTGTCAGCTTGATTGACAGCTGGGCCTCACGCTTATAAACTTTAATGGCTCTTGTCAGGGTACTCCAGGGGCCCCTACCTTGCAGGTATGGCGAACACACAGACATGCATGTGCACTATATACAAGCACACATTCGTCTGCCACATCAGCCACAGCAAAGTTTCTGTTTATTTAAGTTTGTGGGCCTGGCTGCTCCTCGACCTCTGCATCTTCATACCATCAGATGTGCAGCGGTCGTTGAGAGAGAGAGCGAGGGAAATGTCCTTTAAAGATGGTTTTCTGAGGAGGTCTTTTTCCTCTGTGTGACACTGCTGTCCAACACGCTAGGTCCTGGCCAACAAAACTGAGACACCATGGAAAGCCATGAGCTGAGAGTGAGGAATGTGCCCGGTAAAAACATTCCTGAGGGAGGCTGAAATCAAAACAGTGGAAAGAGGAGGAAATCCACTTGTTCAGCAAAAGAAAAGTGCACAAGGCATCCATTGTTTACTGTTGTGCCTGTGTGCATATGTTGGCGGTCACTAAAACCGGTTGATTATGTTATGCTAACTGAACAAGGTAACGATGTGTATTGTGCAAAGAAGGTGACCTTTTTTGGAAAAGGGTGTACGTTTGCCTTGTAGTCTGCGGGTGGTGGTGAATAGTCAGACCCAAGGGGGGACAGGTGAAGTCGAGCGTCTTACTGTAACTGGAGTGTAAACACGCCGAATAACCTCATTGACAGCTGGTAACAATTAGCATATTAGCCTGTTGTTTATCATATAATTGCTAACAACCACGGTTTTGAACTGGGCCAACATCTGTTTGCGAGCAATCATCAATTAGTCCTGAGTTCAGAGTTGACTAGCGTAGTCGCCAATGCATCATTCATGAGCTATTTAACCAAAAAGACTTCATGACTACACACTACAGTGATGGGGGTGCATAAAACAGCCTGTAAGGTCCATTCAGCAATTTTTATCCCTCTCTTTCCCAGCTAATTTGATCTGCTTTCAAAGGAAACCTAATGCTCATTATAGCAAAGCCTGTCTTAAACTGCCAATAAAAGCAGAGATATATTTCTCACACTAGCAAGCAGTAAAACACTGCAAGTACAAGCTACACAGGAGGCGAAGAGGATATAAGAAACACCTTTATTATGTTTTGGTTCCTGTGCGAAGGCGCACAAATTTTCTTCCTTTTTAGACTGCCAAACAACAAAAGCTCCCATTACGTATATGATAAATAAGACTGGGCAGGTAGGTCTTAACCATTTATATTGCCCTTCACTGACTATAAAATGCATTCAGCAGGCTTTGCAGCTTCAATTCTGTGTTAAATGAATTTTAAACTCTTCTGTACTCATCTATCAGACAACAGGCAGCAGCACTTACTGGCATATACAGCATCATCCGACCCCTCTTTTATGGTTTAAAATTATTATTGAAGATTTTCATTAAAACAAAGGTCTGTTAAGTTCTACTGATGGCTGAATGAGCTACTACAAAGGCCCGCTGATGAAGGTATGGCAATATTTATATAAAGCAAGACAATGGTCATTCATGACATATTTTGGGACCATGCATCAGTGCGAAACACTGCAGCCAGTTCTTCATCAATATGACAATAGTTCATTTTGCTGCCAGAATTATGTAACCAGTTGCATCACACCAAGTGTGCTGGTGCCAACAGTCCCAACAGGTGTCTCCAAATCAATCAGGCCTGAAATCTTCAAGGTCGCCACTTTAAGCTACAGTGTATGCAACAGTTAAATAAATACGGTGACGTCTTGGGTTCTGGACACTTCCAGACAATACAAACCCTCAGGCAGTTTGGAGCTTCATAAACAAAAGCACAGCTGACCAGCTAATCCAGCTGTGGTCCCATGCCTGAGCCTACTCATTCGCTCCATTCACAGTCAGCCAACAGACACATGCACAAACTCAAATATATCCTCTAGAAATAACCCGCTCACTGGACACATTAAAACAAGTACAGAATTAATCCGACTGTTGGACACTTGCTGCCCGGTTTTGCTTTGTTGTTCAACCTGGTTGATGAGGCCACAGCGCCCACTTAAGTCCTGCGTTTCTTCTTCTGATTCCATTTGCCATCAGAGGTCATTGCCAGACTCTGTCAGCAGATGAAGAAGAAAAAAAACAAAGCCAGGCCTTTTATCTCTCCCTCCAGCTCAATTCCTCACTGACGTTTTCCCAGCTACATTCCAAGTCCATTACAGAGACCTTTGCTGAGATTATGATAAAAACACTTGCTTCCTGCCATTTTGATCTGATCAGGGACACTTTAGCCCCTCTTTTTTTCTGTGCTATGTTATCAAAGCTGCACACAACTGAATAATCTGCCTTTGTTCAAACAGCTGACATCACTTGCTGCAAGTCAAGAGAACTCTAGGTATACACTTAGCAAGTCAACAGCATCCGCAATTGTGTTGTTCATCACTTTATCAAAACCATCATCTGCTAATGTGGAATCCTGTACAACTCTATCAGGCTTCTGTCATGATGCCTTTCATGTTCAATAAGCATGTTGTATGAAATAAACAAATTAAATTAATATGAAATTCTATGCATCAGAAATCGATAACAACATCATTTTTTTTGTAAGGTATTCTATGTACAATGCCCAAGTGTTTTCCAAAAACCTGCATACAATTAAAATTCATTCCAAACCTTTCCAGACTTTGAAGACCTGCATAGGTACTGTACTCTGTACAGCTGCTTTATAACAATAGTTTCCTCCTCTCAACTTCAAATGATTACTCCATTTCCCTTTATTATCTGATCCCCTGGCCCAAGCTGACCCTGCTGGAGGAGGTGTGAGGGTAACCATTTTCAGATGTGTACCATTGACGGGGCCCTGGGTGCTCGGTCGAGAAGGATGTCCTGCAGGGCTCAGGCAATTGATGCTCCCTGCCTCCTGCCTATTTTCAAATTTTCAGCTCCCTGTGGCATCCATCCAGTGACCTCCTCCAAATCCCGCTGAGGCCGACACTCTGCAGGCTGCTGAAACCTAAGAAGCAAACCCCCTGATCCAATTCCTTAGTTTTGCAGCAGGGCGGTGCTGTGAGTAACGAGAGCGTCGTTCAAACTGTAAGTTCTGAGTGCAAACCTCCATGACAGCAAAAAGCAGCCGCCCTGCTGAAGTGTCCTCAAATTCCTGAAACCGCACCAGCAGTAATGGCGGTTACTCTATGTAACCTTGAGTCACTGGTGGGCGCAGAGCAGGTAAACAGAGTTGGGTTAATAGATTAAGCCTCTAGTTTGTGTATTTCCCCTCTCATGTGAAACCTTGTGAGTTTTCTTTGGCAGATTTGGCATATAGCAGTGCTTTCCCCTTAAGAAGAAATATCCAAGGGTTAATAGCAGTGTCGGCATGTTCCACAGTGCTTTAACTAAGCCCCAGTCTGTCCAGTGTCATCTTAAAGTTGCTGCACAGTTCATCTATCTGCTGTGGTCAATGTCTTCATGTTCCACAGGACGGTGGACTGATTGGTTGCAGTGACCTATTCTTATTAATGTGATCCCGTGTTATTGTTCTGTTTGTTTTGCTCCGACTCCAAGATCCACATGGAACAAGGCCATGCTGTTTTTTACGATTCCAAGAACTCATTTATAGCTCGAGTTGTCTGCAAGGCTGGAGCAAGGGGCCTAGGGATGTGCAGATACCACCCTCAACAAGGCAAACACAGATTCAGAGCCAAAGTAAAGTACCTATTGAATTGATCACTTTCATTTATACAAGCATAGTTTGTTTTGAGTGTAAGACTGAAATCTAATCATTTTTATCCATAAATTCGACTGAATACAACAATTGTTTTAATTTATCGATACAACTTATTGATGCAACAATCTTTAACTACTCCTTTGTAAGGTACTATACATACCTAATGAGAACTGTAGACCCATATGCATGAGTATAACTATTCTGGATGTCTCAGTGGGCAGAAGATAATGGCTTTAGCAGGTACAGTAGTCATTCCAATGGCTACTAACACTCTGTGCTTGTGGCTAGGCCTGTAGCAACATTTGATGGTATGTGAGTTATTCAAAATACACAAAGTTAATGCACTACTTCATCATTATTTCTCTAAAGAGGGAATTTGAAAATTGGCTTCATGGTGTGCGCACTGCTCAAACATGTCAGCAAAATTTGCATCGACCATTCGCATTGAACTGAACTGAAACACCAAAACTGAAACTTGAACACTAAAGTGCGTGTTGTGTGATCACAACTGGACAGCTTTAAATATAGTTATGAACTCATACAAAACACAATGAGGAGGCAGAGAGATCCAAGTACTCAAGGGACAGCACAACGAGGGTTGGGTGATGTCCTGGGACGTCTTACGGGATACTCCTATAATTTTCTATTTTTTCCTCATTTGAGCCCATTCACTAACCTGACACGCTAGATGTGTGTCACACAGAAGCATCTTGGAAGACATCCTTGGCAACTGTTTGGGAAAGTTCAGGCACTTTCAGAAAATACTTGGCATGTGTCTGGATGAACCATCTGTCTATCAAAGTCACGGGCCAACTTCTACGAATCAGATCAACGAACCATGTGATGATGTAGGACCAGAGGTTCCTCGCAGGACGCTGATTGGTCCTCTCTTTACTTTTCCTTCCTATAGCCTATTGTTATCAGAACAGTGGGGCTCCTTTAAGGAACAGGGCGGTGCATCGAGTGTGTGTTTGCGTGGCGAGTACGTGGTTAGTGAGTGGCAGACGGTGGCTGAGCTCAGGGTAGACAGGTGTTGGGGATGGGAAGAGAGAGGAAGGTTAGCAGTGAAGTAGTGGCAGTAAATGTAGAATGTAAGTTACAGTTTGCCCATGAATAAATGCTGCAGCTCCACAATATCCTGAAGCTTCCCAGCATCTGGGTGACAGTGACGTGGGTAAGCCCTGAAGTCAGCATCAACTTCAGCCTTGGAGAAGAACAAAGTCTTCCTTGTGCTTTCCTCTGCTTAAGCCACCTCGTTAAGCAGATCATCTGATTATAAAAAACATTCTAAATGTTGGGCTGGTGGACGATTCAGCCCGTAGATTCGCTCGCTTTATTTTTGTGGACTGTGAACAAAACAGATTACCAGTGGACTTTGGAGACACGCTCTGAGGCCAGGCACGAACTACAAGCTGGCTTGAGCTGCAGCCTGGACATACAGTATCTGGATACACAACACCAGTTCTGAACCACGGAGACAAGTGCTCTTGTCTCATTATACACAACCTCACAAACAAGCTACCAGTCACACCCTCTTCCCTTTGCATGAAGCTAAATAATCTCTGTGCCACAATTCAGTAGTCCTTTAAAAACAAAAGCACTGAGATATCTTGGATGCACAATGTCGGGGGAGAAAATCAGACTGAGCAGCTCGTCCAAAAAAGCACTCCAGCCTCTCCATTAGCTGGAAGAAAGGAGTGGGCGGCTTGGAGGAGTTGCTATTCTGTTGTGCGCCATGAATCACAGAGCGCTGATGTTTGTTCAGTTCCACGGCCCAACCTACACACTCCCACAATTAACCTTCTGCCTGGAAATCCTCTCCCCCTGACGTGTTTGTGCGTGTGTCTGTCTGCGTGTAGCGTGTGTGTGCGGTGTTTATTTCCTCTGAGCGCTGCAGAGAGCGTAAGAGGACATGGAGGGAAAATGGTTTTGGCCAAGATAAAAGAGCACTTTTGTCAGAGGAATGTTCAAGCTTGTTCTGTATTTTCAATTTCATGTATTTATGTAAGGTGGCCATCAAACCTTTAGCTTGCAAATGTATGTTTTTTTTGGTTAAAGTAATTTGCTGAAGCGCTCCTTCACGACAACATTTGTTTAAATTACCTGCATTTTCACATTTCTGCTTTATTTTAGCCTCTTTCACATAGTTTTCTGTAAATTACTGAGATAACCATTCAGGTACTGCTGGGATTTTCACTTTGAACACATGCAGATACATTCAGGAACATTTCCATCTTGCACGCTTTCACACATGCAACGGCAATGCTGGAATAGATGGGGCAAAGGAAAGTTTGGCAGATGCCGCTTCTGTGTGCTAACGGGCATAAAACTCAGCAGCAGGAGAAGAAGAAGATGGGGCAAGGCTGTATGTTTGTGTACATGCTGGAAGACATTTTGGGCAAATGTGCATAATGTTCTTGTATTTAATATTCAACGTGTTTGCTAGACAAGTAATATTTTTTCGTGATCTGCACACTGTAAACAAGTCGTGAATTCAAACACATTAGTGGAGTCAGTGTTAGCAGGTCTTAAGGTGGGGGGGGGGGTAATTGGCAGCACAGATTTCCCTGAATATTGATCCCTGCTCTCATTCACACATGACCCCATGCAGGAAATGTTCCACCATATTTCAGAAATAGAATACATGATATGTTGATACATGGAACGCACTCGACCAGGTGAGCTCTGTTGAATCACCTTTCATGTGAGTCATCCAATCAAAAAGTTGCCTGAGAGGTAAAGATTCACGAAAAGGGGTTGCGTGTTCTAGCTTCAGAGGGAATCAGGAAAATCTGTTAGTAAAATTTCAAGCTCTCTTATTTGAGGCGTGGTGATTTCGAATGAAATGCAGCCAGGAATAAGAATTAGAAACAAGTTGTGTGCAACTGCATTCTGAAAGTTTTTCACTGACAGCACAAATACAAAGGCTCTTCATCTGCTTGAGGTCCTGCGTGTTCACTTCAACGCAATTGAACATACAATCTATACTAATGATGCTACTAAAGACTCTCATCAATGCATTAATTAGAACAGAACTCTAAATGTACACACTTCTCTTTACTTACCATATTATTGGTATTAATGTGAACTTTGCAAAATAAAAAGAATTCAGCATTACACTTATATGTCAATTTATGTCACTGGGACTAAGCAGATCATATTTTCTATATTGTATTTGTGGCGAATGTGCAAAGCTCCCACCACAAACCTCGGCCCATATTTAATCTCACACTAGTTACTTCAATTCCATTGCGTATGTCAAATCGTAATGCCTGGCTCAAGGTTATTTTGATAGTGATGTATGAGGATACTTTGACGGTAATTTATCCCTTCTCCTCTTACCTCATTGCCAAGCAGAGCAGAGACGCAGGCTTCGGAGGCATCACATATGGCAGTGAGGTCGTGACCCCCCTCCAGGGCTAGAACCACCCGACCGCCTGCCAGACCCATCAGCTGCCTGGTCAGGTAGCCAAAGCCTGGACACACAGGAAATGACAGGAAAGAAAAGGCAGAGAAAGAGAGGGAGGGTGAAAGAGAAAAAGAATAAGATGGGGGAGCACTGACGTTCAAGCTCTAACTTCCTCTTTGGATATCGATCAAAGAAAAAAGACAGAAAAGGGAGGTTTGGGCATGGATGAGGAAGGGGGTGACTGCATCAGAGAGAGGAAGAGAAAAAAGAGAGTGCACTGGGGATTTACTGGGGGGCAAAAAACAAGCCATAATATGAGCCAGGTTTAATTTCAATAAATGCGGCTTTGCGTTTAGGCTTGGTCACAGCCTTTGATCTTTTTCTTCCAGGAGGAGGGCAGTTTTAATATATGCATTCAACCATACTTTCTTCTACCCTCAATTCTACCCATATCCCCTCTTCCTGCAATCCTCTCTAAACCACCCATATCACCCCCTTCACAACCAGGACCCCTGCTCTTATTTGGGTTCTGCAGGGTGGTTTAAGAAAAGCTCTTTGTTGGCACGCCAAGGTTCTCGATCTGAATACACAAGTCACACGCACAAAGTGAGCACGAGACGCGTGTTTGAGCGCCGGAGTGTGTGTCTGTCCCGCTTTCCTGCTATCAAAAATTGTGTTGCGGTGCACAGCCAGAAAATATAAATTACAAGACTGTGGAGGACATGCATTAAAATGTGTAGGCATCATTAAAAGTTATTTTAAGTTTTCTTTTTTTTATCTATGGCATAAAAAAGAGAGTAATTAACTGGGTAGCTGTGGTCTGTACTTACATTTGGCTGTCAGTTTGTATCCTCCCAGGGGTGAGGCATGTCCGTCTACCGCATCAAAGCCTGAAGATACCAGAACCACATCCGGGGCAAACTCGTTGGCAATAGGCATAACCACCGTCCTAGAGAATGCAACAGGAAAAAAAATGTCAACAATATACATAAGCCATATATAGGATACTTTAGTGCATATGAGTATTTGGTTTTTGGCTTGCTGCCCTCCACAGGAAGCCCAGACAGCAGAGGTAGTTTATAGATTCAGTATGCTAAAAACACAGCACGGAAAACTTGGTGATAAGTGAGCTTAAATCTTCTCCTGCTGGCTGAGGGGGTGTCTCCATCCCAACCTGCCCTGCTGAGTCACATCTTCCTGAATCAGGCCAATCAAAAAAGTATGCTGTATTTCTCCGAAACACATTAAACGTACATTCCCAGATAAGAAATTGCTCCTCAACCTACTCCACCCACCAAAGTACAATCAAAACCACTGAGTCTGACGAGCCAGTGTTTCAAGATTTCAAAATACCAATTTTGGAAGATAACATATTACATTAGATGTAACAGCGTTAAAGGATGTAACGCTCACAGATAAACATACAGTGAGATTCAAGAGGTATAAGAACTGGAGCACTGAGGGCAACAGGGTGAAATCTGATCTGAACTCTGTCACCTCTGATGGTTAAAAGAGGAGTAGTACTAAATTATATATATGGAGATCTGCCTTTAGTGTGCTTACAGTCGTTCTGATGATGGCTGTGGTATGTGGTGTAAACAAGCTGGAGATGCTACAGTTCATTTTGCTGCATAATGGCTGCTATATTTTTCAACTCTTTTACAGCTTTTCTCTCCCTTTCATGGTTTTCAAAGCAAACATCCACCTAATGAGTTTGTATGTACAGTATGTGTGTGGCAGAGGAAATTACAGCATGCACTTTTTGAAGTGGAAAGTTTGGAAATTTGGAGGCAGCATTACACTTCAACATCCTTAAGTAAAAAGGAGAGGCGGAAGGACAGTTATAATTGCATGTGTGTATGTGTGTTAAGTATGCAGGATAATTCTAACACTGGATGGGTGTGGTGAATGAGGGCTGTTTGTGTACAACCTTCATCTAACACACAGCTGGTAGGGAGGAGGTACTTGTGTGTAATGTGTCATACACATAAATCCAATCAACAGTGCAGTGCTGTATAATGATTCACTGCAAGCTGTGGCTGGAAAATCCAATCCGGTTTCAATGGTGACCCCATTTGAAAAAAACAGCATGCAGGATGGGTGTTTAATACTAAAAAAGTTCTGCACAGGATGATTAGATTATATTAGATCAGATTACACTTGTTTGAATTTATAAGCTTTGTTTCATTTTCTCTGGTAGCTGGAGACAACTCGCTTTTATTTAAATAAATGAATCCAATTATACAACAGGTAATGCGCAAATGGCTTAAAGAAAAATGAATTCAAACTCCGAGTTTGGTTTTGGTTAGAGCGTCTGCAATGGTATCTATAAATTAGGAATCAGTAATTAATCACTGAAGTGGTCTATAATACTAGGGTTGGCACATCAGCGGCTTAGTCGACTTCATATAAAAAGTATAATGTGTCATGGTAACGTGGTTTAGAATGATTTAGGATGTCTCACTCAGTTCATAAATAGTTGGACTTCCCAGATGGCAAAACAAGTGGTTCCCTCTGATTCAGGTTCTACACAGGAATTTTTGGGGGTCTGGGATATTTGGGAAACTGTGTTTTGGTGAGGTCTGCGATTGACAGAGTACCACAGGGTTCCGTCGTAGGTCCTCTGTACTTTGCCGACCTCAGGAACACGGTGCTGGTTTGCTGGCTGTGGGCAAGCAGCGTGCCCTGAACTCCGCAGGCCACCGGTTTTTCCATCTCTTGTTCACCACCAAATTATAACCTTTAACTGCGCACACCACACCCCCCACCACAACACAACACACATACGTACACACAGCTGTCTGAGGGAGAGGTGGGAGGTAGTATTAGGAGCCTTTTGGTAGTCCCAGACAGCAAGGATACACAGAGTGCGTGCGTCACTGTGTGTTAGCGTGCATCTGGCACAATCTCGGAGGAAAACGTCATGTAAAGATGAAGGAAGAGGATGGAAGATAAAAGTCTGAGCAAGAGAGAAAAAGATAGAGAGAGAGAGAAAATGAAAGAGGGCGATGCCTGTGAGGGAGGAGTCTAGAAAGAAATCATGGACCAAGACTGAGTGAGTAAGGACATGAATGAACAGTCGGCATTACGGCAAGTGAAAATGTGCCTGAAAAACATGATCTGTTGACAAGTTTTTAATCAGACAGCATTCAACAACAAACTAGAGAATTATGTAAAATGAAGAACGACTCTGCTTAAGGACGTTAATATTTTCCAGCTCTCGTTTCAGAGTTTGTCGCATGTGTTCGCAGGTTTCCTCCGTCTTTCCCCGCCCACTCACAAACTTACATACACACACAGCCTTGGCCCATTAACATTTGGGTCATAAAAGACCCCACACTACAGGGAGCTGGCCACAGGCGAGCATGTGGGCTGACACACGGCGCAGGGGGAAACCTGGACCGCCAAGGACACTTAAACTACTGAGGGCTCCCCTGCCCCCCCTCCACCAACCTTGAACACAGACAGAGACGGTTCTGGTCACGATGATGAAAAACTGCTGGTGTCATCAGTTCCAACCCCCAACCCCTGCAATAATATCCTGACATTTAAGGAAATAAAAACCCACAGTAATCAATTAGCAGACTGGCATGAAGGGAAGCTAGTGGTTTTGGGGAAGGCTAATTGTGCGTGAATCAGAGGCTATGTATGCGGAGATGAAAAAGCTTTTCTGTTAATTAAGGGAGGGTTGAGTTTACGACTGAGCTGTAAGCTATGGGACATCCTGAGCGAAGACGCTGCGATCTCCACCACTGCTGGCTCTCTCATGGCTGGATCTTGCTGTGAGTGGAATTACTTGGGTAAGCATGTGGTGTAAACTTTTGTTTTGTATTGTTTGGTTTACCTAGCAACAGGTGCATGTGTCAAACTATCAGCTGTGGAACGCTGGGCTTGGACCTGTGTTTGTGGGATTGTTGGGTGGTCATTAAATGCCAGCAGTTTAATTCTGCCATTCATAAAGATGGGGCTTTAGAGCAGAGGTTGAGCTCCAAAAACACTGGATCTTGCACTTATCCTTTCCCAGACTTTAGAAAACTCCGCCAAAGGGCTTACAGCCAGTGAACCTTTTTCACAGGCTGAGAAGTCTTCCCTATGATGGGTGAACTGATCTTGATGTGTAAAACTGGTGGAGTTCCCTTTAAGTCGTCATCAGATGTTGTATGAAGCACATTGTATGTAGGATGACAGATCTAATTTGAATAAATAATGATGCTTCGCAGTGTTTGATACTGTGTTTGGATTTAAGAGTGAAATACTGCATTTGGGAGAGAAGCTGTGACGTGTACATGCTGACCACTATCTCTGCCTCTGTGCACACTCAACATCTCTCTCTTTGCCCATCAAACCCTCATAACATCGACTTTACTCTACAGACTACTAACTTCAACAAGCTAAACCTTACAAAGGGCTGCTTTTGCATTCGCGCTCACTAAATATCCCTCTTTTGATCCCGCTGAGTGCATCCACTTTTCAGCAATAATCATCCAACATAGTTTCAAGTGCACACAAATGTACTCACACATAATTAATGTGAATGCAGCATAAGGTCTTGGTGTGAATTTTTCCTTGTGAACAAAGGAAAACTCTCAGGACTACTCATCTCTGTGTAATTACTCCAGTCCCTAATTTCCGCATGTTGATCATACCTTCCAATTTTATGTACTCCAGGTTTCTAACATGGGGGGCAAAGGGATGAAATGTGACATTGATGGTGGACCACAGGCTGCAGATATAGATAGTTTTCAGATTTGTCTTATTAATAGACAGCAGAATTAACTAGTTACTACTGCAAGATACAATCTGCCAGTATTTACCAGAGATTATCACCATTATCAGCTAATTCCCAGGGTTTTAATGATTAGAAAGTATTAAAAAGCCTCCAAATTATGAGCCGTTAACACTGGAGAAATTCAACTTGCAGTAAAGGGCCAGGTGAGGCCCACTGCAGAAGAAAATACACTCTGTCCTTTAGAGGGAGCAGTGCTCATGAAAGCAGTCAACAAATGGTTAAAGTGCAGAGCTTCAAGGCTTTCCCTCTCCGTTCATAAAAAAATAGAGGAGAGCAAGAGAGGAGAGAGAGAATAAGAGAGCGAAAAACTCACACACGCACACTTACACTTCAAAGCCCTCTCATCTGGCCCTGCGGAGAGCTGGTTTGAATTAAGTTTAATTCTCCTCCTCTCTCGTCTTTCCAAGTTCATGGCAGAGGAGGGAGTGAAAGGAGGAGGAGGAGAGAGCGAGAGAGAGAGAGAGACGGTGCTTCTGGTTTTCATTAGGGCCAATTTTCTTATCTTTTTTCTTTGTGCTTTCTGGAGGCTCAGACTTGATCCCCTGCAAATGCAACGTGGCACAGGCCAGCCAAGGAATGGGAAGGTGCCGGCTGCAAGGCACGCATCCCCTCCTGAGGAGGAGGAAGGAGAGGACCACAACACACAGATAAACAATGAGGCTGGAAGAGAGAGGCTGTGTGTATCAGGTGTCCACGCACGTGTCTGTCTGCATGTGGTTGCAAATGTGTAAGCACGCTGAATGTAAAAGCTGCAGGTGTGAGTGTTTGTGTGTCTGTCTCTGTGTTTTTGTGCATATTCATGCACCTTCATGTTAGTTTGAGCCAAGCCCTTCTGCATTTCTATGAGCCTGTGTGCAGCTTGTGCATTTGCATGTACATAACAAATGACTGTTCTGCATCTGCAACTGTGTTACTTTGAGTGTGCATGTGCACAAGCGTGGTATAGGCATGTGTGTGGTAGATCTATGAGCTGTGATACAGGTTTGCCGCTGTCCTGTGGGACCTATGAATTGTCCAATGCTGCTACAGCCTTGGGGGATTAATGGCGTCAGGGTCTGAGGTGATACACACCCAAACTCTTGTTCTGCTTCATTTTATATCTTTGGATCTTTTCCATAATATAAAGAATACTGATTTAATGACCTAGCACAAGCCTCTCCTCATGCATGTTCACATCCGTGAACAAACACACACATAGCAAAACTACTGTATAATAAAAGGGTTTTAGTTTTTTATGTTAAAGCACAGTGAGCGACTGATTAAAATAAGGAATGCACTGATTGGCTTAAACACAGATGGAACATGTCCAACTTACATGAGTCAAAGGTGCACTCCACCAACACTAAACATGAAACTCAGTATACTATACATTATACCATGGTCTGAGTGAATACTTGATTCTGATTGGCTGCAGGGGGTTCATTAACTCCTGATAATGGACACCTGTTAAGAAGTCCCTGTGAAAGTTATCATCATCCACTGTTCTAAAATGTGCAATCATAGCAACAAGGAGGCAGTCAAGACCTCTGAACACTTTCTTGCAAGGTGTTAACAAACTAGGAATTATAACAGGGAGAAATAATTAGACACCAGATGAAAAGATGAGATTACACGTCATTTAAATGAATTCAGTGCCATGCCTAAAACTGACTTGAGATCAGCAACGTGGAGGTTAAAGACAGGCTTAAATATTAAATGAATAGCAGTAAAGACAGCAGCCTTCACCACCCGGAGTTTGGAATAAATCATGTTTTTTTTTAATACTCTTTAAGCCTGATCTCACAGCTAGATCAGACATTGATTTCAGCAATTTCTAGTTAAAGGCAACAGTACAGTGGAGAGTCTTGGTAGCCCAGTGGTTACTGCACATGCCACATGGTTGCAACTGTCACTGGTTCAGTTCCAGCCGATGACCTTTGTTGAAAGTTCATTCGATACTGTACGCAGTTTTTCGTTTTTATGTGTGTTCCTGATCAGTCGTATTTCATTCATGTGAATAATACACTGCTCTGTGTATCAATATAGATGGAGAAAACAGCAACTTAAGAGTGAGGCATACTGCACTCGCTATTGGCTTCAGTGATGGATAATAAATAATGTCTGCAGAATGATATATTATATATTAGGTGGTTGTCATCAGAGCACTCGTGTGGAAAGAGGGTGAAGAACAGTGGGGAGAGTTGGAGCACACAGGGGTCTGGGGTGCATTAACGGGCTAAGGTGTGCTTCCGGTGGTTGCGTGCTAAAAGCTGCGAGAAGACAGTGGCCTGTCAGATTGATGGGTTTGGCTCAGGCCAGATGGACGCACGGTCGCAAACACAGGTTCATCTTCAAAGGGTGCTGGAACCAATCCAGACCTGCTCCTTACCAGCTGCATGAACCAGACACGTGTATGAGACATGTTCATGGTGGTGGTGAGTCCATACCGGTGTGCTTACCGGCCTTTCAAGCAATGTGTGTATGTTTTACATGTGTGAGGGTGTGTATGTGTGTGTGTGTGTGTGTGTGTGTGTGTGAGTGTGAGTGTGAGTGTGAGTGTGTGTGTGTGTGTGTGTGTGTGTGTGTGTGTGTGTGTGTGTGTGGACCTAATGGAAATCAGGCCTGGCATGAGGAGGAGTTCCCTACCTACTCAACAGCCCCCAAAACATCATTCATCAAACTGTGCACTGCATAGCTTTCCCTCTAAGACATTTTCATGTCAGATATTTTGCCTGACAAGGAATTAAATGTACAAGTGACAGATTTCTCTGAAGCAGCAGGTGATATCACTGTCTTACCTAAATGCAGCCAAGTACTCTGCATCACCTATAGGAGGTTCCAGTCCTCCAGTAAAGGCCATGTTCACATTGAAGCCTACACCTGCGCCACTGCCCACCTGCAAAACACACACACACACACACACACACACACACACACACACACACACACACACACACAAATGCACAACTGACTCTTCATAAATTCCAAAAGGTGGACAGAGAGACAGTCAGGTGCTGATTCCCACCTCGTCAGGTGCTCCACTGCCAGGGAAGAAGTTCCCATCATCGTAGCGATGCAGAGACAGGTAGAGAACACTAGGGTCTGCATAGAAGGCCTGCTGGGTGCCATTACCATGGTGAACATCCTGGAAACATCAGAAAGGGACAACTCAGGGCAAAATCGTACACAGAATGTGGGAAAAATAGTGATTAAGAAATGAAATAAGAATATCCTCAGTATAATAAGACTTTGACTCTTGCGGCTGAAACAAAACTACATACAGAAACGAGGTTTGGACAATGAGTTCCACGGAGACACAACTATCACCACCTGCACCTGCACCGAGACCAACTCAGCGACACTCAGCGACCGAAATACTGCCAGACAGTCAAGTCTGTATCTCAGCTGCAGTCTGTTGTGATTTCCAAAAGGGATGGTCAGCAGGATTCAATAAAACACTCAACTTCACGACATCAATTAAATGACCTCATTGTCTATATCCCAAGAATGCTTTAATACACTGATCCTAAAAATGTCCCTGTTGGCTGGAGGCAGAGTGGCATGACAATGAGTTTGCTAGCTGCACTAAAAGTCCCCCTGTGACAGACAGAGAGGAAATGAAAAGGCCCTTCAAAGGCTTTTGGGAATGGCCATGACCAGCCGGGGACGCCACTGAACTGCAGTTCTCCTAGACACGACCGTCATACCTTCTTATAAATTACTTTGTCTCTCCTTTGGAAAAAAAGAAGACATTGTCTGACCTAAATAGTTGATATTTTAAGCCTTTCTCGTTCTCATAACAAGCACAGTGCTCAAGTTTTGGCTGTTGTTCTGTTCTAATAATGGAATTATAGATTTGAGCTGGTCTGATGGACACATACATGTATTCTTGGGTTTGAGTGTGGTTTATTTTGCACCAGTTACAGTCAAAATGTCTGGCTGCAATGTCCATTACCTCTCACATTGCAAAAACAATGAAGAGAACGTACTGATGATTTTGATATACTTATAGCCTATAGCAAGGGGTCAATTCTTTTTTTTTTTTTTTTTTTTTTTTTTTTTTGACGAAAAAGCCACGGGGTCACTAAAACCAAATCAAAGGTTTCTCACTCAGGATGATGAAAATACTCTGGAAATGCAATGAGAATCTGCGTACTACTTATCAGATGTCTTGTGCAACACTGACCTTTTGGAGTAAGAGAACAGGAAAGCTTATGGAGGGTATCACATATTTGTCCTTCTGTCAGATGACAAATCTTTGAGCCTTCCAGTTACAAACTTGCAGTATGTAACCAGAATTGATTTCTCTGTCATGATGCAATTATACCTTAAACCACATCCTGCATGTGTCATTGCCAATTAATCTAGGCTGGTGGAATAGAATCCAACTCACATCAAACCACTGAAGAGGAGGCTGTACACCTACGCATAGTTGTGCATCCTCTAAGCAGATGGTAACCCACTGTGTTGTATGTGGAACTCACCCAGTCCACGATGAGGATTTTACTGACATTGAGCCTCTGCTGCAGGAGCTTGGCTGCTATCGCGACGGAGTTGAAGTAACAGAACCCCCTGAGACAGGACAGTAATGAGACATCGCTATTAACTTTCTGAAATGACATTAGATTCTCAAGCTTCAGCAATACTGTGCTTAAATACTTTTAATAGCTTTTCCAGAAAAGCAGCAGGAGGAAATGCAGAGAAAATATTTGCTCTGAAGGGAACTGAATTTAAGGGGAAGCTCAGGGCATGAAGAAATGTTCTTACATGGGCGTACTCTCCTCAGCGTGGTGTCCAGGTGGTCGCACAACAGCAAACCCATTCTGTCAGGGAAAACAAAAATCATTCACACACAGAACAGTTCAAAAAGCTACTACGCATAAACCACCATGGTCCATGGAAGCTGCATCTGTGTGACGGATCATTAGATCAGAGTGAGCGTGTTAGATGATGTTCAGGTCAGACAGTGTTGAGAGATCTTCCTTCCTTTCACATATCCAGCAGCCCCCCGGCGACATCTAACAGTAACACCACAAAACCCACCACAAATACATGACTTAAAATAATAATAATAATACATTTTATTTGTTAGCGCCTTTCTGAGCACCCAAGGACACCTTACAATAAAATATTGTAGGCAAGTCTGAACAGATGGCTTTTAAGCTGTGATTTGAATTGTCCAATGGAGTCAATCTGACGGATGTGGGGGGCAAAGAGTCTGGGTGCAGAGCAGCTGAAGGCTCTGCCACCCATAGTGGTCAGTTTGAAGTTAGGGACAGACAGAAGAGCAACTGAGGAGGAGCGTAGAGCACGGGTGGGGGTGTAGGGGTGGAGAAGGTCTGACAGGTAATGGGGGCCAGGTTATGGAGAGCTTTAAATGTGAGGAGGACTTTGTATTGGATTTGCTGATGGACAGGTAACCAGTGGAGCTGAATGAGGATGGGGGTGATGTGGTCGGTGCATTTGGTACAAGTGATGATTCTGGCGGCAGAGTTCTGGATGATTTGGAATCGGTGGAGAAGTTTGTTGGGGAGACCAGTGAGGATTGAGTTGCAGTAATCGATGCGTGAAGTGACAAGTGCGTGGACCAGGACCTGGGTGTTGTGTTGGGTGAGAGATGGGCGGAGACTGAAGATGTTACGGAAATGCATGAAGGCAGTACGGGTAATGTTACTGATGTGGGGGGAAAAAGAAAGAACACTGTCCAGTATGACACCGAGGCTTTTGACTAAAAGCAAAATTAACTGAATCTCATGACCTGTGTCTGCAGACACCAAACTTAATCCTCTCACCACCATTCCTCTTGGAAAAGGTCTTTAGCTGAAGATTTAAAACGGTTTCTCACAGGCATAATAATTTAAAAGTGTGCACGTATGCACACGGACACAGATACTGACATCGGGTCAGTTAAGGGGAGCTTTGTTAAGGCAGGGGCCTGCGGGACTCTCAGCAACTGCTTTTGGGGCTCCCACTGCTATGTGGGGACATTAAATAGATGTTCAGGCTGATGTAGAGCGAGGGAAGCTGGACTAATGATGTTGAGTCAGCTGCTGTGGATTAGCAGTCAGCCGAGAGTTTATTGTAGAGACAACTGGCTCAGCTGGTTTGAAGACACTTGGTTCATGCAAGCTGCATGACACAGTGTGCATGTAGGTGTATGAGAGACAAGGGAAGGTGGAGTGTTTCTCCATGCGGAGGAAAAATAACAACAGATGAAAATAGATATGAGGAGAGAAATAGAAAGAAGCAGAGAGAGAGACAGGTGTGTGCATGTGTGTGTGTGTGTGTGTGCGTGTGTGTGTGTGTGTGCGTGTGTGTGTGTGTGTGTGTGTGTGGGGAGTAGATTTATGCGTTCTGTGGAGTTCAGAGAGTTGTTGGTGCAGGTGGAATTTGGTCATTTGGCTGCGGAGGCTCCTCAGAGGGCCATCTGCATGTGTGTAAGCGTGTGTGTGTGTGAATGTGTGCGTGTACATGAGCGTGTGCACACATGTGCATGTACGTGTTAAGATCAGGTTAAGCTGAGGGCAAGTCGATACTTGTGAACTTTAACCCCAGCTGAAGCAAGTCCATATTACTGATGTTTCAGTTAAGTTCAGCATTTTCCCTCCTGGGATGTGAGCCATTCGACTTTCCCTTCAGACGCTAATACTACCAGTTACACAATGTACCATACGGAAAGACCCGATCATTATTTCTCAAAACTAATAATGCCTGCATGTAGAAGAAGTACTAAAAGCTAGCACAGCTAGCTAACACCAAGTGCGACGGCTGCTCTGCAGGTGGCTGTGGTGTAACACTAATGAAACAGGCCTGTTAGTGGGGACTGTTGGCATTTGCAGTGCCAGTGTGCCGGGCCTCCCTGCTGGGTTCAAACAGTAAGCAGCCATTGCCACAGACACAGGAAGGCTGGCTGGTGGGCAAAGCATGACGGGGGAGGGGATGTCTGTCTAGGAGGTGCTAACGAGACTTGGAAAGATGTGGAAGGAGGTTTCTATTTTCTTAAGGTGTTTGGAGGTGTGAATGGACTGACCTTTAATCCTTTAATCCATGTGGGATTAATCAAAAATTGTTTGATTATCCATTAGCAATTATTTGAAATACACCTTTACATAGTCATCCATGTGCATAAAGCATTTGCTCTGCCTCTAACTCATCTGGAAAATGGAGTCAAACCTGACAAGCAGACTAAAATCAAAACCTTCAAAGTTCCAGTCATGGATCTATTTTGGTGGAGTCCATCTGAGCTTTGTTTCATGTTGGCTCCATCTTAAAAGGTTATTAACTGCACACACAGAATTACCCACATATAAAGGCCACACAGACACGACAAATGCACAACATCCTTCAGTAATTCCAATCCCTAAAAATAAAACAGCAAACATCCGAGACCTCGCTGCTCATTTATCCTGACAAAGCATCTGAACTAACCTTCAGCTCTGCCGACGCCACTTTGAAGACGAGCTCGACGACCGAGCCGACGGCCAGACGAGCCGCGCTGGACGAGTGGACCTCGTTCCAAATAGTGTCGCTGTCCACCTGCAAACACAATCACACACGCGCACATGCAGTCATCTGTTGTTTGTATCACATTTATTTTAAAAGGAGCAAAAAAATATGCAACTTTGTACTGTTTTCCATTTATATTTGATGGTGCGGTTTACAGTACTTCAGTGGCACAGCAATTGTAAAACTGCGAGGACGCTTGAAATCATTTAGCTTGTGTTATTTCACATCAAAGTTGGTCTTTGAAAATGGCAGTTTAGCGACTGCTGGAAAATGTTTTCACTGACATGGGGAGAAAACAATAGAGCGAGAAAGCGTGAGGCAGTGACACATATTTAGAAGCTTACTCACACAGACAAATGGCCAAACCTGGAACAGACACCATCATTTCTGAATGTTGACTTTAGCACACTAAGGAGCGAATGCAAGATAATGCCTCATTTTGACATTTTTTTATAATTTATAAGAGTCAAATTTCAGATAAACTGAAGCCAATATGTTGACAAATTAATATATAGATGAAATCAGCATCAATTACATGTATTTTTTACTTCGGATATGAAGTCTTGGATGACAAATTTTAAATGCGTGGACAGAAAATTTTAAGTCCGGATGGAAACAAACAGGAAATTCTGGGTTTATTTGTTTAATTTATTGAGTGAAAATAAGATTTAACCATGGATTTTTATTTAATTGTGTATGGGTGAGTGCATGTTTTAGTATGTTCACACATAGCGCTGCCATTCAGTGGTCAAGCCTGATTAATGCTGAGGCACGCTCAGCCCTCAGCCCCAATCACAACAGCACATCCGCGCACATCCACGCACATCTACACACACAGGCATACCGTAAGAGCCAAATGGACCACAATATTCTATGGGATTGATTGTAAGCGGGGCCATGCGCAGGATAATATACACACCCTCCATCAGGCATGGCAGATACTGCAGGCAGATGGAGCACATGATAAACACAGAGAGAAGAAGCTGGCAGAGGAAAAGAAGAAAAGGAAGGTCTGTATGTCAATGTGTTTGAACTGTACACACATGTGCGGAGCGGCCCATGCCAGAGCTCTAGCGAGGCTTTCTGATGTAATCCCGGGGCTCTTCTACTCTGAATATGTCAGCTTTAACCAGACAGACAACTGGCCTTTTCATCCACACTGATGGCTTTTCAGTCAGCCCGCTGGCCGACTGATGCATTAACCCCTGCCACCCAGCTGGCCCGCTCCGCCCTTCACCCAGCCGGTGTGTTCAGCGACTCAACAGCTTCTCGAGCACTTATTACTATCCTCCTCAGTGACGGGAGTGATCAAGGCTGGAGGAGGACTCCATAATAACATCCACAGGGAAGAAAACGGCTCTTTTTAAGTCGTGCCAAGAAGGACTCTGTCATGAAATAAAAGTGTGGTGCATTTACCAAATACTTAAAAACTAAAAAGCAGGGAGTGAGGAGGTAAAGGAAGCGTTCCTGATGAAGGCGAACGTGAAGACAGAGTAAGGGGAGGACGCCATGTAGTAGCCGAGTCAGTGATTGAGTGAGCGAGCAAACGAAGAGCCAAGTGAGTGAGTGAATGGGAAACTGAATCATATATACAAGTCAGGTTAATGAGCACAAACAGATGCTGTTCCAAAGCTGCATGTGGAGACCGAGTGGTTTATTATTTCCTATGTTGATGTTAGTTTTGCCTCAAGCTAGAAGTGGGATGCAAGCTAGTCAGGAAAAAGCGAAAGGGAAGGTGTGCGTGTGTTTGCGTGTGTGTGTGTGTGTGTGTGTGTGTGTGTGTGTGTGTGTGTGTGTGTGTCGGCGGCAGAAAAGAGCGGGAACGTGCTGGTATGACAGAATGATGGTTCTCCGCAGGCTGACAGCCTAATTTCAGCCGCCTTCCTCTGTAAACGTGTGTGTGTGTGTGAGACTTGTATTGTGTGTATGACAGGAAGACAACAATTTAGTCCCATTTGGCATTATAAAGAGCAGAACAGAGCAGCGCGGAGCTGCAGCTTGTCCTGTTCCCACCACAGCAGCGGCAGCGAGCCCCCGGGGTGGGAGGAAGAGGGGGAGGGGGAGAGGAGAGAGGGAGAGAGCCAGGAGGTACGGATGGGATACAGAGGAGTCAGAGGCGCAGAGGGAGCGAGTGAGGAGCAGTGGAGGTGCACGAAGGTGGGAGGATGATGGGCTGGCCCTTGGAAATCCTCAACATGGTGAAGAACACACACGCACACACATCTTCAGGTGTGAGACTGTCCCAACATATCAGTTTCAAAAGACGGCGCTTCCAACAACTGCCTTAGCACACAAACATCCCGAAAAACATACCCTCGACCATACACACAGACAGGCAGACAGGCAGACAGACAGACAGACAGACAGACAGACAGACAGACAGACACACACACACACACACACACACACACACACACACACACACACACACACACACACACACACACGCTTAAAACATCTGGTTGTAATTACAAACACAGCGGAAAGGCAAGCAACAGCTTTTGTTGCCTCTGGTCCTTGAGGGGCGGAGTGCGTGCGTGTGTGTGTGTGTGCGTGCGTGCGTGTTTGTGTGTGTGTGTGTGTGTGTGTGTGTGTGTGTGCACTTACCAACCCAGCTAAGTGTGGACATTGGACTTGAAAACTAACAGGGGACATTTTTTAGGTCCCCTCTTGGACATGCATTTATTAACTTTTTTCCAAGAGGTCCCATCTTGGTGTGCGAGTGTTTAAGTTCTTACTCATGAGTGCCTCTACTACCCATTACACACACGTCGCTTTTCACACTCCTCAAGCTGTGTAATGGGTTGTTGAAATTCATTGTTCAAACCAGTAGACCAAAATACTGGTCTGACCACATTTCACAATCATAGGATTTTTTTTTTTAACTTTGTGTGCTCGGTCTAGACTCAGGCAGATTTCAAGGAGTTTAAAGACATTTGACAAAATGGTCAAATAAACCAGGATACAAAGAAATAACATGAAAAAAAAACGTGTTTAAGATAAGTTATTTTAAGTTCATCTGATTTTTACTAGACCTAAAGAAACTAGTTTCAATCAATTTGTTTATATAATTCGTGTCCCCAAGGTTCTCAAAAGGGTCCATACTTGCACTGTATCAAATGACATTGGTCCTGTTATATGGCTCCTGATGACACAAGTGCATCATGGAGCAAAATTGAAACTCATGCATGAAAAAGCGGAAATTTCTTTTATATTAATATTCTTTCAAAATACTAAATGAAACAATTTTATATATTTGCTTTTACGGTGACATATTATGAAGCTTTTTCAATAAGTTACATAGGTCTATGATTTCCATAAAACATGTTTCTGAAGCTGTTTGCTGGAAATAGCTTTCAGGAAAAGATTCTTGCCTCCCTCTATTTCCCTCTGTTTCAGTCCCTTTCAGAATGTGCTATTTCTGGTGTCTGTAGCTTTAAATGCAAATGAGCTGCTGCTGTCCCACCCATGTTACCGTGGTAACGGGGAGAGCGTAGACTCACGTTGCACTACGCATGTGATAGAAGCGGACATGGCGGCAGTAAACAGACCGCGTTCGTCAATAGTTAAACCATACGTGTTCGAACCTGAATCGGATCCTGAAGGAGAGGAGGCTCCTACAGAACCTCAGAGAATTCAGCAGGACGCTTCTGAAAGGTTTGTCTAAAAACGTCTTTCTATTTTTTTTCTCCTTAGTATGAGCACCGCCCGTACAGGAGGCAGCGTGAGAGGCCCGCAGTTCAGACAGTCAATGCTCACGCTAAGAAGCACCAATCCTAACTCGTAGCATACCAGAATGACGGGGAGAAACTCAGCTAAAACTCTCTACCAAGCATTTGCACCCGAAGGAAACATAATTCATACAGCAATAAATCATATGGGCATGTGACGAAAACACGGAAATAGCTTATGTCCACTTTAGCGCGTCTGCTGATTTCACCACGTCACACAAACCACACAAGCCTGGTATCATATGAAAGCAGTGTCCGAAGGTCCTGGTTGTTTACATAAAGAGGAGGGGGTTTCTAGCAGTCACTGGGTTGCTGAGACATTGACCAGTCTAACTGCGCTGAGAGTTTCAGCGCTCCGTCTCATTTACACATGCAGGGGCAGAGCACACAGACGACACTGCTGAGCAGCACTACTGACCATTCAGCTCAGGCTGAGGAAAAGTAGCTAGCTGGAGCACACACATTCAAATGTTAAAAAAAAGGGGGGGGGGGGGGGGGGGGGCTGTTAGTGGCTGAAAATGCTGGTATGCAACGTTTCTTATTTCTTTAGCTTTATACATGCATGAATTCTTTTTTTTATTTGATTGTATCAGTACACGTGGAAATTGTGCAACAATGCAGTCAGAGCCTGAGAACATACTACAGGTCACAATATCTTTGCCTGCACTTACAGTATGATCGCAGTGTATGATTACAGATAACATGCCACTGCAGATACTGACCTTATGTTATGCACAACAGGTTACAAGACGGCTGCAGCAGCTGGATGAAAGGCCTCCAGGCATGATCGAGCATCCAGGTTTCGAACCTGTTTGCCTAAATGTGCATGCAACACTTACAGGGTTGACTACGGTGCTTTACAGCTATGGCGGACAGAGCAGCGAGTTTCATCTTAACCAGCTTCATTGTTCATACGCCATAATAAACTAAATAGTCAGTCATATTTTTTCTTGAACATACAGCCAAGTTTTTTCTTAGCAAATACTGTATATTACACATTTATTCACATGAAACATTTTATAGATCTGCAATAAATATTTATTGACCGCAGTCATGAATAGTTGTACATGGAGACACAGTACAAGTGAAGGATTCACTGAATCCATCCAAAAATGTGAATACATTATAGAACCTTTTGACTAACATAATGTTCAATTTTCTCAGTTGTTACAGGTGTCTAGCCTATATGAGTTTTGTGAGCTGGTGCTGGAGCTTCCTTGGCCAGAAGATTTGTGTAGTCATCCCATCACGTGCATGTCCATCAAATCATCAATATACCCTGTGCAATACACAGACACACAGAAAAACATGAATCATTAGTATAATTTATTGGATTATTCAACAACTGTTAATATAGTGACATTTTGCACTTTGAATTATGTATTTAAGTGTGTCGTTTTTGGTTTATTTATTGTGTGACATGTACAATATAAATGTTTGTTTTTTGAGTGAATAAAAAAAAGTTAACATGAATGTGGCCTCAGTCTTCACTGGTTTGGCTCTGCACTCTCCCTTCATGAACTTTGGAAAGCTCAATTTGAAAACAGGATCCCCTGATGATGTGGTGGTTTGTCCTCTAACAGCATTCTCACTGTAATGCAGTGTAAAAGTATATTTTTATGATAACAAGGCATACTTAGGAGTAAAACATGACAGCACTGTTACAGTGTCAATTCAAGCACTAAAGGCTGCAACAGCTTACTGCTACACTTGATCAACAGCAGGTAACTGTAATGATGCACTGGGCTATGTAAAAAGAGAAGTGACATCAGCCTTATCTTACGTGTATAGCTATGCTAACAGTTGCATGCAGCGTAAAAAAGGATCACTCATAAATAAAATCCAGAGAAAAAACGCTTGGAGTGTAATTTGTGCTGGGATGTAGCAGTCTCAACCATACACTCGTTTTGCAACGGGCTTTTCTAACATACACCAGTTTAGAAGATATTTCCAAATGCATTTTTTCACAAATTCCAAAGCTTAGACCAGGTGAAGCGACCGTGTATGTATCGCTTGACCGACCTGGTCGCTGGGTTTGCATATGAAGACCGTGCTGATTGCTAACTAGAAGCTAGCGGTTAGCGTTAGCTTGTGCTATATGGCAAAACGCTACTTTGTTAGTTAGTGTAGAACTGAAAAATGAACACAGCTAAACATTTATAAATGCTGGCATTTCCCTCGGACATGCACTAAATCATTTGCAAGACCAGAAACGTTGTGTGACGTACCAGAAGCTACGGTAGCAGCGAGCTAACGTTTGACGGCTGAAGCCGTAGTCTCGAAGCTAGCGGTTAGCCTTACATCGTTCTCAATGGCAAAACAGACACGCTACAACACGCGAGTTCGCGCTAATCTACAAAAGAAACACACAGCTAATTATTTGTATACTTACATGTCCTTCCTCTGCAGGTATTCCACGCGAAGTTGGAAGTGAGCCCTCCTTTAGATGAAGTCTCTCGGCTAATCCTGCCTCGTACTGACCGAGGTTGGAAAAACAGTCAGCCTTGAAGTGGTTAGCACACACCAGCAGGTTTTTGCCAACTGTAGCCAACTGACGTTGCCTTCAAAAATGAATTCAATCCACGCCGCTCTTCTGTCCTCTGCGGCTGGGAGCCGGTGGAGCGATTTGTGCTGGTCTTTACAGCCAACAACACAGCAATACTTGTAGCGCTTCGACATGGTAACTACTCACAGGATGCTTTCGATAACGAAATGTCGTATCCGTGGTAGCGCTGTATGTGGTGGGTGGAGAGACACCGGGGAGATGGGGAGGGAGTGGTGGCTGGTGGGCGGGAACATGTTCACTTGTTGCGTGGCTCGTTTGGAAGGGTGTTTTCAGAAATCCGTATCTCACTCGAAAAAGCGCGGACGGTCTTGAGACCCAAAATAACACCCCGAAACCCAGAAAAAGTTGTTTTTTCATAATATGGGACCTTTAATTTTATATTATAAATATATCATGTTATTTACAAATTTGCTATGATGATTTCCTAATTCATTATCAAGTCAACTGAGACCTTTAATGCACATACATACAGTATTTACTTGAGAATCTTACATTTCAATTTAACGTACCTTTCTCCACACTGATGAGTTTTTTCTGGAATGTGTCTTTATCTTTCTGAGAAGCAATGAAGTGCAAGGCTTCCTTTTCAGGACAAATTCTTCTGGGTCTCATCTCAAAAAACGTAGATAAATCTCTTTCAGGCTTTCAGAAAAAACTGGTATAAACCCTCTGTGCAAAGCTCAGTATATATACACAATCCTAGATCTGTCTGGACCCTGACTGGTTCTTGCTAACTGTTGCTGGCACAATAATGCAAATGTTCTCTGATAATGAAGATAATAACCTGCATACCTGTAAAAGAGGCATGTATAAAGAATGTTGCTTTGATCTTTGAATTGTAACAGAAAAAGGACTGTACAGACTCCCTTTTTTGTTGAAGAGAATGATACTGGCCCCACGTGGAGCACTGCTCACACTTCTTCCTGGAAATATTCATTAGGATAGTAAAAGACAGAAAATCTATTAATTGTCAACAAATTGTTATATGCCCAAGTTTGACAGGAAAAAAAAAGATCTTCCTTTGTCTGCAAAAACTCCAGGAATACACATTTCTTTATCATGAGATACTGGCTCCACTAGAGTTTTTACTTACATCTACATTTTGTCATGAATACAAAGACACGTGTATACACGTGTAGTGTAACAAGTTAGACGACCTGTCATACAGCGTCTGGACGCCCCACCACACCCCAACACAAGTAGGTGAATCTCATCTTAAGGTGCAATATGTCAATCCTTCAATCAGGTGTATTATTACTCCTATGTGCAATATCAATACTCCAGTCAGTAGTACTATCATCCAATTGCAGTATCAGTACCTATTGTTCATATTTTTATATTCCTTGTTTATATTGTTTATATTGCTTGTTTGATATTTAATGTCTTTTTTACTGATGCCCTCTGTGTTTGCTATCCACTTTGCTGCTGTAATACCTGAAATTTCTCCACTGTGAGACTAATAAAGGTGAATCTTATCTTATCTTAACTTATCTTATCTTACACTAGCGTGTCAGAATTTTTTCATCTTGTCACATCTAGTGTGGCATTTCAAAGGCCGCCTCTTACATTTGCTTTTAATGTTATAGCACATCCACATACATTTAATTATTATTTATTTAATATTTTAATTTTTTTGGTACACATGATCACCAGCATCACGTACAACGCTTCTGTCAGTTTGACAGTTGCTTCAACCGCCTCCCTGATGACATCTGATGTTGTGCATGATCGTGAGATCAGACGTGCTGTGATTGGTCGGGGTCATACATGTAGTCTTGCCAGACACGGAAAGAGTTTATGGCAGTGTGATCACTAGATCTGGCATGGCTCCCTGTAGTTTTGAAAAAATAAATAAATAAATAAATAATGTGAATAAATAATGGAGATTTTACATAATTTTATGTTTTTTTATTGCATTTTATTTTCATTATTTTTCATATTTTTTATATTCCTTGTTTATATTGTTTATCTTGCTTGTTTGATATTTAATGTCTTTTTTTTGGTCGAATTTGGTGTGGCTCCCACGAACTCCTGATGGGAATAATGCCCCAATACATTTACCAGCTAGGTTCGGCCACGTGAGAGGCTGAGTCCAGGCTGCTCTGCAGTGTGGCTGCAGTGATCACCACTGAGACACCATGCTGCTCTTTTGGCTGTTTGGGCGATCATGTGTCAGATGCACAAGGGTGTACAGGCTCCATAGTTTCATCTGTGAGCTTTGCTGTTTGGCTGTCTTCACCCACTGGGGAAACTTTGGAACTCTTCAAGGGTGTTTCAGTGTTGGAAAAACATGGTGTCGGTTTTACCGGCTTTGACGGCTTTTGAGGGTCTGCAGTCTTATGACCATGTTCTTTTTTCTTTGATGTCTTTGACGTTTTCTTCAACGAATTGTAAGCACTGATCTTGTCCTTGTTCTCTTGCATGATCTGGCTTGGCACATCCTTGTAGTGTCTTGTCAGAGCGATAATTCTGCTTTTCAGTTTTGCGGGCTCATCGATAAAAGGCATGCATGACTCAAGATCATGCCTGAATTTCTCATTACAGCTCTCAATTTGTCTGACCTTGGCCTTCAGCTCATTAAGCTGTGATGTGCTGGTCACCAAGTCCTGTTTGAGGTCTTTGACAGTTTCTATCAAGGTACTTTTTTCTGACTTGGCCTTCTCCAGCTCATCTCTTGTTTTTGTCCACTTGGACTGTCCCTGTCTTGTTTCGTTCTCTAGACGCTTGTTGGTCTCCGTCATTTCTTTTAAAGTAATACGTAAATGACTATTCTTGTCACGAGATGTCTTGTCTTTTCCTTTTTTCCTATCTGTCTTTAAAGCAGCTAGCTCCAAATTTGCATTCGCAAGGGCTTTGTCCTTGACTTTGACAGTGTCCTGTAATGCAGACACCTTCAGGGTCAGATCTTTGTTCTTGTTCTTCAGCTCTTTTATTGTCATCTGCGCTTTCTCTGCCTCTAGGGCTCTGCGTCCTTGGGCATTCTCTGTGTGTCTATTCTCAGACTTTTTGTTTCTGTGATTAAGAAGTTTCTGTTTTTCATCAAGAACAGATTGTAACCTTTCTGACAGAGTTTCCATTGTCTCTTTGTCCATCTCTGTCAGGTCCGTCAGCTCTTTAATGTCCCGGGCTTTCATTTCATTGTTCACTGCAGCAACATGCAATTTGCTTTTTAGATCATCCACCTCAGCCTGACTGGCTTTCAACGCTTTGGCTAGATTTTTGTCTTTCATCTCCAGCACTTCCATTTTCTGAAAGTAAGGCTGAGACTCATCCCTGTAATGCTTCCTTCCGTCCTCAATTTCCTCGGTCAGGGACTCGATTTTCCATTGTAGAAAGAGTTGTTTTATCAACTTGGTATCATCCATTTGAGATATTTACCGATACTTCACTATAAACGAAATGTAGATGTTGTGATACTTGTTTCTAATGAATGTGATTTTCGTTCTGTCTGAGATATATAGGCTACCAGAATGTGACATCATCAATGCCTTTCAATCAAAGGAGATCAAAGGCCATGCCTGTGACATCATCACAGTGGGTTTTGATCACCAGAGATCAAAGGCATGGACAGTGACATCATCACATTTCATGCCTTTGATCACATTTGGTCTCCACCCACAAGCAGAAAAACCATGGAATGTAAACAAAATTCAAAAGTAAACAACTTTGCATGTGCGTGTGTGTGTGTGTGAGAGAGAGAGAGACCAGTTATTTATCACGTTGTGGGGACAAAAATCTGTTAACACAGTCACATTGTGGGGACTCACCTCCCTCATGGGGACAAAATGCAGGCCCCCGTAATGTAAATCATTAAATTTTAGGGTAAAGACTGAGGATAGGGTTCTGATGTCACAAAAATAAAATATATGTGATCGACTGGAGGGAAATTCAACAGACTGAATAGGTTTAGGTGTGAGATGAGGTGTGAGACAATGACAGAGGTCTTGAATGACACCATTTCCAATTGATTTTTGGGAACACTACATCAATGAAATGGCACGGATTTTGGGCCAAAACCAGTCATAGTATTGATTGGAAAAGACCAAGACCATTGAGAAGAAGTCCGTGGGCAGCCATTCATATTTGATGCCAAAGACCAGCCTTGAACTGAGATGGTAGTTACTATCTCTACACTATGACCAAGTTGTTATCAATTGGCTGAAACTCCAGATTTTGGTCGTACAACAGCCCCGTATCATTTCTATTTCCTGAATGAGGACCATGAGATGTGGTTAAAAGCTCTGAAAAAATTTTTCTTTAAAGAAAATAATTACATTATAAAGAAATTAAAACTTTCACATATCTCACCAGCAACAGAATGCAATCATGTTCTTGGGAAAATGATGAGTGTTGTGTGATTGAACCAGGATTTTCTGTGTAGTTGGTGACATATTTGATCCGAGATGTTATCATTTTCCTTCTTGAACGTTTCACTATAAAGTATACAGCATATACAATATGACATTTTAGGTCCAAAACAATTTAATGACCAATGAAGTCCCACCACTGGTCAACTGAGATTCATTTGAACAGAAGCAATCGTAGAATATTGTTGACGAAGCAAAGTCAACTCAAGGTCCACTCAATTCACATGGTTTTCACAACTATTTCACCAGATAAGAATGTTGATATATGACGATTCTGCGAAACTCTGGATTACATGCAGTTCCAGTGGCAGTGTGTTTCAGCACATTGTAGCTACCATGACTTGCACGTCTACGATGGGACCCGAACTCTGATCTCCACACTGAATGTTGGCACTGGACCTGCATCATGACGTTTAATCATTCAATATGTTCACAGTGGTTACTTTGGGGACTCACCTGGGTCATAGGTCAGAGTGCTGAGAATGATCAAAAGGAGCATTTACTGTTCCAATGCAACTGAGCAAATTCCATCTGTTGATGAAGACTGTGTATGGTTGTATGGTTCAAACTGTCAAACTACAAAATATTGCTTGCATCCAGAGGAATGTAGACAGTTTACCTGTAAAAATTCTAATTATAGAACTCAGAGAGAAAGCAGACATGGCACGTAAACTGTTAGAATGGTATTTACTGTGTGTAGTGTGAAATTACAGCTTTGACTCTCGTCACACAGTCAGTCTTCCTTTGAGGTTTTGACAGATTTATGGATTGTATTGTTTTTGTACAGCTACCCAGCCTGAGTGCTGCTCTTCCTCTAAGTAAGCTTGGTAAACAGACGCAGCTCGCCACATGTTGAAGACCTGATGCTTGGATCAGTGGTGTTATAATAGCAGATGGTTGTTGATGTTCTCACCAGGGTGTTGGCTATTTGATTTGTCTTCTGACCAGAACTGTGTGTGTGTGTGTGTGTGTGTGTGTGTGTGTGTGTGTGTGTCCAAGTGTGTTCATATTGTGTGAGTTTGTGTGGCAGAATGAGAACAAATGGGACCATTATTGAGGCAGGGGGCAGAGAGAGAGTGGGCGAAGGGAAACGCAGTTCTTATACTACTATTTGATGATGCTGAAACTATGCTTATTTGGTTCATCACAAAGTCTGAGGCAGCGGTGCCAGACGGGTATTGATTAGATTAACACAATGCTGTAAAAACACAACAGTCTATTACAACAATTTTCCACTGAATAAACTAGCGTGACTAACACTGGCAATTTCCAAGCAATATCAGGCACACAAATTACGACTACTTAATTACATAGTGAATATTTGTAAAATGACTTAAGCTTGGCTTAACTTACTTACCCCTATGCCTCCACATGGTAACCTCACAAACATGGGACTCACTGAGCCTGAAACAGAAAGAAAGAATAAGAAAGAGCAGTTAAGAAAAAGAGGAAGAAAGAGCGAAAGGTCATCAGGTGAGGGGGGAGCTTTCTGGACTCGCAGTCACAAACGACTGCATGACCCCTGAAATGGAGCATTTGACTTTCTGACCTAATCTAACAGCAAGAGTACACAGGGGCAAGCTTTAATTGGGCGAGGTGAAGGGAAAAAAAGCATCTGATAATCAAACCCTCAGCCTCCTCACAGGGAATCATGATTTTAGGCCAGAGAGAGATTTGTTTTGTCACAGAAAGTGGAAACGAATAAGCTTCAGTTTTCTGACAGGTCAGAAAATAAACAGAAATGTAGCTGGTCTGGAGAACACTCTTTCCTCTCAATGGCAAAACCTTCGTTTTTTACGTCTGTTCAAATTAAACTGCACGCAAAACTTTGTATGTTAAACAGATCAAACTCTTGACTTGAGCAGATGTTGAACTCTATTGCTTCTGAATTTAATCTGACTTGCTTACACCCGTTAATACATTTTTCAAGAATTTCTTCAATATAAAAACATTGCTGCCCAAATTTTCAAGACATTAAAGTAATCTGAATCTTGTGTTGACAACTGGATTAGTGTAAATTTTCATGAGTAGGGCAGCAAACCTCTGAAGCTCAATGGGCAGAGCGTGACACTCGCATTAGCAAGCTTAGGGGTCCAAGTATAACGCAGCCAAGAGACATGTGCTGAATAGTGTTGAAACAATCCCTAACCAGATATTTCATATGGTGCATATGAATACTTTCATCCCTGACTAGATGCCACCTTTCTGGGTTTGCAGATTTCTAGATTGCAAATTGCATTTCCACTTTGTTCTTCTCCATTTTCATCTCTTTCTGTGTGCAAAACCACCTGTAGGTTGAACCCTACACAGGAGTATCTGGTAATTCTCCTGTGTAAGCAGTAATAATAAGGGGAATTTACATCTCCACTGGAATGAAAGCTAAGATGACCACTGGGGTTTGCCCCTTAGGTTTTTGAACACGGCCTCGCACATACACACACACAGACTGCTTAGGCTACACCTGCACTTTAAGCCACAAAGGCCAGACCTAAGTGACTGAGCAGCCTGTGCGACTTTTGGTTAACAAGCATCAGCGGGTCCTCACCTTATCGTAACACCTCCAGGACTTTATTAGATTGGGCCTTTTGTTATGACATGGTTTAAGCATTAAAGCAGATTCCTTTAACAGATGCTGCAGATTTGTGGCATTAACATGAAGGACTTAGTCTGAGGTTTAGTCTGCTGTATGTTGCATGTATACATGTTAATCATTGTGACTCATCGTGCTTGTAACCAGTGTGTAAAAGTATACTCTTGATCTCAACACTCAGGTGTTCCCAGCAGGTGGACCACAGCAGACTGCTTAGAAATCTAAGCTGCTAGATGAGAAATCTGAAATGAGCGTGTTTGTGAATTTGAGTGGGTGTATTCATGTGTTACTGTATGTCTTACAGTCTAGTTTCTGCCGCAGTGGGTTTGTTCCGTACAGCAGGACGTGGGCTTCAGAGTGGACCGTCTGTAACTCCTCCAGCGAGGCCTTTCGACCGCGGATACACTGGTCACGGAGTAAGAAAGAGAAGACGAAACAGATAGAAATTATGCATTTGGTTAAAACTCTGCGCTCACAGTCAAAACTGCAGAGTCACCCAAGATAGCAAGGACAACATGAAGCGTTGCATGAAGGCAGTCACATTGTTTAAAGTTTAGGACAGGTTCAGGTGCATATAGTGCACATTGGGGGGTGCAATTGTGTCTGCATGTGTAAGAATTAAGAGGTGAAATTAGTTCATTTTCAAGCCATAACATCAAAATGCTTTGTTGTTGTTGGTAAAGCTTAGTGTCAAGAAACACACTGCCCCCTCCTGGTCATCGTAAGAATCTACATGTCAGACAGAAATACACACTAGGTATACAGAAAGATTGCTGAGTAAAAACCATGAAAGTGACTTTATGTGCCACCTCTAAATAAGTACACCGTCCATCATTAGTTAGAAATTTTTATACTTGACTCACTGCAGCTCCAGGACAGGACAATTCAAGTCTATTAGGCTTTATTTGATGCATATTGTGTCTAACTGTGGCCTCACCTCACAGTGCGCTCTCAGGCCTGTCTCCTGTAGTCGGGACCAGATACTCTGGATGCGGCCAGCGTGCTCTGGGTGACTGGTGGTGTTCCCACAAATACACTGGTGCTTTTGCATCAAAGAGTCATACACCAGACCTGGAAACACACACACACCACCATACACAGATACACACAGTTTAAGAGTAAATGTATATCTTTGTAGACAGGAAGGACAGGAACGGTTTCCTTTAATCACACCTCAGGTCTTCTGCTGAGATTATCATCATCATAAACAGGAGCTCATGTGGAGAGGTTCCAGATATGAGGTGATTCTGGACAGCAAATTACACTTGTAGTGGGTTATATAATCAAGGGTCCTACGAACAGCCTAGTACATATACACCGCCAGTTTATGATGGCTCATCATGCTGTGTGGTTTCCTCTAACCTGCAATCTGCAGGATGAAAGTGTGTTCCTAGATTGCTGTTTGCTGCTCTACTTTATGACAGATGTCTGTGTGACAGCAGCGCACACACGCTAATGAAAAGCTGCAGCGTGTGTGCGTAAGACCCATACCATCATCATTTTTCAACAGACCTGTAGTGAATCGAGGCTTGGAAGGCGGCTCCTGCACGACCATGGGGAAGGAGGCCGAGGCCGGAGAGGACTGAGCCCTGGAGAGGGGGCGGTGTCCGGCGAAGCTGACCGATAACCCGGCCGCTTCCATGGAGGCTTGGTAGTTCCTCAGCTGGTGGATCCGCTGCTGCTCTAACAGCAGAGCCTGCTGTTCTCACGCAAACACACACATACAGTGACAAACTGTTATGACTGCAATAGCCTCCTCTTGCCAGAAGATGGCACTAGGCACTTGCAAATACACAGCGGCTGTACTACACAATACAGGCTGCATTCACAGGAGTTGATATTGTGTCACACAGTTAGAAAGTGGTTTCTGTTCTATACACTGATCACATGTTAATGCCACATAGATAAAGCTATACAGTCATTTGATGCGTCACATTTAACGAACCTCGAGGTCTTACAATAGCCCTCAGGTGAAAAGACTAAACTTAAAGCTGTCTTTTGACAAAGACAATGGATGCTGATAATCTAAAACCACCTCCTTCTCAGCTTGACTTCACATGATTGCTCTCATCATGTGTATAAAGGGAGCAGCTGAGAACCCTACACAAGCAACAATCCATCAAATTCAACAAAACAGCAGGCCCTTATTAACGATTTCATCTGAAAGAGTCGCTTGGAAACTTGGAAATATGTGGGTGATCTTTCCACTCAAAAGAGTCTCACCAAGCAGTCCTGATGTTCAATTCTGATGGGCGTGTCTGCTTACACTATGGGCGCCATGGCGACAGCAAGGGGAGTGCCTGATTGAATTTGGCTGAGCGGACAGCAGGGATGGGCGAGACAGATGAGGACACCGTCTCCTGACTATGTACGGGTGTGCATGTGTGTGCATGCGGCCGCAGATATCGAGTGTAAGCAATATAGAGAGAGAATGTTGAGCATGTTGCATGAGTCCATGGATAAGTGATGCAAAACTGGAGACTGTGTGCAATAGAGGCTTTTTTTGTGTGTGGGTGTAGTGTGTATTTTGAAGGCATGAGAATGTGATTGTCCTTATGGAGTCGTGTTAGGGAGCAGTGTGGAGGAGGTGCACATGCTCTAAGCCATTCATAGAAAACACACTACTCTGCATTGTATAATGCAGTAATGTAATGTAGTGTAAGGATGTTTTGTGTGACTTGGGGGGGAAAAAAAACAAATACAGCTTAAAATATTCTGGAGAGTGGGCAGTCAGGAAGGATCCAACGCAGAGTGTAATGTTTCATTCAGTCACTGCTGGCTCCATCTGTCACTGCTGTCAGATAATGCTCATCTAGTTTCCTTAAAACCAGTGAAAAGACTCCTACGTGGTGTTAGGTTATAGTTACTTTGAACCTGGATGCAAACATGACGATAACGTTACTGAGATGGCCTCGATGCTGACTTGGCATGCAAGAATGAAATGTGCGAGTTCTAATCTTTTTATTTTTACTCTTATATTTCTGAGAAGCAGATTGAACTTATGGGTTCTCACTGTCCTCCTCCTCTTCGCCTCCTTCAGCTCTTACCTGTCGGAACACAAAGTCCTTCTCGGCCTGCCTTTCCCTCTGCTCCCTCTCCTCCTGCTCTTGAGGGTCTGGGGGCTCCTGCTTGATGACCAGCCCTCGCAGAGGCCCCGTCGTCTCCTGCATGGACGTAGAGGAGGAGGAGGATGATGAGGAGGAGAGCCCTTGGTGCTCCCTGAGTTCCTCTTCTGTTTCCTCTGGGTGGCTCTGGTGTTGCCTGGCTGGCCCTGAGGTGCTGGAGCTCGCAGCTGAGACCTGATCGCAGGGCTTGGACATGATCTACAGGACGAAAGGGAAGTTTTACAACACACTGCTATGATCGTGGGTCAGATTTCCAGAGGGTCTTGTATGCTTAAAATCAACAAAATCATGGAACACTCTCAGATAAAACTGTCCATTTTGGGGTCAATACTAAGGAATGAAGTGATATTCATATGGGATCTAGCATTAATAGAAAGCTAAAACAACAAATCAGTGCCTGCAAATAGCAAAACTGGACTCAGTGAACTGTATGTAAAAGGAAAAATGTGAAGAGTTTGGTTTCAGAATTGGGAAAACATATAAATTATGGCCTCATATGTCTCACTAACAGCCAGAAATGATGACAGTTTCAGGAAAAAGAGAACTTGAGCTTCAACAACATGAGAGAACATCAGGGACGATGTATGACGCACCGCTTTAACATGTGTTGGTTAACTGAAGATGTTTTTCATTCCAAAAATAGCTGACTGATTAGTTCAAGCCCCAGAAAAAAAATATGTAAACACCAAACAAAAGCAGCGCACATGCATCAGCCATGCACTCGAACTTTTTGTCCGAACGGAGATAAACAGGACCTGTACTCTGAACTCTGATAGGTTATTCATTTATTTAAAAACTCCTCAAAGGACCTCCGTGACGGCAGTTTAAATTCACATCCAGGTAGAGAGAGAGGAGAAAATGGAGCAAAGGACATGAGGGAGACAGAGAGGAAGACTTGTAGAGGGCGATTGTGGGAATCTTGTTGTGGCAGCTGTCCCTGTCCCTGCCGTCAAAGACCTCAACCTTGATGCGTAGGTCATGATTGGAGTGGACCACTGTTTGTGCAACACACACACACACACACACACACACACACACACACACACACACACACACACACACACACACACACACACACACACACACACACACACACACACACACACACACACACACTTACTTGGCTGGCATATTGCCCAGGGAACAGTCCATTGACGTCAGAGAGCAGGCTCTTGCCTCATCCCAGTCCCTCTTCTCCAAACAAACTCAAAACACTCATCCACTCCTGCTGCTCTGATTCTCATTCTTCCTCTCTCTCTCTCTCTCTCTCTCTCTCTCTCTTGTTTTGCTCTCTTTCTCTCCTTCCAACCCTCCTTTTTAAAAGAGGAAATAGTTGCTGGGATGTGAACCATAAGGAGGACAGACACTGCGTAAGCCCGCTGAATCAGTCGGGGGACAGCGAGAGCAGGCGGTGGAGAAGGGAAGGCGGTATTATACACAAACACTTGACACTAGTTGACTCTTGTCGCTATCTGTGTCTCTCACAACAGTATCATGTAAGTGAAAACACCACAGAACTGCCTTAGCTGTCTCAGGTAATTAATGGCAGGCAACAGGCTTGAGTTGGATCCATTTCAAGATTCTTTCATTCCTTTCTTTGCTGCCAACATGCCCGGCTGTTAAAGCCAACTTTTAAAGTTAGCAGGAAGGGCCCCTTTTCACTGCTGACTTGACTAAAAAGTGTGAACGGGGAAAGGATGGAAGGCCGCGGATGATTCATGTTTTACAAAGTGGTGGATGTAGGGCTGGGTGATAAAACGATAGTGATATATCTCGTGATAGACACGTCATCAATATCAATAAAAAATGCGTTCGATAAAACATTCGATAATTCTTTTTCTTCGTCGGAAGAAACCTGAAGTTGCGAAGCGAGGTTGGTTGCATGAACAAAGGCGCTCGCTCTCAGGTAACCGAGCAATGTAGGGAGTAATCGCTGATCAGTGAGAGAGACACGCTAACACGCCAATCATGTAACATTATCAAGTTCGGTTGCGCCATCTCGTTGTCACGTGTTTGATGCTTTGCAAGGAGTGAGATGAGAAATAGAAAGTGAGCGCTGCAGCGAGCGAAGAAATTGTCGATAAAACAGGGAAAGCCAGTTCGCCAGTACAGAGTTTTTTGGATTTTATAAGTCAGACCGTAGTCAGACCAATGTGGTCTGTAACTTATGCAAGACCGTCATCCCCACCAAGACCGGTGACACCACAAACTTGTTTAACCACCTTAGCCGCGCTCACCCTTTGGAGCGCAGCCGTATTCGCCAACGTCCGCCAACCGCAGCACCACCGCACAAGCAGCTGACCGCCATGCAGAGGTGTCTGCTTCAGTGCCTGATGACAAATCATCTAAAAGGCACGAAGACGTAATGGAGGCAGCGGCATATCATATAGCTAAAGACATGCTTCACACTCGCAATAAAAACATAATTGAAGAGTTCATGTATGTTTAGAGTAAGAAGAGTGACTAAAGTTGTTCATATGTCTAGGCTGGTTTTATAGTTCAGTCAGTATTACTGTGCTGTCTATCATGTTTGTTTGTTTGTTTGTTTGTTTGTATGTTACAGATGTCAAGTCTACCTCAGTTTCTGCTATGTTTACAAAACACTGCACATATTTGAAAACATTTTATTCAGCAGAGGGTGAATCAGCTTGTGAACTTTCTGCACTAAACCTGCAGGAAAAAAGTTCTCAGGTTTCTCTGTTTACATTTTTACATTTATTATTTGAGTGTTTTCCATGGTTGTGTTGACATTTCCTTTCTGCCTTGATAGCTGAGGGGATTATAATCAGAGGAAGGTTCAATTTAAAATAAAAATGTTTAAATTGAATGTATTTTTCTCCCGGTCCTTATTTTAAATAGGTCATAAAAAATATCAATAATTATCTATATCGACCGACATGAAACACTTATATCGCAATAGAGTTTTCAGCCATATCGCCCAGCCCTAGGTGGATGTCCAATGGTGAACGCGGAAAATCAATGAAACTGAACACACTGTTCCACAGGGGCATTTCTAGAGACTGTCTGTAATCCTGAAGTCATACATACGGTAAGCAGCAAATTTAATGGCAGCCATGATGGTCCTTATCTCTGTAATAAATAATGGTATTAAAATGATTCAGCAGAGGCACGCTGCTATACTTCCTCATGTTAAACACAAAGTGTATTGTTTTCCGGAACCTGAACCTGAATTAAGCTACAATCAATAGTATTTCTTGGGGGTATTTCAACATCTTGCATTCTGCTGTGCTGTTCCAGAGGCAGAAAAAGACAAAACAAAGTAAAGACTAGCTGGGGACACGTGATTTATTTATATTACATTTTGTAAGACTGGGACTCCTGGGTATAATTCCAGTGACTGTACAGCAGCCATATGGCAGCAAGATGGATTTTTGCAACAGTGAGGAAAAACAAGTGTTTGAGATGTCTGCGTTTAGACGTCTGCAGATGCCACCGTCAGAACCTGTTTTGCAGCTGTGGGTAATTTTACTGTTAGTGCGCCCATAAATAACAGCATTAATAAGTTGGCGGGTTATGGTGCCAATAATTTGACTGTGCATCATCGCTGCTACTATTACGCAACTCACTCGCTCAAGGTTATTCTTACTCAGTCGCTGGCTTCTGCTTTTGATATAGTAATACAAAGGCTCGGATTAAAGCTGACAAACCGTTAAATGTAGCAGAAACTGCTAAACTGTCACACAATAAAAGTGAGTTCCAGAGGTATTTCAGGTGATATTTGGAGTACGGACTTGAAATGACGGACCATTTAAGTTAACTGACCTTTTCAGGCTGCACAGAGAATTGCCTGGCACACAGTTAACTGAGCAACCACCATCCTTTCCACCACTCTACAGCTACAGCTAGTCACCAAAGTGAACTGAACACCGGTGAAAAGGTGAACAGAACCAAAAAAAGAACAAGTTTTCCTGAACAGTGTGGCTATCACAGGGCTGACACACTGACTGTAAAGACAAACTCACAGCACTCAATCCCATCTGGGAGGAAACCAGAGACGCTAGAGGAAACCACACAAACTCTACACAGAGAGGCCTCAGCTGGCCAGCAGGTTCGAACCCGGTACCACGCCAGTGGCCCTTATCCCAGAAAAAATTAGCGTAACAGTGAGCAGCATCTGGGACATGTTTTCATACCTGTCAGATGCTGATCCTCAGAGACAGAACAGAGAGTTGGAATGTGAAGCTTCTTCAAAACAGACTGGAGGAGCTTGCAGTAGTAATTCTGCTGATGACGGGGGTTTACATGTGTTGTTTGCTTTTCCAGATATAAAAACCTTTGATTTGTCTGAACTACATCAAAGCAATTATCGTTTGAGAAAGGGCCCCTTGTTGTCTGTGAACGCAGCTTTCACCATGTGATGCTGGCCTTGCTGTCGCTGCTCAGTGCCCTCTTGTGCCCTGACAGATTGCGCAGCCAGTTCTTTTTAAAGGAAGTTCAAGTTAACACAAATATATGGGCACGTTTAAAAGCAGGCAGGAAGCAAACATTATGTGTATTTCATTAGACAGTGCTGCTTGTTTGGAGATCTTACTTGCTGTGCACTGATGTATTAACTGGTTATTATCCAACTCAAATGGCGGCAGTAAATGTCTTAATTAACATGGATCTGTGATGAGTGGTCTGTGATTTGATACACTGAATTAGAGAAGGAATCCTGTTTCACACATGCACAATGAATTTAAAGCACTGGGCCAGAACGTGCCCACAAATATTAGAGGCACCCTCTTGTGATTTAGCAAATCTTTCAAATTAACAGAGTTCAGTGCAATCCAACTGAAACAGGGTGTTTTTTAAATAAGAAAACAAGCACACTCACAGCCTTAAGCATCTGAAAACGTCATGTTACAACACTGCTATCATTACATATAATAATTATAATGGCTCAAACATAGTTTCTGTGTTTCTCATTCTAAGTGGCCCAGAAAAGAGCATTCACACAAATTAACGTTACATGAAAATAATCTGGTGTTACACCAAATTTTGACTTAATTAGCTTGAGTCACAAACTCATGGAGTCTTGGAGAAAAGGGGGTCACCAAGAGCTCAAAGATCCTACAGGAACTTCACTACACGCATGCACACACACACACACAAACACACACACACACACGCGCACACGCACACGCACACGCACACGCACACGCACACACACACACACACACACACACACACACACACACACACACACACACACACACACACAACCATCTCCTGCTCTGCAGTGACCTTATAATGCCGCAAATCCCCCTCATCACCTTGTGCGTGCACACACACACACACACACACACACACACACACACACACACACACACACACACACACACACAATGATACATGGAGTCACGCTTCCTGTGTGACCATATACGGAGGCAGCCTCCTCTAGAGCACAGTTGCCAGGGTGACAGAGAGAAGTAGGGATACACGAACACAGACTTGCTAAAAGACTTGCTGATTGCCAGCTGATCCGTCCTTCTCCTTCCCTTGGAGCAAAGACAGGATTCACGGACATTAACCAAATCAGCGTCGAGTAGATGGACAAATACTCCTACACACATGCATACACACACACAGACCTACACACACATACTGTCAGAATAGCCGGCTGCTCCACCATGACTGCCCATACCGTGTAGTTTAATTGACTAGTTGACCCCCAACCGGCACACACTGAGCTACCTTGTTGATGATGTGCTGCTGCTGCTGCTGGAACTGCTGTTTGTGTTTCTCCAGGAACTGCTGGTGCTGCTGCTGGACCACCAGCTGCTGCAGGGCCTGGGCCTGGCCACACTGCTGCTGGGGCAGAGGGGCTGACTGGGTTCTTCCCAGGGGACGGTGGCCCCGTGCAAGCTTGGATACAGAGGGCGATGGCAGTGGGAGGCCACCCAGACCAACTATGGTAAAGACAGAGCGGTTACAGGAGAGCATTATTAACATTTTATGAATCAGCTTAGTGTAGTTTTGGCTGTCATTATTATATGTGAATATTTTTCATTGTCGAGATATATAGCAGGGAGACGATGATGTGATTGGAGACTTTACATTGGGGTACATAGGGGCATTGCCACATAATGAACTGGAATCGCTACCCATATTTGTCCGTTGTAAATTTTAGACACAATGCAGAGTTGCAGAGTTTGGCTATTCTTTACCACTTAAATCAGATTTGCAACGGAGGCTTATAATGGACATTTTGGGTACGTTTATCTTCATTTTCACTTGCAAGTAATTCAAATTAATTACTATGTTTGTGTAAAAAAAAAAAAAAAGTCTGATGCATCACAATTGTGATGCCCTGTAGAGACCCTTAAATTACTCATCTAAAATCACTGCAATTAAGCTACTGAGTGAAATTTTATCATTACTAATTATTGCAGAGCTTACAAAAATGAGTCTCAGGTCGTAAAAAAGAACCAATTTTCCTCTGAGGTGAAATGAGTGTTACCTAGCTTAAAAATGAACCAATACTAACTACTAACTTACAATATTTACACTTCTGTTACTTTAAAACCTCCAAAGGAGGAGTAAAGAAAGTAAATGTTGCAGTGAATACTAACCAATTGGATTGTGGCCTTGCTCCAGCAGTACCATGTGTTGCAGAAGGGGGCTGTGACCAGCCGTGCCCCCTCCAGCCCCCTCCCTGTCCAAAGCTGAAGATGCCAAGTAGGAGGGCAGGTGGGCAGTGGGCAGGAATGGAGGGGTCAGAGGAATGCCCTGCTGTAACGCAGGCAATGCCAGACGACTCTCACCATCTTGGTGTCCTGATACCATCTACAAAGAGAGAGAGAGAGAGAGAGAGAGAGAGAGAGAGAGAGAGAGAGAGACAAGGACGGAGAAGGAAGGAGGCAGGCAGACACATAGAGAGACAGATGGACAAAGGAAGGTCAAATGAGACAGAATGGCAGCGAGATGGAGAGGAGAATCAGAGGGAGAGACAGACATGTAAGGCATCTTCATGCCAAGATCATTGATTAGAGCATTGTTTTTTTTTTTCTATGCACTAGTGGAAACCCAGTTTAGACTTGGCATACTTTATGTGCACAGACTATCCTGAAAAATAACAACTCAGTGATTGTTGACTTTGACGGACCCATTTTTACACTCCGTAGCAAACTAACCAGACAGAGGCTGCTTGTTTTACCAGTTTATTTCCATGTAAAACACCACCATAAACATTCTTTGGCGTAATCAGCAAAGCTGTGCTGTATCATTATAATATTGTGCACTGACTATACTCACAGCGCTAGCAGGGCCTGTGGCTGGCAGTCCCAGGGTGATGTTGGGCAGAGAAGGGGAGGTGTAGAGAGAGAGTTGGCTAACTGAACCTTCCCTTGCAGCCAACCTCTGAAGCAAGGAGGCCTGAACACACACAACATTACAGTAAATCCTCAGAGTTCAGACACAAAGCAGACAGTGTTACACAAAGTTCATTACTACTGTAACCACTGATATGCTCCTGTACGTATGCAGTCATGCACATGGCACTGGCAGCCATGTCGGTTACCTCTCCTGGGCTGCTGGAGATGGTGACCCCGTTCTCACTGGGTATGTTACTGGAGCTGTTGTTGGGGGAGCTGGGACCTGAGCCTGGTGCACTGTTGCATGCAGACTCTAGAACATACACAGAGCAGAGAAATCAGATCTTTCTAACGTGCTGGCCACAGCCAATCAGCTTTCTGAAATTAAATTATTGACCTTGATTTGTGTGAGCCTTTCCGGGATGTATTCACGCAGCAGTATGAAGTTTGAATTCATTTTTCACAGCCGAAACTCCACTAAAATTACAGATGATGTTTCATTTCACCAAATTAAAACAGAAGACATTAGTGCTCACCGGCCACGTCCAGAGAACGCTTCTTGGCAGTAGTGATGGGACCATCTTTCCTTCGGAGCAGAGGGCTGCTGCGGCGCTCCGTCACCTTCTGCTTTAGCCGGGAACGAAGCTTCAGGTTGGGCTCAGACGCTGGCAGAGAGACACGATGGAGGATTTACTCAAAAGGTGGAGAAGGTTTAGTACAGGCATGTCCAAACCATTCCACAAAGGGCCGTGTGGCTGCAGGTTTTTCCTCCAACCAATCAAGAGGATGCAGTCTGACCAATCAGCTGTCTGAAGACTGAGATCAGCTGATGAAATGAGTCAAGTCTGGTGTGCTGCTGCTTGGCTGGAAAGAAAACCTTCAGCCACTCGGCCCTTTGTGGAATAGTTCGGACATGCCTGGTTTAGTGTAAAGTAAGACAAAACTTACACGTAAATAAGATTTCACAGCTAAGTGGGTAGAGCTAAGCAAAGGCAGGGTTCAGTATCTGATTTCCAACTGGGCAGCCCAATCTAAAAATATTAGCGTGTTACACCCAAAATTAGCAGCATAAATGTGAAAATTACAAATTCTCTCTAAACGGTCGGTCTGGCACTTAGCATTGTGGTAGATTGCTGGGCTGCACAAGTGGGAGCTTGTTCGCGGGCATGTAGCGGGGCTAATGAGCTCGTCCCTATAGGCTACACTGTATGTGTTGGCTGACAGATTCGGGAGCTGAGGTTAGCCATCATCATGTGACAGTGGGAAGCGCTGTAACAAGAGGGGAGGCAGCCAACTGGCAGCTTTCTTGACCCAACGCTTAATGATCCTGCCTCCACGCTCTGCTAATGAACACTGCTTGTTTCCAGACACTTTTAATTACAAAAAACTGCCAGTGTGTGTTTTCATGTTTGTTTGTGTGGGTGTGTGTGTGCCAGGTTGTATATTTCTTTGACTACTCTACTTCTGACTACAATAATAGTGTAAAAAACAATACTCGGAGGGGCAGAAAAGAAAAAAACAAAAACTTCTCAGGTACATAAAATATGACTTTTTTTTTTCCCCCTTTTTAAATTAACAACCTGTTGGTTCAGAAAGTCACCAACAAACACATTTTTAATAATGTTCGTTGTTACAGTTGAGGACCAGTTGATTTTCTTCCCCACTGCTTCATGTCGGCAGCCTTTGCAGACTGCAGATCTCTTCCTTTATACTTTTTCTACTTGTACAGTTAACAGAGGTCGTATCATTTAAAACTTGTGGCACAGAAAAAGCATTGAGGTATTAATACTTCTGACGACCTGACTGCAAACAGATGCTGACGTTCTGGATTTGCTGTTCGACTACACAAGGGAAGGACCGAGGAGAAGCAAGCATTCAGTGTACAGTACTATGGGAATCTTGTCAGGGTCAGGGATAGAACCTGATCTTTTCTGGCCAATCTTGCTTTGCTGTCTCTCTACCAGACTACCCAGACACGGGCAGCTTTATTCCCTCCTCCACTGGCTTCCTTCCATTCAATTAGTTGAAGCTGGACGGTTGACCAGCGGCTGACCCTATGCTCGTCTCACGACCTTGTATCAAACAGACCATGCTACATTCATTAGCCTCACAGAAGGAGCTGGGACTATTCGGTACAGCCAAGTGGAAGTAATTGATACTGCTTTGTGTACGGTAGCAATATACTGTATTGTTAAAAGACTCATTCAGGGTTATTACAAACCCTCTGGCCCTTGCTTCCTGTAGCCTTGAATGCTAATAAAGGTAAGATGAAGTTATAGAAAGTTTTAATGTACTACAAAGAGGTGAAAGCACTCAATATTCCTCCTGGTCAGTGGGGTTGGGATGACCTCTTGTGAATCCATAATGTCTAAGTACTTTTTGAAATGCACTTTCAGTTTTGAGGGGAATATGCTGCTGAACTTATAAAACTCAATTATTTAAAAAAGAGCTTCTTCTAAGTGGAGGGCACTGTTCCAAAGTCTTTGTTAAGAGGGATGGGGTGGGTCAGGATAAAATGCTATGCATTAGCTGAACTGGAGGAGACAATGAGAGAGGGAAAGACTAAGAGAGAAGCAGCATTCAAGTTCAAATTTAGTCTACTGCACAGGGGATTGTAGTAGTTTGACATTTTGACTTTACCACAATTATCACCACAATTATCATGATATATTTAAAAAAAACTACAACTGGAAATCAGATTTCCTCCATTACTTTCTGACATGTTACAAAAAGCATTTGGTGCTGGTTTGAGTAATGCTGGCACATTACAGGAATGCTGGCATTTGCAGATGAATATTGTTGTAATCATGCACCCGAGCATTCAACGTTAATTTGAAGCCTGTTTGATTCAAGTGCTTTGAACTTCCCTCAATGATAACCCCATCATTTTGTTGATGTGGAGGAGAGTAAATGAGCCATGGTATTGAGAAGTTGGCTGAAATTAGACAACATCCTAACTATGCATATTACTGTCAGACCAGCCCAGATGTGACCCACGGCGTCTGAAGTGCCACCATTAAAAGTGGACACAATAATCTCCTGCAACGCCAGTGCTGAATCATAAAAAAACATTTCACATATCCCCTTGTTATGTATCACCAGGTGTCACAGGAAACATCATCAGCCTCCACCGTGGAGATACACTGACAGTGGACTGCAAAGCTGCAAGGTTGTGTCTGCGTGTCCTGAGCCATTAGGAAATGGACAGATAAAAAAGGAGGTGCAGAGAGAGAGAAGGACTAGAAGGATGCATGGAAGGTTAGAGGGAGGTTAGGAGGACAGTGAAGGAGAAAGAAAAGGAGGGTGAAGTCGGGCTGTGTGTTTGCTGGGCGCTGGTCGCCACAGGGGTGTTCACCTCAGGTCGCAGTGACTTTGAAGGGTGTTAATGCCGACTGGGCAAAAGCACACCAGTGTGCACACGTGCGAACACACTCGCTGCAGAGGGCCCAGACTGCTTTTACTGCTGAGGCTGGCATTTTCCTGAAGCCCTCTCTCCCTCCTTCACCTCCATCATCCCCTCCTCTCCCTCCCTTCCTCTCAAGTCTCTCTTTCTCCGAGCATAACTTCTTCTTCCTTTTGTTGTTGAGGCTTTCACTCGTTTTTGTTTTTTTTTTTCTATGCCAAGTGCCTACTAGAAGCAACCAATGGCAAAGGTGGACACCTTGTTAGAACATACTTCACTGTCCTACTCAAGAAAAACATGAAAAAGGTAGAAAATTAACCACAGTCCTGGCATTATAATGGTAAAATAGCATTGTAAAAGAAATTTCCACGCTAGGCAAGGCTGGTTAAATTAGCTTTTAAAACGAGGAAGTGAAATAAAAGACCCCTGAATCCTGGCAGCACTGCATATTCACTTACATGCTAAGTCTTATATGCTCAAAATGCCTTTCTCCATGCCTTCTTTTTCTCTATATGTTATCTCCTCTTACAAGATGCTGCTCAAAAGAAAAAATTACTTCCAAGGTCCCTCTCTGATTCACTCACACTTTAAGGCAAAAAAAGCCATTAAAACTGTACAAAACGCAATAAAGTCCCTCTGCCTCCCCGTCTGATGACATATCGATACCAGATTAAACGTCTCGATAAGTGGTGTTTAATATTTCAATAGGGAGTGGACGAGGAAACGGCTTCCCTGATACAAAACATATTGATCAGTTGCTCATCTGTTTTGACAGATGGGAGTCCCACGCTGCAAGAGTCATGTTGGGGGAAGCCATGCTGCTCTTCCAAGGAAGCCCAGAGAGGGAGGGAGATTTCTGGAAATCAATAGAGTAGTTTTCTGAAACTCATCAATGCAGCTTCCCAGAAATATCTTATGCTGATGATACATTAGATAGATAGTTTAGACAGACGTGTAGGTTAACAGGCAGACAGATTTGTTGTGTTGTGACTACTTCCAAAACACACTTCTTCAAATTTAAAATGAAAATATATTAACATCTCTCCTGAAGTGAATATGGGCACAACGACACCAAAGGCTTACATTTTGTCTCTGATGGTTACGACAAACCATCAATCACCTCACCTCGAAGCTTCAATGGGACTGAGATTTTACCAGTGAGTTCGGTTTAGATGAATACCTGGAAATAGTCTGCCCACAAGTTTGACAATGGCTGTGGACTCCAGTGGTGAGGACTGAATGTTGGACGAGAACAACACTGATGTCTTCTCCAATGACATCAGAGGAAATTAGTCCAATCTTGGTTGGTGGGTGTAAAGACTGTGAAAATGAAGTCTTCTTATGTAACAAACCTACGGCACCAATGCCATCGACTTGCAGTTGATCTGTATGTTGCATGCTAAGTCATCCATTTTTCCTGGGGATACAGTGAGTACGAGCCAACATGTTGGTCAGTTTATTTTTCTTGTGTTTTATCTACTGACTGTCCAAACAAATCTGCAGTGTGCCAGATGATGTTAGCCAGCGTTAGCCTGCCAACTTACAGGACGCTTCACGTCAAACGCCGACAGGACATTTTATGAGGCTCGGGGGTGTTGACGAAGAAAGTAATAGCAAACGTAACTCAAAACAGTTTGTCAGGTAGCGGGGCTGCTGACGAGGTTTGAGTGTTGAATGAGCAGAAGCTGCACAGAGTTTTTCGGGGTTCAATCAATGCCTGGAGAGGAACTTTGAAGGGAGACAACGACCAATATGTTGTATTGTTCTTAAGTGAGAGGCACAGACCCAAAACCTCACCAGCAGCGATGTATTGGATTAAATGAACACCAAAGTGCTATATTTTATACGGACATCTTGCAGGATCTACATGCTCAGTGCACAGTGTGGCAAGGGAATGTATGTGTGTGTGACAGTGTGTGAAAGAGTGGGGCATAAAAAAGGGTCAGCATGACAAGTCTGCGTCTGTCATGAGGTCCTAACAGACTTCCTGTCGCAGCATTCAAAGTGGCCCTCTGTGTTCTCAGAGCCACGATCACAAAGCCTCTCAGACTTGGACAATGAGCCCGTTTGTAATATACTTTCTGCCTGGCCCCGCTTGTTAATGTACATTTCAATTTGAATTTACACGCATACATCACCGACAGATCACCGCAGGCAACAACGTCATGTGTGACAGCTCCAGTCGTCAGAGCGGAGCACAACTGTGGTGACCACTGTCACTCACTTCTTCCTGAGCACAGTTCATCTCCCTATCTGCCCGTCTGATCGGATCCATGACACAACACTTCCTCAGCAGCTGTATGTGCGCACATGTCAGTATTCCCTCCCTGCCTCCCCTCGCAACTGACACAGAGACAAAGAACCAACTCTTAAACTCCATTTCTCCTAAAACATGTCGCTTTCTTCCCAGATGCACAGCAATATGTTTGCACGATAGCGCCTGTTGTACTTCAGCATGGACTGGGAAACTGTAAGTGAATATTTCTCGGCACCACTGGCACCACAAGAAATTCCTGAATTACATTTGAGTGTCCCTGAAAGTTGAAACTTGCCGTCTGAGGTCGCGGGCCAGGATAAATCATTCCTGCCTCCAGCTCACAGCAGGTGGGCAGGAGTGGAGAGTACACAGAGCTTGGCCTCCAGCTGTGAAAGCAGGCAGCGATACTGCCAAAGCAGCTGCTGACACTAAGTGAACAATCACAGCTTGGCCGTACTTGACATGGACAGAAGGACGGAGAAATAACAGTCTGATGCATCCAAAAGGCAGGAACTGTGGTTTTATGTGCTTCCTAGGACACTTCTGAGAGTTTTCAAGGGTTGTTTTGTTGAACAGTGTGATCTCTGACGTCTGTGGAGGAGCCTGGCTGAATGTGTTAGTTAATATCTGTGTGAGCTAGTCTAAATCAGGAGACTAGCCAACTGACTTTTGAAAGAAACCTCTTTGTTTACCAAAAACACCTGATTTATGAAGCAAATGGCTGAATAGAAGTACGAAATCCTCAAATATTCCACTTTTGTTCATTGTAAGATCTTGAAAACAGGAAAGATTTAGTTTTTGAACTGTTCAGGTTAACTCTGCCTGGAGTCTGTTTTTGGGCAGGACCAGGCAAGCTAAGCTAACAGGCTCCATGAAATGAAAGTGGTATCAATCATTTAACTCTGAGCAAGAAAGCAAAGAGGTGCATTTCCCAAAACATCAAACTATTCCATTAATACATTTTTTTTAACTGATTTTAAGGTTTCCCTCTACTTTAAAGTGGTTCCACTCTCCATCTAGCCACCCTAATTTCCATTAGAGTTCAGAAGACCTCAGAAAATAACCTTTGTTATCCTTTTAATTTTGGGTGGAGGGATAATATTTTAGGGGCTAATTTTAATCCTCCCGTGGCAGAGTCCTGGTTCATTTGCCTGACTTTGAATAATAATAATAAGCCATTTCAATTGCTAATGAAGGGAAAAGGAAGATTAGGGCGCCCTTCCAGACATGCAATGGTTTGAAGAGGAGGAGGAATATGGATGTCAGACAGTAACAATGCCTCAGAAAAAACATGGCGCATTGTGTACCTGTTTTGCGGAGAGGGAAGTCGTCTTTTGAGTCGTATGTGCCCAGCATCGGGTGGGTGTACGCTGACAGTGCTGTTTGAGGAGGAGAGCTCTGGTCCAAAGAGCTGTGCTGGGTTTTTCTGCAAATAAAAAAAAAAAAAGAAATACATCAGTATAATGTGCAGCATGTCAGGAAAGGTCTGGCTCCACGTATGCTCGCCAAGCTCGCTGTATACCTACTTTACCTCAGCAAACTTTGCGCAGACACACAAAGGGACAAAGACCGTTTCCATCTCCCTCCCCAAGGTCAACGCTTTAAAGGACGCAACAGAGTGCAGACAACAATGTGGGTGGAATAGAGAAAGAGACAAAGAAAAGAGAAAAGCATCCTCTGCTTATCACCTTCAGCCAGCAAAGAGAAGGAGGCCTCGTTTGAGGGAGGCGAGAGATGCAGGATGAGAGGAGACATGAGGCTAAAATAAATGCACAGAAGCACCGAGGAGAAAGCAAACCTGCAGGAGAATAAAGAAATGGGACCAATGGCGACGGTGGTGACAGTAACAGAAAACCAGTCTCCTCAGCGACGGCACACTTTTCTCTCATCTCCTGCCTTGGCAGAAATGTTCGACTGCTTAAAGCCTCTTCAAATATTTAAAGTGCAGGAGAGGTGCCATTGTCTTTCCTCTATGCCCACTTCAAACAGACACACACTCATACACAAACACACCTCAGAGAGAACCAGCTGTCAATCCCTGACTACAGTCATGGGCAGAGAGACGCCTCGTTCCTTCAGCGTCTTCTCTGCAGTTTGACTCAGAGGCAGCTGGCGAGGACTCTCAGAGACGCTAATGTTGCTGTTGGTAACTTCTTACATGCTCAGGAACACTCACACAACAGGCGTTCACAGCACCACAAGGTCTGCTGTGTTTGCAAAGCCACGATGATGAGAGACTTTTATCGCTCATCATCGTGGCTCTTATGGTTGATATTTACCCAGTGTGGTTTTTTTAGCTTAAACGAGAACAGGCAAAAACTAAAAGGCTTATAAAAATACATAAAAACCCCCAATGCACTCTGATATTTGATAGCTTGTGTACATAAGATTTCATCTGTTTGAAATATTTTTAACTTCTCTTCAACATAAAAAGCTAAATCACACAGTAACATTTAAAGTTAACTAAAAGGTTAGTATGAAAAAGGAAAAAGGACAGGTTCTTGTCCTTCATTTGCTTTTTGTAGAAATAATTTTATAGACGTAAAAATATTTGATTTTCTAAGCTCAATGCCAAGCTCGTGGTTTGTTGTTCAAGCTTTCAATAGGAAAAAAATGCTCTTTTTTGACTATGAAGCATGCTGAAAGGAAGCACGTTCATAATTTCAGGCAGTTAGCTGGTACAGAGTGCAGGAAAGCTCAGCTCTCATTGGGCCTGTCTACTTCTCACACATCAAATCAATCTCAAACCTGAATTTCCGCTTAATGTCGCTCAAATTCTTCACTGGAGCACGACCAGTTACATCCCACGCCATGAGCGGTTCTGCAGTGGTGGGCTGTGACACTCACCCATACCAGAAGCGGGGGTCGCTGGGCAGACCGTGGTTGAGGTTTCGCTGAGCCAGCGCTTTCTTCTTGTTCAGGACAAACTCTTGAAGTCGCATCTTAACCTCTGTACTGGCAATTGCACCTGACAGAGAGATACAGAGAGACACAGGAAGTTCAGAAACCAAAGCTTTGTGCACTTTTCCTCACGACCCTATTCATCACCCAATAATAAAAACACACCCTTCAGTACTGCATTTCTGTACTGCACCCTCCTGTCCAATCTGTGACACTAACATGAGGATTATAACGACATCCATCCACACTCTGGCAGATAATGGGTTTCTTCCTACATACAGAGTGCACGATCTTGCATCAGAGTTTCACGGAAACTCCACAGAGACGACAGCGGCGCTGTTAACTCGCCTCGAAGACTCAGCTCCCGGTCTCTGCTCAATTACCACCCTCGTTCTGTAGCTACAAACAAAGTGTACCGGGAGGGAGACGTGGATGAGTGAGAGGGAATGAGAAACCGAGGGAAAATATGAGGGAGCGAGCGTGGAGTGCGGCGAAGAGGGCAAAAAAATAGGTGTTTTGAGAATATAAGAGGAGGTGTGTTTTTCTAAGAATGTGACAGTGTGAGTGATAACAGGTGATGTGTCAAGCCTGGGAGGGAGTGTGGTAAATACAGTATGTGAAGGTGACAAGAGCTAATATATGCTCCCTAAATCACGGCGCATCTGGAAGTGCTGACATCCCAATATATCCGCTTAGCCACTGGAGCAAATTGGCTTTTATGAGACTGCCTTCTATGCAATTTATTGCAGTACTTAACAAAGCTCCCTCTGTTTACAACCCAACGCTCTTTCCAAAGACGTCAAACTGTAGGCTCACTTTGCCCAGCAGAGAATGGCTGAGGAAAAGGACTTCGCTGGCAGAAAAATCACGGTTCCAAACGTGGGTCCACCATTAAGTATATTCAGAAGGATCTGTGCTGAGAAACCACAGCATTGTCTGCCAAAAACAACCCACATCAGAGCATTTTACAGCCATACTAACAATAATCAATCTTGATTGACTGATTAACTTTACTACACAAATAAAGTAGGAAATATCTCAGTCGTCATACTTGTCTTCGCTAGCTCATACTAATGTGAAATTTGTAACTACAAGCACTGACTTAACAGCGGTTTGAGTCATTTTCTCCTCATTAGGATGCACATGTATGCAGCCTTTTCCAAAAATATATTCAGGCCGTTTGCAACATTTATGCAATGTGTGGTCCATGTAAACATGTACGTACAGACTCCAGCATGTTGAAAAGGAGCAACTTCAACACATTTTTAGAGCCATTCAAATCTGAGGATAAGTCAGTGCAAACATTAAGTAACAGTGAGTGAGGCAGGTTGATGTATATGAAACTGTTCAATGACAAGGCAGTTCAAAATGCTTTACATGGTGACTGAAGTCTTTCATGCCGCAGTATAAAACAAACACAGGAGCTAGCTATTCGACACAGAACAGCCAGACATTTCCTCCTGCCAGAAAAATACGCAATTGTGTCAAAGCTCATTTGAGTATTAATATCAGCTTAATCTGTCAGAGAGAGCAGCAGGATCAGCACGACTCCTGACAGTATAGACACCATCAGCGCTCTCTAATCCAAATAAATATGAGAGTGACTTTGGTTTCACAGGCCAGGCCATTAGTTCTATCTCTGGTTTGATTTTACCTGAAAATAAAGTTAAGTTAATCTCAGCAAGGAGTTTGGTGAGTACAACATCATCATAACAGATGCAGTGATGGCTGACGCAACAAAAATACAACCCAAATTGAAATTAACACATTAGAAGGACGCGCAAATAAACGGATGAAGTCAGATTACAGTGAACTGCCAGGTTTCATTTTATTGCTAGGAAACAAGAACAAATTCTAACAACGAGGGCCATGTGTGCCACTTGAATGCCTTGCTCCTCTCAGCTTGTCTTGGCCGCCTCCTTCTGATATTCCCTGCGGTAAAGGTGTGAGGGCAGGCTGTTCTGACTGCTGGGCCACAAGGACAGGTGCTGTGACAGAGGGTCTGCAAGGGCCAAGTCTCTCCGACACCTGCTGCGATAAAATGCCACAGAGCCTCAGCACAGTTACAGCAGATGTTGGCAGCGTTTAGGAGATGGAGAGTGAATATATACTAAGTCGGACATGACGGCTTCATTTAGAGCTTGATGTCGCTGATCCACGAGTATGCCCACTAATAAGTTAAGAGTTAAGTCACATTACAATTTAATTTCAATGAAATTAAAAAAATAAGGAATAATCTGAAGCATTTCTGCATTAAAATTTCTAACAATGACTATATTTTGTACTTACATGATCCCAAATGCTTCCAACAATGCTACAACCCAGAGAAATCAGTCATTTTATTCAAGGAAATGGTGCATTTCATTTTGCTGCCTGTCCATGGAGTCGTATCCCTTTAACCCACTATATTTGCTCAAATTTCCTTGGAAGCACCAGATCATACATCAGAGAGTGAGGAAGGAAGTCAGCGAAGGTCATTTCCAATGAAGACAGCGACTTCCACAATCCCACGCTACTTCACGACGTCATCAAACTCCACCTTTTTTTATCGTTTTGATTGAGAGGCCTTTGTTTCAACAGTCACTCTACTTACTCTCCTGTGTCCTGTCCTTGTTTTTGAGCTGCTGGAGCTTGTATTCCCGCTGCTGCTTCTCCAGCTCCTGCTCGTGACGCTGCTGCTCCATCTTCCTCTGGTGCTCCAACAGCTCCTGTTGGTGCTTGAGCGCCAGTAAATCCTGTTGGTGCTGGTGGAGGAAGAAACAAGAGCATTGAAGAAAGAAAGAGCACAAGGAGGGGCTGAAAATATGGAAACTGAGGAGACTTTGTTTTGACAAGGCGCAGCCACGGTCGATTGTAAAGAATCAATAATGTGACATGAAATCAACGAGCTGAGTAAAATAATGAGCACCATGCTTAACTGGAGACTGAGCAGACTGGAGAGCACACAGCCCAGTTATTTTCATGCCAGGCCGATCGTCCTTATTGGCCGATTTTGTGGTCGTGGCAACACCAGTGAGGCTTTTTAGCAAAGTGAGACACACACGCACGCACACACACACAAGGACTACTGGGGCCAAGGTTCCCATGGAGATGACTAAGCAGCAAAATACTGCCACCAGATCAAATTACACCACTGGACTCACATCACTTAAGTGTACACATGCTTCCTCCTGTCCTCTACTGCTGGTGCATTTCTGCTGAGTGCAGCCCTACAGCGGCTGTATCCAGGGAAGGGCTGCCTCCTCACCCCTCATCCACACACACACACACACACACACACACACATGTCTGAAGGAGAGAGGTGATGCTCTCTGCTCCTCTCACCTCACCTTGATATGCTCCTGCAGCTGGACCTCATGTTGTCGCGACAGCTGTTCATGCTGCCTCTGGAACTCGGCGATCAGTAGCTGTCTCTGGAGCTGCTGCTTGTGCTTGAGAGCTACCAGCTCCTGCTGCAGCTGGTGCTCCTGGTGGTCTGTAGGAGATTTTCACGACTTTATCTTTCGGAGCGTGTTTGTATTAAATACCCAGGATGTGACTTTTTAACCAAAAGACTTGACAGGCAGAGATCATCCCCACTTACTGATGGCTGAGGCACGGCCTGGCTCGGAGGACGCGGGACAAGCTGTGGATGTGGGTGGTGTGGGGTGGGGTTGGGGAACCAGGCCGAAGGGGGGCTGCTGGTGGTGGTGGTGGTGGTGGGGGTGGTGGTCCACTACGCGCAGGTCCATGGGAAGGATGGCTGTGGTGGTGGGGGGCACCTGCATGGGCAGTGCTGCCGTGCTCACGTCCACTGGAGGAGGAGGCCAGAAGAGTGGGAGAGAAACAAGCACATGCAGATGGAGTTTGTTTAGAGCACGATGCAACTGAGTGTTTACAATGCAGATCTCTACACTCAGAGGCTGCACAGGCTAAACAATTAACTGCAGAAAGGCTCACAAAGCCACCTATAACTATGACAGGTCACCACACACACACGCTGACCAATCTGTTTATACAAACAATGGACAAAAATGAAAATACGACCATGATTCCACAAAAGTAAAAAGTAAAAGTAAGTTAACTGAAAACAGCACAAAGACAATATATTTAAGGTTTGACTTCATCAGCTTCTTTGATTTGTAAATATCTGCTTATTTATTCTGAATTTGATGCAGCAGCACAGTTTCAAACAAGTTGGGACAGGAGCAACTGAAGACTGGGAAAGATGTGGAACGCTCCAAAAACACCTGTTTGGATCATTCCACAGGTAAACAGGCTCATTGGTAACAGGTGAGAGTATCGTGATTGGGATTGGGTGAAGGGGCATCCTGGAAAGGATGAGCTCAAAATGAGCTCAAAAACACTGTGGGTAAACGCAGCCTGTTCGCAAGTGACTGCATTCTGTTTTTTTTTTTATATTTTACACAATATCTAAATGTTTTAGGAATCAGAGCTGCACATAAAAAAGGAAGACTCCCAGAGAGAGATGTGCTTCATGTCTGCTTTCTACAGTTCCACTTCCTACAGTATGTAGAGATTACCATCTTAGCCTGAAAACGAGCCTCTGTGTACAACATGTGCGTGTCTCTGCTCTGAAGATTTCGTCCCAAACAGCAGATTTGTCTCTGAGGGTTGCAGAGTTAAACTCAGCAGGAAAAAAATGACCTTCTTACTGCAGCGTTTCTCCGTGTTCAGTTGGAGATCCTCAACATGGCTAAAAGGACATGTGCGTTAATAAGGAAATAGAAAATTCATGTCATTTCTTCTCAGAATAGCTGTTTTTATAGTTTGATTACATAATTAATTCAAGGTCCAAGCTGTTTAATATCCTTTGATAGCAGCCAAAATATCCTGTCCTCCCTGATCCAAACAAGACACATGGACACTTGTTACGTCAGCTGTCTGGACGCTGCAGCCTTGACTGCTGCACTCTGCATTACACTTCATACTGGCTGCGTTTGCTCGTAGTGTTGGCAAACTAGGGACTTAAGCCTGTTGTGGAATTGTACACATTGGGTAAGAGCATTAGCAAAACACTAAAAACATAAAACGTGTCTGAGATTAAGAGAGCCGGAGATCATTGGAGTGACAGTCTGTGCTGCAGCGGGGGCAAAGTGTATAGGAAGCCTCCCTTGTACACTGTTTACACACATTCATGCAAACATCCTTCTCAGGGAACGCCTGCACACACCATTTCACACATTTTCTGAACACGAATGACAAAACAAGCAAGCACACACATGGGTAGAGTGATGAAACTCGGCAGCAGAGGGCAAAAACAATCCCCCTGAAACATGAGTTCTGCAGCGGGGATTTGCTGACACGCATACAGACTTACTGTGTGTATGTGTGTGTGTTTCCACTTTCACTGTGTTTATGTGAACAGTAACACTACTGCTCGCTGTCAGTGCAATGCTGGTCGTGCACTGTATGCTTGTTCTCTGGGGTGTGCGTCTGCTACAGAGAAAGCAACGTTGGTCTGATGTCGAAGGAGCTGGACTCTCAGTGCTGTCACACATCTGAGAGGATACAGATAACAACACACCGCACGCTGTATCACTGATACTGGATTTGATCATGGATACTGTGAGCACGGGGAAAGCAACATCCCTCCATCAACACGGTCGACATGCAAAAACTTGAGCATTAGTGAAATCAGATGACTTCCAAAAAGCAAGCAAACAACACAGCAGCTTACCCATGGACAGTAACCTGACTACACAACAGGGAAACAAGAACAAAAGCAAACAAAGTGTTTGCCATCACACTCTCAACAGGCCACTTTATTTTAGATACTTCAGTCTCAAACTGGCAGTGCTGCTGGTACAAAAAGAGACGCTATGCAGCATGAGCTTTACATGTGTAGGTGTGTGAAAGTTTCATTTAGACCATATCAAGATAAACCAGTTAAAGCACAATAAACCAGAGCTCTCGTTTTAGTTGCTGTGTGCTACAAAAACACAATCATTTTAATAGAGAAGTCAGCAAGGCTTTAAGGCTCTGCATAACCAGACCTTCAAACGTGTAATCAAATCAGTTCTCAATTCTGTGCTCGATATCTGAACTCATGATCAAACCCTCTCTTCTGATCGATATCTGCTCCGTAGAGAACCACCTTGCACCATACCAAGCCCTCTGCCAGTCATCAATACCCCGAAACCAGTGGAGAGCCTCTCCGACCTATCGTGGACGTCCTGAGATCCCCAGTGACCAATGAGGTGGCAATGGAGTTGCAGTTACTTGCTGTGATAGCCAATGACATCTTTGGTACCGGGCAGGTTTTCAGTGTGGGAGGAAACTTAACACCACCCAACGGGGCAGCAGGGGGAGAAGAAAGGGTGTGGCCGGGCCAGACATGCTGGTGCTTCACTGGTGTGTGTGTGTGTGTGTGTGTGTGTGTGTGTGTGTGTGTGTGTGTGTGTGTGTGTGCTGGGTGTTAGAAATTAATTTTATTTTGAAAAGATGGAAGAGGGTTCAATGTACACAGGCAACAACTCCAGCTCATGTGCTGTGTTGATAATCCAAACATAGACTGTTCATGTTGACAAAAATCAGCTCTTTACATCAGCATCTATGATGCAGCTTAATCTCTTTTTTAATCTACTTTAAGGTTTAAGGTTAGACGTATACAGAGGAAGCCGTGTGCAAATGTGCGTTAAAATGATTCCTCAACCTCTGACCTACAAAGTTGCCTGTTTCACTTCCAGATTAACAAGCTATAGAGAGACGGCTGCATTAGAAAATGCTACTGTTTGTCATTCTCGCTCTGAGCAATCTGTGCCAATCATCCGTGTTATCCAAACAAAGCCTTTCCCAGTGAACCATGGTAAACTTTCAGCCCACCACCTCTCGCATTCGCCCTACACGCATGCATTTACACACACATGTCTGTCAACTGTTTGCACACATATTTAATAAGCAGTAAACAACAAGGTCAAACTAACAAAACCTTTTGTTGGGTCAGTGCACTTCAAACGGCGTGCCACCCTTTCAGAGGCATACCGGCACCAGCTATTCCTGCACCACCGTGCCAAACATGCAGGGAGCATCACCTCAATTAACGCCTTTTATGCTGTATATTTTCCCATACAGACTTTCGACGACAAAGCTGGCCCCTGGAGTTAGCCTTGCACCCGCTCTCAACTCCAAACTATTTATGTACAGTTTCCCAAGTGCTTTACTCAGTAAGCATGCCACAGGCTTCACAAGGGCTGTTTGTTTCTGCAGAGACAAATTGGGTTCCCACCCCCAAACCTACAAAACAAAAAATTTACACATTCTGCTCCTATGTTTTCTCATGCATCCGCAAAATCCCAACAGTCCTTTTGGGAAAATGCAAATACACGTCAAGCAATTTATGGCTTTTACTGGATTTAACAGGCAAACACCATCAATTGCAACAACACTGACAGGCCTCTTGCAAGGCCCGAACAAATTCTGCTTCCTTGTAATTGAGAAACAATGAAACTCATATTTTCACAGCAGAGATCAGCGAGCGGCCCAATAAAGAGATATCAAACACGAACGTTTACAAAGAGGGTGATGTGTGGCGTCATGATGCAGAAGACAAACAGGTCAAAGTGAGGGCCTCTGCCAGCTGCAGCCACCAAAACAACTCGTGATAAGAGGAGGCCTGAGCACATGGAAATGCAGTTAGAAGTTCATGTAAAAAAGGTTGATGATCTGATCTGAACAAACAACTAAGATGCATAAGCCTAAACTTATGCTTGACTAAAAGGGAGCTTGACACCTGCGTCTACACAAAATTCATATTTATTGTATACTTGTGTATTGTGTCATATTGTGTTTCCATGCGCAGTAATCTTCACATGTTGTTTTATTTCTTATTATATCCTCTGGAAGTACAGCTGTAAGCTGTGTGCATAAATTCAAATCTTGAACTTCTGTCTGTATGTTTTATTCTGTTAGCACGGCCGGTCATTTACACACCAGTGATCGATGGCCGGCTGCAAGACTGAAACAAGGCAGGGAAAAAAAACTTCATTACAGCCACCTATCCTCACGCTGCGGGGCACAGAGGGAGAGAGATGAAGAGGAAGAGGAGGGTGGTGTAAACACTGCTCACACCAGCTACTCAGAGGCAAAGCACACTGGCTTGTGCAGAGCCATCTGCAGGTTGTGATAGCTACGTGCAAAGGTATTAAGGAGCTTCTGTGGAAATACAGGATTCTTCAAAATCAATATATGTTAAAACCTACTGTTTAGTTTGATTTAATCATTGTGTCTAAGCTGTACAAGACTGTACCAACAGATTCCAATTGGTTCGAGAGTTCTGCTGGGGATAACTTAAAGTGCTGTCAAATGATCTGATTGCACACAGGTAACAAATCTGTGTCATGTCTGACTGACAGCTCCCGGTCAAGCTGACATGGCCCCACAGGATCGCAGGACTGTTGCAGTCGTGTCACGACAGGCAGCTCTCTGAATAACAATCCTAGCAAGCGTGTTTACAGTAAACAAAGCTTTGTGAATGGCAGCAGACAAACAGGGCGACATTCAGCACCCAGCAGGGTGCAGGCACCTGTGAAGTAATTAGTCCAGCTTACAAGGATGGCACTCTGTGAATGTGCCATGAGGGTATGGTGTCAAGCCAACAGGAGGAGAGGTGGATGCACGAGCTGACTCACCCTGACAGCACCGGACACGATAACAAACATTCCTGCCACAAGCATGGCCGAGCAGGTCCCGATATGGGCTGGCAGTGTTAGCGACATGAGTGCTTTTGTGCAAATAAATAGAATATAGAGACACTTAAGGAAGGGTAAACTACACAAAGTCACATGATCTTTTTCTTTACATCAGCATATGAAAACTCTGCAAGCCTAGTCAAGTAAAAATCAGCTTTTTATTTGACAACTCTTTCTATATGCAGTAGGTTAGAAATGTGTAGCAAAAGTGTGGCAGCTGAAGGGCCATTAAAGTTATGGAGGACCATTAAAGCTATGAGGGGCAGAAGTAAGATAAACTGTTGATTTCCAGATGGGAAATTGTGTGTACTTTGTGAGAATCCCATGAAGATGTGAGGTTTCCCCACGTCAGGCTAGATGATGTAAACTCTGGCTGAAATGTCAGCCTGCGCCACCTCTTTTCTGCCCCTCATCTATTCATCCATCACTATCGGTGTCCCTCCATCGCTGCCTCTTTCCCTCCCTCTGTCCCTCCTCTCATCCCCCGCCTCCCATGATCAGGCTATGATCATGGATCACACAGAGGGGGTTATTTATAGACCAGGATTCCCGAGGGAGCTCCTCGCCCCACCAGGCATCTATGCACTCAGACAAAACGCCATGCATGTTTAACTCACAGTTTAGGAGAAGCTGAGTGCGCGCACTCATCTAAAATTCAAGAAGAGTCAGTGAATGTCAGCGCAGTGTGCGTGATGAAAACAAAGCTATGCATAAAAATAAAATGTGACAGCGGTGTAATGCCTGAAATTTAAGAATGAATAGTAATTGCTGACATAGTGTTACCCAGCCGTGAGCCCCTCTCACACACACACACACACACACACACACACACACACACACACACACACACACACACACACACACACACACACACACACACACACACACACACACACACACACACACACAGGTGCTGGCAGAGGAGGGAGGCAAACGCCATGGCGACTGGTGGGATTGTGGCCAGTGGTTGGTTGGACAAAGGAGGAGGGGTGGGGCTAGAGATGGAGGAAGGACCAATGATTGTAGGCAACTAATTCAACACATGGCCTGCATGTGCATTCAGCTCAACCCTTTTACTGTCAAGCCTGGGAAGGGTGTTTATGCGTGTGATATATGTCATTGCATGTCCCCGGAGTGTGTGTCACCACCTCTTTGTTTTCCTCATCTCTCTCCTCTGTTTCTCTGAGGACAGCTGGTCAGCGTTAAAGCCATCGAAAGCAACTTCTGCAGCCAGTTAAAACATTATTTAGGGATGATGTGTTTTCAAGGGGGGTATGCAGAGACAAACCACACCTTTAACTGGCCTTTCCTGACTAGCTGGTCTGCACACAACTGCATATAGCAGAGACACAACACACAGAGAGACCTGGAGCCACATGGTCACGCTGCATGCGCGCTGGCCTCCGACCAAAATACAAACAAAACCCTTATTATCACATGATGAAAGAGCAGAAAATGTAATCCAGTACAGAAATCTCATTCAGAAAAAGGTTTTACTCTACTTTTTTTTTTTTTTTTTTAAATCAGAGGCTTCAACAGTTTTACAGGCTTTTTAGTAAGAACTTCAAATGTCAGAATATTCAACGATTGGCATTTTCTTCAAATGCTGTGCAATCAACACTGAAAATGTGCTCTGAGACCCATTTTTTAGGTGAAATTCCTCATTTTGTACGAACACAAACTTTCATGCACCCCCCCCCCCCCCCCCCCCCCACACACACACACACACACACACACACACACACTCAGAGGCACAAAACACAAACACGCACACATGCGCACAATAAGCTGTGGGGAGGAACAGACGCAGCCACTGCCATCTGCTCCATTCAGTTAAAGGCTGCACTGAGTGGTGCTGAGCAAGACTCTCCATACATCAGTCCCACTCAATAAACACTGCCACTACTCGAAGCTGCACACCCACACAGCAAATGAACATGTTCACACAAACATACACTCTCTCCTCAAGCGAGCGCACACACACACAGTCAATATTCATAGGTTAGATGAGTTTATAGAAACACATGCCCAGGGATCTCACACACACACACACACACACACACACACACACACACACACACACACACACACACACACACACACACACACACACACACACACACACACACACACACACACACACACACACTGACTAAACATAATGAAATGATATATGATCAATCAACACACACTGAAGAACTTGACAAACTCATCTTCCACACATACAATACATGACAAAGCAGCTGAATCTGAATGAGGACCTCATCCACACACGATCCAAACAAACAGTGCATGCAGTAACAGCAGGAGCTCTTACCCATCAGTTGTGCTGTCTGGCTGTTGTGCGCTTGTGTGTGTCTGTGTGTAGTGCAGTGTGCAGTGTCGAAGAGAGAGGCAAAGTGTGTGTTGGTAGCCAAAAAGTGCGACTCTGAGCAGAGCTGTAAAGTCCGCTGCGGCGTGAAAATACAGCAGACCAACCTGGTTTTCGTAGTGAGAACAGACCTCTCTCCCTCCCCGTCTTTCACACTCTCCGTCTCTCACTCCACCGCTTCTCTCTGTTTCTCCCGCTGACGTGCTTCGCTCTGCCCTCCGGCTGCCACTCTCTCTCCCTCCCTCTGCTCCTCCCGTCCCCTCCCACTCCCTCCCTCCCTCTCTCTCCCTCTCTCGGTGACATCAGAGGGCAGTCTCAGGCATGTTGAGCATTTTATGGGAGTCTCTCTCTCTCAGATTGTGACCACATTCTCATTTGACTAGACAAGCACTGTGCTTTTATGAGCCACCTCTGCTTTTTTTTTCCAGAGCTCCGGGTTTTTGCTTCTCACATTTGTTGGTGTGTTACTTGTTGCGCACACACACACACACATTCACACACACTTCTGGATGCGCTCTCTCTAAAACCCTCCTACACACCAGCAGCCCGGCAGAACAGACAGTTGTTGTGAAGTTGACTTGATGATAATGGATGCTTGCTTGGCCTTGCAACTGGAACACTTTACAACCACTGAATACACACGCGCACACACACACACACACGTCTCTGTCCACTGCACACACAGTAGATGCTGCTTGCAGCTGGGGCTTCATATCCAACCTCAACACTTTCTGACTCCTCCACATTAGCAATTTTTGCTTGGATGCTTTGTCAGTCTTGTTTACAATTTTACAGTCATAACTTAATGAAGTCTGCATCTCTGAAGGGTGACGTGCATTACAAAGGAAGGCTGTGATTTGGGGGAAGGACGCTTAAAGAATCATAAAGAAATATCTAGGGAGCTGCACTGAAGCATTAAGAAAATATTAAAAAAAAATGCAAACAGTAAGTAATTCTTGTAAAGAAAAGGAGAACAATAAGGAGAGAAGGCGGATCAGAGTAGAGACAGATTTAGACATGCACGCCTGAAAAGCGTGTCGCAGGTAAGTGATGAGGTTGGGATTGAATGATAACGAGGGCCAATTAGGGCGGTTGAAGGACTCGCATATCGAGTGGCATCAGAGTCCGCTAACGACAAGCGCTCCTCTGGGGGCGACACCTGACATGTGTCCTGCTGTCATATCAATGGGCAGTGTGACACTCAGCCAACAGGAGAGAATAAACCAGGCAGAAGAACTGACGAGTGTGTAAGTGGATAAAAAAATTCCACCTAATGCAAAGGTGGCGACTTTATAATCCATCAACTGATCCATGCAATCATTCACTCCCAAGTCTCTACACTAAAACTAACAAGCTACTACCGGAACACGCCTGCCCAATCAGATTGGAATAAGTAAATTACTGAATACTGAATGCACCCAAAAGCTATAGGAAGACCAGACCAGAAGCAACAAAAGCACAGTAAAAGAAAAGCAGAGGACACCTCAACAACAACAAGAAACAGAAAAGGAAGGAGCCACAATTACTCCCATGTGAAACTGATCAATACCCTAAAATTATGTGCAATGCAATAACCTGATTGATCAAAAAACATAAAGGTATCTCTCCTTGCCACTGCCATATATTTAGAGTTTTTTTAAGGAAAATTATGTATGAATATTTTTACAAAGACCTGACTTCAGAGGGATTTTCACATATTCTGGCGAATTAGACCGCATGTGATGTCACCTAACTGTAACTAAGAAGAATGATTAAGGTGTAATTTGACCCACCCTATCAAGTAAAACCAAACTGACAGGAGAGAGACGGAGATTCCCACAGAGTTTTGTCAAGTTTAACCCGTCTGCAGGCATGTTGAGGCGAGGAAGCAGATTATTTATACCTATTCAACTAGTTTCAGTTTCTGTTTAAGTCAGACTTGTTATATGAGGAAAGGAAAAACTGCTATTGCTGTCACTCCTTCCTTATGTGTATTCAACTGACAACAGTATAAAGACAATATCTTTAATGTTTTAGCTCATCAGCTTCATTGAATTTCAGGAATATTTGCTTATTATTGTGAATTTGATGCAGCAACACGTTTCAAACATGTTAGGACAGGAGCAACTAAAGACTGGGAAAGATGTGGAACGCTCCAAAAACACCTGTTTGGATCATTCCACAGGTAAACAGGCTCATTGGTAACAGGTGATAGGATCATGATTGGGTATGAAAGAGGCATCCTGGAAAGGCTCAGTCATTCATAAGCGAGGATGGAGTGAGGTTCACCACTTTGTGAACACATGATTGGATAAAGGATATGACAACATAGGAACACTTCCTTCCACTTCCACTTCTTTCCTTCCTGTTTGCATTGCATTCTGTTATGTTTACGTTTTACACAGAGGCCCAACTTTTCTGGAATTAGGGTTAAACACATACAGTATAAAGATCCTGTTAAAAGTCAGTTGATAAAATTGATAATGTGAAACAGAAATAATGTGCAGTCTATTAAAAATATAAAAATGAATCCACATTTCTCCTTACCTCCAAAAAAAAGTGCTTTCTTGTTTACATGGTGTTAAAGAAATCAGTTTACTTCAGAAACCATAATCACATCTAAGTACATGTAAAGGCACTGATTTTTGGACACGCTACCAGATCAATTTTGTGTGTGTGTTTTTCTGCATGTGTGTGTTTGCAGGAGCTATTTTTGAAGTTCAGCATAGAATCCAGGAAGCCAAGTTTTGTTTAATCAGACAACACACCCACACACCTGGCTGCGATAAAAGTCTACGTTATCAGCTCGTCGTACGGTGTTGACGTCAGCGGCTTAGCTAAGCTTCATGCAGCCATGACACTGATAACAGCAAGTGCTACTGAGTGCAAACCACAATGGCGCGCACACACACACACACACACACACACACACACACACACACACACACACACACACACACACACACACACACACACACACACACACACACACACACACACACACACACACACACACACACACACACACACACACACACCTCTTTGGAACAGGGAGAACCGCCACTGGGGAGGGCAGCGACCAAACTGAAGCAGACGAGCACCACATGGTAAAAATCAATGTATGAACATTAGGTTAGATGGTGAATAACATGGTCAAAGATCAGCGGCGACGAGGTGGCAAACAAAAAAAAAAAAAAACAGCAGAACACGTGGAAAAGCTTTTGAATTTTTTTTTTTTTGGCCATGACAGAGCTTACAAAAGAGGAGAAAAAGAAAAATCCACAAAACTTGTTAAAGGCTGCTGGAGCATTACAAGGCACAGGGGTCTGCATATTACGCAAGCAATCAAACTGAATCTGTTTGTGAGTACAGCAGTTGGCATGAATGTGATGCAGCACAATGCAGTGTACACTTTAACTCCCAACAAATAAAATAGTTCCAAGTCAAAGACTGACAAGAATGTCAAGCATGGGGAACACACAAAAGATCTTGTACCCTGTAATAAATGGTTCAAACTTTCTTCCTTGTTGTGTTTTTGTGCTGTTGATTTTTGTCTCATTAAGACCAGATCTTTATGTGCGTGACTTGCTGCCAAAAAGTGATAGTGACGTAAGCCAACTACCAAAAATCAAGCCGGTGAGCTGTGGCACATTCTTCAAAACTGATTTCCGCGAGCCAACAAGCCATAGGAGGTCTAACGATTCAAATCAAAGCCCACATTATATCTGCATCAGCGGCGTCGGCGTATAGAGACATGAATGAAAGCGTCTACATGAAACCTTGTGTGCAGGTGTGGTGTGTGACCTAAAGATAAGGCAGCAAATGTCTATGTGGATGAGGGCCTGTGCAGTTATTTGCAACAGCCAGTGAGAGAAGCAGACAAGGCGATAAGTGAGCATATCCCAGATAAATAGCTCATGTAGCTATCTGCATCAAAGTCTGCGTGCACGTGTGCCTTAAATAATGCATGTGGCATAATGATTGCAAGGCATGCTGAAATACACGGTGTGGCAGCCTGGCAGACAGGACTGATGAATAAGTAATGGACGTGTCCGCCTCGTAATGTACACACGTGCGTGCGCACACACACACACACACACACACACATACACATGCGTGAGCATGCATGCAACCATAACCACAAGCTGGTTCATGCCCGGGAGAGGGAAAAAAAAAGACAACAACTCTTATTTTTATACCCTCCTATGCTCCAGTCTTCCCCCTCCTCTCCACGGTGACGGGGGGTGGGAGGAGGTGGGCTGCTTTTTTTCATCCATCTCCCCTGAGAACCCCAGACCCGACTCCAAATATGTGAGATACTGTGTCGTTTATTATTGATTTAGGTTATTTATAATACACACTCTCACTCACTCTCTCTACAACCCCCCCTTCATGTCTCTCTCCCTCTCTCTCTCTCTGCCTCCCCATTGATTAGTATCACTGGGGATCTCAAAATACAGATACTAAATCTGAAATTTCTATTTAGAACAATCATTAAACTTTCTAAAATAACCCTTTCCCAATATCTTTCTTGTCAAATAAAAGCACAGATTTAGGCGCTGCAATGAATTCCTAATGGCAATCAGAGCACGCTCAGTTGATGCAGAATATGAGAACCCACCCTTTTAGTACGCTCTGATGTCTAAATTTAATACTGCTATAAAACACTGCTGCAGTGTAAAAGTATTACTGCGTGCCAAAACCTTGTACTTTCTCCCTCGCATAATCTGCCACTTCTCTCACTTCGCAAAACATGCAACAGACTTGAGGTTAATAAAAAATATTTTCAAAGGCTTAACAGATCAGCGCAAGAAGAGAGTCGTGAGCTATCAGCTGTGTTAGCGGTCAGTGTTGTCTGCGGTCATTGACCTGTTCTTGCGTAGCTAATACATGCTCTGAATTTTCTTCAAATATGTTAAAAATTAAAAAACAAAAACAAAGTACAGGTGGAGCTAATTCATATCAAATGGGCAAGTAAAGTCATGCATTTCATTGCTTTTGCATAAGATGAATACCTTCATACCAAAGACATAAACACAGAACGTGTAATATCATTTGACCAAAGCTGTTTCAGGAACATTCAGAATGAGGAAGAGTGGAGGAGGAATCAATGTCATAGATATGGATATAAGCCTGTGAGTTGTTGTCTTTCTCTCTATGCGCACACAGACAATAAAACTATACTCCAGTAGCTATAGTATAATATAACACAGAGCCGAGCTGCTGTTCCACTGGGCTGTCAGAGACTGGGCTGTTTTTCAGTATAGTTGTCAGATATGATGATATATACAGTGAAACTTACATGCAATTTGCCAGCCAACAGAGGTGTTGCAGTGCCATGTCTGCAGAAAAGCCATCACTTTAACACCTCTGATTGCATCAGGCCAGCGTTTTGGTTTGTGACTCCTTAAAACAAAAGAGACAGCTCGTCACCACTTGCTTATATCGACCGACTGAAAGCACTTCAGCCAAAGAGTGATTGCTTTCACTTTGTTCTATTTGAAAAGGAGGCTGGGAGAGGTGAAATTATCCATTAATGTTACAAGAGACAAAAATAGAGATGAGAAGAAAGTCAGAAAGAAAACAATTTTCCACTTTGAGACAGGTTTCAGGTTTGAAAAGGCCACTGCTGCCAACATTAGAAATAAATGGAAAATGCACCGCTTTATGGCAATAAAAGCAAACAAACTAGGTTTTACATCTCATGTATAAGTATAACAAAAATCAAATGCATGCAGCAAAATACACAATATTTTCATTTGATCTGTTTCATAACTGGCTAAAAATAACTAATTCTGCAGTGCAAACTATGGTGTGTGTGCACGCACAGACACAGACACACACACACAGACACACACACACACACACACACACACACACACACACACACACACACACACACACAGAAGAGTTTGCACAGTCCTCAGATCAAGTTTACCTCAAGCTGCCAATCTGATGGTGTTGAGGTAACAAGCTCTACAAAGATACCCATAACAAGCCTGAACTGCTAACTGTTCTGAGAAAGACCTCGAACATGAAGACTTCAAAACAGCTTCTTAAAAACCAGACGAGGGAAGACAAAGAGATGTTTTGAGCTGCAGTGGGGAGCTCCGTTCATTCATATTTTACACCCTCTCCTTCCGTCTCAATGGTAATGCCTTCCCAGTCTGCGTCGAGTTTGCAGCAGACAGAGAGCCATTAGCTGTTGGCAATGCTAAACTGAACTTATGAGAGATGTCAGCTTACCACACTGATCCCTGTGTACTTTAAATCACATGGGTCACAGGAATGGCCCTGTGCACTACAGCTAGACCCACAAACTCTTAATGTGCAGCGCAGATTATAGCAACCTGCCTAAAATGGGCCTCATCAATATTTCCTAGGGATTTAAACAGACAAAGGGGTAGTTAAGACCATGAAGACAGTTGTAGACAGAAATGGAGGACCACATCAAAAAGAAAGATGAGTTCAGGTAGAAGCATGACAGATTAAAGATCTGAGATTCATACGGTGAGAAAAACAGCTTAACTATGGAAGAAAACTTGCTCTACTTCATCCTGCTGTAGAGCTGGTGATTTGGGCATTTGTCCAATTTTCTAACAATGGTCTGCGTTTGATGTCATTTCTACTTGCGGAGGCTTGTTTATTGTGTTTATTCCAGTAATTGAAGAGGAGTCTATTCTTGAACTTATTTTTCCAGATGTCCAAGTCTCTCAATAACTTCTTGTAAGTTCATCCCACTCAGAAAACTGATATGAATGATTGTAGACAACAAACCATGGTCTATTTCTTCTTTTAAATGAGTTTGTGGTAAAATACAGTCTATCACTGACCGCCGTGCTGTAGCCATTAGGCTGTGGGCTTGGCTGTAATGAACTCCTCTTCCCGGACAGGGGACGGCCCGCCTCTGGTCATGGTGGTGTTGCTGGCCAGAAGCTAGCAAACCCCTTGTGAGTGCAAAAGCAAAGGTCTGAACCCTGGAGTGGTCATCCATAATAGATAGCTTCCAGAGGACTCCTCTGGACTCATATGGTCCTGCATGGGCTTTTAAAGCCTTTACAAACACACATCTGCATTAACAAGTGAGCTTAAGAGGAAGTGAAAGGTCAAAGCATGGCTGGAGCGAACTATACATAATATCCATCTGTCTATCTTTACATGTGCACATAGACAGACTCATTGCAAAGTGTACAACTTCAGGATAACTATCTTAAAATATAAAACTGTAACTGTAAACACTGCAGAGCTGCAGCATCTAATAAGTGGCACCCCATGCTAGCTCTAATGAAAATGATAATGTGACTTATTACTGAGCACTGCGGCTGAAAAACAATTCAGAGAACTGCCTGCTGATATTATCACCTGTCTGTGTGCCGCTGCAGATACTAAGCTAGTGAGACATCTGCCTTAAATTGCAGAAGGGGAAGGTAACAGAAACCACACACACGCATCAACACGTCACAATAATGCAAGCTGAAATCTGCTGGGCCTGTTGCTAACAGCAGCTCGTTGCTTTTTAGCATTTAAGATGTAGGTTTCAGAGAAGTGTAACCAACAGAAGAGACATGGATATTTGGGCTTCGCTGACCAATCACAGTGGTGATCTTTGAGGGAACAGCTATCATATATGATGTGCTGCACCATCCAATTTTATGCCACTCCCAAAAAGTAGTCTACGTGTCAGCTTATCATGAGAGATAAATCTTGTTTTTCAGCCAGTCACGAAAAGGTCTCAAAAACAACCAGGAAAGGGTTAACTTAACCAGGAGGGACCAAGCTGGGGGTGGGAAGCAGAGAAGAAATAGCAGAGCCCTCGATTGGCTCTGAGAGACTGTTTACAAATGAGCTGCCAACTGATTGGACTAAACCTTCAACAAGCTTGTCTGAGCTGGAGATATCGTTTGATTGCAGGAAAAAAGCCACGGCGTTCTTGCAGGGATAGTGGAAGTCTTTCCTTCCCTGACTTCCTTAACTCTGTGGCATAACGTAGAAACAAATTCATGTTCTGGTACCACGCTGTCGACTGTAGGTGAGCGTTGGGATGTGCAGACGATTAGTCTGCAACAATGCAAAGTGTCGACTCGTGGTTCTGACGGTCAACGAGTGGACTATTCTGTGAAAGCCCTTTGAGATGTGCCACTGTTTCCAGGTGGTTGTGAGACAGGAGTGGACAGAAGCTTCAAGTCCCACCTGACAAACAAATGTTTCTATGCAACTTAGGGAGCTATATTCCAAAACCAGACCTATGTGGTGTTATCTTCATTCAATCTAATTATTTATGGTGTTGTTTACTGCTAGTTTCTGCAGCTGGCACTGTTCCAACATGTAACTAATAAGCTTGATTAGTTGGAATAATAACATTAGTATTGAAAGTTGGACACAAAGACAAATTCAGACTGATAACAACATGTTTTATAAAGAATATATATTCCTAATTAGTCTGTGCTCTTTGGCTGTTTGTCCATCTGTACTGTTTGAGAGCAAAAAGAAAAAAGATTTTGAATGAATTTTTAAAGTCTGCATTTATTCAAACACAAAAACACAACCTCAGTCTCCAGACGTCTAGCTCTTGGAAAAGCCAAGCCAGCCAGCATGGCAAAACACACCAGGCCATATGCAAAATTCATGACATGGTAAAATCTTTTTTCCCTCTACAATATCCACATAAGACAAACTCGCTCTCACACACACGTAGTCCGACCTGCTATAGCTGTCAGGATAATGGCACTGATGCAGACAAAGTAGGTTAAGGCATTGCCTGTTCTGCTGGAAGACAAAAACAAGTCTGTCTCTGAGCACTGTGCCACATTTTCTCAGACCCGAATGTGAAGGGTGTGTGTGTGTGTGTGTGTGTGTGTGTGTGTGTGTGTGTGTGTGTGTGTGTGTGTGTGTGTGTGTGTGTGTGTGTGCGTGTGTGTGTGTGCGTGTGTGTGTGTGTGTGTGTGTGTGTGTGTGTCTCTCTCTCTCTCTCTCTCTTTAACAGGGTTGACATGAAGGCCACAACCTCAGGCAATGTCTGTAGATATCATTAGGCACTGGTACACTGTCTTGTATTCCCTTTAAACTCCTGTCTTTCTCTCAGGATCAAATCTGAAGTCACCACAGCTCTCTGACAGCTTCAGCTTTCCTTCATTCAAACTACTGCTCCAGTAATCTGCACATGCTGTGAACTTGCTGGTATTCTGCAGACATTTTTATTCCAAATGGAGGCAATTTATTCCGTTAACTGTGAGGTGCAAGAGAAATAAAAAGACAGATTCAAGGAGATGAGATGAAGCAAAGCACGGGAGATTAAATTTCAGTTCATCAGAAGTTCAAGAGAGCCATTTGGACACATTCCTTGGGCAATGAGTTTGACATGGTTGTTTGTGTGTGTGTGTGTGTGTGTGTGTGTGTGTGTGTGTGTGTGTGTGTGTGTGTGTGTGTGTGTGTGTGTGTGTGTGTGTGTGTGTGTGTGTGTGTGTGTGTGTGTGTGTGTGAGAGAGAGAGCCTGTGTGTGCGCGAGCCTGATGGTGGCTGAGCAGAAAAGAAGCAGCTGCCCACCAACTCCTGCCTACACCAAACTGGCACCAGGCAGAGGAATCCATGCCAGGTCAGAGAGTGTGTGGGGGAGGTTGGGGGCTTCGGGGGCCCATCTGGGGAACTGGCACTGAGGAGTGAGGGGCTGTGTGGGCTCCCTGGTGAGCATGTGTATACAAAACAGGTTGTCTTCCATTAGCAAAAGTGGCAAGTCACGCAGGTGTTGACTGTGTCGGTTACGGTTGGGCTGTAGGGCTAAATTTCACTACAAGGTTTGAGTCTTTTCAGTCTTCAATTAAGAGTACAATCTGAGAGAGGGGGGAAGAATCTGATGTGGTGAATCACTCACGATAATTAACGCTTCATGCCTCAATGCCCTGTACTTACACTTTCCCTATGTTAGAATTGGAGCGGAGTAAGTGATGACTAATTGAAGTTATTTGTTGGCAAGTCTCAGGATTTGTGCAGGAGACTGACACATTGAACTATGATTAAAGGTAACTTCATGTTTTCAGTCACCACAGATACTAATTTTCAGGGGGATGAATTCTGAGCATCAATTGCAACACAGCAAAAAAAAAAAAAAAATAGTGCGGTCGCGAGACTGGACAGGAAAGAAATAAAAACAGATGACAAACAGGTGAAACTGAGATCAAAATCTGTCTGCCAACCCCCCAAAATCTTTGTGTGGGGCATGCTCCTCATTCACAGAGGAGACGCAAACGCACATATTTGCAATGTCAGGATTAAGGTCAAGCATTCAGTCACACACACAAACACACGCGACTGCAAAACCCAATGTTCCAGCGAGGAGGGAGGGGGGGCAGCAGGGGTCTGGCCGGCAGACAAGTGTCTTCGCGCGGTCATGGTGACCTACAGACGGGGTGTCCTCTGGAACACACCTCACTCTCAGTCTCTGGCCTGTCAGCACTAATTCCATCCCCTTCCGACTGCTTTTCCACTCACTTCTCTTCATGTTTTACATGTTATCCACAAATGCACATAGCAGATATGTTAATTGACCTATAATTTGGGAGGAACTGAATTTCTAAAAGCCTGTAAATATGGTCAGGAGGTTCACTTGTTCCAGGTTGGACCCAACGCTGAGTTGGAAAAGAATTGTGGTCCAACTGATTTTGACCATACAAAGACACATATTAAAGCAAATACAGGACAAGACCGGACCGGTACTACTGATTTTTACCTATAGTTGCTGCATGTAACCCAGCCACTCCCTCACAGAACATAATGATGAATGGCTGAATTGATGACTTCTGTGGCCGAAAAATGAAGCAAACCTGGAAGTGCCAAAAACTGCAGTTTCTCGAAAGGTCACTTGTTGCTGGCTCCAAAGGCGAGTCGATCCCCATAGACCCCCGGATGAAAATACGCAACACGAAGCAGACAAAAACACGTTTACAGCCTGGTACAGAAAACAGTTTTGGTTTCTACAGCTAATTTCTCTATTCAATCTCACTCATTTTAATAATATTAAGTTTTAAAGTTATGCCATAATTATGGGCATGGTCACTTTGAGTGACAGCTAACCACTAGGTTTCAGCACCCAGGCTTCATTTGGGACGGCTGGATTCCAAAGTTTCTGACGGGACAATGACCCCGGAGCCCCGATGGGAACAGCACAAAGGTAACATTACCATTTTGGACATGGCATGAAGCATAACAGAGATATTTAGCATGTTGTATGCCACACATATTTTGATGTATACATTGTCAACCCAAGGACATGATTGGTCCAACCTTAGTGAGAGCGGTCAGAGCACGTCGAAGCTTGAAGTGGAGGGGCTACAGCAGCAGAAGACCCACACCAAGCCCCTCTCCTGTCAGCTCAGAATAGAAAACTGAGGCTCCAATGGGCACAAGTTTCTGCTGTGGCCTTCAGAAGGTCACATCAGGATTTGGTATGAACAACACAAACACATGGACCCATCCTGCCTCGTGGCCGTGGTTAAGGCTGGTGGTTTGTGGTGCACTGGTGTGGGAAATACTGCTTGGCGCATATTTGGCACATTTGTTCCATTAATATCATCCATCTCCCAATGGCCACTTCCACAGCATAACACGGCATGTCACAAACCACAAGTCAGTATCAAAGTGGTTCCACAAAATGACGATGAGTTTCAGCGTTCTCCAACGATCTGTGGTAAAAGAGGAGAATTTCAGCAGGAATGTGAAGCCAATAAATCTATGGGTGGCATGGTGGGACGGTGGTAATACTGTCGCATCACAGCTAGAAGGTCCCACGCTCAATTCCCACTGTGGGCGCCGGGGGCGTGTCGTCCACCATGCCTTCGGTGCCTGCTTGAGGAAAGGGGCCTTTCTGTGAGGAGTTTGCATGTTCTCCATGTGTTCACCTGCAGTATCCTCCATTAAATACCCCCACTAAAAACATGCAAGAAGATCACCACCTGACCAATGGTGACAGGAAGGACCTGGGTCCCCGGGCGCCGCTGTCAGCTGGCAGCCCACCGCTCCTGGTCTGCCGCGGAGGAAGGACTTTCCAGGATGGGTCAAATATGGAAAAAAATAATTTCACTAAGCATGATGAGTGTGCAGTCTCCCCCCTGTAGCATGTGTGTGCGGTGATTAATAAAGTATATCTTCTTCTTCTTCTATGATTCATGATGTTTCAATGTCAGCATGGACCACAACCTGGATGAATGTTTCTAGCACCTTGGTGGCCGGTGAAATGCGGCCCCGGACCAGAGCGTACATCGGCCAGCTTAAGATGCAGACCGAACATGTGAAATCAGAGGCCAAGTGAGCACAGAAATAGAAACCACATACTGAGAAACAAGAGAGGAGACTGGAGTTAAGTGCGACAGAGAAGAGAGAGGGGTCGTGATATGTGTGTGTGAGAGAGAGAAAAGGGTTCGAGGAATGGAAATGCAGGGAGTGAGAGTGAATTTGGTGTAGTCCAAAAATATGCTTCTCTCCACTTTTTGTGATTTCCTTTCCAGAGTTTTGAAATGGTAATGAGCCGACTGATATTTGCATAATGTGCCTTTCCTCATCCTTCTTCTTCTACTTATCCAGGCCCTCTTCTCCTCAAATTGCTGTTCTCCTCCCATGTCGCTCCCTTCCTATCTCTTTTACCATCTCCATCTCCCTCCACCCACCTCCATTCATTGCATTTATTCTACCTACTCCTCCCTCCCGCAGGTTCTTAAGCGCTCGCAGATAACTGACATCTCTGAATAAAGAGAAGCCGTTCAGTCAGAAAACAGAAGCTGGCCAACAGGTCTGCCACTTTCTGCGTGAACAGCTCTTCATCCTTCTCTCTCAACTTGCTCGCCGCCTCACATTCTGCTAAGCTGTAATATCAGCACTGTGTAGACAGAAAACGGACATGTGCGCAAAGCATTAAGACTAAAAAACTAAAGGAGACAACTGTCATGTTTCCTGACGCTTCCCAACAGAGCACACCAGGCCCCGATGAAAGGAGCCACAGCGAAGCCCTTCTGTGAGCTACAAAAACACTTCTGGTCTACATTATCTGTCGCTTCTTCTCCTCTATTTTCCCATCCTCTTCTCCCAATTTGTCCCCCCTGACACCCCCTTCCTCATCACTTCTCTCACCTTCCCCTCACTCCTCCTCACTCCCTGCAGTGTCTGTGCTCTGACAGTTATGTGTTAGTGGAGCGTGGGCTGCTGCTAATTTGTGCAGAGTGGAAGAAAGCTGTTTTGGCTTGGGGAGAAAAGAGCCTAGTTTAGGCTATACAGCGGGACGGATGGACAGACGCGCCATGCAGAGACACAGACAAACACGCACAGAGACACACAAACACGTCAATGCGTGTTTATCCAGCCTCTCATTTTCTCTCCTAATGTGACGTGAGCGTTTACGGATACAAACAGATGCTCAAACCCACATTCATACCGAAAGGTGCTGACCTTTCTGCTCCTCTTACAGAACCTCCACCCGTGCACAATTTACTCATCCTGTTTAATATGCACCCAAATCTGTCTCCATCACAGTCTTCCTCATCCTCCTCCTCCTCCTCCAGCCTTGTCTTCCTCATTTTCAAATTGTCAAAATGAGTCATTTACTCCGATTGATGCTCATTCTACTTTTGATTCCCAACTTATCTGTATAAAAAATACACACACACAAGCACACACACACACACACGCACACACAGGTAACATTAAGGTCACCAGAGCTGCTGCAGCTGTTTTATTAGGTTCTGTGTTGAAATGGACTTATCAGAGTAGCACGCGCACACACACGCACGCACGCACGCACGCACGCACGCACACACACACACACACACACACACATAAATAAGAAGTGTTACTGTTTCTCTTGGCAGCCACTTAATTAATTCTAACACATCTCATGAATGTGTTAATAGAGCATTGTACTGTACTTATTCCAATAAAATGCTGTTGTCCTTTTTTTGGCAGGCATCTCAAAACTTAGTTATTATTAGGCCTTTACCAAACTCTGAAATTTCCAAATCTGATTTGATTGAGCCATTCAGTGTGATCTGACGACGGAAGCGCATAGTAAGCAATGCATTAGCCTTCACACCCGACCTGCTAAACTCGAAGATGTCTCCGTTTTGGCTCCAAATTGTGGAAAATTGTCTGCAGTTTCTTCACATTTAAAAGGGCATATGCTACTTGAAAAACTGTGAGATGCCTTAAGCCTGCAATTTGTCCATTGTGCTGGAATTATCAGGTAAAACTGTGCTTTAATGTTATTGACATTTAAAAAACAGTGGGCACTCCGGTAAGCGTGAGCAGAAGGTAGAGATTAATGCGAAACTTTAATAATTTGTTAAATGTTATTTACTAAAGAGGAGAAACAATGTGTGTGTGTGTGTGTGTGTGTGTGTGTGTGTGTGTGTGTGTGTGTGTGTGTGTGTGTGTGTGTGTGCGCATTCAACTATGCATTCAATTGGTCTCATTCATATGAGACATCTGTCACAGGTCTCTATCCCTTTTAGAAATGCCTGGTCGCCAAAGGTAGGTATCTTACCCACATTCAACCCAGCATGTGACCCGCACCACTGTGCTGGTCTAAATGGGGCACGAGCGTTTAAGCGTACATGCATTACAGACAATAAATGCCTAACAGGGAATAAAGGGCTGTTTTATCTTTGCATTAGGAGCTTTCTTGCGCCACATTATTGATGAAAATCTTTTCTACTTTTCTGAAAAGCTGATCCCAGATGGGCTCCACACAAGCGTACAGTAGCATTCAACAGCTGAATATGTGCATAACTTGTCTGTGTGTTTATGCAGTTTTGTGTGTCACTGCAACAAGCAAACATGCTATTAACAGGCTAAATCTCCAGGTCTTGGCAACCATGTCTGTGACATCACTGCTGCATCAGCATTTCCTCCCACCACATGGGACAAACATACCGCCTGCGGGTTGATGACATGCTGATGTGGCGTGATTATCCCACGTTCCTGTCAACAAGAGCGTGAAGTTCCAACAAAATGTCTCGCTTCTCGTGCACTTTCACGTACACGCACGTGTGCGCTGGCATGTGCAGTGTGAATTCTAAAAGGAGTCGGACACTGAATAATACATTGCCATGTGCTAAAAACGACGCGCAACGTCAGCTGGTGGAAATGATTACATGCTCAGGAGTAAATGATAAGTTTCCTCATAAACAGACACTGACAGAGTGTATTCTTGAGCCAAACATTAGCCAGCTAAGGTGACCACGGTATCACCCAATCCCTCATTGAGCCTCGATGTTCTGTAATCACATGTGGTGTATCACACATCAGTAAAGCCAAGACATGACTACATCAATCACTCAGCGATCACTAGGCGAGTGTGTTTGTCAGGGATGGGAGCAGGAGATGCACCAAAGTAAAGGAAAACCGATCCAACCAGTGAGCAAGTAAAATCAAAGGACGGTCTTTTTTCCTGCTTTCACACGAAAATACACAATATGTTTCCCAGAGTTCACTTGGTATAACATTACTTCCTGTAAGCCAGAATTAATTTTCCTTCCGAAAGCCAACCTGCCCCAAGATGTTTAGGGCAGCAAACGTTCAACTCCGATCCCAAAAAAAGTTGGGGCGCTGTGCAAAACAAAAATAACAGGTGATAGTATTGTGATTCTGTGATGAAGGTTCATGTGTCCACTTTGTGAACACATGATTGGATAAAGGATGTTACTACATGGGCTCAGAAAGACTTCATAAAACTGTTGACAGTAAATACAGTTTGATGCAAATGATTGCTTTCTATTCTTATTTACATTTTACACAGCGTCTCAATTTTTCTGGATTGGGGGTTATACGCCCTGGGTCGAGGTTGAATCACTTATTTACTTCATCAGACATAATCACTCAGTCTGCTTGTCCACTGTTTTGTCATCATGATGCTCAACATTCAGGTCCATCAATTTGTTCAGGTGATGAAAGGAAACTATTAGTGCAATGGATTCAACAATCTCGTCAGACCAAATGCATTTCACAGACACACACATGGATTTCCTACCGAAATGGTTGAGTGTAGCTGGTTTAAGAAGTTCCAGAGGCTGTTCGTTGCTGGTCAGGCCACCTGTCAGAGAGCAGAACAGAACGTCTTAAATGTGGCTTCCAGCGTGCTGTCAAAATCACCAGATAAATAGATCTGAACTACCAACATCTGTCCTCAGCTCCCAGGGAAGAGAGGCAGAGACTGCTGCACGGGGATATGGAGAAACCAAGAGGATGAGGGAGAGTCGGAAAACAAGCAATAAAAGTGACAAGCACATCCTATCTGTTCAACAGAGAGTGAGAGAGAGAAGAACAAAGCCAAAAGTGCTCGCACATTACGAATTAGGGGCGTTCAGTTTATCATCATTTAAACCCTGAAAAGTGGCTTCCTGAAAGAAACTCATCCAAAAAATTCTCAGTTATACCTCAATTCTGCAGAATGAGATTAAGATTAATTTCAACCATCCTCGCTGGTCCTCAATAGTGAGCGTATTAGGATGCTCGTGAAATTAGGGACGGATTACAAAACTCCCATACTTTAGTGAAATGTGAGGAAAAAAACTAGAGAAAATAAAAGAAAGCGATCACAAGCGAGATATCACAGCGCTTAATAAACACGGTCAGGCTTTAGGATTGCAGGCTTTCTTAGTTTTAACATTAATGCTACACTGTCGTCAGTTATGAAGAGTCTCAGAAACACGTCCATTCAGGCAGACTTTTACAAACCATGTCTGAGAGACCCAGATTGATTCACTTGGTTTCCGAGGTGTCTAAAGCTGGCTTGTCATGTGCTTGTACGGTTTAAGCATAAGACATTATCTCATAATTGCGCAGCTACATGCGGCACATGGTAATGACAGTCCTCGTGGACTCATCCATAAATGCTCGGGTAGGAAACTAAATCGTCTTACTTACTGAACATTCCCCTCCACAAACTGCTGCCACAATCCTTCAAGAAGTATCAGTTATTACAAATCAGCATGATCGGAAATAACCTTTGACAAATTGAAAAAGTCTAGTTTTTCTTCACTCTGCTACACAGAAAGCGAAGGCAAGCTGAACACAATTTGAAAGGAATCGGTCATCCTTGAACTATGAATGATGCGTTAAAGGTGTTGAAAAAAGGACATGATGACTGACTAGAGAGACTCTGCACACTGATCTGAGCTCTCCATTTCCATTTGTTGACCAGACTGAATCTCTGGCTGCAAGATGTCAAGCTGTGAATATCAACCGAACAGTGTTCTGCTTTATTTAGTCCGTCCCTGCCATGTAGCTAATGCTAGCTAGCTAGCTGTCTGCAGGGCTCAAGTCTTGTCAACACAAATAACCATTAACGTTGATGAAACTGTACTTTGTTAAAGTAGAATACTGGCAGTCCATTCACAGCTGGATGGGCTAATATATATGTTTTTTTGAATATGAACAATCATGATGTTCTTGCGAGCTTTGCAGGTCTTTTATTTTCTTGCATAATTTAGCCGATAATGTGCACTTAACGCAATTACATATTCAAGGAAATAACAGAAGAAATTTAATTTCCCAAGATAATTTGAGAAGCGCTTTATACAACGTTGGTATTTATCAAAAGTGAATCATCAAGAACTGCATCAAGTTGAATCTGGAGATCATCGCTGATATTCACTAAGAACTCCCTGTAACGCACTTTAGCACCTCTTTGTCCCTTTGTTCTAACTTGAAATCATTTTAATTGGAAATGTGACGGAGCTCAGCCAGCACATCGAGTCACACCAATGTCTTAATACTCTCTGACTGTACTATACACACACACCACACTATTATTAGCTCTTTGGCTTGAATTGTAAGAACACACATTTCAGTTTCCCATGATCCCATCAAGCAGAAATGTTGGCTTTTAGGTGACACCGCTACGAGTCTTTGCACTCATGACAGAAACTTGTCGCCATATTTCTGCCCCCACCTGCAAACAGCACGGCTGAAATTATCACTCAGCCTACGTCAGTTTATCCTCAAGATTGGCAGCTGGTACTGATGGCGGGGTCAGTAATCCTGCAATTATCGACACCTTCAGGAAGCAGACTTTCTTCCAGTCACACATTTCAAACTTTTCTGAAACTCAGTGGGTGTCGATGCCGACACAGCAGGCTGCATTCAGGGTTCAGTTTAGACTGTGTGCGAGACAAGCAAATATGGTCTAAGTCTAAAACTGCTAAACAACTTCATCAAAGACAGCAGCGCTTTTCAAACTTGAGCATCGCTGCAAGCATCTCTCGTAAAAAACATGAGAAGTCTCCATCACCATCAGTCCTGAACCAGTGGAGAAAGACCCGGGGAAAGAGAACTTAACGTGGAAAGGAGGAAAATGTGAGAGGAGACCATGTGCTGTGTCACACATCACCGGGCAGCAGCACATGACATACCGACAACTACTATGGATTTTGTTTTTCTGGGTTGCTAGGCGCTATTTTCAGCCTAAGCAGACTGCTCCATGATTAATACATGATGGAGGGAGGGGCTGGATTAAATATTCATATCTTACGCACAAACACACACCAAATGCATATTCTGGAATTTCATATTCAAGGCAACGGTGGCTTCCTTTGTTTCTTTCACAAAAAGTGGATGGTAACGCACAAAGCTAGAGCAGAAGAGCTGACGGGAACAAACAAAAAAACACATCCTTGTCTAAGAAATGTGTTTTCTCTGGAGGAAGAGAAGATAAAAAGGAAAAAGGAGAACAGGAGTATTATATGAACGCTCTCTCTCTCTCTGTGTGTGTGTGTGTGTGTGTGTGTGTGTGTGTGTGTGTGTGTGTGTGTGTGTGTGTGTGTGTGTGTGTGTGTGTCAGTAGGGTGGCAGTGGCAGATGGCAGAAAGACAACACCAGAGTTCGATAGGCGAGAGACAGGCCAAGCAATCACACACTCAAACACACACACAAAGGGAGCGCTGAAAGTGTTTTGCATCTTCCCTCTGATGCACTTAACACTGGCCACATCCATTTCTCCTTCTGCTCTTTGCCCCCCCCTTTAAACTCTTTGTGTCATGATAAACACAGAAGACAGAGCATGACAGAAAAACTGATTTGTACATTTGCATGTGAATGTGTATGTATGTGTGTCCATGTGCGGACAGACTCCATACAGAAGAGAAGAATGCACATAGATGTGTATATTTATCTCTATGTGTACAGGAAACATATCTCATGGAAACCTGGCAGGTTTATAGGTCGTCCACCCATGAGTGAGCAGACTGTGACCTCTGACGCCCGGGGAGGAAGACGGGCCAAACGCTCTCTGCCTTAACAAACAGTGATGAGAGAAAATCTCCATGGAAACCACAACAAACAAATGTGCAGAGACGGAGCGAGAGAGAGGAACTCTTGCACAGGCATTTAACAGCGTTCTCCTAAACCAGGTTTTGCTATTATTAACCAGCATAACACTTAACTAGCCGGTGTGTCTTACAGTCTGACAAAGGTTTGTTATAATACTATACTTGCTTTTAAAAGCACAGAGGCACAACGCGAGCCGCTGTTCATATATTTTCTGCATTGAAGGCAGGAAATGAATGCCAATAGTCCTTGGTGAATAATTGCAGTAGCCTTGTTAAAGACATAATATATGCACAATGCAAGCGTAACATGGCGATGCTCCAGGAGATTAAGCAGCTGGAGCAACAAGTTCTATCAGTTTCTCCTCATTACTTTCAGCCACTGTTTTTGTCATTTGTTAAGAGCGTGCTGACGGCCTTACTTCACACCCTGATATGCCGTTCACACCATTCACATGCTCATTTGAATCATGTGGAGGACTCACACCAAAGCTCCAACAACTTCGAATCCAAACAATCAGTTATGTTTTCAGCCATTCGTTAAGCAAAAATTTGAACCTCAAATTACCTTTGTAAATTGCAAATTGAGCATCTTTTGGGTTTTGACTGTTGGTTAACCAAAACAAGCAATCTGAAAAAAGCCTTGGTGTGTGGGAAACTGAGAAGGGTGTTTGTTCCTCTTCTTTCTTATTTTACAGAGTTCAACATTAATCAATGAATCAAAAAAGAATGGACCGGTTGGATAATGGATAAAAAATCAGCTCTTAATCTGACAATTCACTGAATTACTTGTAAAGCTCAACATAAATCTGATTGATTAACATTTCCTTGCTTTCCAAATAATTCATTTTGCAGGTAAACCAAAGTACTGCAGGACTCATTATGTGGGAACCATGAACGTCTGTAAAAAAAAAATACAAGGACAATCCATCCCGTAGTTTTTGAGACATTTCAGACACCTGAACAACTATTCTGGTGACAGTATGTAATCCTCTAGCGAACCACCGGTCTCATTTCCCCCATCACACTCCTGATTTACTGTCTGTAACCATAATGCATGAGGAGCCTGTATACACTGTCCACTCTGGAGTAGACACTGTGTGCACAGCCACACATTTGCTTGTGAAGAACTCTTTTTCGCTCTAAACAAGGTACTTATCCATCCCGTCCAAACCACGTCATCGTTGTCTCAGAGTTTGATTGAATAGTTGTCCTCTCCACAATACAACTATCATCTGCTGTTACAGCGGTGAGAAGAGATAAAGTTCAAGAGAGATGAGACAGAGAGGTTCACTACCTCTTACAGCTCGTTCTGTGGCCTGAGCCTCCACTCTGCTTGTGCTGTTGTAGACTGGTTCATTGGAAAGAAGGGCACTCGAAATGGTATGGCGTTTTAGTCCGAAATCAAACCATAAAGAGGTATTTTTGGATGGTTTATTGCAGCGACAAGGGATCTGGAACATTTTGCATCACTCATTTTTCACACTGTTTAGAGCAAACGGGTTGTGCATCATAATGTATGCAGTAATATGTCATTATGTAAGTGAGTAATGTCCTCCGGGGTGCAGAGATGTAGCACAGTTACAATGGACGACGCTGTTACTGTGGGAGTCATGTGGACACGGATGGACACTTTAATGTGTTGACCTATGTGACCTGTGCCATATGCGTGCCCCTCAGCAACGCTGAAGCGTATTCGGTCTCCCCAGTGACATGTAGGAATACGGATACGGCCAGTGAAAATACATATACACCAAGAAAAAGTACATGCGTGGCCCCGAGCCCGGGCAGGAAAGTGATTTGCTCTTTTTACATGTGTCATATCCCATTTGTAAAAGCCTAGATGTGTCGACAGACTTGCTTGTGGATAGACATACGTGATCACCACATGGAAAAGGAAGAGACGGGGTGCCAAGTTACCGACGTCTGGCAAAAGGACAAGTTGGCTCAGAGGCTAGCAGGAAGCAGGAGTGCCTGCTTCAGTGGATACACACCCGGTGTACAATGGTGAGGAGAACCCTTCCGTGATGTAAGAAAAGATCCGCAGAGCACTCGAAAACATTCAGAAAAACACAAGGGCACACGGTGCAGATGGATGTATACACAAGCACACACCTTTCTGCACTGTGAAGGTGCCAAGTCACCGTGTTCTGGACCACCTTTACCTCCACCTGACTTCCAATCGCCACAACAGTGTGCCAGCCACGGCAACCTGTCTGCTCCACTACAACTCAGTCTGGTGTATTCTGAGCCCTTGATATCAGTCTCAGAGCTCTGGCACCCTTCGCTCTGCCAACTATGCCATCCTGTCTGCTGAGGCTCCACCAAAATTGCCCTTCTGCTACAACCAAACTCCGAGCCAGTCTGAGAGCCAGCCAGCCACGCCAACCTGTCACCGCCACTCTAAACCACAAGATAACCTGCTGGGAGGCCGACATACGAGGCGATTCATTCCAAAATGAGATATCCATCATGTGATTGAAAACAAAATCAGCTATTAAGTGTGCAAGAATGAGACACTTTGTCTCGACATGGCAGATTCCTCGTGGACACACACGTAAGTTTTATCTGATCTTTTGAAATCATTTCTTTACGTGCTGATGGTCGTTCATAAGCGCCATATAAACAGCTCAATGACTCACGAGCTTGACGAGAAATTCTACTAACCTGACTCTGCTGCAGGGACTCATTCTGCGTGCCCTTGAACCTCCCAACACTGGTAGGTGCCAGGCTGTCAAATATGTCCTGCTGCCTCGTTAATAGCAGCAAGTCAAGCTTCCAAAATCGCAGCCAAGTCTCTGCTCCGAGAGTTAACCTTGGTAGAACATTTCCCTTGCATCCCAAGCTGCTAGTGTCTATCAATTGAGTGTACTATGTACATGTTTTTATAACTACCATTCAAACATTCACTTTGAGAGTTTCATCTACACATTAGAGCTAACCTATTGCAGATATTGTATCGGTGTATGTCTGGAGGTGAGTAATAAGAAACTGGAGGACTTAAGTGACAAATTAGGTTTGAGGTTAATGAAAAACAGTGTCAACATCACACAGTTTGTCCCCCACAAAGTTTCAACTGAAAATAAAAAAACAAACCTAAAGGACCTGTGTCAAGATCATTGCTAAAGTTATGGGTTTATGTGGAAACACAATTACGTAATAATTACTGTCGGATGATGTTTTTAACTCCCAGATATCACCATCAACTTCAGAAATCCAGTATCAGTCAGTTTATCCTACAAATCATACATTCCTTCCAGAAAATGAACAATTATAGCAAACAAAATGTAGTTTTTTTTCTGTATCCAAATTATTATGTTGGCAAATACAAGCAGCGGCTGCCAAGATGCTGGGGCTAAACTGTGGCACCTTCGTCAAATCAGTCATCATCAAACATCATTCTATAATGCACACAAAGAAAATTTTGTGATGTGATTGAAATAGAAAGTTTTTCAAGTACTTAAAGGTTAATTTGTCTGTGAGCAGGACTGAGCCTGCTCTGTTGTTGTTCTGATTGACTGATTTTGACTTACTGAGATTTTTTTCCATTTGAAACTATTCTGATTTGCTCATAAAACTTCATCAGTTATTCATAGCTGCGTCTGACTGCCAGTTGCGCTAGCTATGCAGCATCTCCCCTGCTTCACAGCAAAGTCATGACCCAGCCTACTCGGCCTCTGATTGGCCGGTACTCATTGCCTTCGTTGATTGGGTTGGTACGACCTGAGTCAAGAGATTGGTTAGGGTTAGGATACGACTATCGGTGTAAGCCCACCAGCAGCACAGCGCAGAAGTCCAGAATTTGTAACTCTTCGTAGTGAAATTAACCGTGGTATGGATTTTAGGTCAGTCGGTCCCACCCTTCAATCCATCACTTTCTCTGAGCCGCACACACAAGAACTGTTCAGAAAGAGAGGCCATGTGGTCTGGCAGCAGGCAGGCAACACGAGGTCCACTGGGAGACAGGAGATCCCTGTGATACCTAAGACGGGTGCTGTGTGTGTGTGTGTGTGTGTGTGTGTGTGTGTGTGTGTGTGTGTGTGTGTGTGTGTGTGTGTGTGTGTGTGTGTGTGTGTGTGTGTGTGTGTGTGTGTGTGTGTGTGTAGCATTTCCCAGCTGAAATGACTGAAAGTCTACTAAAAGGAACAGGGACATCTGTGGAGGAGTGAAGGGGTCACTGGGCGGAGAGAAGGCCCTTTCTGTTTGTAAGAGCATCACACTTGGACATCACATGTGGACTTCACTTAGCGCTTACACAATAGGTCACAAATATTGTAATCTACACATACTACGCAAGTCTATAATATACACATTAATGTCGCTCGGGCGAAGTCACTCTCTGAGTGTGCTCCAAGCTCTGCCTCCACATCTGCAAAGTATCTGCCTCCATCGGAAAACATGGCCTTTCCATCCAAGACAAAAAAACAAAGCTGAGAATAAACGCATGCAGATCCACCTGAGCAGTCAAACCTTCACGCTCACATTTTTGCAGATTGTTTCTAAAGCGCCACAAGTCACATTTGGCCGAGCTCCGTTAAGTTCCTGTGAAGACAAATCAGCAAACTTTCCAAGCTGTAATATCCCAAGCATCTGTGTTTGTTGTGACCATGAGCTTGGACCAAAGCAGTGATTACTTGTTGTGGAGAGATCATGTAGCAGACTCAAAGGATGAAAGTGAACAGGAGCTCCAGGCTAGATCTCAACTCTGGATGTCTGGGCTAAGTGGTGCATCTTGTAGCCTCGGAGCCAGCGGGCGCCCCGAGAAATCTGAACCTGTTTTTCACAGCATACAAAAATAAAAGACGCCAGCTTATTTTAAAGGTAAGATGTACTCTAGAGCCTTATTACCTCCGACTACATTGCACGTGGAGAGCTTCAGTTTCAAACTTAGGACTAAGCCACTATGATGACACCAAAATAACCCTTGAGTGCTGCCTTTTAACCATCTCTGAGATTTACAAGTGTCCATGTTAAAAAGCGAGGGAGACACACGGAGACTGGACCTGGAAAGCTCGTTCCATCACCAGGCTGTAAACCACCGCAGCTAATTACACCTTTTGTGTCTTACAGTCTGTTTTCACAAGAACTGTGTCGGCCGTGTCGATGCCTGGAACATGGGCGTGATCCCCGACGTGTCCAGTCACGTTGAATCAGGCTAAGTGTGTGTTGTAGCCACCAGCTTGGAAGATCACAGTGTGTGTGAGCAGGTTTTTGAGGCCTGTGATTAGTTCGCGTCTCTCTGTATGCTGTGTGTGTGTGAACGGACAAGGTAGAAGCTATAGCCTGTGGATGCTTCTCTGATGTTATGTTGTAATGTTGCTGAATTACAATGCAGAGGGATTACTTTATTTTCTACGCGTTATTTAAAGCTGCACTAATCAATTTCTGGCCACTAGGGGGAAGAAGAACAACAAAACTAGCCAACAGACATCCAGTCCTGACATATTATTTCACTCCAGAGTTATTAGCGATATCTCCTCATCTCTGGTCTCGTCTCCACCAACATCTGAGAAACATATTTGAGTATTATGGTCTGTTTAAAGTTTACTGCTAGACAGGTATACCTTGTTATTGAATTCATCAGACCCCTAGATGAAAAATTACTGCCACTGACTCAACTGTGCTGTGAATGCTCAGCAAAACCAAGCCCTGTACTATAATATGGCACACTACACTACAAACTGACTCTGCCCAACACCTCTCAAACTCAATGCATTATGTGCCATTGACAATAACTCATTGGCAGGAGAGTGGTTGAGGACATTCAGTTTAAATAGAGGTGGATTTCCTTAAAAGTCCTTGAGATAAGTTTGAATTTGAGGGAGAGTGAAAGCAAATGGAACCCAACCCTGCTAAAAACACAAGCTGGCTTCCACGCCCACACACTGACTGCAGACACTGTAAGAGGACATGGTCAACTAAACAAGTCCACCAACAAATCCATCTAACAGTGTGGTCCATCTGGCAATAAAGCAGTTGCAATAAAGAAACTGTTATGTTGTACGAATCAATATTTCTCCTTGAGGAAAAGCAAACACTTTTCCAATAACTGCCGACTGGCTGTGATCCTAAGCTAAGATACATTTGACGGAAAAAGAAAGAGTCAGGAGGCATCATAATAATTGAAACATGCTGTCAAGTGGAGCAAAAAGAGAAGATAGAGTGATGGACCAGAGGGGGGCGTCCCAGCGTCCCACAGCCTCAGGTGCTGCTGGCAGGACTGCAGGGTTATGTTTGGGGGTCAGGGGTAGAGCGCCACACTTCACATCTGCCAAGAATAGTGTGTTGTGACAGAATAAACAGAAGCAGCATCGAGGCTGGAAAATCCTGCACTGGCAGGGTGTGGACTCATCTGGTTGGAGGCAAATCTTCTAATTTGCTACAATGGTTTGAAATCTGACAATGCTGCACGGTGCTAATAAAGACGAGGCATCATGATCACTTCATCAGCCTGTTTTTTACAGCGATACCTCCATTTTTCAGGTACAATGAGACAGCGCCTACAAAAACTAATCCAAAAGAAAAATACAAAACATGTTAACAAGAAAGAAAAAATGTTCTTGATGGTTCGTTTACTGAAACGTGTCAAAGGCCTCTAAAAAAACACCTCTACAACTGACAAACTGTCCAATAAAAAAAAAAAAACTTGCTCTATCAAGGAAAGAGACATTTGTTTCAGTACCCTGTCAGTGGTTTGGTTAAAATGTATGTGTGGGGAAAGCTCTACGCCAACAGCAGCCAAGCATCAGGATTTTTCTCAATCACAGATGATTCTAAGTGGTGCTGAAGCTCAGGGCCTGTCTGAGCAAAGAGGGCTGCTAACATCTCTATAGCTCAGCAGCTGACGGCCTCCTCCCTGTCTGCCATCTCTGTTCGGTTTCCAGCATCTGTCTTCACATATGCCAGAATGTGTCCGATCACTAGCTGTCCCCCACTAATAAAATGCATCCAGCGGGAGGAAGAAAACGCTTCAAAAGCATTCCTCCGGTTGATACGGGAGCCTCCACAAATCCCAAAGTTCCCTCCGGTCTCCATTTTCAGCACAAATACTTCCTGTGTGCGTGAAACCCCATCACACCTCACCATCACTCTCCTCTCTCCGAAATTAACGCGCTCTACACTCATCTCAGCCAATGTGCTTTTCCCTTCCACTAAGGCACCATATCTCTAAAGACCTTCAAAGAATTGATTTTCAAGTGACCCTGTTCCATTTTTAGCTTTGCTTGCTTGGCTCTGCACATTAGGAGTATAGAAATGTAATTTCTAGGAGCCAGGGTTGAACCATCTTCATAAGATTTGAGATTTCAGGGAAAGCGAGACTTAACATAAAGACTTTCACGCATGCAGTTGTGTTTGTACACAAAGGTCCATGTTGATTTCATGTTAATTTCATTCTGTTTTAACTCACAAAACGCCTCCTTCCACAATCACATGCCAAATCAGACCAGCACATGCATTTTAAAGCTGTGGATACCAGAGAGACTGCAGATGTTTCAAAGCATCTTAACTACCACCTCATGGGTACAACAACTCTTATTTTCCACAGGTGCATGATGAAAGCAAACACATTAACGTTAATCACTTCAGCTCTATGTTCTCTGCACCTTTGCTTTCTTGTTACTTCACTTGGATGTTTGAGCTTGACTGTGCAGGATGATGTCTGTGCAGAGTTTGACACCTGAGGGCTGCTCTCACATTCATCTGCTGCAGGGCGAAAAGTCTGTGTGTGCTCACGTTAAATCTCAGTTTAGCACCTGTACACACAAGAAGGATCTGTGACATCACAACTAGTTTGGAGGTGAATCATTGTCTAGTATGCGACATACACAAGTGCGGTGTGGAAACTAGAAACCTGGAGTGTGTATGAATTATGAACAGACTTTTCAGTGAAGCAGGGGACAGTCTGTGTCCAGCAGTTAAACTTATGACATGAACAATATTTCTATGTTCATAGATTCTGGATTTTTTTCCCAATGAGGGAGAAGAAGCAGGTGTAAAATACAGAAATTTAACTTTTATCGTTTGTATTTCTGTATCTGAACTTCACATAACGTCAGAGGTTTATTTCATCAGATATAAATAATATCTAATAGAAGAAGAAGAAGGAGAAGAAGAAGAAGTAGAAGAAGAAGAAGAAGAAGAAGAAGAAGAGAAAACCTGCCTCTTTTTTATTTTTGCGCAATCCTAAGATCCTCTATCAACAGACAATAATTCACACTAAATAAAGGAGATGCTCCCACAGAGCCATTTCAATGAAAAAGCATTCCAGACAGAAGGTCTTAAAAAAGCTAAAGATATTACCCATTAATTACATGTGCCACGAAAATATTGTTTAAGGGAAAGGTGAGCAACAGCAATAAAGAGTAAGCCTAATTAGTTGAGACCAGTTGAAAAGTGTTGTGAAAACAAGACTATGTGTACCAGTCAGGAAGTGCTCGTACATTCCTGGAAGGAGGAATAACAGGTGCAGCGCCGAGACCAGCTGGTCAGCAGAAATAATCCAAACACATCAGCCTTGCTGTACCACAAGAAATAAATCCTGCAGAAGTGGGCGTAGGTGTCAGTTGGCAATTTTAAATCATCTCCCGCAAAGCTGTAAGTTGGAGTGGAAGAGGAAGGAAGGAAGCAGAGGAGGAGGAGGAGGAGGAGGAGGAGGAGGAAGAAGCTGGAACAGCAGGGAGGGGGAAAGAACATGTGAATTAATACACTGAAAGGTAGCACAGACTTAAAACAAAGACCCGCCTTTTAAAAGATGAATATGAACCAGAGCGTTTTTTATACAATAAGCCAGCGCATTCCCAGTAATTAGGAAGGAATTTCTTACATGTGGCTCTCTCTGACGTCAATCCTGTACCTTCCCAGAGTTTGCTTTCTCTTCCCCAGTGCTGTGAATGTTTAGCGTTAGGCTGCTTTTGGCAAAGCTCCCAGACTTGGGTGCTAGCAGAGGTTTAGCGGGGAGGGTGGGGTTTCTTTGCTTGTTTAAAAAGCAAGCAAGGATGAGCACGGTAACCTCAGTTCAAGTATTTGGCTCTCCTGTGATCCTGCTCTGTGTTTATGTGTATGTTGGCAAATGGCACTTCAGTGGAGCTGAGAGGTTTTAAAAGTTGGAGATATTTGGAGCAAAGTGCTTAAAAGTCAGGGAACTTCTGCGACATCTTAACGGACGAATTCTGGACTGGACTGCAGTGCTAATCTAACAAAATGATGTGATAGTTTCAGTGCAGGGACTCAGGTTTAGGGTGCAAGGACTCACCCAAAAGATATTCACATCTCTATCGAATCCCTGGTGCATGTTTCTCTAGAAATCTACAATATCTGTTAAGTCCATTAGCAAAGGAGATCCAAGTTTAGCTCCTTACAACTGTAACTGGGTCAGTGAGTGCTGCATGGTACAGCAATCATCTGATACAGGTCATGTTGGGTACACACTGCTTTTCATGAAAGTTCAAAGAAGGCAACAGTCGTCTTGAAACACATTCAGAAAACCATTCAGACACCATAAAGTGAGGTCCTGTAGAAATAATTTCTGCAGGCATGCAGCAGAAAAGAAATCCATTACTGACTTATGGCGCATTGCTTTTAAAATAAATAGAAAAGACCTGAAACTCGTTCACATGTTGAAGACTTTGCAGAGTAGTTTGTTTTTTCTCTCTCTGCAAGCTGCCACTGAAAATAAATAAAGTAAAGCAGACTAGGGTCGGGTTACGGTTGACGGTGCATGTCCATCTATTGTTATATAAAAAGTGAGCATCTACAGCCGCAGTAGCCGCACTGTGTGGCTGTGCTTTCAGCTAAATGCTAATGTCAGCATAACAACTTAGATGTGAGACGTTAAGCAGGTATTAGAGAATGTTTAGACCATGTTAGCTTAGCATGTTAGCGTGCTAGAATTTGATACTTAGCAAAAAGAGCAGCTGAGGCTGATGGAAATGTCATTAGTTTGACTGGTATTTGGTCATAAGCCACATCTGGTCGCACTAAAGGAAAGGTCAGAGGATCACCAAAGTCCATTAGGATTCATCCTCTGTGCATCCTGAATGTCTTTGCAAAATCTCACAAAAATCCATCTGATAGTTGTTGATCTATTTCAGTCTGGTGGACAGACAGACCGACCAACCGACAGAGCAACAGACTGACACTGCAATCCCTAAAGCCATGCAGCTAACACGGCTCCAAATAACTCTTACAGAACAGATTCTCCGTGAAAATCTTCATGTTCTAGACTTCCATTTCTGCACCATGAAACAATGTGACCTGATGTCCTTTAGCACAAGTAAACTCTGGGCCATACATTTAGCTGATGACAGTCAGCCAGCGCTGCATCATTAAGCTAAAACAGTCTCTTAGTGACATTATACACAGCAGCCATCTGCTTCGCCCTGTGATCTCTGTGGCTGCTGAAATTGAGACAATAGCTGAAATGCAATCAGTTTGGAGGAAGAGTGGTGTGTGTGTGTGTGTGTTTGTGTGTGTGTGTGTGTGTGTGTGTGTGTGTGTGTGTGTGTGTGTGTGTGTTTGTGTGTGTGTTTGTGTGTGTGTGTGTGTGTGTGTGTGTGTGTGTGTGTGTGTTTGTGTGTGGTTTAGTCCTGCGTTCACCAGCACGTCACATAAACCAGACCAGGGGATTATCTGCAATAATACTGACTCACTCAGGTTTTAGCGAGAGTTTACTGTGGGATTACCGAGCAATCTGATGCTGAGTGGATTGCGCTGTCATTGTGATTATTATTATTATTATCCATCATGGTGGGTTCTGTGATTTATGCGGTATGTTTCCATTACTAAGTGTCCTGTTTGTACAAGCACTCCATGTCACATTACACCTGAATGGCACGTCATGATACACAAATAACTTTTTGTCACTGAGACAAGGCAGGCAGCGCATCATTTGTAAAATTCCTCTTTAGCAGTGCTGTTATCATGCAGACTGACAACGACTGGTCCAAATATTTACAATCATATTAAAGATCCAGTTTTTAGGATTTAATGGAATCTACAGGCAGAATATGGTAGAAATTTAATACACTTATAACTATGTTTTCATTAGTGTGTAATCACCTGACAGTAAGAATACTTGTGTTTTTGTTGACTTAGAATGAGATCTTTATATCTACAGAGGGAGCGGGGCTGCTTCCAGAGTCCGTCGTGTTGCACCGCCGTGTTTCTACGGTAGCCTAGAACTAGAATTGTTGTAATCTGCAACCTCACCACTAGATGGCACAGACTCCCACACACTGGACCTTTAAGAAATAAGTGCACTGTTCTTTGTACTGTCATTCGATACACAAAACACATTTTACGGTCAATTCATTGGACTTAAAAATGATTTAATATCTCATAACAACCATTCACATTGTTACATGTGTTAAATATTTTTTGACCCTTAGCAAAGACTGAGAGAAAACACCAATAAGTCCTTTTCTGATAACCAGAATGTTCCTGTATCCACCCTCTCTCCACCAAATGTCTATGGGAACATGCCAACTGTGGGGATACTTGCTTTGGGTTTAGTTTATTTGTTTTCCCCCTCTCTACGTGCCCACTGCAGGTTTGCTTGAGCTCCTTCCTTGAGCCTTGTGTGTGGATTCATAGTTCCCATGCCATCTGATGTCAACAAGCTCCTTCAGCAACACTAATCCACTCCCCAAACTCGCCGAGATCAGTCAGCAGTGGAAGCAATCTGAAGGACGGCCAAGTTTCACACAAGTGTTGTTTAAAGCTCGAGATCACCTCATAAAAAAAACATAGTGCTCCTCTAACAGGCTGCGCTGTCCATCGCTTCTGCAGACTGAAACAAAACTGAATGAAGAAAAAAAAAAAACTGCCAGAGCCAAAAATGTGAATTGAAAGACAATATTTGTCACATATGGACGAGCAAACAAAAGCAATGCTGTCTGTAAATGCAAGCAGTTGAGTGATGTTTACGTCATGCATTTCAAGGCTTTTTTTATCTGTATCTATGGCAACAAGATTTTATATTTTTTAGGAAAACTGATATTTGAGGGTTTTGTTTGAATGTAGTTTTTTACACCTCTATGCTGGTGACAGTTGTGGCTGAGGCATCGTGTTCTCAGGCTGTTCATCTATCCCGTTCGCGTGAACGAGATATCTCAGGAACACCTTCAGGGTGAAACGTCCACCTGGACTCAAGGATGAAATGATTCAAATGTGGCGGTCAGAGGTCACTGTGACCTCACACGATGCGTTTCGGGCCAAACATCTCAGAAATGTCTCACGGGATAAAATGATGAAGCAATGACATTTTATAGCCAAAAAGGTCAAAGGTCAGCTTCACCGTGACATCAAAATGTTCTACAGACACACTTTTCTGGTCATTATTCAACACCATAACTCAGGAAGAGAAGTTCAGACTGTGATCATATTTCACATTTGGTCAGATTCTGAATTGGTGACACTAATCTTGGGTGTCCACCTTCAAACTGCACTGATTGTAGAAATCTTCTGCGCTCCCGGGTTGAAGATGTGTGCGCAGCGTCCATGTTTTACAGTGCGTAGCTTCTCTGCAGAAACATCTATATTCTGGTTTTATACAGTCACTAGATAGACTGTGAGATTCCTATGCATCAGAATTTCTGTCTCCCTGCCACCTTTGTGTATAGTTTAACTACTCAGTAAAAGATTCAAGATCTAAATGTGTAATTCATTCGAAATTATAACTCAGACTTAAATTATTCATAGCAAAGGAATTCAGTCGGACATCCAAGGACATTCAGATCACACTTGATCCCTTACTGCCCAATTTGGTGGACGCTTTCTCTGTACAGACAACTTAACTACAGAAAAGCCTTCAAGGTCAATCTCTTCACTGCTCTCCACTAGTAAGTAGTCCATTAGCCAGCTCATCTTTCCTTGAACTGTTGGGATATTTGGAAAAGCAGTGGTGGGGAAGGCTGGGCTGAGATGACAGAACAATCAACAAGGGTCTCTGACAAGGCAGAGCACTGCCATTACTTTCATGTGAGAGGATGGGTTAATTATAAGATTTGGTTTCTAATATGGAGCCTGTCAGAGGAAGTGCAGAGCTTATAACCGGTAATTAGACATAAATCGTTTGACTGAAGCAAATGTAGAGATGTGGGGGAGGGGGTGGGGTCGGGTAAGATCAGGCTTTGTCTGTGGAGGGGCCTAGAATTTATCATCCTTTGCAAACAAACTGTAAGCTTTCAGTGTCTTCACGGCATATTCATTAAAGGGTGGAGCAGTATGAACAAAAATTTATATCATGGAGTATTCTGGTTACTGGCTGCTGAGAATATACATGATATGGTATTCTGGGCTCTGTGGGGATCCAATATTATCATTTACTGACTTTCAAATATGATCATATTATTGTTTTACACCTATAAAGTGATTTGCTTAGTGTAATTAATAGCAGTGGAACATATTTTATATATTCATATCTATATCTCTATCAATAGAGAGATCAATATCTGGTCATCAGGCTGCATTGAAATAACTACTTTTATCCGTTAGCTTCTTGTTTGGTGCCATCGTCAGGTGGAAAATTGAAACTGTTTAATACTTTTATTTATGAGCAAATATTTGCAAAACTTTAGACGTTTCCAGTAGCCTGAGTTGCGCTTTGTGTTTGTAGCAAATGTTAGCATGCTAACATGCTAACTGGATAACACTACACCTGATAAACATCAGTATGTGTTGTCAGAGCGAGTATGTTTACGTGCTGATGTTAGCATGTAGCTCAAAGCATCACTGTGCCGTTAAAGCAGACACTTGGTCTTGTTATTAGCTTATACATCACAATGATTAGTTAGCTGCTGTGCACTCAATGAGATGTAAAAATCAAAATCCATTCAAGTACAAACAGGATTACTCAATCTGATGCTGCCCATCTCTATCAATGTGTCATTTTTACCGATCATACAGCCCACTTAACAGCGTAACTTCAGGAGGAAAAAACACAGTTTTATTCTTCAAGTGATCTGGTCGTGCCCACTGTTTGCTAAACTTTTCATAGTGGCCTGATGAAGCATTGGTGAGGACACGGCTGAAAGCCTCACTGAGCAGTTGAGCTCGCTGCAGATTTTAAGTGGCTGAGATGACAGTAAGATGACACACAGGCAATGAAATGTCAGGATGTGAGTCATACTAATGAAGCAGTGACTGAATAAAGGTAGAATAAACCTCTCTGGAACGCTCTCACACTAACTAATGTATTCACAGTATGACTAAACATGCTACAATTACGGCCTTTGACTGGTAGATTTTAAAGCGCCATTTCATAAACTGTCAATCACGACAGCCTCACTATTCACATAAATGGGAGACATGAAAGGGCCTGTGATTGTGCTTGCCCTGGACAAGCATACGAGGAGTATATCATCATAGACAAACAGACACGCACTGAACCGCAAACACACACACACACACACATTCGCTTTCTATGATTGGCTCAGTCCCTACACCAATTTCTCCCTCTAATTACAATTAAAATAGTCACGCTTGTTTTCATGCAGGATAAGCACACTAGAGCAGAGCTGAGAATGGCTCGCTTGTTTATTGTGGTCATGTTGACAAAAGGGCCTTCAATAACGGGGGCCTACGTTCAGCCTGACCTTTGCCAGTGGAGATAGAGGTTTGCTCTTCCTCTGGCCAGAATATTAGCAGATTGGTTCCACAGGCTCATCTCGGAGCTCTAAGAGTGCAGGTTCAAACCCCAGTCCGTGCAGTGCTTTCCACTGCCCGTGAACAAAGCACCAGCGAGTGAGCCACGTGAAACGCAGCAACCTTAGTGATAAACTCATCCACATGACAAAAAGCAGTGCTTTTCAACATTAAACTGCAGCAGACGGCCTGAGGAGGCACTCGGTTTTCACAGAGTGCAACAAAACTTCAGTTCACAACTTGGTTTCACACATAAAACACGAGATCACCAAAGTCAGTGGGACTCATTCTCTGGGGACCATGAACGTCTGCACAGAAATTCATGCCCACCACCCCAATCTTTGGTGAGATATTTTATACTAATATGCTTTAAAACATTAAAAATATATATATTTTATGGCCAATTCATGTATGACTAAATAGCATTAAATGTAAATATTAGGACTCTCTGGCATGTTGACAGTAAATCCATCAAAAACAGCAACAACACTGTGTATTAACGGCACATTAAGTGACATTACAGAGGTCAGTCAGGTCTGGGTGATTACATCATTCAGGCACTGCAATCACGGACTGCTTTTAGATCACTGTCAGCCTTAATACAGGTCTTTGATTCATTGAGTAATGTAACAGGCTGCCTTGATCCTCTGTGGACGTAACAGAGAGATCATAACATCAGTGAGCAGACCGAGGATGACACATGAGGAGCTTAAAGCAGAAGTCCAGGTCCAGGTTTGCTGTCACGCAGGGCAGCAGCGGTCAAAAACCCTCAGGAGCCCTGATTATTCTCATCTGAAGCATGAAATTAAGACCAGGTAGAATGCAAGTATAATGCACTTAAATGGCTTCTTTGCTAAAAAACCATAACCATGAACACAGTAGTAACTTCCTCTGCTGAGCGTGTACTCTGATGCGGTTTGTTTACTTGTGTTTTGACATGAGGCTGTGTGTCTGTTGTAGACAAAAGGGGATAGGGGCCCCTTTAGCTCCGTGCTTGCAACAAAGTGCCCTCTGTTCTCAAAATGAATGTGTGAATAACTTTGCGAGAGAGGAAAACACTTGAGGGGATGGACAAATTGTGTCTATTAATAGTGTCTATAAATAGATCAAAAACATAGCCATCCTTCCTTCTTCTCTGTCCAGTCGCTAATAATCTTCACGCTGCATTACCTTCCACCTATAGAGTCTGACATTCCTTCTTTGGTGCTGAGCAAACTCTGCTCCTTCGGCGTCATCATTAAGATACGCTGGTTTACAACGCAGAATGTGAAAATGCAGAACATCAAGTCAGTGTATTTTGAATTTTAACATGTTACACACAAACGCCTCTCAAATGGAGCTTTTGCATTGAACAGATATGCCACTGGTCTGTTTTAGCTTGGGTTTGGCCTCATGCCCAGTATCCATGACAGTGCAACAAAATGATGCATGCATGCAGTTAGTCATGCATCAACTAATGTATAATTTTAAAACTTGGTAGGACCCATCTGCCATGCAGCGTTATGATGACTAAACCTTCACAGCATAGCAATATCTTGCAACTAATTTGGTTAAACTCCCTCTTTGTATTATAAAAGCTTTTTTCTGAAGGAAAATCTGGAGATGAAAGGGCTGATGAGGCAAACATGCTTTTTTTTTATATTCACACCAATAGTTTGCGAGCTGTAAAGCAGACTATCAAGGTGTTTAAAAAAAGAGTCCTAAGATGTTTATAAGATACTCTGGCTGGTGAATTTCAACAGCAACAGTGCCATCAGTGCTTTGAAATCAATAAAAGGGTTTGGGTTGAAATCTCTTAAGCACAAGCAAAAAGTCTGAGTGCATGAGACGAGAGCAATACAGTACATTTATCTTGAAATGAGCAGACATACAATTGAGTGATTAGATAACCACCAATAAAAGGCGCTGGCAACCTCCAGCGTCCAAGTGTTGCTTTCTGCACCCTGCGTGTTTGCTGCAAACTATCTGATTGTTCAGTCCACGCACCCCTTTAGAGGTGCATCTCTGTCAGGTCAAATAATCCTTCCCACGGAAAGACCGGTGTTTGCGTGTATTACACGATGTGTCAGCATCTTCCCCTGCGATTCCATGAAACGCTTGCTGTGTGGCTTGCCATTGCACGGATGCTCATTAGAGCGTCAGCTCCCAGTGCAATCGTGTGATAATGACAGTGAGCCTGATAGACGCTGACACAAAAGACAAAATCAGAGTCAGCGTGACAGTAACAGATAGTGAACCGAACAGATAGTTCAGCATGAGATAACCATCGCTGAGATTCCAGTGAGGTGCAGAGGGAGTGACAGCAGCGAGAGAAGAGTGGACGCTATCTAAAATCTAAATGTACCATCTCACCAAACTTTTATTTCAGCAATGCCCAGTTTCACTCCATCTATACAACCTCCCCACTGCCGGGTAACAACTAGGTCCAACACTACAGCAGAAAAACCGAAGTAACATGCTGACAGAGAGAAGGAGCAAAGCCGGCGAGATCCGAACCTTTTTGACATTTAACTTTGGTGATGAGCTTCCAAAACCACAGGTCACAGTGAGCAATATTCTGACTCAACTAGCATGCTCACACCAGCTCATTTATCTAGCCAACAGCAAATCCACAGCATACCCTTGGTGTTTCATTTATCTAATAGGCTACTGCTCCTGAAGGCTGAAGTAATGAGCTTGCTATGTTATGCAAATGGCTGAAAGAGAAGTCTGGTAAATTACAAATGTGGGAGGACGACAAACCTTGGTTTCATGCAATTTGACTGATGATGAGTGCTGCTGAACTCGGTGATCTTGCATAGATTTCTACGGCAGGGTTCCTGGGTGCACCACTGCAAATCCGTCACGTAGGCTGCTGGGAACGGTGGTACGCTAACACCTTCTTTAGGTGTGTAGCCATACTGGACGGTAATGTGTTCTATTTCATATTCTCATGACTTTATGATAAATATGTTGTTCAAAAGTAGCAGTGCATCCATCAGTTGCTGGAGTATATGCTGCCCACTTCTGGTAACTGTGACAATTTATCAGCAAGTCACATCACACAAACTGACAAACTGTAAATGGTGCTGCTGACTGCGATACACTGTAGCTGCCTGTGCTAACGCTGGATTCACAGACAGGCTACATGAGCTGCTTCACAGCTCCCAGCCTCGGAGAGCAGAAGTTGACACTACTAAAATCTGAATGCGATGTGTTTAAAAGGTTTAGCGGGGAGACTGAAGAGAAGTACTGTTCATTATTCCCCAGCCGGGCTGCAAAAGTAACCTGCGTCCGCCGGCCGAAGGGCTAGTGAGCGTTCACATAGACTATCATTGTTTTTTGGCTGGTGAGCGATCACAAGCCACTTCTCCAGCTGCTTACAACTTGTCTGAAGATGAGGTCACAGAATCAGTTTGTTTCCTGAGGAAACATTCACCACTGTGCTGGTCTCTGTGAACCACAGGCAGGCTGCTAGCTTTTGTATTAGTATTACTTCTTTGACTAAGGAAACATTTGTTTGAGCCTAAGAAACAAAAACACTCTCCTGCATTATCCATGAGTTTCATTTGTTATCCTAGGGGTAACTTATGGAATTAAACTTAATTAGCTGCAGCCGATAACACTTGAAATTAGTCTTTTTAATGTCAAATAGTGGCCAACTAACAATGAGAAAAGTGGACGTCTTAATTCATTTTAATTTAATTTCAAGGAACCACCAAGGCCAAAGGGAGCAGAGTGGTTTTATCTCCTGCTCTGAAATTTACAGACCTCAGACCAAACTCCACTGGAGCTTTTATCCTCCTGTGTTTCTCTACTCCGGCTTCCTCTCTCTCTGAACAGGGTCTCAAGAACAGATATAAAATGCTATAGATGAGCCTATCTCCTCGTGTGTCTGAGGAATTTCTTATTAACTTGACTGTGAAAAAGTTCAGAGGTCTTTGTAGTTCACTCTCAGAGGCTAAATACACCCGGGACACAGACTTGACATTTTGCACACCCAAAATACCAAGCGTGTTTAGCCAAAACATTGGGGCTCGTATACTGTAGGTCACTGCTAACGTTGTGCTAATGCTGCAGCTGAATGAAAGTTTTTTTTCATGTTTATTACACTGGAGGTGAGACACACGTGCAAAGAAAAACAAAATCACAAAAATCTGTGAAGAAAACAGGAGAGGAAAAACGCCCAACCAGGACTTAAAAGAAACAAAGAAATGCGTCAAAACCTGAGGGTCGCTCCTGTTTTCTTAATGCTATAATGCAGAGAGAAGGGATCTTAACCGTTATTCATTTAAGGACTGTTTACCGAGCAGGATAGCATTTTCAAAAAAAAAAAGGCCTTCAAATTACACACATTCACACATGCGAGCTGCCAAGTACAACCACAGGAGTCTACCGTTGGCAGCTGAGCAGCTCCAGCGGAGCAGGAGGAGTTCAAAAGCCTTGCTGAGTCGAAGCCTCTGAGTGAGGAACATAATACGTCCACTTTAACAACCCTGATTTCCCCAGATGAATCCGAGTTATAAACCCAGAAAACTCCTGGATTAAAATCCTCGTCCTCAGGCAAACTAGTCGTACGCAGCTTGGGGCATATTAGGACGAGTCTCTGAATTTCAACAGTTATTTGGAGACCTGGTGGTGTAGTGCTGTCCATTAAAGTTAATGTCCACGACGGTTCCATGTTGGATTGCGGCATTGCTTAGTGATAGAACCAAGCAGATGGGGGGGGGGGGGTCAGGGTCAGGGCCAATCACGATCTTCTGGGTGGGCCCAGAGCAAAGGCAGCCTTTCTAAAGCAGAGTCATTAGCATGGTGGAGCCAATCCACAGCACCCTACTGCTGCCTGCTGGTGCTGGGCACACAGACACCGGCTCCTGACAGGACAAAGAGATGAGAGGAGGTCTCATAACCATAAGATAACCATAGATATGTCGCAAATGACCATCCAGGTATCAGCAAGGATGCCGCTTTGAGCTTTAAGTATTTGACGCTGACGCCTAACCGAGACTGGCCACTGGATCCCTATGTTTGTTGTGACGGTGGCGATCCAGTGTGCCTGCTGTCAAAAACACCCATTTTCACCCCATGAAAATTAGTTTTTTTACTGTTTTACTCTGCGGCCAACAGGCCAACAGTTCTAATTCATGATATCGACAGCAAGCAAACAACAGTCAATAATAACAATAAATTATACCAGTAATATAATAATAACTAGTTTTTTAATTGTTTGAGTTCAGCAGGGCACTTCAACCAAAGCAGCAGCAGCAGCAGCTACTCTTTCATTTGATCATTGACTACTGTGTGGCAAAAAATTAAAAAAGTACAACTACAGGGGATGAAGTACCTCTCGCTGGTCAGTCTGCATGATATTTAATTGGATGATTTGTTAACTCGCTGTAAGAATTGTGTGCTTTTGGTCTAATTATGTTTTTAATCTCTCTGCTATGGTGAAGACAACACTGCATGTCCACCAGGTTAAAAAGGACCAGAGGGAATGACTGCCCCCTGTCCTGATCACTCTGTTTGACAGCTGAAGAGATGTTTTATGTCACATAGATTCAATGAGATTATCTGACTTCAGACAGCGAAGAAGAAACAGCAGTCTGTGTGAGCTACTGTTGCACGTCGAAAACATATTTCCTTGTGTAAACTTTAACCTAATAAAGGAGACACTCGTTCATCGATCCACTGGATGTGCTTCAAGCTGCAGCTGATTGATTCACTTACACGTTAATCTCTTGTTCCCACAGTTCAAAGACTCGAGTCTGCATGTGTGTTTCCACAGACTCTCCATCCAAACGACAGACTTTACATTACGTAAGATAAAGAAAAGTTTCAGTTCTGTCTGCACTCAGTTGACTCTTCCTTTCTTTATCTTTGGATTGCTCCTTCTGCTCTCACTCTTCTGCATGAGTTGGGTAGTCAGTCAAATTTGATTTAACCTTAGGCGACATTAAATTACCATCCTTATTAGGAACACTTGTTCATGAAATCCCAGCAGTAAAAAAACCAAGCTTGAGCGGAGAAGAGAGTGTTCTCGGCTTGGTTAGGTTGGGCTGTGTATTGCGGTCTCCGGTGGTGTGGAGGAGGGTGGGGTGAGTGACTGTAATTGATTATAAACCCATGTAACTCAGTCAGTCTGAAAGGCGTAGAACTGTTTCTGAGAGTATTACAAGGTTCAAGATGCCACTTTTTCTGTTTTTGAACAACTTTCCTGAAGGGCAGGACCTGAATCTCTAAATCAGCACATTAGCACCGTGAGTACAAATCTGCAGCGAATGCCAACTGTAGCAAACACAACAGCTCCATGGGGCATTTCATGCATTTTTAGCACAGTGCAGCACACAGCAGAGTTTGAAGGCCTCTGTTTCAGAGCTTATCCTGAGATTAGTGCCTGGAAAAGTTCATTCTGCCCTGGGAGACCCAGGGTGCACTGAGCCCTTCCTAACAGGGATTGTGTAACTGCTGGGAACTTTTGATTTTGTTTTGTTCATAGAAGCAGGAGGATTACATCCTCAGAGACCCACCTGACCCGCCTCCCTCTTCTCCGCTGTCCCCTGTTGAACCCATACAGCGGACTGGACCTCAAAGCCAGATGGGAAATACAGCAATGCAGGGATTCTGCATCCTACTACACCAGAGTTGTTTGCTGCACAGAGGACTCGTAGGCATGAGAGAGTGAGTTTGACCTCTTGCGTTTCACTCTGAGCTTAGTAGCAGATGTGGATCCTTATGGGTTAATCTTCAAGGTCTTGCATGTTCTTAATCTCCATATTTACTGCACACTGGACATCTGGGCTGTGTTGTACTGTCAGCCACCAATAACTGCTGTATCTGTGTACGGTGTCAGCTCAAAAACAAATGCATGCTTGTCTTGGGGCGTATTAAGTTACAATCATACTTTCGTCGTGGCTATTAAACTCACTGAGTTGTGACTGCATGTCTTTCCTGCAAAGCAGAAGCACATGTGGCGTGTTAAAGCTTCAAGGCAACTCACTTTACTGACGTGCCTGCTGAAAGTCAGCCAGAGCAAACACAGAAGACAGTAAAGATAAAAAAGAAATGTGAAAATCCAACACCGTATTGCCTAATTTAGCCACCAAAGCAACCATAAAATGATTGAATACTTCATAGTGAAAGAACAAAAAGAAGATTGGTGGATCTTTGTTTATTTGAAAGAACAATTCTAAGCTTCTCTTCCGGCAGAAGCGAAGCTTTGAATGCTTAATAAATTCCTCCAAGGCTAAATTGCACACTTGTTTCATCTGGCAATGAGATTACTTGAATGGCAAATTCTGGAAAACTGTGGAGAGGAAGACAATAATGAGGCGGTAATCTTATTTCTCCACAGCAGCTTCCATTGTTCTCTTAAAAAGGCTTCTGTTTAGCCTGGTTCAACTGTCACTCCCATCCATCTTTCCATTGAGGGACATTTTTTGCAGAGCCAAGGATAAATGAGAACAATAACATTTCTGCAGTCCTCGAATGCATCAAACGCAGATAGGAGGGACTGCTATTGTGTCCCTCTGGCTCTTTGGACAATCGCTAGATAGCAGTGGTGACTATGAGCGGTGACTGAAAGCAAACACATCAGTGAACAGCCTCACGCTCCCTAAACACTTCTCAAATAACTTCTTTTTGCTGCTTGCTTTGGTTGACTTTAGTCATCTTTAGACAACTTTCCAACAGTTCAGACTAAAACATATCAATTAACACCCGGAGCCTTTTCCCTGTGACGATGGCCCCTGTAAATGAGGAATCATCCGCGGGGGTCAGCAGGGGTTAAGCTCCCTTTTTGAAGATTATGCTTCACTTTCTAGTGGCCTGGCCCAGACACTAGCCACTCTCTTCTAATCCACAACTGCAGGCTTTTGATAGCTCCCACTGCGAGTCCTTATTACAGTCACTGATTAAAACTGAGAGACAGAGAGAGAAAAAAAGACAGATAGGAAATTAGAGTGACAGAAGAGAAGGAAGGGCAAGCGAGAGAATTAAAAAACACTCCTACTGCAGAAGCAGGAGGCTAAACTATACGGCAGCTGACTCTGATTACCTCTAAATCTAAAGCTTCAGCTTAAATTTGGTTACTCAATACACACTTTTACTTCACGCGAGCTCAGGTCCTTCTGATACGCACTTTAAAGGAAAAACCTGAACCCGAACGCGAGAGTCCAAAACATTTGCTTCATATCTGACAGGAAGAAGTGTCACCGGAAAAGCTTAGAAATGACATGCCTGCATTTGTGGATCAGCATAACCAAATGGGATCATTTGTGAATCCTTTTGGACAAATACTGAAAACAGCACAAAGACAATATATTGAATGTGTTACCTCATCAACTTCATTGATTTATGTAAATATCTGCTTATTCTGATGCGGCAACATGTTTCAAACAAGTTGGGACAAGAGCAACTAAAGACTGGGAAAGATGTGGAACGCTCCAAAAACACCTGTTTGAACATTCCACAGGTAAACATGTTCATTGGTAACAGGTGAGAGTATCATGATTAGGTATGAAAGGGGCATTGTCGTTCACAAGCGAGGATGGAGCGAGTTTCACCACTTTGTGAACACAAGATTGGATAAAGGATGTTACTCCACGGGCTCGGGGACACTTGGTAAGACCGTTGTAGGTAAACACAGTTCATTTGTAAATGAATGCAGTCTGTTTTTATTTTATTCTGGTCTACACAGCATCGCAGCTTTTTGGAATCAAGGTTGTAGAACAAGACATGGCCACAAAATCAATGATGAAAAAAACAGTTACTGCCACAGCTGCAAAAGAAGGAACTTTAATCCTGCGTAAAGACGCTGCAGCGTCACAATGGAGAGAAAACAACAACAGTTTTATCTGGCATCAGATGTTTACACTCCACCCTCTCTTGAAAAGCACTTACTGTGCTGTCAGCCCTCTCAATCACCGCGCCTCTCGTCTCTGGTACTGAATAATCTCTGGGATAAAATCTACACATGGCCGTGCTCGTCCCAAAAATCTGACATGAATAATTCACAACCATCTGCCGTGGATCAGCGGACTGAATGAGACTCAGAAAAGTGAGGAGGTGCGATTCTTGTGTTTATTTTAAAAAGCAGCTCCTCGCAGCTGCCCCCTCCCTGTACCTCCACACTGCACTGCTGCAGCGACTGACAGCGAGACAACTGCAACTCCCCACATACCGACGTGCTAATCTGAAAACCTGGAAGTTAAGGTAATGCGTTTCCTCTCGTCCACACCCTGACTGCTGCAGACTCTGCTCTTTCAGTCGCACGCATGTCGGTGAAGGGTGTGAATTAATCTTAGGATGGCGAGATGGATGAGAGCGCACATGCAAATGTTAACGAAATGTATTCACAGGATGGAACGGTGATCGCACATCTGTGCAGCAAATAAGTCCAAAGAGACATTCATCTATCTGTGGTTATATGCACACGGGAAAAGTGTGCATTCTCACTCTGCAAACACACAAGTAGGCAAGAATAAATGGCAGATTCTCTCCAGACTGCAGCTTATCTGAATGTCTTTCTGGCGGCTTTCCAACAGTAAAGGATTCGTTTCCACATATAGAGCCCCACATGGTCAGGCACCTGTACACATCTCTGACCTGCTCCATCCTTATTTCACCAGCAGGTCACTTGTGTCTTCTCTCCAGAGACTAGCGGTTGTCCCACGTGCTTGACAGAAAACAAAAGGTGAAGTGGCTCAGACACTGTGGAGCACTCTTCCTATTGACTGCAGTGTCTACTGAGGCTTTTAAAAGGCAGCTTCATGTTGTAAAACTGGACTTTGTCCTTTTAAGTGTTTTTTTTTTTTTTTTTGTCTAATTTTTAACCATTTTTACTCTTCTGAAGCACTCTTGCTCTGTGAAAGATGCTAAACTAAACAAACTTAACTTACTTAAAACACAACTATCACCCAGCAACAACTATATGATCATGGAAAGGGCAGGATGAAGAGGCTGGGATCACTCCAAGAAGTAAAACACCAATTTAGACCGGTAAACAATACCAACATCTACTAAACCCAGCATGAGCTTTCTTTTCGGTCAGACTGTACAGGCCTCAGAGGGTTTTAACAAGCTGTACAAGGCCTCCAGCAGCAGACGGCCCCTCTCTCTGTTTGTGTTCCAGGCAGGGGAGTCGCTCTGCATGACGATTTATTGACGCAAGATCCCCCTCAGCCAGGACCTGCCACCGATTACTGCCGCTGGAAAGCGGAGGGGTGGGTCTTGTTGGGATGAGAGAGTTTGTCTGTGTGTGTGTTCTAGCTCTGGCTCCAAGGCCATAAACCCTGCTCCAAAATGCCAAGTAGCATGTCAACATGCCAGCCTTTGCCACCCAAGTTTAAGTCAGACAAAGGGCCCTTCAGTGCTCTGAAATGGTGGTTTGAGAATGGGAAATGATGATCTGTCATATATGGAAAAGGGCTTAGCAATACTGCACAGACAGGAGGGCGACAAGGGGAAAATGGACTGCTAACAGGAGGTGAAAGTGAGGACTGAAAGCTTCATTCTTAATTTCAGAGCTCCTCGAGGTGCTGAAAAGTCTGGCAGTCAAAATGTTTTGGCTTAATGCAGAATTTCAACAGAGCGGCCCCTCACCTAATATTTGGTGCTACAGTTCCGTATGGAAAATTTGGCTTCGTTATGAATCATGGGAAATCTGACTTCCAAAAGGGGGATTATATTTATCCGTTAAACGAACACGGTGCGAGTGAGTAAAAACGGCTCCCTCTTTCATTGAAACGGTCCAAATGAGATGAAACCTGTGCCGCGCTCACACTGACAGCAACTGTGGATTCAGGTTGGGACTAATTTCCATCGCTCCAAGTCGATTTCTGGCGACGGAAGCACAACAAGTCAGATGAAGGCTATGAAAAAACCAGGAGGTTGACAAGCATACCTCAACACTGACAACAGTAAGATTATAATCCGACACTTTAAAGTTATTTTAGTAACTTTCAAATACAGGAAAACACTTGTGAGAACTGGGAGTAGACAGAGAGTGGAAATGATGTGAATAGGAGGAAAATAAAAAGGGAAATAATGCCCCACTCCATGGTTCCACTTACGTAACATGATGTATTTAAATAAAAGGAAGAAGAAGAAAAAAAAATCGCAGCTATCCGAACGGCCTGAAACATCCTCTCCGACACGAACCATCTCTTCAAGAGAAGAGCCGGTGATGCCAGCAACCCACATTGTGCCACACAGGACCAACAGCACCACAACAACTGAACAATGGCTGTGACGTCATTGCATCGAGCACGACCAAGAGAGCCAAAGCATGATGGGTAAAGGAGGACACAAGTGGCCTTTTGTCCACTTTGGTCTGCAGCTGACAAAGGGGAAAAGCCAGATCTGCACCATAGTTGTGATTTAAGAAAAGGGGTTTTTTTTTTTTTAGTAGACCACATGGGAAGCCCCCATTGGTTGACGTCAAGCACACCAGGGTCTCCATTTTTGAGCATGCAAAGACAAACTCACTGTGAAATATAATTCATGACCTGAAAACAACCTTATGAGTGTCATGAATGCGGGGAGTTCCTTAGCAGACATGAATATTTTCTATGGATTAATCTTCACGTTATGAAATGCTTCCACACAGAATTCATAGGAATCTGGCAGCACTGCTCATCAGTCACTGTCCTTTTGTGTCCATAAGTCTGAAGAGGGATTTCAAAAATTGATATGAAACAAACGACTTAAAACTTGAATTTGTGGATCACTGCCTTTCTGTAAGTCCATCAACACTGCACAGGCCGAACAACAGCTTCGCTCCCACATGACCAGGAGATGCCCGGGAAGCAACACGCGCTTCATCTGAAAGAATCACAAAGATGCCGAGATCGATGTTACCAACAAACTCGAGCTGACCCGGTAACTACATCAGTGACACACAGTATGAAGCCAAGGGCGAAACATAAAAAATGACTTATTCCAACTTCCCAATGAAGCCAATATAGGTTGCAGGTAAAAACAAACCGGCCTGCTGCTGCTCTCATAGGCACAATGAAGGCGTGCGTACAAGCAAAGCAGCAAAAAAAGGACATGCAGTACACCCCATCTATCTGGTGAAGGCTGGTCGAGCATTCTGTTACCGCAACAAAAACAAAACAGTCACTTGCACCAAACTCCTCCTTTTCCACTCTTTTCTCTCTCACACAGGTGCTACAGCAAGTTTCTGTGCTGCTAAATTTAGCCGTGACACTTTCCACAAACAAACAGCTCTGCTTTGCTCCATATCAGCGAGGACACGCTGCTACCTCACTTCCATCACCTGACTCGTGACTGCGTGGCTACAGAATCCATGTTCGATGTGTCCACGTCTCAGTGTGCATGCTGACTACAGAGAGCTGACTTGCAAAGTTTGCTTGGTGCAAAAGACAAAACAATTCATTTTTGCACCCTGCAAATTAAAACACTAATTCAGCAGGGTTGGAAAATTAAACTGACATTTAGCTGAAAGTAACAGCTTTACACCCACTTCAGAACCTCAGTAAATAACTGAATTTCATACCTGCAGTAACACTTTGCTGCATCAGTTTGTCTTCCAGACAGCATTGTTTTCCTCGTACGAACGTGAGTGCAAATCAATTAAACCAACCACAAAAAATACACTTGGATAAACATTTGCCCTCTCCTAGACACCGCTGTGTAATTGCTGTTTAAACAATGCTGCACGCTGGAGTTAGCGGTTTTAGCGACTGTCAGATCAACCATGTTAAATCACACAATCTTCAGAAGATTGAAGCCCTGTGGAAAACGCCAAATCAAAACAGCAAGTTTGTTTGTTCACCAAGGTGTAACCAAACCATCAACTACATCCAAGAAGTACATGTCGCCAGAAGCAGAGTTTTACTTTGCTGTTTTCCATCACTCCAGCATTAACTTATCGCATGTTAAAATGGGTTTGGATGTTCGGTTTAAAAGCAGCCTTGTTCTGGTTCTCAAAGGCATCCAGAATGAAACTCATCATCAGTGCATTTCGGCATATAAACCAAAAACTAAACAAACTGCATTAATAATATAATTGCATAATTGTCATCACAAACAAATAAATGTATACATTTACATCACGCAAATTTAGCACACATGATCACAATGATAATTCCTACTGACAAGCATTTTTTTATTCTAACAGCAGCAGGGTTTTCTGTGTCAAAGCAACGCCATGCGCAGAAAGTGAAAAACAACATGCTTTTCTTCATCTTACCTGATCGAGTGTGAGAGCTCATTGTTGTAGCTGTTGTTGCCGGGCAGACTTGACAGAGGTGAGCAGTGAGTGTGTCAGTGCACCTCCGTGGTGGCTGTAGTGACCACCATGTGCTTCGCAGCCAAGTCGGTGCTGCCAGGTGGAGGCGCCAGGCCAAGGAGGGACAGAGAGTGGTTGTTTCTTAAGACTTCATCTCACTGCGCCGCAGGTGGAGACCTCAGCGGTGTGTTGTGGCAGGATTCCTTCCACCAAACGGTCGGGCTGCGATGGGGGGGGGGGGGGGGGGGAGGGGGGGCAAAAAAAAAAAGTGTTTTCATGTGCAGGGGAAATTCCGGAGAGAAGCTCGTTTAGAGATTAACACACAAGTTAATTTCACATTTAAAAACAAATACGCTGGATGATAAATCAGCGCTTATCACGGGCTGGTGTCCTGTAGAGGTTTTGTCCCTCCCTGCAGTTATTGAGCCAAAACTCCTGTTTACCTGAAGCCATGTGTGGAACTTTAACAAACCAGGAAAAACAAAGACCTGCAGGTCAGCAGCCTGCAAAGAACCCCCGACTGCCACTATCTATGACCCTCACTGTACATGCAGAAATCCCCCCTTCTGCATTAAATGGGCTTTTCAGTGCTGTTCAGAGACCTGTGGTGCATATTTCACTTGCTGTGTGAGTGAAGTGTTTCATGTGCAGCAGCGAGCTGGATTGTGGCTGCCAAGGTGAGGCTACCAGCCACAGAGGAGAGAAGTCACGGCCAACAACAACGACAGATCTGAAATTAAGCTGCAGTGAAACTTGTTGGCAAAGTAGAAATTAAATCAACACCTTTTAAATACATGCTCGGCTCTTGTTTGGTGCTGGACGCCAAATATAAGCAGTGAATTAAACTCATTACAAATATTAACCTGATTGTTATTAAAAGGAATTTTATTAATCGTGGAAACGAGAAAAGAAGGTGGAAAACAGCTCTGGCTTCTTCCCAGTAAGAGTTGCGTTATGTGTCTGTTGTTTATTAAATTAATGTGGTTTCATTTGAACCATCTGGGTTCACTAAAGTCACAGCATGTTTACATAATCTAAATGCAACAGCTATTACTGCAAGTAATTTCAATGTGGTCTAATAGCTAAATCGAAATGCTAAAAATGCACACTGACAGTCAAATTCTGGTGTAAACACAATTAATAGAATGTGACTTCCCAACAGTTTCGACATTCGCCAGCCTCGAGTGACATTACTGAATCTTCACTTGCACAGCTTGCATGGTCAGCTGTGGAAGTCTGCGCCTTAATAAGAGACTCTTAGGAGCCTATAATGAAATGCAAACAGAGGCTCAGAGTTACTGTGGAGTCGATAGCAGAAGAGAAAGAGGAAGAAAACGATTTATACTGTGTGTGTGTGTTACACAATCAAAACTGCAAGGAGTATGTAAACACACACACGCACACACACACAAGCAGCCTCTGGCTATTCAACCCTAACAGAAGCTAAAACTCACCTCTGTCACATCTAACAGGTGTCAACAGAGCTAAACACCAACAAGTGGTAATGAGAGCTGCGATCAGTCACTAGAAATACCACAGAGGCCACAAGAACGTGTGTGTGCCTTCTCTCTCTCAAACAAATACACACACACAGTCTCTTTGTTGTCCCCGTTACTTTAAAGCCGCTGAACCGAATTACTGTCAGATGAGTGAGTTCAGTGGAAAGAAGGTGCGAGCGCTGCACGGCCAAATGACATCTCATGGAAACACGGTGCTGCCAGAATTCTCCAGGGTCTTACTTCACTTATCAGGAATTACTGAAGGAGGAAAACAGTCCCTTAAGTGAACGACAAAGGCCCAGCTCGTTTATTAGCGTGGAATGTGAAGAAAAAGAAAGGCATCACACTGGAGGCATATTAAGATTTGAGGTAAATCTACTACAAAATGAGCTCCAGTGTTGCCCTCGCAGGTTCAATGCAAAGACACTGAAGTGCAAACGCAGTGTGAGCTTCAATTTGTTGGATTTAAGAGAACAAACATCAGTGTGATGCTGTGACGCTCTGAATTTCTCATTGATTTCAGAGTTTGTGTGCAGCGCCTCGCGGCATCCCTCAGGCCGGGGGCGAAATGACCAGAGGCGAGGTTTAGGTGTTTGCGTGAATGTCTGACACGGGTGTGTGCGTGTTTGATACTCGCACGCACGCACACGACGCTTTGATAAGCAGGTGTGTCAGAGTGAATGTACGAGGTGTCAGAAAAACACTGGAGGGCAGCGGTGCTATTCTCAGATCCAGCTGCCTATTTTAGTCAAAGGAGTCGTCTGTCACACAAGAATTCAGACTGTGCTTTTACAGCTTGTCAGACTGTGTCAGCAGTCACCTCAGGCGTTCAGTCCTCTCACTTTCTCTCTTTGCCACAGTCAAACAAACAAACAGAAAAAAAAAACAAAAAAAAAACGCAGTGCAGCTCAAAGGGAAGCCAAGTCTGCTCCGTTTCTGACACCGTCAACCTGCAGTCTGCAGCGCTGGTCAGCTGTCAGCTGTGCTCGTGCGATTTTGATGTCATTTCACTTTTTCAGCCATTCAAACTGTTCTTCTGGGATCCTATTAAAACTGAATATTTGTACAACACTGCAGGTATTTTTACTGCACTGCAGAACCATAAAAAAAACACACCACCTGCATCCCTTCGTGCGTCTCATTGCCTGACACTTCAGATTGGACGAGATTTATAGTTCGCTTGGCAGTTAAGTTTGAACCTGGAAACGTTTCATGGCGCTTGACAGGAAAACGGCTCTCAGGACCCCTTAATGGACTTCATTTCCCAAGCACTCTGAGCGCTGCCGGGAGTAATCACGATGGCATAAAAATAACATGTGGTCGGGTAGTGAGCAGTAAACAACAATTAAGAGACCCCTTGCATAGCTCATGAAATGAATCATTGAAAATGCTCTTGTGCCATAAAGACAGCTTCTGCCTCTCAGCTCTAATTGACCATGAATTATTCAGCTGGCGAGTGGGATTAGTGGCACCGCCTGTACGCTACTGATTGACATGTTCCTGATTTTTCTTTATTGCTGGCAAAAATAGTTGAGGCGTAGAGTCTTTACAGTGAGCGATATTAGCTTAGAAAGCCCAAAAGAAAAGCTCCCTGCGAGCAGAGAAGGGACAGAATATGTGATACGTCTGCACTGATGCTGGTTCAGTTGAGGGCATGGCTGTGTCACACCGAAGCGACATGAGAGTAAAAGAAGAAGCATGACAGCGAGGAGTGAGCGAGCACACGTTGGAGAAGAGCGAGTGACACCCTATCTGGCATGAAAGGACCTGCAGTAACACAACACTCCCTGCTGCTCGTTCATGTTTGCAAGCGAACAAGGCCGGCTATGACCGCAGGACATCCCATCAATCAGCTGCTGGCTGAACGAGGACAAGACGAGGAGCTCAGGCATCAAGCGGCGGAGGGGGGGATCATTTTTCTTGTGACGGAGCTCTGACAGCCTGGGCACAGTTAGTGAGTGGCTGCATCGCACCGCAGCCTCCACCTGTTGGCCCTGACTCGAGTCTCTGGGGGAAGATATCTGCGATCATTACTCCCCAGCCTGTCTCGCTCTGCAGGGAGAGATGATGTCAGAACAAAGATGCCAAACATTAACCATTCTGCTGTGCTGCTCATGGAAACAAACTTTTCTTCTCAAGCTGGGTGACAGAAGTGAATATTTTGTAGTGGAAAGCAAATGAAGTCAGCCTTTATGGGGGCTGACACCAACATCGTGTGACTTTGCTTGAGACCTGTCACTTGAGCTGTGCACAAATGCTAATGAAGGCAAAGACATCCCACACAATATTCTCCCAAACTGAATCACTTCAAAATAAATTTGTAATGCAGGCCTGTGCTGAGTGCTTGTTTTGCATTTTAAAGCTTACAAATGAGGGTCGTTACCAGACCGCTATAACCAGGCTAATATCAAAAATGTGGAACTGCAATTCAGTTCAATGTGAATAAAGCTTTGCAGAAAAACACAATGGATAATGGCTGCAAGCACACGCCAGCGAAACTTTCTCTGCATGTGAAGCTACCAGCAGCACAAAAGCTCAATCGTATTGCCTACATATAGCAAACATCTTGATCTAGCAAGCTTACAGCACTCCTATTATGCACTACCTCACCATGTGGACTATAGCTCCATCGTAGCCAACCTCAGCTTGAAAACCTGAAAACCTCACACCAATACCATTCAAGAGCTTCTAGTGAATGGCTCATGTCTGCATTTCATCTCTCAGAGCAGCTCTGTTATGCTACGAGAGCACAGAAGTGTATGAAAAGAAAGTACAGAAAGAAAGTAAGAGTGAAGTAAAGTGAACTTCACCGAGGTCGGCTGTCTCAAACCCTGACTGCCTGAACTCTAAAGGTATGTTTAAACTTAGAGGTCGGGGGGAAAAATGCTCGAGTGTGCCATGTTTCCCCTTTGTGTGTGTGCTCCTGTGAATCCTGGAGAGAAACGTGGGGTTGGACATTAAAGCTGCTGGCATCACACATGATGACACACCATGATGAGGAACTTGCACCAGGCCTGTCTGCTTGTGAGCTGTGGAAACACATAATGAACAGAGAAATGTGAAACTGCTTTTACATGAAATCAGACATATTCCTGCGTTAGACATCTCATTTTTTTTGCCCTTGGTGGTGTTCGCTGCTTCTCTAGATTCTCATAGTTCGACCTATTGTTAGCTACCTCACAGCAATAAAAAAAAAGTCAAATAAAAAGCAGGAAGTAGCATCTTTCCGTGCAGTGTGCCAAGTCCTGTGAATGACAAAAACCCACTCCACTTCCCTTTCTTCACTCACATTCTTTCAATGTCACTCCTTAACCCATTCACCGGTCTAACGTCTCTCCGCCTCGCCCTTTAGTTATCCCCCATTCTGCATCGCGGAGGTTCTGTTTTCCCGAGGAGACAGCAGGCTTTCTCTCTTTCGGATGAGTTCTGTACGACCGCGGTTGAAGCAAACGTGGAGCTGCTTTCACATGATCAGAACAGGATGACTTCACGCTCAAAGAAAACACTGTCAGAGTTGAAATCCTTTGACACAGACCACTCAGTTCCTCTCATTTCCACTCAGCGCCTGACCGGGTGCTGAAAACCGAGCTTGACTTTTGCTGCGTGTGAGCTCCTCTAGAATCAGAACAAACAGGAGGGAATCAGGTGCCATAGATCACCTGGTAGACTGGAACGGATCAAAATGTGCTGCATTATGGCCCCGTGACCAGGTGGAGTAGTGACTGTCTGAGGTGTATAAATGGTTATTTGACCCTCCATCTTTCAAGCTGTGCTCTATCCAGAGGTTTGACAGTCAGGAATTATTCCCTCAAGTACGAGTGTCAGGACATTTTAGAACAGCAAGTCCGTCCTGGAAAACAACACAATAACACACACGAGGCAAAATCAATCAGTCTTACAGAGTCTCACGAAGCCGCTTTTGGAAGAGAATCCAATCTGTCGGATCAGCTGATTCTATTAATATCAACTTTGATCACAATCTGCCCTCAAAAGCCTGAGTGGGACATCTGTCACCAAAATCCACCTTTCCTATCTTTATGTAAGCAGTTGCCTGCGGGGGAAGGCAGTTGGTTTGTACACAATGACAAATTACTGTCTTAACAACCAAAACATACGCTAGATTTGCAATTTCCAAACAGCAAATTGGTTTTGGCCATCGCACACCCCACGCGCACGGACAAAAATGAAAACTTTAAATCAGTTTTCAGTCTGTGGAGGAAAATAAATCATGAAATGCTGTCAGCATGTGGGTTTTAACGTGTTTTTAAAAAGTAAAATGCCAGGGGATCGTTGCGGCCCTGATTAGGTGTGATGATACATAAGAAGGGGGTAGGGTGGTTGACGGTTTGCACAGTCCTGCTGGTTAAGTGTGCCTGTACACCACAGGGTCCCGTCACCAAGCTCCTACCCAAAACTACAGCGCCATTAATCGACTCAATTAGTAACCATTAGCGTGACATCCACAACACGTCCACGAACAAGGACGTCTTTGCCAACCCTCCCAAAATGGGTTCAAAGTCAGGACAAGGTCCCAAGCGAAGCACAAGGAGCTAAAACGGGTTTATTATTGGAGCTGTGAGGCACAACAGGGGAAAGCGGTCTGAATCTGGGAGAATGATTCGCTGCCATGAACTCGCCGGGTGGCCACAAGGATCAACACAAGGATTCATCAAGCCTCAAATCACATCAGTTGAGGCTGAGAGCTTCTGTATAGCTGCCCATTAAAAGCTCTGCGTCCCTTTTCCTGCTTTGAATCTTCCTCTTGTCTAAATTTACTGCTTCTGTGGCCTTCTGGCCAATATCCAGCTTCTTCTCTTTAAGTTGCCCAACAGGGAAAAGAAAAGGTGAAGTGACTGTGATTGATTCCACTCATCTTGGTCTTTTATGTTTACCTGGAAACATTTTTAAAAATCTAATTCAACGTCACCACTAAACCGACCGTTTGCTGAAAGGTCGTTGTGAAATAAAGTTCCCCCCAGTTTTATTCCCACTGTATTAGTGGCTTCTCAAACATTGCGTGTAATGGAGAGAAAGACTAATAAATGAACAGAGACAGAGAACAAAGACACAATAAAATGCTGAATCACAGTGGGCTGAGGGGAAGACCCTGCCAAGCAGCTTACAAATTCATGCTGCATGAACGTGTCTGTGCTTTACAGAGTCCTGTCACCTTATTTGTCCCCGAGTACAACAGTGGCATTAACAGACCCCATTAGCATCCATTAGCGTGACAACATCCAAAAAATGTCCACAAACAAGCAAGTGTTCCCAGCGCCAGCTTGTGCTAAATGATGGGAGGAAGTTGGAAAGTCATGCCTGGGCCCTGACAAAGCACGATGGAACTGAGCTAAATGAGCTTATTAATGACATTACAAGAGACAAACTTGGGGGCAAACAGAGGACAAGAATTAAGTGCTCCAAAACTTTGGTGCGGCAGCGATGTGAAAGATGGCCCGTGAGCCAACGGGCTGGATGCAGTTCAGAAAGCATCCGTTTGATTACAGTTGAAAGTTAGACCACGTTAATCATGCTTTTACTGAAGGCGGACTATTTAAACCAATCTCACATCTAAGTAAAGAAGTAGAACAGTAATATCCTAATAAAATAAAATATCCCAATATTTACCTCTGTATCTATATATTGGTGGTTTTACTGGAAGAGTTCCAAACTGTTTAAGAAGGTAAACCTGTGTGCATTTAGTCTCACTGTGTTTTATCTGCCAGAGCAAACTCCTATCATTCATATGTGTACATTATTGTTTCACTACTTTCATATATAGATAAAAGAAACCTCTGGATGAGGACTTTTCATACAGGCAACCCAGAAACTGAAGCTGTCTCGAGTTCAAATCTATCTTTTGTATATCAAACACAATCTGCAGACGTGAAGGGCGGCTTGAAAGCGTTTCCTCAGTGATGAAAAACAGCAGCGACAGACCGTCAGTTGTGATTTATTTCACTGTTGTGGTATAAAACGCAACTCTTGTAAGGGCAACATCAGCTGTTCGACTATAGCTGGGACCTTTGTTTCCAACACATGTCCTGTGTCCATGGTGAAGATATTAAGACACATTAACCGAGTGTGCACTTGCAATCTAAGCAGTGCGGCTCAGTCTCAATACTCTGAGTAGCAGCTCCATAAGTGAGTCTGGAGCTATGGATGAAATTAAAAAGTGACGAATTTTAGCTTCAAAAACAACTTCAATTGAAATTGGCTAAGTGAATCTGTCACGAGGAGACGGTGAACAGAGAAGTCAAATTAAAACAAGGTGTGGCACAAGACCTTTACCTGTAATGAAGTGGTAAGAGGTGATGGAAGCAGCTCTGATTAATACTCTTCAATGCTGCAAAGCCACAAAAATAAACTTTTTTTTACACCAGTTAGACTGAATCAGACTTTTCACATTGGTTATTATACATCTCATGAATCAAAAAAGTCTGCTTTCGTCTGCTTTAGTACTAGTACTTGCTACTAGCTGGCAGGTGCAGGAAGGTGTTGGACAAACAGAAAGCACGCGACAGGTGGGACCATTAAGTCAAACAATAGAGGCGGCTTTTGACAGATTAATGTGAGAATACTATTTTCAGGTCAACCAGGTCTCCATACCTGGTTATGTGCGGCTGGCTTCGAGCTCTGCAGGCATTCATCTGCTGTCCTCTGTTATATTTGTGCATCAAAATACGACAAGATGTAATTAGCCGACTTTTAAGATCAACAAATGTGCACACATGCAAACTTAAAAATGTGAAGATGTTACCCTGAAAATGTACTGACACAACATCTCTCCGTGTAGCTTTGACCCCTGAATCCATTTTGTTGTTTAGCATAGTAATTTTCACACAAATAAGCTGTTTGTGTTGCTAAGATTTTTCCACCTGTATAAAATATGACATTTGAATATCAGCCCCTCGAATAATCAAATACAAAAAAACAGACAAATTCAGTTAAAAGAGGCAGAGATATTTATCTTCATACCACCACTATCAGTAGCCTGCAAAGGCCACAATGCAGTGCAGCCATATTTCATATATAGCACTGGTCAGAAAAGGTATGAACATCACTCAACACAGAGTCTTTGTGTGGGACACAGCAGGACAGTGATCACCGCTAAGAAAAGCATTCAGTCACACCAGTTAATCAGCATTTTTTGTGGCTGCATCGCATTACGGTCTATTGAACCGGTGGCAGAGAAAGGACCATCCGCCTTTATTCCTTTATAAGCGTGTCTTCATGTGAACTAGAGGTGTAGCAGCTGTGTTTGTCTGAACTGTTGAGTACAGGACGTTCGGTTTGGTATGCGACGCCCTCCGTCCAGTACCCCCTGTGACCCAAAACAGTCTATTTATGTGGACTGCTCGCACTCGTGGAACAAAAGTTATCCAGCGTGAGTTTTATTTGGAAAGTTCTGGCAGCGCACCACTTGCTTTCTATCAGCTGCAGCAGGCTTTTCAGCTTAGCCTGGTCAACCAGGTGAGTCAAGCCCATTTTGTGTCGCTGCCATCCAAACGACAAACACAGAGCTGATGGATCCTCCTGTGACATTCAGGGCCTTTTCACACCTGCAGGTCTGAACCACTGTGCAGCTACATTTGTTAGTTTTGGTTTCATGCAAGTGAAGTAAAGAACCAAACATTGGTTTGTAGACGGCCGTGCATCTGACGTCAGCATGTTGTCAATTCAGCAGAGAGCCTTGTGTTGCAGTTTGAACGAATGGAGCAAAATAAATTAATATATCAATAACTGTTGCCACTGTAAGTAATATTATAACGGCAATGCTACCAGCAGCACCAGTTTAAAGCACAATACTCGAGGGTACTTTCAAATTCCACAGCTCATTTTATTTTGTTATTTTTTCTTTTTCCGCTTCTGATGATAACCTGTAACCTGCCTGTAAATTTGAAGAGTCAGAAATGTCCAGACCAAACAGGTGTGAAAGGGCCCTCTGATCCACTATAATGGAGCTTTATGGTTTCCTAGTAAAAACAGACAAAGATTAGGGACAAACTGCATGAGGACACTTCAACAGAAGTCGGGTGTGTCTGTGGAAACACTTCAAACATGTCACAAATGCCGGCATCGCTCGAAAGTGAGATGAGACATAAACTAAGTGGAAGGCGAGTCCTTGTGCAGCCTGGTGCTGCAGATTCAGACCATGGCAAAGCAATAAGTCATGCTACAGGAGGGTTTATCACTGCAGATATACGACCACACTCAAGCGTAGAGAAGACAAGATTTAGGCAAACGGTCAAACTGCTGTTGTTCGATAATCACCAACACGTCTTATGATGGAGCATTATTGGCATTTCTGCTATTTATGAGCCACTGTTGACTGTTTATGTTTTTCAAAGTAAATGACAAAAATGTTATTTTCTCTGTTTTTGCTGCTGTGCCAAAAACGTACCGAACCATGACCCCAAAAACCAACGTACATACTGTCCTATAAGACATAACAGCCTTGATGTGAGCAGTGAATAGAGCCTGGTGAGACCGGTGAGTCTCAAAATAAGATCTTACGCTTAATTCTGGACACCAAAACCTGATCTTTTTTTGTCTCACATCAAACACCACTGCGACTGCCAGGGAGCTGCATCCTTGAAGAGGAGCACTCTGAGCCTTTTTCCTTTTTTTACAGGGCTGCAGTGACCTTGTTCCTGTGGGGCCTGGACTTTACGAGCGTGCACCAGCAGTCCTCCAGAGCTCGTAATGCTGAGGGAATAGTTTCCGCTAGCTGAGGCTTAAAGGGGTTTAAACAGAGAAGAGGCAGAGCCCTGCCGCTACGACAATTCACAGCTTCCACTCAGCAGTTAAGTGGAAAGTTAAGGGAAAGTTAAATGAAGATATTGAGCAACAGATTCTGTTTCTGGCACCACTTATCGTTGTGAAAGGAGCCTTAAAGCTATTTAACACCCACTTTCATCCATCTCATCCACACAACAAGAAACCATGCCTGGCTTAAAAGCCTTATATTCACAGTTGTCAGCTTTTGTAAAAGCACAAAAAGGGGGATTCCACTGCTTTTACACTGGACCAGGTCTATAACCACTCTACTCAAACCTTGACCACATTAATCCAGAGAAGTTGATGACACTGGTCAAATCTGGACTAGATTAACCCCAGAAGCTGAGCCTTTTCTTTGTATTGGAACAAAAACTAAACAAACAAATATAATGGTTTCACAGCTGCATCTGGTTTAAGGTTTTCTGGATGGAGAAAACTAAATAAAATAAAAAGGTTGCCCAAATCAATCAAAGAACGGGCATAAAGTCAATGAAATTGTCCTTAACTTTGGCCTTAAACTCCGAGCTGGAAACGAACTTCAGCGCCGTCCTGCTGCTGCTCTCTTGTGTTTACACTTCATGGAGACACAAGTTTACACCCTGAGCTGCGGCAGCGGCGGTTCGACCCCAGCAGAAACCTCCATCTCACACACACACACACACACACACACACACACACACACACACACACACACACACAGAGAGAGACAGAGAGAGAGAGAGAGAGAGAGAGAGAGAGAGAGAGAGCAGTCCTGGTTGTGCCATCTGAAGAACTGTGGGGTAGTTTTAAGTTTTTTTAACGCACTACAGTTCCTCTTAATGTGTGACGTACTTTACTGGGAAACATAAAAGCGTAACTGGGTGACAAAATTCCCTAGTACATCTGGTAACTCTTTACACTAACCTCACACTCGGAAGGAAGGCTGTATATTATGGCGCTGTGCTGCAACACAACGCATAAAGGGAAGTGTGAAGTTTGAAAAGTAAGAGTTTTTGTGCTTAAAAGTCACTTTTCCGACGTGACAGCGAGGTTCGGTTTGTAACAGTGTAGCGAACAGTGAGATTTAAAGCGAAGGTTGCCGAGCAACAAAGTTGCACAACACGCGCCGTCGACACTTTAAATCCACTCCAAACTGGTAACAATGTTCAACAACGTCTGTCTTGCGCAACACTCGCACTGTCCTCCTGCCGTCTGTCAAATGCGGTACAAACTCGCAGAAAAAGTGAAGTTTAGCTGAGTAACAGCAACTCAGCTTCGAGGGGGAAAAGCGCACAGACCCGCGACAAGACAAACATTTTTTTTGAATCATGATTTTCTCTGCAAGCCAAAGAGAGAAGCTTGTAATTGTGTTCTGTTTTTATTTTTCTAGAAATAAACGCTACCTGAACGCAGCACCCTTAGGCGTACATGGCTGATCTTCTCCCGGTCTACAGCAGCATCCACGGGCAGGGTTTTAGGACCCGTCGGTACTGTGAAAAAATCATTCGACTAGCAGCTCCGCCATACTGACTCGGTCACGTGTCCACCTCCTGCGTTTCCGGAGGAGGCGGGGCCTGCGGAACGAGATGACTGACAGCAGAGTGGCGCAGTGATGTCAGAATGAGTGGACGCATGAATGAACTGTGTCGGCCTGCTTTCCACGTTATTTAAGCAGACAATACAGGACACTACCACTGCTGTTACACTGAGCCTTAGAACTGTTTATGTTGTTATAAATATTAGTATATTTTTTATCATATTTCATTGTGGTACTCAACAGTAAGTTACTGTATTTCACCATGTTATTACTATACTTACAGCATTGACATCCTGACATTGAATATCCATGACTAAATAAGCACCAATCAAAGTCAAAGTTCAGAAAGACAAATGTTTAGTTATCATTCAGGCTGCTGAGTCTTTAATGGCCCATAACTCAATATTCTGTTCATCGGGACTGTGAGGCTGTGATTGGATCAGATTTGATTGACAGTGGTATCTCACCAGCAACAAAGTGCTGTGTTCATGTCATATCAGTCAGACCGTAATAAAAACAAGACGGAACAAACTTTCATGTCAGCCTCTGAGTTGTTATTACAAGTCGGAGATTATCAGGAATTTCTGACAGCTACAATATCTGTGACAAAAACTGCTGGCAACATAGCTGCAAAGTCTCCGCTGCTGAGAGTTAAGTCTAAATAAAGTCTACTATAAGCACTAAGATAACCGATTCAGCTAATTAAAGGGAGTCTTACACTGTTTGTATCCAGTTTCACATGATATCAATCGGCTACAAATAGGAAGTGGTTCATTACTGTTTAGCTTAAAAGGAAGATTTTTGTCCTGAGCACGGAAAGTGAAGAAACATGATATGCCATTTTGAAAGCATGTATTATGGGAAACAGGAAGTACTTCGACACTGATATACCACAATAGGTTTAAGCTTTCAAATAATGTGGCTACAAGGCTAGCAAACATCTCGATATAATGTGTGAGTAGTGGGAATAACGGGAGGTTTTCTAGTTCTTCCCTTTCTTCTGACATTGTCATGCAAAGAATCCAGATGCCATATAATTCAAATATTGCTAAATTCTGATTGGTGCCCAGAAGAACATGACACCATCGTCCAGCTGAGCTCCGACCACTTAAAACAGGTGAGAAGAACATGGACAAATGCGAAAATACAGAAATTTCTCATGTCAGATAACTAATACAGCTACAACTTTGGCCGAAAAAGAAGTTTGTGTGGTCATGAAATGTAATCCCATTACTTGAGAACCTGCTTGAGAAAATGTGTTTTCAGCGCCTTTAACTGAATATGTAGGGTAAAATGAATGAGCATGCCACAAAGACACAAGTCCTCATTTCCTAATAGACTCTCAGCCTGACAATCCCCAAAGTAACATATAATACACAGCACTCTCAGAGAGCTTTTGTTGTCACACATTTGCAAAGTTCAGTGCACTCTTTGTGGGTGAATTTTGTCATTTGCTTCCTCGTGTAGCCTCAGTCTGACTCACCCTCCTCTATTTCACTTGATGATTTCCAGGTAACCTTTTCAAGAATGACTTTGAGCAGCTGTGGAGAAACGTGTCTCAGCCTGCCGCGTTCAGCCGTTGCTTTAATCCTCACTGTAGGTGGAGAGACACAGACCAACAGTAGATTTTCCAGTTGGGAAAAGTGAGACTTGCTCGTTAATGGTGGGTGTGTATCACTGTTGGTTAAGAAAATGATAATCTGCCTCCTGGAAAAGAGCCTTTCTTCCAAAGCTTGATTCAATTAGAAATTAAGATGATTTAATGAAATGCTTTAAGTGGTAGTTTGCTTGCTTTAAAGGGACAGTCCCATCGCCACAAACCAGTAGTACCATCATATGCAAGACAGTGAAGCCTTACCTGTTGCTGTTGATTACCTCTACTTCTTCCTCATTCAGCTCACATTTTTTCCTCTCGGCAGGTGAGGCGAGCACCTCCGACAAAGCATGAAACAGTTGTTGATGTCAGGCAAACTCAAATTCTTCCGAACCAAGAAGAGAAACTTTACTGTGAACTTCCTCCAGCAAACTGCTCCTTGATGTGGGCAAGCTTTCCCAACAATCCCATTACACAGTCACTAGCTCAGGCTCATGATGTTACACCGAATGAAAGCAAACACAAACTGTCACTGGATTTCCTTGTTTTTTATGTTGACTGCATCTTTGTAACAGTTTGAGAGATTGCAAACAGGCTGATGGTAGCACAGAAATGCTCTGTGAGCTCTAGATCTGTACTGATTGTGAGCATAATCACAAGTGCGAGTTGTGTAGAATATAACAAAACAACACTAAAAGATTTAATCCAATATCAATAATTTATCATTTATCCAGCATATATTGAATTTTCTTAAGCAAACACCATTATTTGTTTCTTCACTCGTTTTAAAACTGGATTTTAGCACGAATTCATTTTAAAATAGACATTAACGCTGTCCCTGAAGAAAGCCTTTAATCATCAAATCACATTTCCCCCAAGTTTTAATGAACAGTTGTCAGCACAGGGGCAGCAACACAAATCTTAAGGCTTAAACATGCAGCAAAGACATCACTGACAGGTACTGCCTCGAAAACAAAAACAACACAATATCAGTGAAAATAGAAACAATGCTCTTTGGGAAACTGTCTTAATTAGGCGGCTGAAATAGAGAGCCAAGTGGTGAATCTGCTTTCTTCATCCCTTTGAAACACTAACTCGTCTGCTTATCATCCAAACAGACAGTCTGGAGCTGATTATGGGGACTGGACAGGAAATAATAAAGTTTTTTCTTCACGATCAAAGCAGAACCATCCTCTCTTGTAAAATATGGGCTTATACATATAGAGGAAAACACTTAATATACACAGCGACTAAGGAACTCGATAAACCGCAGTTTTGTGGCAGCTGCATGCTGACATCCAGCAGTGTACAGTATGAGCTCAGCACAACAATAGACCATTAATGCCAGACTTTAAGGACACCTGATGCTGCCACAAAGACAGCAGCATTAAGACTGGGATTATGTAAACACCGGCACCATAGTTTTCAGAGTCAGGGCCATCTGTAAAGAAATGGAAGAACTCAACCCAGTGGAGCTGCTCTCTAAAGAAAACACTGACAGCATAATAAGCATCCACTCCAATGGGCTTGTCCACATTAGCAAGTAAAGAAAGCTCATCTGAACATAGATGGGACAGCACAACCCGGGCCACACTCTCCTCTCAAAGGATACCACTGACAGCATAATAAGTATTCTCTGAAACTCGCCCATGGCAGTGTGAAATGGGATGCATCCAGAGTTTGTTTAATGGAAGCAGATATGGCTCACACATGATGCTATACCGTTCAATATCATGCACCCCCAGCACTTCAGGCAATTACAGAAGATTTTATTAGGACCATTTGCTCCAGTACTACTGGAGCTCGCTACGTATAGCCACTGCTGTCGACACATTTCATGCAAAGTTTCTCATGACGGTAGAATTTAATCTGTAGGATTCATGTGCATAGACACAAATCTTCCTTTTTTTTTAGTGATACTCAGCACAATTTTCAAACTAATGTATTTCAGTTGGAAGTGTTTTTCATGTTTGCTCCACGTCCACTGTCGTTCATGAAATATTTTGCGGTGGCACAGTGGAACAGTGGCAACACTGACGCCTCACAGCTAAAACGTCCCAGGTTCAATACCCACTGGGGGCGCAGTGGGCGCTGAGGGCGTGTCCTCCACCATGCCTTCGGTGCCTGCTGCCCCTTATCTCAAGGAAAGGTCTCTGTGCGGAGTTAGCATGTTCTCCCCGTGGGGGATCCTCCATAAAAAAAAAATGAAACCCCCCTCTAAAAAGATCACCACCTGACCAATGGTGACAACAAAGAAAACTGGGTCAACGGGCGCAGGTCGGATGGCAGCCCACCGCTCCTGGTCTGCCACGGAGGAAGGACTTTCCAGGATGGGTCAAAAGCGGAGGATAAATTTCACCAATGCATGACGTGTGTGCATGTGCATGTAGTGTGTGACAAATAAAGGGGATTGTCCCTCTGATTCTATTCACATTCCACAGTCAATCATAACTATGCAACAACCAGACAGATTTTCAAAGTAAAGCTGGCTCAGAAACATTTCAGGTGATGGTTGCTCTTTGGTAAGGTTAAGGCACCAAAACAGCTTGGTTAGGTTTAGGATAAGATTATGGTTGTGTCCCTTAAAGTGCATAAGATAAAGTTCTTTTCTGATGAAGCGGTAGGTCTTGGGTGCATGGACTGGACACCTGCTCATCTGTTCATGTATGTGCAACAGTGTGTGTGCAGAGTGGGTTGCTGATGTGGGATGTAGATCAGAGGGTCTGGTGATTAATAAATACACTCCCAGTCCGGGACTCGGCTGGTCTCATCACTCTGAAACAGTTGTGCCAATCATAGTGAAACATGACAACACTGACTCAATAAATGAAGCGACACTTCCATAACCGAATGCCTCCTGTGCATACAGGCAGAGTTACTGGTTATAACAGGCCTGTCTGTTGTGTGTTGAGGTATGTGTTGTTATTTTGGACAGGTGTATGTTTAGCATGTAATTCAGTGAGGGTAAACACAGTGGACAGCGTGTGTTGGCACTGTGCTCTGGCACTTCTCAAATCAGATTTATCAACATGCCTGTCTGCGGCCTTCAGATGGCTGCAGGGATTTGATGATCTGAGATGATACAGTATATAAAGCAAGATACTGTACACTGTAAGAATCACAGACATTCCTGCTTTAACCACATTAAATGTTATTTTCATGCTGATTTAAATGGATCTGCAGTACATTTGCTCTTTGTAGCTCTTTCTGACATCAGCACCGGAGACAGACGTGGAACTGAGACAACTACTCTCAACACGACCTCTCACGCCCGTTTTCCACCCTAAATACCAACCGCTTTTTGTGCAGCCTCATTTCAACGAGCTCCCACCTGTTTGCAACTCTCCACCCACCTGTTCAACATCTGCTCTGCACCAAAGTATCACACAGACAGCCAGTGCAACATTCAGGATGCTGCTTGAAAGGACTGTTGCACCGGCAGCAAAAAGGACCCTGATTGTTCCAACCAAAATGTAATTATATTCAAGTTAAGTAAAAATGCTTACATGCAATTTTCTCTATTAATATTCCATTTCCCTTTCCTTGTATTTCTGGGTAACATGATCCTCCATTAAGTCGCTCTGTCTTGGTGATGTAAGATTAAATTTACAGCACCAGTTTGATTGGAAAACAGCAAAAGCAAAGCAGTGGCTGATAGCATGAGCAGTCACCATGGCTGATCCACCAAAGTCCCACCCACACTGTTTGATTGATGTGTGGAAAAAAGAGACATATTATTAGTGTTGTGTTTTTTATTTGAGTTACAGGAAACATAAAGTGCAGAAATTCACTGATAAAAAATGGAGCACAATAAGTTAGAATCATGACTCTGTAAACAGCTAAAAACAGTACAAAGGTGTGTCTAAAATTCAGCTAATCTTTATTCAGGGCTTCAGCAGTAGAGGCTCAAAAGAGGAGGCTCTAATGAGGTATTAAATGATTAACAGGATAGGAAAGAAAATGCTAATTAGCATTAGCATTGGCAGCATGTTTTGCATACAGACGGTCAGGTTGAACTTAATCGTTTAACAACCATGTGATGACAACGGTCCGCACCGCCTATCGCTGGTATTCTCCAACGGTCATCACTGTCTTTTTGGAAGCTGTCATATTTGCTGTTTTGAAAGTCATTGGCAGTCAACCTCCGCAGTGGTTTACCAAGAGGACATGTTGCATTTAGCTCAAAGTGTAGCCTCACAGTCACCAGCGTGGCTGTTGAAAGCCTGAGAGGAAACCAGCCATCCCTCAACACCTTTGTGGAAGTTTTACCGATCATTTTATGAGGTGTCAGAATGTCAACATTTAACAAAGTGACAAAACTGACTCATTTTTTTCTGCTGAAAGAGTTTGAATGACAAGAAAATGTAGCAAGAGACATTTTTTCTCACCTGTGCTGACACTTGTTTTGTCAGTGTTGTCAGCACTGGTGACACTTGTCTGGGCTTTAGAAAAAAAGTCTGACAGAAAAAGAGGCTTTTATTGGAAACTTTAGCTCACTGGAGTTGAAGACAAAAGAGAAACCTAAATGTCATGACAAACCTGAATGTTGTCGTTAATAGGGGCCCTGCAGCTATGCTGTATAATTTGACATTTTGTTTTAATTCGGCAAAGTGATGTCAACATAAACCTAAATGAGTCACAGTCTCCACAATAGTACTTTTTGGTTGTCATTTGAAATGCTGCCAAAGTCAACTCTGTGTCTCAGATGAAACTCGGGAGCAGGATTTGTTCCAAGTTGTCCGTCATCTGTCGACTTAGTGCTTGCATGGTTAATAGTGACAGTATTCTACTTTTTGTCAGTAAAAACAATATGCAGTTTCTCTTCATTGCACCAAAATACTAATAAGCCACAACTAATTCCTCTCTGCTAACGGAAGCAGCTTGTACACCCAAAACGCTGTCAACAACCCTCCAGAAATGCCAATACAGGCCTTTTCAAAACACCTGCTTCATCAAATCTATCTGCTTTTCTTCCAAACACGACTGGAAATTCTATTTGAGCTCCCGAGTCATCCAAGATCTGCAGGAAATACACACTGTGCGCCTTCATTGTCATGTTGCTTTGACAGCAGTGGATGGATTTCCTGCACGTTATGACGGGAAGATCAATTCTTCCAAACCCGCGATAGCCTAGCATTCTCCCGAGAGCACAGCATTATCTTTTAGGAGATAAGCTACAGTTGGCACATTTGCACGCCGTAGGTTGATGCAATTCAAAGTGGGACAGAGCAGCAGAGGGTAGATGCCTGGGCATGCAAATGCAGCACACACGATAAACAGGGGAAATTACTGGTACTGTGATAAACTGCTGTGAGAGAGCAGGATTTTACTTGTAACCCTTTTGGAATAATCTAATAATATTCCTCTTTTCCATTATCTTATTTAATTTCAAGATTTCAGCCACCCACAGAAGAAGGGGAAAGGCTAACAGGGCGTGTGTTTGTGCATCCAGCTAACTTAATTAAGGCCCAGGGTTTCAGTCCTTTCTGTCGTGAATGCTCAGCTCATTGATTTCATGCAGCACGGAGACAACGTCCTTCTTACTGAAGTGATTTTTATGATGGTGATGGTGAGATGGGGCCTACAGTATGCAAGATCTGCATGATTGCATACTGGAGGTCATTTGATAGTGCGGGAATGGGAAACAGGCCTGCAGGCTGTAATTTGTTCGTCTGTCACCTCAGCCATCATATCAACACATGGTAAAAGCACATTAAAGAAGATAGCGAATACTCATTGAGGAATTCAATATCAGGGAATACATGATCCATGATACCTGAACCCCTCAGTGCTGGACGCCTCTCAGGCACACAGTCATTCTGGATGATTTATGCAGAAGTATAAGCTACATCTTTAAAGTGGAATGATTTTGTCTTCCTTTCTCGAACTATTTCCATGCTGTGAGATAAGATATTTATAGATATCGTCTATAAATATCTTATGTCACAAGATCTGGTGTTAGTGTCTGGTCCTGAATGCTATTTAACAAGCAGGCTAAGCATTTAAGCCTGTAAGCCTGAGCTGATGTGGACTGTGGGACCAGAGGAAAGCTACAACAAGGAGAGAGCATGTAAACGCCACACAGGCCCCAGTTGTAGCTGGTCGGGCGAAACTGAGGACTCTATTCAAAGTGCTAATGAGAAGATCAGCACTGAGGCTCACAGCAGCGTAAATTCAAGTGTAGTCAGTTTTAAAGGACCTGATCTGAGATTAGAAAACAAATAAAAGGATGATGAAAATAAACCAACAACAAGGAGCAGGTGGATTCTGAGATTTCAGGATTCCAGGGATCCTTTTTAAAGTAGAATATAATAGAATGCAATGCAGCACAATGGAAATATCAACCAACACAAATGACTGGAGCTGTGGAATGTAATTCAAAAACTCTATAAGAACACACATAAGTGGTTTTGGATGTAATATGGAGCTTTTCCTGTGCCGCAGGTTTAAAGAAGGGATAACCAACAGATAGCAACAATTCTTCCTCCACACTTTAAGGTGCAGTAAGTGGATAAGAGGGATTAATGGTATCCAAGCCACAACACAGCAGCCAATCCTGTTAAGCCAAGCCGGGCACGGTGGCAGGAGTTCAGATGTGTATGGCTGCAGAGATCCCTCGTGGGTCTCCTCACACTGAGGATCCCTCAGATGACTGTTATCGTGCCTGCCTGCGTATGTGCCATCTCCCCATTGTGCGTTCCCCCGTGTGTTTCTCTCACTCTGTCTTTTATCCTTTGTCTTTCTCTTCCTCTTCGTCTCAGTTTTTCAATGCAGACTCTATTGGCGTGACCGCCGAGACGCACATATTTCCTGTCTTTCTTCTTCACACCTTGTTTGTGCACCAACAGGCTTGCTGCTGTAGTTCAGGACAGAACATTCATTCCTCCTTTATCTGCTTTTCTTCTGACACATTTCATCTGTCACGATGCATTTGGTAAAATGGATTAGATTCATTTGAGCCTGATAAAATGACTTTTGTAAATGGCGACTCTCACTCCTGAATGTATCAGAAACAACTGACTTTAGCCAACATCTAGGCTTAGTTCATCCTACAATTTCAAGTCATATCTGATCCCTCTCCCAGACCACTAATGCAGACCCCCTGCGATAATGAGACTGGGCAGTGTCATCCCTTCGGCTTTGTTGGTCGCACAGATGCTCAATTCATAGAACATCCATAAAGGAGAATAATCCTTCATAGATTTACAGCAAAAGCCGGAACAGTTTGCTTCTCACTTTTCACTCTGCTCTTTATCTTGTGCTTTTCATTAGATTTGGCTTAAGAGTTCAACAGATGAAATGTCTTATTTCGGCGGATTAGGTGCAACCTTGTTTCTGGAGTCGAGACAATCCCTTGTTTTGTTACAGCAAATTTCTGAATACCTACGCAGAACCTGAAACAAGCAATGCAGTACATTTTGTATGTCTAAGCTTCATATGTTCCCGACTGCATGCTTGTTCACAAGCCCGCACAATAATGCTGCCCAGGAACATCTGAAAGGCACTAAGAGGTGTGGATAACACTTCGGGCAGAGTCAAAGTCCTGTGACAGTGTGATAAACAGAATTCAGCTCTAATCCACCGACAACACCAACACATTAGTGCTAAGCAAGAGAGCTCGAGGAGTGACAGCGAGGTGGAAAAGGAGCTTTGATTCTTACTTTCAACACAGTGCAATCTCCCCACCAGTTGTGAGCAGAATTACTATGGTAACAGCGGATTATCATCTATTACATAACTGAGGCTGTGCACTTAAACCCAGTGGATCAAGAGTCACATTGTGCTGGGTTTGTTGCTGGCTTGTACAATATATGCAGTGCAGATCGCACAACCTCAGCTCACTTTTACATTTGCAATGTTCCATTAATAAATATGTAAACAGATCAAGAAATAACTCTGCAACCCTGCAGCTCCGATTGCACCCTTTGATTAATTCATGTAACCCTAAACCTTGAGAGACAAGAATGATAGAAAATGGAAAACATTTGCATTAATGCGGCCGTGCACAAGCAGCTCATGGATCGTCAGATATTGCATTTGGAGTCTACAGTCTCATTCCTCACTTTTCACAAAGTGTTTGTGTTCGGAAAGTTACCTCTCATCTGTCAAACTGAATGGATTCATAACAGTTGACTGCTCGAGCCAATTAAGAATGCATTTCTCTCTAATTACTGCACTGGGCTGTATGCGGAACTGGAAGCTGGTTTTTTGTTTGGTTGTCTGAGAAGTAGCCATTTTATGACACCTAGCGCAGACGGTCAGAGCCTTTTCTCATTAGCTAAAATTTTCTCATAGCTAAAACTGTTTCGTAAAAGTCACAATAGTCTCCGGCATACGTCAGAAAACTGCAACTCTTCACTCTGTTGCTCTAAATCAGTGCCTGATTGTCTTATTGGGAGAGAATAAGAGCGACTGCATGATTCACCTCTACAGTTAATCACAAAGGAAGTTCACTAATACACACAGGTACACATACATATACATTCTGTCTAAGCTGAGTGACACAAATACTTTAAAAGGTGGAGAAATTATGGACAGTATGGAGATTTTACACTCACCTGTTCCCCGTGTGAATCCGATGAGTGAAAGACGTCAAACATGACACATTAAAAGGCCAGTTTTTACAGATGTTCATCTATAGGACTGATAAATCCATTGCCGTCTCTATGAACCGTGTTGAGTTCGCCAAGCTGTGAACACCAACAGGGAATTTAACCGTGCACTCCAGTCAACAGTGAAATCCACCAGGGCAAGTGTACCTCTCACTCCTAATTACTATGTTCCCCGGTGAAATTTAAACTCATTTATTCCTTTTTGTTCCCTGGAAGAACTTTTAATGTAGAGCCCCTTGAAACATTTTGATTGCGTTTTTTTCAAATCAAGAATAGCAGTTAAGCAGAGAACTGGTATTCACAGCGTGGTGGTAAAAGATGTCCAGCTGATCTAGTTAGCTCTATATTATCATTGCTGTATGTGGGGAGTTAGTTCACTGCTGTTCCGACTTTCCTCACATTTTCCCTGTTTTTTTTCTGATTGTAAAAAGTTTTCAAACTGCACAGCATCACAATGTTTCCTATGACTCACAATAAAACAATTCTAAGTATGTTTGGGAGCAAACCTGTGAGGGGTATTCATGCACAGCGGTGCACAGCTTAATACTAATATCGCTATGCTAACATGTTCACGATGAAAAAGCTAACATGCTACCATCTTTGTTTGCTTTTATCACTAAGCATAAAGTACAGCTGAGGCTAGAGGGAATTTATCACTTTTGCAGGTATTTGGTCATAAACCAAAGTACTGGACAAGTTGTATTTTGGCCTGATGGTGGCGCTAGATGAAAAACTGAAGGCTAAATTTGTTTCAGTTCAACCTGAGGGGAGCATGCATGTCTGTAACTAAGTTTAGGGCAATCCGTCCAACGGTTGTTAAGATATTTTGCTAAAAGCTAAAAACCTCTACCTCATAATCATCCTCAGGTGACCGTGAATATTTCTCCCATTCAGTTTTTCCTAACTGAACATCTAGAAATGGACCTCGGCAGGACACAGTTCTAGTAGAGGTTACCTCTTAGAACACAGTTTGCAGTCTGACCATTACTGGCCAGGTTTTGAATGTGTGAAGTCTCGCTCTGTAACCACCACTGCAGCCTTATCTCACGTGCCATTAACCTGCCAAATACAACAGAAAAAGAACTGCCCTAGTTAAGATCGTTGACAACATTTTTTCCAAGCATGTAAGACGTCCACATTATACTGCAGGGAGACGACACCGGAGCCCAGCATCCAATGTGTGATTTGGTTCAGGTTACTAAAAAACTTTGGTTAAGGTTTGAATCTGGTTTTGGTTTAACACAAAATGTAAACACATCCAGTCTCGTGCTTGAATCCAGCATTGATTCACTGTAACTACGTTTGACTCTGTCTCACTGAGGTGCAGCAGTGGAGGCAGTGAAGGTCACATGAGTCAGTCAGTGACTCATCTGGATTCAACTGGCAGCCCTAAAATAAAACCTCTGTAAAGTCCAGTTTTACTTTTTCCACTTTCCATGTTTTACATTTTTGTTTTACTGGGGCAAAGAAAGAGTCATATAAACATGCAGACAGAGAGAGAGAGACAGGTTTTATGCTACATGAGTGTGACTAATGCAGAAATAACAGAAAGAAGTGCTGATGAGACAATGCTGAAACTGATTGATTTGACACTTGACAAATCCATATCTGACTTTTTACATTAATAATAATCATTAGGCATACATCAGCAGAAACTGTGCCCTGCATGTCATAATTGTGTTTTGTAATAATCTGGTTACACAGGATTGATTAAAGCACTGAAGTCACACTTGCATCATCTGATGCTTCATTCATGCATTGCCTTAATTCATCAGCTGCTTGGCTACCAGCTGACTAACAACATCCAACCATGTTCACAGAGGTGCACAAAGCAGCTTTAGAACGCTTTTACTCAGCTCACATCATATCTGCACTGTTTGCTGCAGCAGTGCCCTCCACCATCCAAACCTCCTCCTCCTACATGCTGAGCTTCTGTTAACTTTACTCACATATGTTTATGTATTTGAGTTATTAAGGGGGATTGTTTTGGGCTGCAGAAGCAAAGAGCAGAACCTTTTCTGCCAAATGTAGGCATGTAACCATTTGCTATAACCAACGAAAGAGTCTAATTATTCTTTATTATTGTTCACATATGTTTTTTGACCAAAGCAGTTTTTAGAAAAACTCAAGGTTTACTCTTGTATCTCTATCGCCTCTTTGATGATACACAATGGCAGACCGCTGCAGACAATGTACAGAAATAACACTTTCACACTACATTTTTATAATGATAACTTTATTCCAAAAGCATGTGTTTGCTGTCAGTTTGGTGCAGAATCACAGCAATTATGACAATATAAAAAACACAGGACTTGCGGCAGTGTGTACCTTGACAGCACCGCTCTCACAGAGCTAATTAAATTGCTCGTCTACCTGATGATCCTGAAAGTCCCTCACTATTTGTTTGTTTGTTTTTCAGAGTGAGGAGTCAGCAGCACAGGGTCTACCCAGCAGGGTGAGGGAGCCCAGCAGAAGAATGGCAGACTACATCCTGTCATGCCGGGGCTGTTGCTAATTGTTTCCCGGAGACCAGTGGCACACCAGACAGCCAGAGCTAATTAGGACTTTCAAACAATCCAACCTGCCAGTTTGTTCAAACCCATTCTGTGAGCGGAGGCGCACGATGACTTTGCAATGATCTTATCAGACATGTAGAGTCAGAACTTGTGGAAATGTCACATAGTGTTGCATAACGGCCAGGCTGCTGATTGCATGAAGGCTGCCCTCCTTTTTGGTTATAACCGGAATTTTAATAAGATTTTTTTAGCTTTAGATGAGATGTAAAACACTTTTTGAAAACTAGCACTTGCTGAAAGTGGTTTATTTACAATTTCTTGTTTTGCGTCTCCTCTCCTCTGTTCCTCCTTCAGCCTCCGTCTCATATTATGTCTGTCTCCCTCTGTATATTAAATGATACCAAATGATACAGAGGGTGACTACAAATCAGAACACAGAATAAGACTGTAGTGACAAAAACAGACTGTGGTAGCTCATAATTCTCTTTTCGCCTCTGAAAATTAAGTGTTATAATCTGCAGAGACTCTAAACTGGATTTGGCACTCGGCAAACATTGGTGAGCAGCCTGCGAGCCACAGACACGCCAAGCTGTACGCCAGCTGTTGTGTGCCATCCTGCCGCATGTCCTTTGAAGTGCTGCAGCTAACCAGGCTGCGTGAAGAATGAGCCGAGACAGACTGAGGCTGCCAAATGGCATACTACCGCCATGTCAGTGCCCCAACAATAAAAATTAATCTATCTTTGAAACAGGGGTTGTATTGCATCACACGTCTGACCAGAATTTTCCCCTCAAGGACTGTGAAGATTATTAGAAGGGGCACACATGCATCTGGTGAGTGTACGAGACTGGCATGTTCAGAGGAAATAGCAGTAGGCACAGCGGTCTCCACAACACAACAGGACCCCTCTTTTCAATTTCCTGCTCCAGTTTCCATTCCTGCTTTATTTCGTGCAGGGACCTGTGAAGTGGGAATCGCGAAGAAAGAATGCAACATTTAGCCGATATGGCACCGCAGAGCACAAAACAAGGAAATTGATTCTGTCAGAGGCAATATTTGTGATAATGATCTCAATAAAAACATAGGGTGATTTCAAACAGGGTTAGCAGGAATCCCCTCAGGAGACTTTACTTCTAACACAGCACTGGTCTCTAACTCTCTAACTGGCTTTAAAACAAGTGCTGTACAGTTAAAGTGCAATACCAGCCCGTTACCTGATGTGTATTTTATTTCCTCATAAAAACTAAAGCTTTCCTTTGACATCAGGTCTGATATAAGTGGTGATGATGTGCATACTTTTTCCAGTTTGATTTAGTAGTGGTTCACGTTCACGTCTGGGTGGCAGATGTCTTTACATCCTGAGGCAATGGAGTTCTGCTTTCTTAGGCTGGATCGAATGAATTGTGTGCATACTGTCAGTGAGGCCTTCTTCTAAACTAACATGTCTATGACAGATATAATCCACCAATTTTTTCCTTTTATTATTTACAGTAAATTCAGACTTGTACCAACAACTTACTACCCTTTAAGATGAGACTTAAAGAAAGATAAGAAACATTTTTAGCATGGCCTATAATCAACATTTTTATATTAATAATGTACCAAAAACAATGTGAATGTGTCAGTCACAGTGATGAACCTACAGAATATTATCACCTGAATCTGCAGCTCAGCTTTACAAAGCTTTACATTGAGTTTCAGCTCATTGTTTAGCTGTCCAGCCTGTAATCTCACTGTGCAGCTGCAGCATGCAGCTGTTTTCAGAGAAAAAGCTCTGCACACTACCTGCTTACCACCAAACAGCAAACAGACACATTTAGAGACTAGCTGGTGAACATAGTGGAGCATTTAGCTGCTAAAGAGCCAGATATTTCCCTCATGAGTTGGTAGAAACCAAAAACACAGCCAAAAGAGAGTGAATATTGGACTTACCATTTAGCCGTTGGACAGAAACACAACTCTAAATGATAATGTTGCTGGATGTGGAAATAAGCCACTGTTTGCCTTAAACGGTGGTGAAATATCAATGTTGTGTTCACAACTTGTTTCAACTTCTTCCCAAGCAGCCAAAAACGATCAGTTATGGGAGGCTAAAATGATTTCTTTAATGAATTGTTGAGACGTCCTGGTGGCTGAGACACATAAAGGTCCCCAGTTTGAGTCCACACTGTGACGTTTGCTGCATGACATAAAACTCATTTCTGTATCAACCTCCAACAGCTGAATTGAGGCAAATTTTGATGAAGATATGTACTATAAACTTGTCAGTGCTCTCTGGTGGACAAACTGTGTAATGCGACACTGTTCTAAACCTGCAACAATCACTGACATTTTTCTCCGACGATTTCTTGTTGTTCGCCAGTAGACGTACATGTTGATACAGATATATAGCATTTCCGATAAGCTTACATCAGCTGTTATATTTCTCCATGGATTTATCGGTCAAGCTTTAAGACAAAACAGCAACTCAGTGTGTTCATATGTATGTGTATGAGAGAGAGTGCATGCATGTGCTTCACTAATTAGACTCATAAAAGTCACACACAGCAACATGCTCACTAACCTGGATTTCCACATCTGAGGTTGCTACGGGAAGCAGACACAACAACACCCAACAACCATTTATTACTCTAATTCTTTACAGATGGCATGTTTGTGAATAGATTGTTTGACTTTTTCTTACTGCTGAAATTTCCCAATACAATTCAGTGATGAGTCATACTCATATAGTGACACCTTGGTGAAGCTGTAAATTGTGCATGTGGGACTCAGCGGTACTTTAAAGACAGAATCTACCCAGTGACAGGGTTTGTTTATGCTTTGATTCACAGAGCTGAAGGGAGAAGTGACAGGCATTTGTTGAAAGTGTGTGATTCTGACTATTTTCTCCACCTTTATTTGACTAAAACTGTACTTTAAAAGAGCGACACCCTGTATAACCTTAAGATCTGTGTTGCAGAAGGTGCTGGCTCCGACAGCCTTAGCTCAGCTGGAGACATTCTTAACGTATCACATTGCTATTATTGGAATGAAAATACCCCCCCCCCCCCCCCCCCATTTTGGGAGGCTCCAATTCCAGCGTCCCATCCCACACGATTCTTTAACAATAATGTTTTCCTGGTCTAATATTTCAACTAGGAAGATCTCAGCCTCTTTCCTGGAAGCAGAGAAGGAGTGGAAAACACTCCCTCTTTTCTCAAAAAAAAAAGAAGCAAAAACGGCTTTTGCTTTTGTAAAGTGTAATCTAAGCCCTCATTGTACGTCACATGGGATTAAAAGGTCAGCAAAAAGCTCAAAACCTAAACTTAAAATATAAGCACCAGTCTCACACACAGTCAGGATGTATGGCGATAACAAACTGACACTTTGGAGCAAAGTTCGAACTATTTTCTTTGCTTTGACTCGTGTTGAGACTAACTGCTCCATCTTGCGCCCATAAAAGCAGAGGGCCTACTAGGGAGCAAAAATGGCATGCAGCAGTTTGCAATCACCATCACTCTGCCTCCATGACACAAAAGGGAGACCTCCACCCAGCAAGCCTTTGATTAAAAGCAGAACATCAAATCTCATCTTTGTGCCAGTGCCACATGCGGTATGGAGATGTTGTGCAGAGCAGCAGGTGTGTGGTATATTGCTTATGTTTGTTTGTCTGTGCATAGAAGGTTGTCATGGACACAGATGAGGAACAAGTGTCTTGAGGGGCCAAAGGCCTAAAATGGCACCTATTGTGATGTCAGATTAAATTTAAATGTCATGCAAATGAGCTGTCTTCAGTGGGAGGCTATGAGTGTACTATAGTTAATCTGATGAGTGCATCCATATCCATACTCAAATACAGTGGTGAAAACCACTCATATAAACACAGCTGGTGGAGCAATCTATACCAATATGTTCTCTCTCTGCACATATTATTGATACAGTCAATTAAATATTGTACTGTTAAACTGATGCTTTAAGTCTTTTGTTAGATTCAGTCGAGCAGATTGAAAAGATTTGAGTTACTTTCTGTTTTGACTCTGGGGTCTTCAGCTCGCAGTTATTTTCCACTTGTCATAATTAACTGCATAAATATAACATATGACAGATGTTCCTTCTTGCCACTTCACAGGTCTGTCTTCCTTTTTAGTGCACATCTTAAAGTTGATTGTAGACGATTGTGTTACAACGAATGGTGTAATAAAGAATAGCCTGTTAACATGCAATCACACACACCAACACACTCACACATGCAAATTGTAATACTGCTGCTGCTACTACTGGATTTTAATGATTGAATTATCAAACTGATGCTCTGCATGCAGCCTGTCATGTTTTATTTACTTGCACAGACTGTATGCAATTATGTCAACTTATTATAACAGTTACACTGCTTCAGTCTTCACGGTATCTTACACAAGTGTGTATCACCCACAGACTGGCAGGTGCTCATACATGTGCAAGTCATCAAACTTTTATGCAAGTTAATCAAGCTGACCTAAAAACCTTTCACGAAACTATGAGCGAATGTGTTTTCCTCCTGACAGACTCGGGGGTTTTTAGAAATTGAACAGACCCCTTGTTGATCCGAGCTGTTAAGGAGCGAGAAGGGAAGAGCGTGCAGAGCAGACACCCACCGTTCGTTAATGCGTACATCCTGTTGAGAAGGTGGGTCGCCCTGGAGACCAGGCTTAGGTATCCTAGCAGGAGTGCAGAGAAGATGCGTATTTGCCCTGCGAGCCTCTTGTCAGGGATGAGCTGTTTGTGTGGATCATGTTGTGGAGTGGGACAAACATGCAGGGGCATGTCTGATTGGCTCCTCCAGGCCGTGGTGGTTTTCTAGCCAGAGGTCGTCGGTGGCACAGTGGCGACCGAGAGCATGCAGATGTGGGATTGTGTCCTGAGAATTAGTGATTCAAATCCCCACCATAATGGACAGTAGTGAGAAAGGCTGAGGTATAAAATACCAGTTTTCCTCTTGAAGAACTCATATTGAAGCACTCTCAAGCGAGGAACTTAATTTCAAAACTGAGGTGATAGCGGAGATACTGACTGAACAGACTAATGAGGTACCCAAAAGCTATCAAATAGATAAATAAAGTGCTTTATTAGCCCCACTGGGAAATTCTGTTCACTTCAGTAAACCTTCCAATTAATGTATTCCTTATCAGAATTTTGAATACAGCTGCTTTGATCAAACTGGTGGGAAAAGTATGCATGAAAAATACAACAGACCACAACCTTGTTTTATCTTCTTCAGTTCACCATCTTTAGCCTTTAAATAATGATATTTCATAAAGTGAAAATGCTACATATTGTAGCCACAGCAGCATCACGGCCACTGTCCTCACAGAAAATGATTCACTGGCGCCATCCAGAGGTCGCTCAATGACAGTGACGCAAGTGTCTGAAAACCTCACAGGCACACTGGTTGTCTTTATTTCTCAAAATACATATATTTTTAGTGTGGTCAGAGGTCACAGAACTTTCCTCACATTCTCTCCATCCTAAGAGATAGCACTGCAGCTCTCTTTATCTTCCTTCTGTTTTTCACAAGTCGGTACACAACAAAGATGATAACAAGTAAGCTCACAAGAAGAAATGCAAACATGACATAAAGTGCAACTTCAGCATCATGAAGTGAAAGCTCCAGACCCAAGAAGTCCACCACGTTCAGGGGCGGGATGGGGACAACTGCCCAAAGAGAGGGACAACAAGCAAAGAACAAAATTATTTTTTTCTGTTAAGTTGATATATTGCATTGCTAAAAGAGCTTGGTCTGCACCAGCTCTATATGGAAAGTGTCATGAGACAACTTCTGTTGTGATTTGGCGCTATACAAATAAAATTGAATTGAAATTGAATTAGATGTGTTTTTAAAAAATACTTTTTTGTTTTCCTACTGTAGGATCTCCAAGTTTTTCCCTCCTAAATTCTACAGTTTTTATAGTTTTTTTATTATTATTATTTGAATATGTAACATTTACATTACCTTCTGATTCAGGACTCAAACAGTCATGGGGCCCGAAGGCCGGGTCTGGGAAACCATTGCAGGTGATGATGGTGGCATAGCGAGAAGCAGAGTTTTTAGGGATGCGAGGAAGAGTGGGGTTGGAGCGGTTCACATAGAAAAGTCCAAATCGCTCAGAGTAGCCAGAAGCCCACTCGAAATTGTCCATCAATGACCAGGCTGTGTAGCCTCTCAGATCAACTCCATCCAGAAGCACAGCTGAAAGATCAATGGTTACATTTAACATACTTGTACATACTGAAAAAATGTCTTAATTAGACTGTAATGTAATGTTTTGGTGTTCAGTTAGTGATAATAACAAATAATAACAATCTCAATTTTCCAAAAGCAATAAAATGATCTTAAATCCACCCCCGATACTTGTTTTTTTATTGACTGTTGTACCTTTCAGGGCCTGGTTAATGTAGTTTTCATAGTAGTACGATCTGTGGGTGTCATTCAAGTTCACTGCTCCTCGTTCTGAGATCCCATTCTCTGTGACATAGATGGGTGGGTTTCCATACTCATCCTTGATAAACTTGAGGATTTTCCTAAATCCAAAAGGTGTGATTTTCAGCCAGAAGGAGCCAGATTCAATCCAGGTGCGGTCATGGGAGGTTCCAGTGCCCCTGGATATGGGATAGGACATTATCTTAGCATTATATTTCAAATATATATTTTATTTAATTCCCTGTTGTGTCGTCTATGTTATTTAGGGGTTGCTGTTTTTTTTAAATTTCAACCTACCTGTCAGCTTCATAATCCTGCTGCTTTCCCAAACTGACTGGGAAGGAAAGAACTGTGGTGTAATGGTTGAAGCCAAAGTAATCATGAGTCCCTTTGATCCTCATGATTTCCTGAGGGGTGAACTCGGGAAGCCTATATCAAAAAGAAGAGTCTTTTTCAAAACCCAAAGCAGGATTTCTCCATAAATATTGGAGATGTTCTCTAATATTCAGCTGACACTTATTTCAACAATACTCAACCAAATCATAAACAAAACTAATGCTGGAAACATAACTAGAGCAAATCGCTTTCTGTGTTAGTGATGGAAAAACTATTTTTAATTTACCGTGATTCAAGGAGACCTGCAGCCAGGCTTCTTTGACGAATGATTGTTTTCATTAAGTCTGGATAATCACCGTTGAAGATGGGATGGGCAAACCAGCCAATGAGGAACTGCAGAGTAAATTTTGCCTTATATGATTATTCTAAGTTAAGCTGCTTTGGATATCAGATGTGAGGGGTAACATAATGCATCCCTGAAGGAAGCCCCACCCATGTGGTCACTGAGACGATAGGAAAAAAAATGCATTAAGTGTCAGATATTTATTGTCTACCTGCAAGTAGCGCTTGGCTGCATCCACATCTTCTTGCTTATAAGGGTTCCTTGGCTCCGACCAATCAGAATTGATTGTAATGGAGATGAGGCCACGCTGCGTTGCTCGGTACTTGTCATTGTAGAGGTGCCAGGCCTCAGCATGGGCCTTAATCAGATTGTGTGCAGCAGTATACTGCTTGCGCACAATGCCTGAAATATTTGAGGCATTATTAACATTGCTGCCATTCAATATTATACAGTGTAAAGTTTCAAACACCTTTTGGGGGTTAAAATGATCATCTAAAAGTTAAAAAGAAATATTTCTCTATACACTGTCCACTGGGTAACCATGAGTGAAATATTGATAAAGAACAATGACTATCTTTCTTCTATTTTTATCTACATATAGTACACAGTTCTGATCCATACATAAAGCTTAACATTCTTTACACTGTGAGATTTCCATCCATCCATTATCTATACCGCCTATCCCTTTCGGGGTTGCGGGGGACTGGAGCCTATCCCAGCTACAATGGGCGAGAGGCGGGGTACACCCTGAACCGGTCGCCAGCCGATTGCAGGGCCACATACAAGGACATTCACACTCGCACTCACACCTACGGACAATTTAGAGTCACCAATTAACCTAATGAGCATGTTTTTGGTCTGTGGGAGGAAGCCGGAGTACCCGGAGAGAACCCACGCATGCACGGGAAGAACATGCAAACTTCACACAGAAAGGCCCCGTCTGACCCGGGGATCGAACCGGCAACCTTCTTGCTGTGAGGCACGCGCACTACCTGCTGCGCCACCGTGCAGCCCACTGTGAGATTTAAAAAAAAAAAAGGTTACATTAGGTAGAAGCAACTTAAAAATAATTGATTTCATCACCTGGAGCAAAGGTACCATATCCATAGCCAAGGTTGGCTACAATGTAGGGTTCATTTAGGGTGATCCAGAACTTCACTCTGTTTCCAAATTGGCTGAATAAAACATCAGCATAATCTCTAAATCTCTGGACAATGGTTTCATTCAACCAGCCCCCCACTCTGTGTAGTGCCAGAGGGAGGTCCCAGTGGTACAGAGTTACCTGAGAAACAGAAGAGAGGAAATTTATATAACAATAATACATACTTTTCCTATGGGTGATGTCTTACACTTTGGTGCTAAACTGTATTTTGCTAAAGCAATAATAACATACTAGCCTTCAAAGTCAAAAATATGTAAATACAACATTACAAATTTTTTGGAGTTGGGCTTGTACATACAGGAACCATTTGTTATTATTAGCCATTACCTACAACACTGCCTACCTGGGGTTCAATGTTAGCAGTTTCCAAAGCATCCAGTAGTCTATGATAGTAGTTCAGTCCAGCTTCATTAATGTGGTTGTTGGTGCCGTCAGGAAGCACTCTGGGCCAGGATACAGAGAAGCGATAATGGGTCACCTTCAGCTTCTTCAGCACCTCCACATCCTCATTTATCTTGTTGTAACTATCACAAGCAATATCGCCATTGTCACCATTGCTTGTTTTCAGAGGAGTATGGGCAAACTTGTCCCAGATACTCAGTCCCTTTCCATGAGCTCTCCAGCTCCCTTCAATCTGAAATGATAGTTTGTCTTTCAGGTACATTGGTAAAAGATACATCAAAGATATCTGAAGCTCCACCATACCAGTGTACAACACTATGTCACTGTAGAAGAATAAATGTACCGGTGTTACTTACCTGGTAAGAGGCACTGGCAGTACTCCAGTTAAAATTTTTGGGAAAGTCTCCATAAAGTGTTTTCTCATCATCTGGTAACGGGAAGCCATTGTCCTTAATGACTTGGTAATAATAGTGAGCAGAGCGTTTGGGTGTTCTTGGCTGGTTGGAGTTAGTGAAGTCTACATGGTGCAGCCCAAATCCTACTTTGTACCCATTGAGCCACTCAAAAGAATCCATGAGAGATGTGGCTATGTACCCTTTCACCTTTACATCATCAAGATTATGAGCTGTGTAAAATAAGTTAGGACAGAGATAAAATTATTAGCAATAAAATGTTGACATTTGTGGATAGGTGGTCCATATTCATATTATACTGTATGATTCCACAGAATATGGTCACTGGTCCACAGGACAACAAGTGGACATAAAGGGTATTATATGTTTGTTTGGGAGATCGAATTTAAGATAAGCACCATACCATGTCCAATAGATTTTATGTCCAGTGTGCTACATGAAGGGACCTAACAAACTCACCCTTTAAAGCCTCATCAATATAGGCTTTGTAGTAGAATACTCGGACTGTGTCATCAACTGTGGTCTCACTGTCTGTAGCCATTCCATTCTCAGTAATGTAAATTTCTGGATCTTCATACTCCTTTTTGATCCAGTTAAGGAGTCGTCTCAAGCCCCATGCAACAACTCCCTGGTTACTGATGGCAGTAGTTATCGAATCTTCTTCCTCTTCTTCTGACAAGTCCTGGTCATATTTATAAGACTGAGGGTTAAGCCGAGCTGTAACATGGCTTGCAATCTTTGTAGTGTAATGATTTACACAGAAGATGTCAGCAGTTCCCTTAATAAAGCTCTTTTCTTCGTCAGTGAAGGAAGGTAGTCTTGACTCTGAAAGTCCTTGAAGCTCACTTTTGTTTCCAACTTGCCACTTCATTGCATCAGGATAGTCACCAGTCTTGAAAATGGGGTGTGCAAACCAACCCACTTTGAACTGCAGAGCACGATCGGCAGCTGCCACTTCACGGGCAACATTAACATCTTTAGGCTCGATCCAACTGGCACTGAGAGCAATGGATACCAGACCACCTTGATATTTGTGATACTTATCATGGTAAGTGTGGTAAGCCTTAGCGTGTGCTTTTATAAGGTTGTGTGCAACTCTGTATGGTGCAGTTCCTGGATTCTTAACATTTGGGGGGATCTGTCCAAGTCCATATCCTGACCACGCAATTGTCTGAGGCTCGTTGAAAGTCATCCAAAATTTCACTCTGTCTCCAAAGGTGGCAAAGCAAAAGTCACAGAAGTCATTAAAAAATTCAGTCACATTTACATTTTCCCAGCCACCAAGATCTTGCAAGGCTTGAGGGAGGTCCCAGTGGTAGAGTGTCACCATGGGAGTGATGTTATATGCCATGAGGCCATCAATGAGTCTATTGTAGTAGTCAACACCTTTCAGGTTCAGGGAAGCGCGCTGACCGTCAGGAAAAATCCTGGACCAGGACAAAGAGAATCTGTACGACTTCACCCTCAGAGCACGAAGCATGTAGAGGTCTTCTTCAAGTCTGTGATAGCTGTCACAGGCCACATCTCCATTAGCAAGAATACTGCCAGGCTTGTGAGTGAATGTGTCCCAGACACTGGGCCCCTTCCCATCAGCATTCCAGCCACCTTCAATCTGGTAAGCTGATGACGATACTCCCCAGCTGAATCCTTGTGAAAAAGTGCCGTAGTGGTACATTTTTCTCTGGAATTTTGACTGGAGTGAGAATTTCTCCCAGACAACCTTTGATTTAGATGGAACCTCTGACGGTGACAAAGCAGTTGGACGACGGGTGAGTTGCATCTCTGCCCCTTTAAATACATTGCCTTTGGGTGAACCAAATCCATTTTGTTTTATAACGTCAGAGTAGAAATATGCAGATTGCTTTGGGGTTCTTGGTCTGTCTGCATCTTCAAAGTTGATGTGGTGAAGACCAAATCTTTGGCTGTACCCTTGTTTTCCCTCAAATCCATCCATGAGTGACTGCACTGTGAATCGCTGCACATCCACTCCATCTAACACTATTGCTAAAAAATGGAGAAAGACAACAGCATGATACAGTTTAAATTCTTTCAATATTGAGTAACAAATGCTTTCTTGTAAGAGAAATTCCAGAAGCTAACCTTTTAGGGCCTCATTGATGTAACTCTTCATGTAGTCTATTCGATGGGTGTCATTGAGAGTGTCACCACTGTACTCAGAAGGCATTCCATTCCCAGTTATATAGATAGGCACTCTGGTAACATTCAGGTATTCTGTAGAAATGTAGTTTAGAAGCCTTCTGAGACCCCAAGGTGCAGAATAGATCCAGTCAGAAGCTGTTGATGACCATGAAGGGTCCACGTGTGCCTGGAAGTTACCAACCCCCTGAGGACCAGGGATGCAGCCACCATCACTGTGGTTGACCAACCGAGAGGTGTAGTGGTTTAATCCGAAAAAGTCAGCTGTTCCACGTATTCTCTTGCTCTCTTCAGCAGTGAAAACAGGGAGTCTTGCAGGCTCAGAGACGCACTCTTCTTTTTTCTCTTTTATCTGATTCTGCAGTGTCGCAGGATAATCTCCATCCACAAATATGGGATGTGCAAACCAGCCCAGCATGAACTGCAGGTAGCGATCTGCAGCTGCTAAGTCTTCAGGTCTGGAGGGGTCTGTAGGCTCAGCCCAGTCAGAGTTCAATGCAATGCCTACTTTCCCGCCTTGTTGCTTCCTGTACTTATCATTATAGAGATGCCAGGCCTCAGCATGGGACTTGAGTATATTGTGAGTGACCTGCAAATCCAAAATAAATGTTTAGGTAAATGAAAATGGAACAGTGTATATTTACATTATAGTAAGAACACACTCTCTCTTCCTCCCTCTCCCTCTCACCTGATAGGAGGCAACCACATAGTCTTTTTCTGCAGGGGGATGCTCACCAGTGCCATAACCAGCATGGCTCACCACCCATGGGCTACTGAATGTGTTCCAGGTCTTGACCCTGTCTCCAAACCTGGAGAAGCAGAAGTCTGCATAGTTCTTGAAGGCTTCAATAATGGAAGTGTTTGTCCATCCGCCATGGTCCTGTAGTGCCTGGGGCAGATCCCAGTGGTAGAGAGTGACAACAGGATGTATGCCAGACTCAATGAGAGCATTGATCAGCTTGTCATAGTAGAGAGCCCCTTTCTCTGAGGGCTTTGCCCAGTGGCCTGAGGGGAAAATGCGGGCCCAGGAGATGGAAAACTGGTAGGTGTTGACGTTAAGACCTCGCAGGAGGTAGACATCATAATCCACCTTGTGGACACTGTCACAAGCTACATCAGCTGTCTGATTATCAAAAACATTGTTTTCATGTCCAAAACGGTCCCAGATTGTCTGTCCTTTCCCATCTTCTAACCAGCCTCCTTCAACCTTGAAGGACTCACTGGAGGTAGCCCATTGGAAGTCAACGGGAAGGGATTCCTTCAGGAAGGCATCTCGTTCAGCTGAGGTCAGAGAGGCAAAATTGCTCCAAATTTTGCAATAGGTCATAGAACATGATGATGTTTGAAGACTGTTTCTGTTATTGTGACTTTGGTGTGAATGACTGAAGACAAAATGAATAAGAAGTGGACAATAAAATCAGATGCAAGAAATCCAATAAACAATATTTTTGGCATAGACTAAGATTGGTTCATTTTACAGGTGGAATCAAACTGCCAAAATCTAAACTTTGTTTACAAATGCTGTATTACTAAAGTGGTTCCTGAGAATTTTCTGTCAAAATCCCCTATTGTAGAAAAAGTAGCTGTAAGTTGTAAGTACACTTACATACAGTACTGTACATATAGTATAAAAACATTACATCTACTTTCACTCTTCACTACACTTCTCTGTCCTGATTTAGTTTTGTGTCTTTGTGTTTCACAAATACTGTATGTGATGCCATACAATTACCATCTGAAATGGTTTTTACCAGAGCATACACAAAAGATGTGTTGTTGTTTAAATTGTTAATTGTCTGTATGTGCTGTAATACCTTTTTGGGAGCGTGTCAACTGGATACAGCATATCTACCATGTCAAGTCCAAGAACACTGCAGTCTTCATTGCTCAGCACTGTAAAGGTATAAGAATATATCATATATAATGTATCATGTAATGTACACTATACAATGCTATCAAATTAGAATTCTTCAATCTGTGATGCCATGTTTCCATACATGACATAATTAAGAGTGGTCTATCACAGGTATTAATAAATAAATTACAGAATATGACTACTTGACGGTGCTTACATAATCACAATACATCAGGATTAGAATCTGCAATACAATTTGGTTTTCCACCTTGAGTTGGAAGAATACCAATTCACACTAAGCAAGCAATAGCATTTCACTTGTCCAAGGTTGTGACTCTCAATCGATCATAAAAAGTTACCTTTTAAGATTTTGTTATCTAACAGGAGCTGATATGGAGAACAGCCATTGATGTTCACATCATAAAAGAGAATGGGTTTGTCTCCACACTTTCCCTACAAGAAAACACTGATGTTCAATTCAAGTGCGTGTAACAAACTCCCAGAATAAGACAGTGAGTACTGACATTGTATTTTCTATAGAACTGAAGACTTTTAACTAAATTTTGAAATAACTTTATACATACCCAAACATTTTGCAGTTCCTCAACCAGGTTCTGGCCAGTGGTGCAGTCAAAATCAATTTTAATTGAGAGGAAATCTGAATATTTCTGAAATAGAGATACATGTATGAGTGCAGCTGGATATTACTTTTCCTTAATGCAAATAAAATTAGCCAAACACATTTTTTTTAACACATATTGCTTTGCAGTACTGCCGAGGAACACAATCCCAATATTTATTCTTTAATGTGTTTATCTCATGTGCAATTAGAGATCTCACCAGTAACTGATCATTGATGATTAGAACTTTACTGGCCTTTACCCCAACTGATACTCCTCCATCTGTAAGATATGATATAGCAATTCAGTTATTAGTGGACACTAACCCTTATCATGACCTTTGGTACATGTGGTAAGCAGATATGGAAACTGCCACAAACTGCCAGAATTATTGCCCATCTAAGCAATCTATGTTGTGGAGGCACACATAATGCACTCTGTGGAAATGAATTTCCCCCTTGGAGACAATATAATCCATTGATGGATGTTATAAAGCTGGACAACAACAACAGAAGATAAGAAAGATTGCTTTCAAAATAGTACCTCGACTTTGCTCCCAAACAGTCATGGTGATAATATATACTGCAATATAACATGTAAAACAGAGTGACAGGACTTTATGTCCATGTTTTTTAAAAAAAACAAAAACAAGAAGCTCAATGTATCATCTATAAAAAGCATCTGTTTACCTACCTATAAAACTACTGAAAAACTATTGCCACTGCCTGTATTTTGCACTAGCTCACCATTATTAACTGATGTTGTGTGGTTAAGCAAGCAAATCTAAATGGTAAGTGGACTGTATTCATATAGTGCTTTTCTAGTCTGACAACCACTCAAAGCACCTTTACAACACTAGTCTGCGTTCACCCTTTCACACACACATTCATACAATGGCTAGGCCACCAGCTCATTGCAAGCTTTTAGCCATTCTCACACACTCACACACCGATGGCACAGCATCGGGGGCAATTTGGGATTAAGTATCTTGCCCAAGGATACTTCGACATGTAGACAGCTGAGGTCAGGGATCGAACCAACCACCTTCTGATAAGTGGACGACTGCTCTAGCCTCAATGTTGTGATGCAGCCATACACAGTTTCTTGCATTTGAATATTTGTAATACTTTTTTCAGGCTACTTAATTGGGAAATTTAAAGGAAAGGTGAGGCACAACAGGACAATAAAATGCACATTTGCATAATGTTTCACCAGATTTCTCTTTTTGCTTCTAAATATGTAAAGTTTTACAGAAGAAAACCCAAGTCTTAGATTCAACACATAATGCAATGAAATATTGGTCTCCTACCCCTGCTAGGAAACAGCTGGTGGTAACGGTGATAGATGCTGGTGTGTGCATCAACAGCATGTTGCAACTCAGCATCCCTCAGCTCATCAAAGCTGCTCAGTGTCAGCCAGGAGTCTGCCAGCTCTCCAAACTCTCCAAACACAAACTCAGCATACTGCTTAAACATCTCTACCAGCTCCTGGCTCTCCCAGCCTCCATACTTTGACCTCAGAGTGTCTGGCACTGTAGATCCATGAAGGATGACCAGAGGTTGAAGGCCCACCTCCAGCAGCTGTTTCAACAGGGTCTGGTAACAGGTAACCACAGCCTGCTGAGACTGGCTGGAAGGTAAGAGTTGAGCCCATGACAGCGGCACTTTGAAGTGGGTCACCCCTCTGCTCTGGAGGTACTCAAAGTACTGTTGAGTGCCTGGAGGTATGGGTTGACTGCAGTCAAAGGTGTCCAGTGCTCCTTCAGAGAGTTTGCCATCCAGGCTCTTCACCTGTTGATTGGTCAAGGGACCTGCAAGAAACATCGGATATTGATTATCATGTTTCTGGCACATGCATCCATACGCAGTGATCAAATACAGAGAGAGAAGTTTCCCCAGTAACGACATATTGTCTGAGTGAGGGGAACTGAATTAGCCCATGCGTGGTTAACCTTTTATAGCTGCACTGTTTACAAGCTTGAACTTTCACACTAATGTACGCCAGAGTCCCCACTGTCTAATACTTTATGATGTCTTTGGTAAGAGTGGCCACCGCCTTGAAAGCGTCTGATAAAAGGTCAAAAAGGAGACAAAAGAGATAATGATGCACTGTAAAATAAATAAATAAATAAATAAAAATTTATGTGTACAGGTCAAGGAGGAAGATACAGGCAACTACTGGTTCTGTAAGTGTAATATGAATTTCCATAGAAAAATGAAACCAAAATTGCAGGTTAAAGTCATCATATTACAGCTGAATAGTGTAAAAAACATATTTTGTTGTTCATTAATTTGACTTGTATCAGGATGTCAAACAGTATGGGTGTAGAAGTATAATATCCAGTTCATTTTTTCTCTTAATTTAATTAAACTAATATTGCTAGAATATTACTTGAAATTTGATTAGACCACAAAATTTTATTGTTGTAATATTCAATATATTGACATACTGTCATTAAAAAATTCAGAGAATATGAAGATATCCCTGTACCAAAGGGACAAGGCCAACAGTCAATATTTGGATGGACTATTTTGAGTTTACTTGGTGGCTAAGATGTATTTTTTACATGTATGGGTACAAATCTGGGTGACTACTTTCGACAGCTTCAATATTTTCTCTCATATTTCACCTGGATGCTATGAAGGAAACATACATTTTAAGAAGGCGTGTTGTGACAATATATTTCCTGGTGTTCAAACATGAGTACAAAAGAGGCCGGCAGTTATCACTTGTTGTATAAGTTCAGAGTCTTTCTGACCATATAACTCAGCTGCAATAAAACACTAAAACTTGCACGGCTGGCATATGATATCGATCTTAATTGTGTAACGATGCAATAAGGAGAAAACAGAATAGCTTTAAACAGCTTGTCTCTCAGCAGATAATATCAGTCCATCCTTTTCCAGCCACAATGAAGTATCTATTGTGGCCTGTGTTTCTGTATGTTTTTTGTCTGTCTGGTTGCTGGAGCAGTGAGGTGAATGGACAGGAGGACTTGTTGCTTGTTGCAGGCCCTCTGATGAAGCAGGTGGTGAGAAGTTCAGGCAATGTGATGAATGGTGTCTTTGACTGCAGTCATCCCATACCTCCAGGCTCTAGACAGTACTTTGAGTACCTCCAGAGCAGAGGGGTGACTCACTTCAAAGTGCCGCTGTCATGGGCTCAGCTCCTGCCGACAGGCCTCTCAAGCCAGCCGCAACAGGCTGTGGTTACCTGTTACCAGACTCTGCTGAAGCTGCTGCACGAGGCGGGCCTGCAGCCTCTGGTCGTCCTTCATGGTTCCACAGTGCCAGAAGCTCTGAATTCAAGGTATGGCGGCTGGGAGAGCCAGCAGCTAGTTGACATGTTCCAGCAGTATGCTGAGTTTGCCTTCCAAGAGTTTGGAGCTCTGTCACCCTCATGGGTGACGCTGAGTGACTTGGACGATGTTCAACATGATGGGCAGGCTACAGGTGCTCCCAGTCCTCTGCAAAATGTCCTCCAACTCAACAAGAACATTTACCAGCTCTACCATCAACGGTTTCCTGGCAGAGGTAAGTAAGACTGATAGAAAAGGAAAAGAGGATTAAAGATGTGGTTGACTGACTTAGTGAAAAAGGTCTATTGATGCTTTGCTGAAAAAAACTACCTAAGTCTGCCACATGTTCCTCAGCTGTTGGAAATTTAATGAAAGTGTACACAAATGCTCCGTAGTCATATTGTGTTAAGAGTGTCTTATGCTTCCATATTCACAGGGAGACGTCTGTCTCTTGGGTTGAAAGCCAGCGATGTTGCAATTCTTCCACAGATCAAAGGTTCAACTACAGTAAGCTGCATGTTCTAGTCTCTCATATAGCAGAAGTGCCAATGTTATGTATGTTTTGAATGTCTTCATCTTTCTTTTTCTAATAAGGTTCAGGTGCTGTTGCTGTTGATTCAGAGCTGTTTTAGTCTCCAAAAATCAACATAAAAAAATAATTTTAAACATTGTAACAATTAGTGAATGTTATGTCAATCTAGAATCTAGAATCTAGAACCTGTATAATAAAAGCAAAATTTGTTACCGAGCCATATTGTTTTGGGCCAGAAAAGATTTCTTTGGCTTATACTCAGGGCATATTTTTTGCAATACATAGCTAAATGTAAATTAGCTCATTCAGATAAAGGAGTTTTTTTCATTTAGCGAAACTGCAGGGAAACCAGTGAAAAATACTCAGCCTTCCTTCATCCTTAATTTCAATGGTTTTCTGTGGTTGAACTGGTTGTGTGTTTTGGCTCAATGTCCTGTTAATATTTAAACCTTTAAATGATTAAATTGAAACCCTGGTTTACCTACACACAGTTCATTCAGAATTCCTGTCCTCTTTTTGTATTAGTCCTACACTAGACTGTCAGCTGGTCCAAGGTGTACTTTATTACTCTGGTTGTTACCTGGTGTAAACAGTCGTATCAGCATATTCTCCTGTTGTAAAAGAGAAAGAATAACAAGGCCATTGACAGTAGAGCTTTCCATATACTATCAGAAAAGTGAGACTTTACTGTGATAAAAACTGTCTTAGGTGGTGGTGTATTAATGTAGGTGGATGGCAATAAAGCTTAAACTTAAATAGTAGTTTGTTTTTCATTAAGAGTCATGAGTGTGATAACATGCCGTCCTGTATCTCCTTTTTTGAGCAGATGGATTTCTTGTCAGTGCACATTGAATACAACTGTGTCTCTGCATCAAACTTAGCACAGGAGCTGAGCCGCTTAAGGGTACAGTAAACATTTTAAAAGTGTTTCTTTTCACTTCACTTCATATTTTGCATTGCTGTTACTCTGCAGCCACATGTATGTTATCTTACGTTATAGGCGTCCAGTGGAGATTTGCCTATCCTGATATACAAGATCACTACTGATGGCTGTTTCCACAATCAATTCCAGCTCCTTGGCAATTTAGTACAAGGTAAATATCCTTGCAGCTGACTTAATATCACTTTTTATAGTTTGATGACTAATATTTTTCTTTAACATCTCCATGAAATAGTTTTAAATTTTTTTCCTTATGTACAATCCTCTTTGTTTTTAAAGACCAATCAGTTTATAAGCCTTATGCATCAAGGCTGGCCTGTTGTAAACTGCAATATCCTAAACTTTTACAGTACAATAATAAAAGTGTTATCATATGGCATCGATGAGCATGAATTCATCTGGTCTAATAAAGTTCAATAAGGAAAATTATATGAATGGTGCAGTACAGTCATACAACTTGCTTTTCTATTTATAAGTTAATACATAAAACATAACTTAATGTGTTTAGCAATCAATACATATTGCTAAATCTTAACAGCCATTTCCACTGAACTGTGGAAAAATATTTAATATTTAAAAAATATTTTTAAAAGATGAAGATGAAGAATGTAGGGTTTAAAGCAAATGCCTAAATCATGTTTTTGTTGTAGTTATTTGTTGTTGGATGGCGATGTCTGTCTGTTGGTCACTTCATCACTTTGGCCCAGACAGAAATATCTTGACAAGTAAACATTCATCGTACCCGGAGGATGTTTCCTACTGATCTTGGTGATCCCCCAACTTTATCTCTAGTGCCACCGTTCTGATGACATTTGTGGTTTGAGTGAAATATCTCAACAATTATTCAAAGGATTGGCATGACCTTTGGTACAGATATTCATGCCCCCCTCAGGATAACTTGTAATAACTTTGGGGATTTTTTTTTTCTTACTTTTAATCTAGTGCCACCATGAGGTCCAAAATTTTATTCGCTGCAATATTTTGGTTTACAACCAAATACCTGCAAAACTAATAACATTCCCACATCAGCCCAAGTTGTACTGTATGATTAATGCTAATTAGCAAATGTTAGCATGCTAACATACTAAACTGCAATGAGGTCGTGAACACGGTGAACAAGAGGGTATCCTCTTAGCATCAGCATATTAGCATTGTAGGCATATTGACATTAATATTTATCTCAAATCACTTGTGTGCTTTAGCATAGCCTATCAGAGTCATCAGCATGGATGTAGACCCTTAATCTTGGCATACAACAAAAACAAACATGTCTTTTTACTCCATGTTTCTTTAATATTGATATTCATATATGTGTTGGTAACTTTACCTTGCACTCATTGTAGTCCTGGACAACAATGATCTGAACATTGTGGGATGGGATGTGATGGATATGTTGCCTAAGCTGGACATGTGGGACATCCCAACCAGGTAACAAATAATCTTGGTAAAATGGACAGTTTTGTTTTGACAAAGTTTGTATGTTTACATTGTCTTCTTTACAACCGTCTTTTCCAACAGCCGTGGTATTTTAGAGTATAAAGGAATTGCAGCAATTAGAAATAGTTACCAGAATGTGTGGAATACGTTTGGGGCCCAGACAACTACAGAACAAGATCTTTTGATCAGTCAATCATTCCCCCCTGGTTTCCAATGGGCTACCTCCAGTGAGTCCTTCAAGGTTGAAGGAGGCTGGTTAGAAGATGGAAAAGGACAGACAATCTGGGACCGTTTTGGACATGAAAACAATGTTTTTGATAATCAGACAGCTGATGTAGCTTGTGACAGTGTCCACAAGGTGGATTATGATGTCTACCTCCTGCGAGGTCTTAACGTCAACACCTACCAGTTTTCCATCTCCTGGGCCCGCATTTTCCCCTCAGGCCACTGGGCAAAGCCCTCAGAGAAAGGGGCTCTCTACTATGACAAGCTGATCAATGCTCTCATTGAGTCTGGCATACATCCTGTTGTCACTCTCTACCACTGGGATCTGCCCCAGGCACTACAGGACCATGGCGGATGGACAAACACTTCCATTATTGAAGCCTTCAAGAACTATGCAGACTTCTGCTTCTCCAGGTTTGGAGACAGGGTCAAGACCTGGAACACATTCAGTAGCCCATGGGTGGTGAGCCATGCTGGTTATGGCACTGGTGAGCATCCCCCTGCAGAAAAAGACTATGTGGTTGCCTCCTATCAGGTGAGAGGGAGAGGGAGGAAGAGAGAGTGTGTTCTTACTATAATGTAAATATACACTGTTCCATTTGCATTTACCTAAACATTTATTTTGGATTTGCAGGTCACTCACAATATACTCAAGTCCCATGCTGAGGCCTGGCATCTCTATAATGATAAGTACAGGAAGCAACAAGGCGGGAAAGTAGGCATTGCATTGAACTCTGACTGGGCTGAGCCTACAGACCCCTCCAGACCTGAAGACTTAGCAGCTGCAGATCGCTACCTGCAGTTCATGCTGGGCTGGTTTGCACATCCCATATTTGTGGATGGAGATTATCCTGCGACACTGCAGAATCAGATAAAAGAGAAAAAAGAAGAGTGCGTCTCTGAGCCTGCAAGACTCCCTGTTTTCACTGCTGAAGAGAGCAAGAGAATACGTGGAACAGCTGACTTTTTCGGATTAAACCACTACACCTCTCGGTTGGTCAACCACAGTGATGGTGGCTGCATCCCTGGTCCTCAGGGGGTTGGTAACTTCCAGGCACACGTGGACCCTTCATGGTCGTCAACAGCTTCTGACTGGATCTATTCTGCACCTTGGGGTCTCAGAAGGCTTCTAAACTACATTTCTACAGAATACCTAAATGTTACCAGAGTGCCTATCTATATAACTGGGAATGGAATGCCTACTGAGTACAGTGGTGACACTCTCAATGACACCCATCGAATAGACTACATGAAGAGTTACATCAATGAGGCCCTAAAAGGTTAGCTTCTGGAATTTCTCTTACAAGAAAGCATTTGTTACTCAATTTTGAAAGAATTTAAACTGTAACATGCTGTTGTCTTCCTCCATTTTTTAGCAATAGTGTTAGATGGAGTGGATGTGCAGCGATTTACAGTGCAGTCACTCATGGATGGATTTGAGGGAAAACAAGGGTACAGCCAAAGATTTGGTCTTCACCACATCAACTTTGAAGATGCAGACAGACCAAGAACCCCAAAGCAATCTGCATATTTCTACTCTGACATTATAAAACAAAATGGATTTGGTTCACCCAAAGGCAATGTATTTAAAGGGGCAGAGATGCAACTCACCCGTCGTCCAACTGCTTTGTCACCGTCAGAGGTTCCATCTAAATCAAAGGTTGTCTGGGAGAAATTCTCACTCCAGTCAAAATTCCAGAGAAAAATGTACCACTACGGCACTTTTTCACAAGGATTCAGCTGGGGAGTATCGTCATCAGCTTACCAGATTGAAGGTGGCTGGAATGCTGATGGGAAGGGGCCCAGCGTCTGGGACACATTCACTCACAAGCCTGGCAGTATTCTTGCTAATGGAGATGTGGCCTGTGACAGCTATCACAGACTTGAAGAAGACCTCTACATGCTTCGTGCTCTGAGGGTGAAGGCGTACAGATTCTCTTTGTCCTGGTCCAGGATTTTTCCTGATGGTCAGCGTGCCTCCCTGAACCTGAAAGGTGTTGACTACTACAACAGACTCATTGATGGCCTCATAGCATATAACATCACTCCCATGGTGACACTCTACCACTGGGACCTCCCTCAAGCCTTGCAAGATCTTGATGGCTGGGAAAATGTAACTGTGACTGAATTTTTTAATGACTTTTGTGACTTTTGCTTTGCCACCTTTGGAGACAGAGTGAAATTTTGGATGACCTTCAACGAGCCTCAGACAATTGCGTGGTCAGGATATGGACTTGGACAGATCCCCCCAAATGTTAAGAATCCAGGAACTGCACCATACAGAGTTGCACACAACCTTATAAAAGCACACGCTAAGGCTTACCACACTTACCATGATAAGTATCGCAAATATCAAGGTGGTCTGGTATCCATTGCTCTCAGTGCCAGTTGGATCGAGCCTAAAGATGTTAATGTCCCAAATGAAGTGGCAGCTGCTGATCGTGCTCTGCAGTTCAAAGTGGGTTGGTTTGCACACCCCATTTTCAAGACTGGTGACTATCCTGATGCAATGAAGTGGCAAGTTGGAAACAAAAGTGAGCTTCAAGGACTGTCAGAGTCAAGACTACCTTCCTTCACTGACGAAGAAAAGAGCTTCATTAAGGGAACTGCTGACATCTTCTGTGTAAATCATTACACCACAAAGATTGCACGGCATGCTACATTGACACTTAAAACACAATCTTATAAATATGACCAGGACTTGTCAGAAGAAGAGGAAGAAGATTCGATAACTACTGCCATCAGTAACCAGGGAGCTGTTGCATGGGGTTTGAGAAGACTCCTTAACTGGATCAAAGAGGAGTATGGAGATCCAGAGATTTACATTACTGAGAATGGGGTGGCTACAGACAGTGAGACCACAGTTGATGACCCTGCCAGAGTATTTTATTACAAGACCTATATTGATGAGGCTTTGAAAGGTACACTGACTCAAATACTTTTCTTCAGAGATATATAAATGATTTTCACGACTGATGAAGATTTTATCTTTCATTTGTCTGTGTATTTTTTAATAACAGCCTGTGACCTTGATGGTGTGAAGCTGAAAGGGTACATAGCGACGTCTCTCATGGATTCTTTTGAGTGGCTCAATGGGTACAAGGTTGGATTTGGTTTACACCATGTGAATTTCACTAACCCAAACCAGCCAAGGACACCCAAATATTCGGCTCATGTCTACTACCAAGTTATAAAAAACAATGGTTTTCCTGTGCCATATGATGAGATGATGCATTATGGACATTTCCCAGATGATTTTATTTGGAGCACTGCAACAGCAGCCTATCAGGTAACTGTTTAGAAGAAACACTTTATCACAGCTGGATCAGTAAATCGCATACATATTCCATACTCTGTTTTCAACTATTTAAATCCCTGTTTTACATTTACTGTCTCCAGATTGAAGGAGGATGGAGAGCAGATGGAAAAGGTCTCAGTATTTGGGACAAGTTTGCTCACACTCCTCTCCGAGTGTCCAATGATGACAATGGGGACATAGCCTGTGACAGTTACCATAAAATAGAAGAGGATGTTGCAATATTGAAGCAACTCAAAGTGACCCATTATCGATTCTCCATATCCTGGCCGAGGGTGCTTCCTGATGGCACCACGAAGCACATAAATGAGGCTGGACTTAACTATTACGACAGACTGGTGGATGCTCTGCTTGCTGCAAACATCCAACCTCATGTATGTGTAATTCTTGCCAGCATGTCAAAAAAAATTTTTGCAACAGAAATCCAGCCATTTCTGTAAACCTTAACTGTTTCTCCTTTGCTGTCAGATCACTCTCCACCATTGGGACCTTCCACTAGCTCTGCAGGATATTGGGGGCTGGGAGAATGAGACTATTATTGCCAAATTCAGGGATTATGCCGACCTCATCTTTGACCGTCTTGGCCACAAAGTTAAATTTTGGATCACCATTAATGAGCCCTACAATATAGCAGCTGTAGGTAATGGCTATGGAGCAGCTGCCCCAGGTATGTGTTTACTGTCTACCTCATTCCAATGTATGCTCACTTGTTTGGTGATTTGATTTTATCAAAACCGTATTCATCCACAATTTATTAATTTATTGTTCTATTTGTGCCACCTAGTGATAAGATCACAAGGAAATTATGGCCTATGTAAAAATTTGAATCTGTCTCAAAGGACAGTGTTATGAAACAGTCTGTTTTCTGTAAATCAGGTCTCCATCTTGACCCTTCTAGACCACAATGACAAAAAGCATAAAGCTAAACAAACAAGCAAATGTATCTCTTACTCCGTCTGTGTGTGTCCAGGAAACAGTTTCCGACCAGGCACTCTGCCCTATATTGTGGCTCACAGCCTTATTAAAGCTCACGCTGAGGTCTGGCACCTCTACAATGACAAGTACAGGGCCAAACAGAATGGCGTGATCTCCATTACCATCAACTCTGACTGGGCTGAACCCAGAAATCCCTATAAGCAGGAGGACATTGACGCTGCCAGACGTGTGGTGCAGGTACTTTAAAACACAAAAAAGGAAATACTTTTCAGTGTATTATTGTTTGCAGAACATTTTACATAAGACATGAAGGGCAATAGTTGGAGTTAAGGTTTGTAATAGCTGACCTGTGTTTCCTTGTGCAGTTCACCCTTGGCTGGTTTGCCCATCCCATATTTAACGGAGACTACAGCAACATGATGAAGACAATCATTCGAGAGCGAAGCTTAGCTGGCAATCTGCCAAAATCTCGGTATTATAACAACTAAGATTAAGGCTTAAAAGAGAAATAATGGAAAATTATTTTGTATTTAAATTTACTGAGTTCAATACAATCTCTCCAGGCTGCCGGAGTTCACTCCTGATGAGATTAATAGGATTAAAGGTACCTATGATTATTTTGGGTTCAACCATTATACCACGGTCCTGGCATTCAATTTGGACTATAAAAATCTTCAGCACATTGATGGTGATAGGTAAGCAAGTACCAACATATCTACAATAATCAAGTGGCAGAAGCAAATTATACATAGTCATGTGATGAGCTGAAAATTATGTTTCTACTTCATAGTGTGCATTATATCAAAATTCATTTTTGCGAAATAAAAACGTCTGATTTGAAATACTCAGGAGTGCAGGAACAATTCATGATCGCACTGCGCTGGATTCGGGTTCAGCCTGGCTGAAGATCACACCATTCGGATTCCGGAGAATATTAAACTTCATTAAGGAGGAGTATGGAAATCCACCTATCATCATCACAGAAAATGGTATCTCAGAGCGGGGGCCTATTGACCTAAATGATGCTCACCGGAGCTACTATTATGAAAAATACATCAACCAGGTGCTAAAAGGTATCAAACTACAATTTTCACCATATGTTTGAAATAGATTCTTGTCAAAATGATAACAATTTAACAATGTAAAGTGCATGTAAAGTATCTCTATGTAATGGATGCAGAATAATGACTCTGTATCACTGTGCGCATTTTCTCCCCCCAGCTGCCTTGCTAGATAATGTGGATATCCGTGGTTACACAGCTTGGTCGCTGATGGACAACCTGGAGTGGGCCACTGGCTTTTCAGAGAGATTTGGCCTTTTCTATGTCAATCGCTCAGACCCTAAACTGCCTCGAGTGGCCAAGAAATCTGTTGCCAACTACTCCACCATCATCAAGTGTAATGGATTTCCTGACCCCGCCTATGGGCCCCATGAGTGCATGACCTCCGTACCTGAAAGTACAGGTAAACAAGAGTTGCTCAGATACCTGTTCTTACTGACGAACTTGAGGAACTCTACAGAAGGAACTCTAAAATCAAGCAATCAGTTATGTAATGTACAGTATCTAAAATGTATTGTGATATACTGACCCATAGTTATGCCCATAGTAGTGATTTTTATAAAATCTAGTATATCGTAATGTTGTTACCTTTGGACAGAGCCAGTTTCCTCATGCTTTCAGTCTTTATACTTTAGGCTAAGCTAAAGGTAACTACTGCCTGGCTGTAGCTTCATATTTAACTGACATAAAAGTGGTACTGATCTTCTCATCTAACTCCAGACAAATAGGTGTTTTTTTCTCAACATGTCAGACAATTTCTTCAACAACCTTCAGTGATAGTGACAGAAGTAGAATTTTTGTGGACTAGTAGGCCTAGATCTCCTGTGCCCACATTTAAAGTGTGAAAAACAAGTACGGTTTAGATTTACAGTTAGTCAGCAACTTCTTTAAAATGAATGTTATGTCTTCTCTACAGAATCCAGTGGCTACACTGTGAGCTTCCTGGGAATGGAGCTCTCTATCGGTGAAGCTGAGATCGGACTTTACACCACCTTTGCTCTACTGGTCGTTTCAGTGTTTGTGGCTATTTGTTTATCTGTTTGCCTCTGCAAAGCAAAAAAAAAAGCTAGAAAATGAGAACAAGGAACAATCTGAGGAAATTCTAACTGCAAATATTCAGAGTTGTAATGAACTGAACTGTCTCAGTAATCTAATATCTGAGCTGCTTATTCATAGAAATTCTTTTGATAAAACTTCCTGCAAGTTAATAAAGCTAGAAATACATATTTAAGAGGCTGTAAAGTCTAAATTCTTGTGCTGATTGACAGAATGTCTGTTTTTCATTCATCCCATAACATATCCCATATATCACTGTTGTTCTCAATTCTCAGTTTATGGTCTTCATGGTTCTAAAATCTCTAAATGATCCATGTGATTTGATCCACAGCTAAAACTGACTCCCTGGAAGGGTATCATGCAATGTAACCACAGTGAATCCCACAAGTACTGTCCTTCATCTGTGGTGGCACGTCTGTCTGGATTCAAAAGAGTAAGACACAAACAAGTCATTTCTATAAGTAATTTCTGGTTACAGCTCCAGTCAAAAAAGTGACATAACCTTCCACTTTGATCAAGCCAAATATTAACATTTCTTTGACCACGTTTATCTAGTCCTAGCGCCCACGCACTTAAGTCCGGACTGCAGCACAAAGTGTTGAGACTTTAGTTTTTTCTGCAATGAGAAGTGTTGTAAGATGCTGTACCTTAAGTATAAAATATGCATCATCTGCACTTAGATTGTGAAACAAAAGATATTGCACCATGTATGAAATACTGACTCGCAGAAGCAGACATCTGTTCTGTTACTCAACAATGCCATACATGCTCTATGACTATCGACGTGATGAAAGTTGAGGAAAAGTCAACTTTCGGTCATTCGTTTTTGAGACTGTAGCTGTTACTGAAGATCTGATGCTTGGAACAAAATCACAGGGTCTCTTAAACTCCATGGCTGTGATCACACAGGCTGCAGGTTAAACTACACCTGTGGTTCAAAATTAACACTGTAAAAAAAGCCTAATGCCACTTGAGCTGCACAGAGGGCTTAAGGGGACATTCAGACCCTCTAAAAGTTCCTAAACCATTGACAACCCAATGAAGGAAACAATCATATTGTCTAACTAATGTAAGATTTCCTAACTGCATTTGAAAGAAAGTATACATGCACTGAAGTTACAGCTAGTTTAAGATTTTTATATAGATATAGATATTATTGATACTGAGGTAAATTATGTGGTATACTGTATGGGTAAATATGATGTACATTTGTATAAACTGATTAAAAAAAACTGACATTTGTGATCATCAAAGTGTTGGTGGTAGTTCTGAATATTTCCTGAGCAGTTAAGTCTGAACGGTGTCTGAACTGAAAAGTAAAAAATTTGAAAGATTGAGTGTATTTTTCCACTAAAATACAGCATTATAGGACATTCATTCATTCATTCATTCAGGATCATTTGTCCAGTTTAACTGCAATTTAGCTAAACCTATTCTTGGTTGAACCGCGCATGCAACTACCTTTAAACCCTTTATGGTGCCAGTTTAGCTGAACCAGTTTCATATTGCACCAAAAACATTCAGATGTGAGAGAGCAACAGCCTCTTTAAGTAAGGTAAAGTAAATTAATGTATTACTGAACCCCCTCTCAAAGTTTAACTTCTTAAAACACTGGAATAATTTCTCTATGCAAGTCTATAAAAGGAACCAGTCATTAGCTGACTTTGCCCATGAGATGAGATGTTGCAGTTACTTATCAAAATCAAACAAAATAATTAGCTGGAACTAAAAAAAAAAAAATGCATGCAATAAATCCAGACTGAAACCACTTGGAAAAGCTGGCATTTGTTGAAAAAAATTTATTTTAAAAACTAACCACAAAGTACTATCAATACAAAAAGTATAAAAAGTACAAAAAGTGTTGCTCAAAAATAACTTGAGATGACAACATTTGAGTTGGCACTAATGGCACTGTGGGTATGATTCAAAATACAAAAGATGGCATCTTAGAGCGCATTCAAGGCATTGAATTCACATTAAAATCATGACATGGTTTACAACTCTCGTCGAGACTCTGGAGCAGTGACAACACTAATCCAAAAATCAGCACTTTCAGACGTGGAGCATGACTTATATCATCCCTCATGTAACCAACAGATACAATTCAATTTGGGTCTGTACGGAAAAGCTGTGTTGCGATTTAACTCAAATTGTACCATTTTCAGAATGCACCAGTCCATGGAGTGAATCGGGCGCCGGGGGGCTAAGACAGCAGTGAATGTCATTCTTTGAAAATCAAAAACAAGCCACAGTGACAGAGCCTCTTTTCAATACAATACTCAAAACTAATACAAAAATAAAGAACAGTATCAAATACACGTTTAAACATTACAAGACAATATCAAGAGTTACATGTTTTTCAAGCATTACCCAGGTTTGTTTATTCCTTTGGACAAAGGCACCCCAAGTGTGTTCCAGTTACCATCGAGGCACCAGGCTTCGGAATGCTGACTGGTGCAGCGCCAACATTGTCAAAACAACTGACAGAAACATTTGTTTGCAGATTAACATCTCAGAAAGTCTTCATCAGCATGACAATAACTCCAGTACCTTTCTTTTATTGAGTGGTGCCTTGTCTGTTGTTTGCGTCTACAAGCACTCACTCACTGATTCACTTCCTCACAAAGCACAGGGTTCTTACAGTTTAAACACCTTTTTTACAAAAAATGCCATAGAAAAAAATTAAAGTTCCAGTTTAGGTCTAAGGCAAACTTGAGATGCGCTCACTGAACTTCCAACAGATGACAAACTCTTAAAAATGACTAATTGCTCTAAGTCTCATAATAAAAAAAAATATAGAAAAAGAAAAAGAATAGCTGCCCTGAGGGAGAAGGACACGTTAGCCGTTCTTGCTGCACGGCGGTAGTTTGTAAGCACTTTGGATCTTCAGACAGGCTGGTGTCTCAAGTATTGCTGGGTTGAGACGACCTTTCTCCTCGTTTGACTCGATGCTCGACCGCGACTGGCCGTAACACTGGACGGCTTGGGCTGACTTCATCCACCTCAAGCAAATTCATGTCTCACACACACACACACACACACACACACACACACACACACACACACACACACACACACACACACACACACAAACACAAACACACACACGCGCGCGCGCAGACACACCCTCAATCTCACTTTGATTCCCTTATGTCCGCTCACTGATCCTGATGTAAAGATAAATCTATAATGTCAGCTGGGCTGTGCAGAACCTATGCACGGAGACCTGTGGACAAAGAGATGGCACCGATGTCAGTAAAGCATTTTGTGTTGATCACAGCACAATAAAGGTTAAACAGTATGAATGCTGTGAATGAATGAAAAGGTTGGAAGGCTAACCTTTCTCGCACGTACTGCTCTGCTTCTCCTGGGCAAAGTTTAGTCTGTTCTGCTCCACTGCGGTACCGTTGGACTCCGGGCTGCTGCTGCGCGACGGGCTGCTCTCCTCATTCTGGTAAGCCATATCCAGATGCTGCTGGGCCAGTTTTAGGTGTCTGCGCAGCCTTTCCAGCTCCCGCGATGACGCCTCATCCCCGAATGACTCGCGACCCGAGTCTCCCAGGTTATCCCTGAAGCCCATTTTCCCCGATGGGTCCTTCTTCAGAGCGGTGTGGTAGCCTGGAGGTGCAGAGGGCTGGCGGCAGATGGAAGACCTCTGGCTGGCCAGAGCTGGGTGACGGGGGGTGGGAGGCCGAGGTCGTGGTGCGCAAAAGCAGTCCCGAATGCCACTGATGCCGAGGTGAAGGATCTCCAACACGGTGAAGAGCAGACACAAGGCGCTGACGGCATACATGATGAGCAGGAAGATCGTTTTCTCTGTGGGACGTGAGACAAAGCAGTCCACAGTGTGTGGGCAAGGAGAGCGTGTGCACACATACGACGGTACCACTTCCAGCCCGTAAAGGATGTACTGTCCGAACAGGAACGAGACCTCAAAGATGGCACGCGACAGCAGCTGAAAGACGTACACCTTCATCAGGCCGTCGCGCTTGATGCGACGCCGTCCGTCGTGCTTTTTGCTCGGCTTCTCAACAGCTTCCTTTTCCTTTTCTGGCTCAATCTCTTCCAGAATCATGGGGTCCTCCTCTCCATTATCCTCCGCTTCCTCATAGTCCCGGTTTGCGCCGCGGCTCACTATCGGCATCCTCTTCCTGCCCCGTGGACGGTAATCATCGTCCTCCATGCGGGCAATCTTATGCATGGCAAAGCCAAGGTACATGATGGTGGGGGTGGTGATCATAATCACCTGAAACACCCAGAAGCGAATGTGCGACAGCGGCGCGAAGGCATCGTAGCACACATTCTCACAACCAGGCTGCTGAGTGTTACACACAAATTTACTCTGTTCATCGTAGTAGATTGACTCGCCCCCAACAGCCGTCAGCACAATGCGGAACACAATGAGGAGGGTGAGCCAGATTTTGCCCACAAAGGTGGAGTGGTTGGAAATCTCATCCAACAGGCGTGTTAGGAAGCTCCAGCTCATTTTGACCCTGGAACAGAGGCAAACCTCTCAAACCTGCGCAGAAGAAAAAAAGATCTGTTAATTTTAAAGTCTTTACCAACAAAGTGACTACTGACAAAAAAAATTAGCATAAACTACAAAACAAACAAAGGGGTGGTAATTTGCAAAGACAGAACTGTTAGCAAACAAAGAGAGAATTAAACTGACACAGACATATCAAAATAACTTGGTCACAATCAAGGTGATGGCTCAGACCAGGGTAAATGTTACATGTTGACCCGTTGGCGCACCTCAGTATGTAAGTGCTCATCTGGACTCCCTCTGTTATTGCAACAAAAAGCCTCAAGGTGGAGCTATTGTGTCACTAACAAAGCTGCGAGGTCCCAAGCCAACCCCCCTGCTATGATATAGGGTACGCTTGGACAGACATCCCTGAGAGGGTCTCAGTAGATGCTGTCACCAAATAATTCAACAACAACCAGACTGCTGTCTAAAGACTGAAGCGAGATCACCTTCTTTGAAGACAGTCATCTTGAGGAACATCACACTGAAAAACGTGATGAAATAAACGTGACGAGCTCTGGATTCACAAAGCATTCCAGTGGATTAGACAAAGTAACCACATGCCTAAAAGTACCAGCAAACCTCAACACGTATATCCCATAATTCACAAAGCAGTGACCTTAACCAGGATTACCACACTTTTCCCACTTTTTCAACACAGTCCTGTGAAACTTAGAGCTGCTTTTACATACACACACACCCCCACACACACACACACCCACACCCACACACACACACACACACACACACAAATTATATTCTCGCCTGTACATTTTAAATATACTGCACACTCGCAGCACACTCAACCGCTGCTAGTCGTGGTTTAATAATCTGACTGCGGCTACCACAGCGGAGTAAAGAGCTGCTAGTGAAAACTCTAAATGAAGAGCTCCTGTGGTTTCACACCATATGTGTCCAAGCTTCTAACAAACTTCTGCAGAGTAATTATCCACTACTATAAACTACCAGGCTTTTTTATTTATTGAGATTCGGAAAAGATTGTACTGTTCCATCTCTCACCTTCAGACCTATTTCTCTTCTCCTTTCTATTACTTTTACTTCTTGACTTGTCCTGGAGATCAACAAGCTGCGAGCTGCTCTTAGCCAGGGTTAAAAGCAGTCCTTAGTGTGTAAAATCACAAGTCTTGGAAAGTGCAGATTCCTTCTAGTAAAACTAGGCAGCTGCAGATCTCACAGACTACTACCAGGCATCAAGCAGCCAGTGGAAAAATCAGGAATTCTTGGCCCTCCATGGCACAGGATGGGACAGGTATTCCTAACAACACATTTTCCTTTAATGTGGTCCCAGTGCTTCAGGTAAGGATGGGGATCTAAAACCTATGCTAAGCTTTTTCTTAGATACAAAATAGACTCTACAGACAGATAAAGCTTAAGGCGGACAGATTATCTACCCAAATCTAAATCTAATATTTGACTATTTTTATTATCTAAAAGTTGTCGTAAATTTAACAATAACTTACAATCCTAGAGGAGGAACAAAGAACATCATTACATCCATAATTAAACCAATCACCCACATCGTGAAACCAAAGAACTTCAGATGCTGGAAAAGCCACCTCCAGTCAGTCCTAGGACTCAAGCAACAAAGTGATATTCAGTGTTCCCTTTCAGTAGTGGCAGTGCCAAAGTGACAATGCACTGTCCAAACTATAACAGAGAAGCGTTAGAGATAACACACCCTCCAAAAGCCAAAGAGGTCTGATAGAGATACATACAATGCAAACTACTTGCACTGGGTGACTTCCGAGGTGCAAAGAATATTTTATACGTAATTTGATCTTTAACATGAAGGAAACTAAGATCAATAAAAAGTTAAAATAAAGCACACACGGTTCCACTGAGCAAGCACAACTCCGGGAACAGTGTCAAGAAGAATGGACTTGAATAAGCACTCACTTTCTTGATTGATCCCATGGCTGACCGACGTTAGGACGTCGTGATAAAACTTAGAAACACAGCTTTCCCCCAGAAAATGAGATTCTGTTGACCGGAGAAGGCAAACGAGGAGAGGGAGGGGGACAGGACGCGATCCCTGCGCGTTCCTCCATCGCCAAATCCAGTCGACACAGTCGAGATGCCCGATTAAATTACCAAAATACTCTGCATACCGGCAGTAATACAAAGGCATGTGGCACGAATGGCTACAAATTTGCGCCAATGTGTCGTAAATCGCAAATAATCCACATACCTTGACCAGTTTTAAGGCTTTAATTAGGCTAGCGCTACCTGCTTCCAGTCTGTGCGCGTAAACTTAAGTTAGCCTTTACAACAACAGATTTAAGGTCACAGACGCTGCTTGTGTGAACGAGGCTTGTTACGAACACTGAAATCACATCAGAGGCTTTATAAACAACTCACATTTCCTCCGGCACAAAGGTTAAAGCTATAACTTGAGCCAAAAAAGCACCATTGTTAGCCAAAGCTAAAACGCTGCGCCGCGATGCTGCGTTTGCCGCGATTTGTTTGCGTGGTTACGTTTTGGTTTTTTTTTGTTTTGTTTTTTTTACCTTCAGTTGTGATTTTGGGACCTCTGCTTCGGCCCGACGGCTCCTTGGAGTTGTCGCTTGGTACGAGAGCTTTTCCGTCCTTTTCTCCTTATTGCAGGAGGAAGTGCAGATTCCTTCTAGTAAAACTAGGCAGCTGCAGATCTCACAGACTACTACCAGGCATCAAGCAGCCAGTGGAAAAATCAGGAATTCTTGGCCCTCCATGGCACAGGATGGGACAGGTATTCCTAACAACACATTTTCCTTTAATGTGGTCCCAGTGCTTCAGGTAAGGATGGGGATCTAAAACCTATGCTAAGCTTTTTCTTAGATACAAAATAGACTCTACAGACAGATAAAGCTTAAGGCGGACAGATTATCTACCCAAATCTAAATCTAATATTTGACTATTTTTATTATCTAAAAGTTGTCGTAAATTTAACAATAACTTACAATCCTAGAGGAGGAACAAAGAACATCATTACATCCATAATTAAACCAATCACCCACATCGTGAAACCAAAGAACTTCAGATGCTGGAAAAGCCACCTCCAGTCAGTCCTAGGACTCAAGCAACAAAGTGATATTCAGTGTTCCCTTTCAGTAGTGGCAGTGCCAAAGTGACAATGCACTGTCCAAACTATAACAGAGAAGCGTTAGAGATAACACACCCTCCAAAAGCCAAAGAGGTCTGATAGAGATACATACAATGCAAACTACTTGCACTGGGTGACTTCCGAGGTGCAAAGAATATTTTATACGTAATTTGATCTTAAACATGAAGGAAACTAAGTTCAATAAAAAGTTAAAATAAAGCACACACGGTTCCACTGAGCAAGCACAACTCCGGGAACAGTGTCAAGAAGAATGGACTTGAATAAGCACTCACTTTCTTGATTGATCCCATGGCTGACCTGTCAGGCTCTTTGAGGAGATCATTGATTTTGGTCTACAGTGATTAAGAGTCCACATTCTGTGGACTCTGTTTACATGTAAAAAAACACACAGGGAGAGAGGGCCAGAGATCATATGAGGTCGATTGTTCTCTAGATTGCATGTATGGCCCTGTTGTCTTCACCACTAATGTCAGCACGCAGTGAAACTCATTTCTCCACAAATGCCCCATTCATAGTTGCCTATGTTTCTCACTGCCTTTATGATATTTGCCCATTTGCTGCTCACAGTGACTCCCATCATCATTAACCTTGATCTGTGGCTTTCTGCAGCACTGCCTACATGCTCCTACAGCTGCACCTGAGAGACAGCATAACGAGTTCAGGGCAAAGTTTCAACATCAAGATAACTGACAAATGCCTCAACTCGGTGGAGCTTTGCGGTTTCCAACTGAAAATGCCACAGAGGAATTCAAAGACTGCACATGGGAAAAATCAACGATTGTGAGCTAGCTCAGGGCTTTGTGTTAAGCTATATTCTGTCGTCACAGTGATCATGTGTGTCGGCTAAAATGTAGCCTACAATGCTCTTCTGTCTGGCTGCAAGAGACATGTAAGTAATGCAAGTCAACTGTGCACACAGTGCTTGTAATCTGGGTTAACGGTTAGGCTTTGCCTCAAGCTACCTGTCAAAATGTGACACCCTATCCAATGAATGCCACTGCTTCAATTAGGGTTGGGCTGATGTAAAAGGAAAATAAATTCAAACTGGTTTGATATTAAGCCAAACACCAGACCGGTAGAACTGAATTTGATGGGACTCAGCCACTCCCAAGCGGAAAATCATGATGAGAGTAACGGCACCATGGGAACTGTGTTTCAGCCATTCAACGTATCCTCTTCTAAGGTTTAACATCAAAATAATAAAGTAAGCCTTCAGGCAGGTGCAGCTTTAGAAACATCAAAATGCTTATGTCTAGAAACAAATAGGCCTCAGAAAATATGCTGTTCCACTGCACAACACATCTCAAGCAGCCTCTGACTGGCTGACAAATTCAACCCAAGGCATCATGGGACATCATGAGTAGACAGCTAGCAACCCTACTAACTGTTTAAAACACTGAAAAATGGATATATAATCACAGAAGACATTCGGTGTTGCATTTATTGAACAGTCTCCTTAAAGTCACTGAAGTTCAAGGCTGGATTACAAAGCTTGTGAAAGACACCAGTCACACCAGAAGCCTAACTGGAACTAATCGTCCTTCTGGGAAACAAATAAAGCATGAAAGAATTTAAATTGACCCAAGCCTACCTCACATACACTGAGCGAACACGTGTCTAACCCCTGCATTTGCAGACGCTTTGCCAGGAGTGTTGTTGCAGGTTTCAAGACTTTCAGACCTGGTGTGTAGGTGCTGCTATTCTGTGTTCCTTACTGCCAGTGCAAACAAAGCCAGCCACAGAGGACCGGTGGTGCTTTTCCAACATTTTTGTACTTACAGTGAAATCTACGGAACAAAACTGGCGGATAAACCACTTAGCTAGTTCAAATTTCATCAATGTCTGACCCAAACATGCCGCAGTGTCTGTGTATGTGTGCGCTCCATGTGTTTGGACTCCACTTAACCGCAACCCAGAACAAATAATCTGACTGCATGGTAAGTTTTGCCAGCTGGCCCGCTGAAGACGCCTCTCCATTGGTGTCTGAACACAGCGAGGTGAGAAAACATTGCAAACATTACCCTGTATGCTAGATGCTGTTTAAACAGCTTCTTCTAGGCAGTAAAGGCAGCCATGGAAATTTACAGATTTCAGCTCGACAAACAGCTTTGGACGCTACAGGTACGTCTCATCCAGGTAATTTCTTTGAATGTAAGAGGCTATAGCATAACTGGTTCTGGATTTGAGGTGGTGTTTGACTTTATAAAGCATTTAAAACTTTATTTACATCCTCAATCGTGTGCATTTCCCAGTAAGATGCTGGTCTGTGTCTACTGTTGATCAGACACACAACAAAACCTCTCACCAAAGCCTTTTTATTCTCTACATCTACGTCTCATGTCGGCTTGTATCTCCATCTGTGCCTGTTTCCAAGCAAAGAGCAAAGAAAAGCTGCAGAGTTTCAACACTGGCCGAGCCCCCGCAGAACAGAGGGGCTTTTGTGGCTCTCACATCTGGGGGGCTAGTTAAGGTTCTCCCTCCTTTAGGCCGACCCAAAGCCTGAAGATGCCCTTGGCTTGGGGAGGACGAAAGGGGACTAGAATATTTGGAATATAAATCAAATCCCGGGGTGACATTTACATCACTGTGGAGGCGAAACTTGGGAATAACTCATTCGCATCAATGTGAGCCATAAAAACTGGATACGCAAGTTGTTGGAGGAAAATATGAAGACACATAAAATAAAATGCGCGGGGGTTCGACTGTTTTAAAGCACGGGCGCTGTAAAACGGAATAGAGAATTAATCCACTTCGCACGCGGAGCATAAAAAAAATCCGCCTCGTGCCTAACGGGACAACGTCACCACGGCGTTCCACATGCTTCCAGAACCACGAGTCGATGGTTCGTTAAGACAACGCAGAAAACGTTAACAACCACGTCGTTTGAGCAAAGTTAGGACGTCGTGATAAAACTCAGAAACACAGCTTTCCCCCAGAAAATGAGATTCTGTTGACCGGAGAAGGCAAACGAGGAGAGGGAGGGGGACAGGACGCGATCCCTGCGCGTTCCTCCATCGCCAAATCCAGTCGACACAGTCGAGATGCCCGATTAAATTACCAAAATACTCTGCATACCGGCAGTAATACAAAGGCATGTGGCACGAATGGCTACAAATTTGCGCCAATGTGTCGTAAATCGCAAATAATCCACATACCTTGACCAGTTTTAAGGCTTTAATTAGGCTAGCGCTGCCTGCTTCCAGTCTGTGCGCGTAAACTTAAGTTAGCCTTTACAACAACAGATTTAAGGTCACAGACGCTGCTTGTGTGAACGAGGCTTGTTACGAACACTGAAATCACATCAGAGGCTTTATAAACAACTCACATTTCCTCCGGCACAAAAGTTAAAGCTATAACTTGAGCCAAAAAAGCACCATTGTTAGCCAAAGCTAAAACGCTGCGCCGCGATGCTGCGTTTGCCGCGATTTGTTTGCGTGGTTACGTTTTTTTTTTTTTTTTTTTTTACCTTCAGTTGTGATTTTGGGTCCTCTGCTTCGGCCCGACGGCTCCTTGGAGTTGTCGCTTGGTACGAGAGCTTTTCCGTCCTTTTCTCCTTATTAAAAGAAAGCCCCCCCCTGCTCTTTTATCAAGCCATCCAGTTTTTCCTTCCCTGCGAGGAGCTCGTCTCCAGTTGTGTGTTGTACTGCGGGGTGAGGACAAAGACTGTTCCCAAATCCCCCCTCCTCGCCACCCCCTTTCTCCTCCCAGTTTCAGCCGGGCACCCCACCCCCTGTCTGCGCAGAGTGGAGGAAAACGATCAACTGCCAGCATTCCTGATGCAATCCATGCTTCGTCTTTCAGTTATAACTTTACCCTGAATTCAGTCTTGGACTGCAATCTGCAACACCAGAAAGACCCCAGAAGCAAGGAATGACCTCTGTCTTTAGTGAAAAAACTAAATAAAGCAGCTGGAAATGTGCTTAGCATTTGGAGTACACAATTTTCCAGCAATGCAAAGTATTTGGATTGTTGCCAAAAGAACTACAAGTACCTTTAGTGGCGCTTCATGTCACAACCTGCAGATGTGTCAAACACGTGCAGCTTGAAGCAGCAGGTGAAGACAAACACTGGGCACACGTGGTGTGACAGGAGGCATCTTCCTTGTTTCTCTTGGGGATGTGGATCGCAAGAATACGCCTTCCTGCAGATGTAGATATTCGGAAGTTGTTGTCAACTGGAGGCCCCTTCCTCTGTGTCACACTTTCTTTTGGCAAGGGTCACACGTGCCCCAGGCTAACCTACAGCCCCCAGCTTTGCATCTCCTTGAGGCTACATCCACACTTGATAATGTTCATTACCAGAAGACAAAGTCAAGTTAACTCTATTTTAAGCCTGGATTTATGCCCCATTAGGACTTAAGAAGGGGTCTAGAGCAGCGGTGTCATGAATCACAGAGTGAATAGCCAGTTGTCTGAACTCAGCACTATGCGGCTCTGCTGGGAAAAAAAGAAAAATACCATCTGCAGTACGATATTAGCCTTACGCTCAATCAAAACTGAGATGTCCTTTAAGCGGCTGAATTTCCAGTAGGCTTACACTGCACTTCTCCTTGAGGAGCCACTTTAATGAGATATGTGCTGTTACCCAGATTAAATATTACAGGCATCCAGTCAGCATCAGTGTCCGGAGGTAGTCACTCAATCTGAATGATCGCACTGTTTTGTCTCCTTCGCTGCTCACCTATATCTCCAAACAAGAAACAGACAAAGCAGGATACTTTCACATAATGCTTGTTGTGAAAAGACACAAAGATCCGGGACTGTTATGTCATTTGGCTCATGTCTTTTGATAACTAGCCGCAGCTGGAGAAGGCCCATTTTTGCGAGCAGCGGTTATTGTTTAATATCTGCTGCAAACAGCAGGTCAGTCGAGGAATGCAAAGCCCTTCCCCCTTCTCAGGGAGCAGCGAAGCTCTATTGTGAACCACAAGCATGCTTTTATTCATAGGGTGCAATGTGGGGTGCCCTGGTAAACCACAGTCCAAATGACAGAGGAAGATAATGTGGAGACTGAGCAGCCCTGCCTCGTGGTTCCTCCAGACTATGAGCTAAAGCTGGCTCTCTTGTTGCTGGCACGGAATAAATTAGCCTATGTGCAGTTATTCTTGATATTGACGTACACCGGTTGGGATTATGAGCATGCCTGTTTACAACCAAGACATAAGGATGAACATGAACAGCTTACACTGAATGCATTTGCGTATGAACACCACAGAGTTTGCCTGTCTGTATTTTTAAAGGACAACCCAGAGCTGTTTTTCAGCTCCCAACTTTTTGTGAATACTGACGCAAGACATATAATCTGGTTTAAGGCTGCTTGCTCAAGTGGCCTCTGATTACCCAATAGAAGAGACTTAAACATTGTTCTATTGTTGTGGTGTTTCAGTGCGGGCATCAAAGTTTTTAAAAACATAAATAGCACGTCTATGATTCATCCATGTCGGTGTGGATATGGTCTAACACTACTCCTTTGTTACTGCTTCCGCTTCATACTGCTCTATACAACTTCAGTCTCTCCTTAACCACAACATGGGTCTGAACTGGCTGATCTTTATGAGTCCTTACTAACAGACATGTTTTCCTTCATGGTGACAGCTCCGCAGATATGATGTCGCAACATTTCCAAGGAGGTGAAAGGGCTTTGCTCAATATCTGCCCTCTTGTTTGCTTCAGAACCTGACCCACTGTGAATCATCCTCTTGTGATATTTGCTTTCCTGTCACAGACACCCGCTCGCACACATGCGCGCACACCCATTCGATCCACGAGTCAGCCTACAACTGTTTTTTTTTTGTTTGTTTGTTTTGCCTGAATGCTCGTGCAAGTCCTGCGTGGAAAGCCGTAGTGCTGTCCTTCAAGCAGTCCCAATCGACTCTTTTGTCAGCAGGAGAAGCTGACGACTGTGATTCCTCCACTGAACTTACGCAATGGTTCATCACCACGTTACAAATATACTGCGAAGGGATTCCCTTTCTCTTCATATTAACACCATCGAGCACACAAATGCTAAGATACATTCATATTTGGGTCGTTGAGGTAGCAGAAATGCTTGCTGCATGCTCTGACTGGTTTTAATCTTTTAACTTGCATTCTTTAGGCAGTCTCCCTGCCAACACAACCAGGAAAATGCACAAGGGTGCTGCTCATTTTATTGCTCTTTTGGCATTAGCGCGAGGTTAGCCTGGCAACCGTCCAAGATGACTTTAAAAAATGACCAGCTGTGTCTTTGCTGTAGGATAGACAGGAATTCCTTGTTGTGAAACTTTCTTGACATTATTAATTTGTCCACTCCTCGTGGTTATTTCTAATTCCTTTCTTCAACCATCCATACTTAGGCTGTCTGTCGAAGACACTGAGTTAATGTTCAGGTAGCAAATCTGCCTGCACCTGTAAAGTTCTGGCAATTACACACTGGACACAGAGTAATTAAGTTCGGCAGTGAAGCTAGCCCACGTTGTTGCAATACAATGGTGAAGTTGAGTTTTCTGCCAGCAAGACTAATGCTTTCCATCTGTGTGTTGTTTAGGAGGAGTGTATCCCAAATAGTGCCTAATAAGGGTCTGCGTCAGATCAGAATGACTCAGTTTAACTAAACCACAAACCATAACAGATACAGAGGGATCAGATTTGCTGTCATTGATTGAGAAGAGTTTTGGACTGCATGACTTTGCAACAGCCTATATTACAACAGAATAAGACACTATGGGCAATTAAACATGCTTACAGGCCAACATTCAAGATTTTATATTCGGAGGCGTCGTATATCATGGGTACAATCCAACATGTGTCAAATATCCAGAGGTGTTTCTGCCATGCATGCCAGGGAAAGTCAATGTAATTACAATGACCACAAATTGCTGTGGAGGTCTGTATTTTTAAACCCTGGCACTCAAGAGGAACTGGAAGTGTGACATTTATAGAGTGTTCCAAACACCCTCAGTCTTCAATATAAACTACACTTATACTGTAATTACCGGAGAAAGTTCGCAATTTAAAGATGTTGTGTTTGAGGAGCTTCTTTTCAAAGCAAGATAAGATCAATGGTGTCATATTCAATGAAATGATCACTGCCAGAAACGTGAAGATCGTGGGTCATCAAAGTTCGGCTGATGTGTGTTTTTTGTGTGTTGTAACTCTACATTTTGCAATGTGGGTTTGTGGTGGGAGGGGACGTAGACTCAGTGAGTGCATGAAAACTTTCTTCTGTGCAGTCTCTGAATTTTTCTGCCTGGTTTACTGCTCCTTCCTTGCTGGTTTACTGCTTGCTCTTCCTTCCTACTCCTGCCTATCACCCCACTTCCTGGACAGTGTGTAGAGGGGGACAGGGTGACTAGGCAAGGGGTAAAAGGGGATGGGTGGGCTTAATTTGCAAGGTCACCTCTCTGTTGCACGGGGGAGGGGGACTGATGTTCTAAACAGTGAGGATCCTTGCTTTGTTTTTACATCCTTGCAGTCATTCCATCTTTGTTCCTCCGTATGATGTTGGACAAAAAGGTGCTGTTTATTATTAATGGGTGCAGATCCCATTACCAATCCTCTCATGTGCACCATGCAGTCAACACCAGCACCCCTCAGCAGCATGGACTGGGTACAGTTGGAACAGACTGCACGTGGGGACACACAAAAGAAAGCTCAGTGCTTATAGGGAGGAGGGGTACAGAGTTACCATGGAAACAGACAGCCCTACCCCCGTAGCAGATGGTAGTGGTGAGGGTATCGGGGGCTGGGTGTAGTGTTGGCGGGATCCAGAGATGATTATCTGTCCCGGGTTCCCGTCCTGAGACAACAGCTTCTGTGTGTCTCAACAAAACAGGTGTCTTAGGCTCGTGTTGAAGTGTTTGTTAACGTAAGAAGTGAGCTCATTTCAAGTTAAAAGGGACTATTTCTTTTGTTTGCATTTTAACAAACTGTAGCTTGATTGAGTCTTTGATTGAATTTTTTTTGTTTGTTTGTTTTAACACACCGAAATTGTTGGTTCTAAGTTTCACAAGTTTTACCTGTTTCGGGTTCAGGTTTCAAGTGCAGCAAATGTTAACCCAGTTTACAGAAAATCAGAAAAAGAAAACGGAAATTAATGTGCATTTCCATCCACACATAAAGACAAACAGTTGGCTCTCCAACCAGTCAATAATTAACAGAAGAGGACGCTATGAGATGACAGAATTAAATGCCGATTAAAAACAACAGAAAACAAATGACAACACAATGAAATATGACTTTTATGTTTGTCTCGTATTAATTTGGAAACTATTAAAGTCCTCTCATTGCTCCACAGATCTCTTTTTGTCTGTACATCATGATTTATTCACTGCCGTCTGTTAGTCTGTTGCAATTGGGCTTTGTCACATGTTGCTCTTGTCAATACACCAACTTTTTAATCTTTGCCAAGCATGAAAATGTTTTCGCAATATCTTAAGTTTTTTTTTTCTTTGCAAATTCTCAGCATTGAAGAAATTCCTACCTAGTATAACTACACCATTAAGAGATGAAGGAAAGCCACAGTTCTGGTTCTGTGCAAGAACCCGTTCTAAAGTTCAGCCAAAGTGAACGGGAGGTTTTGGCAAACTGAGTTACACAAATCAAGTGGGTATTTTTTCAGATTTATAGTCTTTTTAATTCAAAATTCCTCTTTTCCCCAGTTTTCCCAAGCTGCATTTGAGGGACATTAATTTTCTGTTAATAAAGACAGAATTTCATACTTTATTACAAACTGCAAGGACTGAACACAATGGAGCCTCCCCATTCATTTCAATGAGGCCACTGCAGTAGCGCAGCGGAGGTACAAACACAGATGGCCTGGAAAAAAGAAAAAACACGATGTCATCATGGCCAATCATATCACTTTGTAACATGAACGTGGCATTTCTACAGTTTATCCCATGATCGTCACAACCAAAGACAAACCATTGCCGTCATGATTTCCAGACTTGTAAAATCCTGTCTCAGAACATTATAGACTGTTGTGCAGTGTTCCGCTGTCTGGTACATCTTCCCACTCATGGAACTGCACTTTCTGGTCCTTTGTATCTGAAACAACACATTCCCACCAACGCAGCCCACAATGTTGTTTCAACTGAGGGCTGAACTGCCCACTTCCATCATAATAACAATGTTTAAGCTCCAACTCTTTCTGACATTTCTTCAGCCAGCACCATGTGTGACTTAACCAACTCACGGTTAGCATAGCTGCCACAGCAGGGAAGCAGGGAAAAGCAAAGATGAGTTAACAACTAGGCTTTACTAGTTTAATGTGCACTTTGAATGCATCAGACAGATGGCTACCCTCCTCATGTCATCTCAGCTCACCAGCGTACCAAAGTCCAATATTTCAACCCAACCATATCCTTCAAGTCCAAGTTCCCACATTCATGTGACTGAATGAGTTTCCAGCTCTCTTCATGAAATCAGAATTGGATCATTAGAGTGTCACATCAATTAAAATAACAGAGTTTCTCACAAGTTAAATAGGAGCAATCTTTGATGCGTCGGAGTGAACATGCTTTAGGCTTAAGAGCAATGGCGGTCCGTCAAAAAGAGAAAAAAAGAGACACTTCAAGGCACAGGAAATGTGGTCACAGAGGATGGCCTGTGCCCCGCTGCCCCCCTGCCCCTGCTGCTTACAACACATCTCTGATTGGAAGACTCTTCCAGGACATTTGCAATGTACGCACACAAAACTTCTTCGTGAAATGTTTTTCTTCAATTTGGGAAAATGACTTAGAGAAGTCATGAATGATTAGGTACCACCATTTTTCAGCTTTTTTCTCCAGCCGCAGTGGCCGTGTATGTAATTGATGGAAATGTTTTTAGCACCGGCTATAACAAACTGCATGGGAGTATAGACTCCCTCACTTCGTTATCTCTGTTTGTGCCTGTGGACACTCTCCCTTTTTAACAGACTCCACGTGTAACTCAACTCTCCAGCTGCCCACATCTGGTTTGGAAGTTTTGTAACTCTGCACTCAACCAAGCTTGTTTCCCTCTTCCCCCTTCTTGTGACACCCAATCTTGTGGCTAGTCAAAAAAAGCCTGCCTATGTTTTATCATTATACAGAGCACTCTCTTTCTTCAAATTTCTCTTATTAGCACTTGTTGAAGCATCAAACAAATGCCAACTATAAAAGTAATTGTCCGTCATTCAGACCATTAAACCCCTCAGCCTTTTTGTCATAAACAGGCTACTTTGGTGATGTCAGCATGACTGTGCCAAAGAGCTATAAATGCGTAAAAGGCTTGGCAGCCATATTGCCAACCCTTCGAGTGAAGTTGGACAGAGAGGAATTATTGGCTGAGTAAAAGTGCTAAGATCACCATTGATTCAGCATGTACAGCGCCTCTCCTCTGGGAGAAAGGAAAATGAGATAATCTATCAAAGCGACAGTAGACTGCAGGGGGAAAGATGATTTGGAGTCACGACAACAGAGGGTGAAAGCTGAGCTTCAGTACACTTGTGCAAGTTCAGAGTGGAATAATCTGAATTTAAATCCAGGTTTACTGTATTGTCTTGTACTTCAGGGAATCTTGTTATCCATCAGTCATCTCACCCATTACCAGCCACTTAATCGTTTTCTACTGTCTGATGAACTGAGAGGAGGTTTTATGTTACAAAACATGAGTTTGGTTGAGGAGTGGTTGTGAGCGTTTGCTTGGACGTGGTTCTTGCCCAGAACATGTGTTTATTCCATCTGGCCCTGCCCTCTCATGTCTGAGTGGTGATGTCATGAAATGAGAGGTTTTTGGGTCTTGTTAGACCACAGTTTACACACTGGGTCAAAGTAGGACTTTTGGGAGGTTATGGAGTGTGTGGGCTGGATTGGATATATTACACATATTCTCCTCATGGTCAAAATTACTTTCTGCCAGAAAACCATGACTGTGATTGAGAGCCGCAGACTTCCTGTGACGCTTGTTATAAAATTAAGAAGACCTACTTATGTAAAGTTTGTCATCTGTGTGGAAATAGCTTGTAATAACCTTTGGAGGATAGGAGTGGTTACTGAATCTTTGTGTGCAGATTTGAATCCACAGGCTGATCAGCTTCAGTGGAGATACAGGAAATCAAACAAAAGATTCAAATTTCTAGTAATGGGTCTGGTATCTCGCCATTAGCATCCCATTGTTCCTTCATACATGAAGGTAAGAGAACAGGGTGCAAAGGCACAATCCTATGCAAACAGACTCATCTCATTGTGAGTGAAATCCTGAAGGGGAAGGCACAGATTAGGCCATTGAAATGAGTGCATAGTCAGTAACTTGACTGGGTGAGGTAACACTTTTCTGAGCTTCTCGAATTCAAAATGCAAACCCAGACAGAAGCACAAGCGAGGAAGTTCTTTATTGACCTCAGGAACGCTAGATGTGGTAGAAAGTTCAAGAAAAAGCTAGTAAGTGGAGTTATTTTGTCAAGCAGAAATAGTTTACGGACGAGACAAAGAAAACAAAGTTCTCAGTCAGACATCTTGGGTAAAAACAACCAAATGTCATGACCATGCAAGCAGGGTCAATGTGACACTGACTTCTAAATGAGGATGTTCCTCATGTATAGCCTGTTGTGACCTGGTGTAAACCGGTGACGTAAAATTGCTAAAAGAAGACATCTGACTTTGCTCTTTAAACCCACCTCACAGACACCCTGACTGGTGGAAACTGCCCCCAGACACACAGATAGTGCCGAGTCATTTCCCATTGGCTGCTCGGTTTGCCTCCTTTCAGCTTGTGTTATGAACTTCAACATCCAATGGCAGTGAGAATAGCATGTTACTCCAAGTGTGCATGAGGGAAAAAGTTTTGCAACTTCAGAAGTGCTTTAGAGCATTGATGGTACTGCTCAGGGAGCTGCTGTGCTGTGCTGTCAGAAAATCCAATTTGTTAGAGAGTACATGACAACAAACACAGGACATGAAAGGAAACTGGGAGAGTTTCGGTCAAGTCAGTCAAAGCCATCAAACCACAGCAACTAAGAACAGCATAGCTTAGGATAAAGAGGTTCATGAAATAAACAGATTTAATTAAGCATCTAAATTTGTTTGTAGGCATCTCCAGAGCATCTTCAAGCTGTCTCTGTTTGACTTTGGTTGTTTGATTTGAAAGACTGCAGTGAACACAAGACATGCAATGAGTGAAATACCACGGCTGAGGGTTTCAACCTCGGAACTGCAGTGGACCAGTGACAGTGTCACAAACATGGATTCAGACAGCCAGGATTTCATACAGCACATACATGAGGAACCAATCTCACCAATTTATGGGGTGAGGCTACGGTGAAACAAGGGGTATCAGAGGAGAATCCAGGTGTAGCCACTGATTTTCAGGTTTCGTTGGCATTTTGCAATCTAAGTTTTACTATTTCTAAAACAATCTGATGGTAAGTCAAAGGATCTGAAAAAGCAAGAGCTAAACTTCCAGAGAAAATTAGATTATTAGATCTACGCATACCAAATGAAGTCATTTGAAGACATGAGGGGATTTTTTTTTAATGGAAAAACCTTCTAAATATAAAAACTGTCCCACTTTTTAGAGGGCTAATCAATAACAGGAGAGGAACCATTTAACCACCTGGAGATAAAAATTAGTCAGTTTCCTCAATTTTGCTATTTTACTTTTATTATATGCTATTTTTACTATTTATTTTGCTATTCTACCATAAGAAGCCAGTATTGGTTAAATTTTTTTACACACAAGACGTTGATAGCTCTTAAGCATCTCTTATGATATGTAATGTCCCTTTGCTGGCGGACTTCGGCTGAACATCCATCAATCAGTCACAGTGGATTGTTATGAAATTTATCTGACGAGTCGGCATTTTTATGAATGTGGCGTTCATGTGGAATTTCCTCTTACATCAGAGCGCCGTACATTACACCAGTGTTGTTTTCACCATTGTTAGAGGTTTTAACAGTTCCTTCATCACAAATGAGCATTAAAACCTGGCTTCTTCTCATTTTCCTCATTAAGTAGCTTTACAAACTCAAGGTCAGAGACTTTTCAACCAGTCAGCTGTTATTCATTGCTGACACTTTGATATTTAAGGAATTTAACTTTAGGTTCACGTGTGAGCACATCAGAGCATTTTATCACCTCTGGTCACTAACCAAGGGAGGGTTTGGTGGTTTGGCTCAAGGACAAACACATGGAGACAACCCTGGTGCTGAGCCAGTTCCAAAAAGTTGAGACTGTCTAAGCAACATGAGCAAACCTTGTCTCACCAGCTGACTCCTATGTGAATAATTTGTCCTTTTAGTTATTCACGTGATGAATCTTAACTTGTATTGGACAAAAACAGATTTATAGTAGCAGCTGTGTGCTCCTCCAAAACAATTTATGACCTTTCCGCTGTTGCTAACTTCCAGTCAAACAGCGGAAGGGTTGTGTAAGACTCAGGCCTGTTCATCCAATGACAGTGATTAATTACCACATCCAGTCAGACAAAGCTAAACACTTACACAGTGTTCTCCTCTTTGAAATAGAAATAGTGGTGGAAAGTAACTAAGAACAATTACTGAAGGACTGAACTTGAGCACAGTTTTGAGGTACTTGTACTTCACTTGAGTATTTCCATGTTCTGCTTCTTCATTCATCTCCTCCACTGGAATTCAGAGGCAAAGTAAGTTAATTACATATCTTACTTGAAAATATTAATTTGCGTATGTTTCATTTGGCTTACTTCACTTATAAAAGAAATCAACCTTCACCATCCAACCACCACGCGTTTCTCACAATCTAGACTTTTCTCGTTGTTTATACTTCATCATTTGACACGTCCTGCAAGTTGAAAATTCAATATTCAATATTCAATTCAATATACCTTTATTAGTCCCACAAGGAGAAATTCCAATTTACAGCAGCATCAGTAAAAGCTAGATTAGATAAAAACAATAAGTATATACAAAAGTGTTTAATAAGAATAGACATTATCTTAAATTATACATTATAAAATGTTGTTATGATAAAGTTTTGGTTAAGCTTAGGCAGAAATACACGTTTCTTAGGGCAAAGATGGTTTAGGTTAAAATAAATTGTTAATCTCCTGTCAAATGTTTGAAATATGCGTTAAACAGCCACAAACACACAGTTAAAGTGTGAACCGGTCCTTGATACGGGTGTGTCTTTGTCACCAGTAAAACAACCCAACACATTATTAAAGTCCATGGCTCTCACCAGATGGCTACATATTAATAGCTAATTATGCTCTCTGGGCTAGCAGGGAGTTTTCCCTCTTGGGATATGGAACATGTTCCACCCATTACTTTAGTCACTCATGTGGTTTAAGGCACAAAAACAGCCTCATTCATTCTGGTTTGTCGTCTGCCACCATCAACACAAGTATCTCACACTGACATTGTCGTCTATTGGTGTGCACGTAACTGTCCCAATGCAGCTGCATGGCTTCCGCAATGTAACATGAAATCACGTACATGAATTTGAATTCATGTACATTATTGGATGAAGTGTTATGTTGTGTGACGACACCCCAACTTCTTTATCAGGTTAGGAGAAATGTGCTTTGCTGCTGTTGCAGCCCACATTTGGTGCAGAGAGGATGTTGACTTGCATAAGAAAACCCTGAGGCTTTCATGAAGCAAGCTGTTTTTTTGTTTCTGGGGCGAGGAGCTTGTATATGTACATGCATGTGCCTCTGCAGTGTCTGTGCAGGGGTAGACCTGTGTGTGTGTGTGTGTGTGTGTGTGTGTGTGTGTGTGTGTGTGTGTGTGTGTGTGTGTGTGTGTGTGTGTGTGTGTGTCAGAGATGGAAAGGCAGGGTTATTGTCTCCTGTTTTGCAAGGTTGCACTCGGTGCCAAAGTAAAACTGTTATGGAGAGACAAAGACGTTGGTGTTATACGCAACAGCTCTGACAGCTTTACCCTAACAAGGAAGACGTGGCAATAGACTGAAGATACATGTCTCGTCAACAGACCCCTGTTAAACAGGTATTCTAGGCCCAGTCATCCAACTCATGAACTTTGCAAACAAAACCTGTTGTTGAGTCACCAAATCCAGACGACATTTATTCTCTGAATGCATTCACTCAGAGCTCATCGTAACTGAATGATGAATACACAAAATACTTAGTCTTAATGTCATGTCTGTCACTATCACTGTGTGAATGGTCAATATTATGTGAGGATTTTTATGTTGCAATGCTGTTGACAGCTTGTCCTGCTGCCCCCAAGTGGCCAAAAAGTCCATTAATGCAGCTTTGAGCACAACTAAATATGTCAACATGCAGTTCATAATAAATGAACTAATAATTGTATGAAATTCAATGCACAAAAATAGTCTGTACGCAAGCATAAAAAAGTGCCTGTTTCCTGAAAAAACTTTTCAGCTTTGTAGTGCTGCATGTTGCTTATTCATGTCTTTCACTTTATGATGTTGTCAGTGTATGATCAGTCACTGTATGAATAGTCAGTATTGCGTCACTGTAGGTCCTGTGTATAATATGCCTGGTGTGTAGTGAGATGCCGATTCTTCTTATGAGAAGTCAATATTTGTTTTTATGGAGGAGGGGGGGTTGAACTGGTTCCACTGGATAAAGAAGAATCAAGCTTCCAGGTCACTGAATGAATCTTGGCCTTTGTCAGATGGACCTTTTCTTCCTCTTTGTCCTCTGGCACACTGGACTGTTGCCTTATGGGATGTATTCGCTGTTCTTGGGAAAACAAAAAAATGGCAACCACTGGGCTGACTTTGGTGCTCTGTCAATACCACAGTCATTGTTGAATATAATGTACTCGCCATAAGCATACAGAATATTTTCAGTTCATTGACAACACAAACATTTCTTGAGCTCTGTCAGATTGATGTGGCTTGTGTACTCAGTTCACTGGATTCCACTCATAGCCCCACCTAGTATTATAATCTTTAACCACATGCAACGCCTTGATCGTGGTCCTCTGGGTGAGTTGCACATTTTCAAACTCAGTCCTCTCAGTCTGGATAGCTTGCATGCTAAACATTTTTCAAAAACTGATACCTGCCTTCACAATAACTTTTTATTATTTCACTTTAATCCATTATCTTTTGGATTTACCTCGTCTGGTATCATACACTAAGAGCTGTTTTTGCCTTTTGGTGCCTCATGGTGAAAAACAACAGCTCCAACACAACATCCATCATTTTAAAAGAGAACATGAGACACATCATTAAATAGTTTTGTTGCAGTAATAAAACTAATGAATAGCATCTTCACATCACCCAGTGAGCTCACATTTCTTGTTTGCTGTCAGCACAGTGCTGTTCTGAGCTGTATCCCAGCCTGTACACACCACTTACCACTGTAACTAATTGCACTGTTAATATTTTTATATCTGTGGACTAAATGATGTGAATGAAGTGTGAGTTTGTTTTGTGGCTCACAAAGTCTTATCAACCAGATTTCCAGCTGCAGTGGGCAACTGCTGTCAGCAATAAAATTCTGATAAACTGACTCACTTCCTGTGTTTGTGTCATGTTGGTGTTGCCGCCAATGCGTCCCTTTGAGAGATTTTCAGCACGTCCTGAGTCCACTGACTCCACTGGAAGAAGTGAATGTAATATTGGACAAATTTTTCACAAGTTCTTAATGTATCTAGTGATGTATTGTTTCGTCGTAGATAAGCAATAGTCCATCGGTGATACGTTGGTGTCAAAAATGGCTAGTATAAATAGGGAGGCCACATAGGCAGGAAGTGCATACCATTTCATGCCACTGGCGCAACAACAACAACAACAACAACAAAGTTATCAACTAGCTAGTGAACGTAGCGGAGCATTTAGCAGCTAAAGAGACAGAATATTGGTGGTCTGAACAGAGCTAAAAAGGAAAATGGATGTTTTTAAGGTGACCAGAAACACGACTCAGAATCAAATCAAATCAAATCAAATCAAACTTTATTTATATAGCAAGGCACTGAGGATCGGGGAAAACACCACCTTTGGGGCTGTTCACACTGAGAGGAGTCGTCACAGACTATGACCACAGGGGACGCTGGCACCCGGGCCCCCCCGACTCCAACAGACAGGTGGGGAGCCCCCCGCCCAGCCAGGCCAAAGGGACCCAGGATCAGCACCCCCAGCAGCAGACCAGACACAACTCTCAATGTGGAGGACCCCCCTGAGGAAACAGGAAACGCTGCAGTTAAAACTAAAAGGCAAAATATAAGACAACTAAAATAAATTAGACAGTTAAAGGAAGAAAAATACACAAGATAACAAATAAAGTAGAATAAATAGGATAAAATACTACAGATTATAAAACAGTAAAATAAAAGGCATCAACATAAGATAAATGATAAGAACATAAGAAGAATTTAAAGGTCAGTTAAAAGCCTGATTAAAAAGGTGTGTCTTTAACCTTTTTTAAAAATATCAACATTGAATGCTAATATTATGTCGCTAACATTCACTGAGGCAGTGTTGTCTTTACAGGGTGTTCTGCTGCCTGGAAAGTTGCCAAAAAGTCAATTAATGCAGCTTTAAGCATAATTAAATTTTACTGTTAAATGTCAGCATCCTATTCATGATTAGATAAACTAATAATTGGGTTAAATGTTGGTTGAATATACAGAAATATTCTGTATGCAAGCATAAAAAAGGCTGTTTCCTGAGTATGATAGGGAACAAAGTTAACTGAGCAGCTCTGTGTCGCTGCATATTGTTTATTTGCCGTTCGCTTTGCACTTAGGGTCACCTGAACAGGTCACATTGTGAGCAAAACTCACACTTTCAAAGGTTGCTTTCAGGGCCGACGCTGCCAAAGTCTCAGGAGGTGCTCACATGTTGGCAAAAGAGTCACTTTGTCAGAGAAACCCAGATAGTTTGAGCCTTTCTCAGCCACTTAAACGCACAGACTTCCTCCTGTTTCAGGCAAACAACACACCACCAGTGTGTGGGCTGGCATAACATTTCCATGGCTCTTTTCTGCTGTGTGAGAGAACAGGCATGTTATTTTAGGCTTGACTTGAATGCTCCTAAATGGCACAGCGGTTGACCTTGATTAAGTCTTGGTTTTGGAATATATATGCTGTGGCTTGTGTTGTTGTGACTCATGCTGTGTGTAATATAAACCCGGGAATCCAACCCAAAGCCTCTGGCTCCTTGACACGCCTTCTATTGAGTGAAAAGGCGTTTGGATCCTAAAATAAGACCATCTGATGTCATCGTACATATAAAAACACGTCCTCAGTCTGCACAGTTTGTGCTTTTGTTCTTCCAGTACAGGAAGACTATAGAACACACAGGGGGACAGTAAAGAGACACCACAGAATTGAGGAAAGTCATGTGAACTACACCTGTATAATTTGCTGTACTTACAACAGTCAGAAAAAGGCAACTTTGCACAGCTGTCCAAACTTGTGAACATCACTGTCTCCAAACTCAAGAGAAGATAAGACTCTATGGGTAACACTTTATAATAAGTGAATTAAAAGTTTATTCATGTAACTGTTTCTATGCGTGCATGTTTTTTTGTTTTTTTTATGTAAATCTTCTGACAGCTAGTTTGATTCCAAACATCATTCCTATGAGAAGAGCTGCTGCTGTGCTTTCAGAGAGTGAGTACATGAGTCTGATGCAAAGTTCTACGTAGCTGGAAAAACGTCTCTTATGAACTTTGAATTAACATTCCTGAACTGACGTGAATAAATCACATGAAGTCATAGTGATTTGTCAATTCTTAATAGTGAGCAACAGGAATTCATTACACATGCTGCATGAATTCATGCATTAAGTCATGCATTCCTGCATTACTGAAGTTCATGATTTGTGCTCTTAAGTGTCACATAGACATATAAACACTGAACTAAGAGGGCACAGGAAAATGGACCATTCCAAACAGAATCCACAGTCTGTGTGTCTGCCTCCTCCTCCTCCTCCAGCCACATTCCCACTTCTCCAAAGCTGAGGCATTTTCCTACCAGCCACCAATCTGCACACCTGCACCCACGTCCCTGATCTGCTGTGCAGTTACCTGAGCCTCCCTGCCCATCTCCTGCCCATCTCCCCACCTGCGTCTCATTTCCTCATAAACATTTTTTCAAAGTTCTGAGTACAATGGGTTGCAGCAATACACCAGCCCCCCGACCCCCCCCCCCCCAGTTGTCAGATCGTTAAGTTGTGTAGTTTCTTTGCTTTTAAGCCGCCTGTACCCACCTGCCTGTAAAAGCCTTTTTTTATCCCCAACTGGTATTTAAATCACTGAACTGTCTCTATCTGCTGAGATTATCTGCATTTGTCTGCTGTTAGACAAAGTGCAGTAAATGGTAAAAGAGATCTAGTGGGGCAGAAATATATCGCACACAATGGAAATAAAGTTAAGCACAAGTACCTCATTTGCACTTAGATACAGTACTTGAGTAAAGTACTTCCTTACATTCCACCACTGTCTGATTCTTGACTACTTGGCACCACAAACTCTATCACAAGTGCTGCAAGCCTAGTCTGCAAGGGCAGATTGACCCTTTTGTTGAAAGCAGTGCATTTTATTGTCCATTTACACATACTGCATATGCTCTTCATTTTTTTTTTACAATCTGTTCTGTGTGTTCTTGTGTTGGCTGCCTCTTTGGCATCAAGCAGGCTTCCTATTATAAGCCCCCTATATATAATTTGTTGATCTCCAGTGGACTTTGAATGGATGGATGAATTCTTCATTTGTCAGAGAGAACATTACTTGAGCAGAGTCATCATAAGACCGGGCAGGTCTCATATGAATTATTGCTACCATTCCTCCTAAATGTAAAACGTGATTCATGTGCAACATGATTTTCGGCTGGCCATGTGGTAAAAAGGCAGTCTAAAAAGAAAGTAGTTTCTCGTTGGTTCCTGTTCAATAAATAAGAAGAGAAAGACAGATGTGACTGACTTTTTGCACAGCAGGGACATTAATGGAAGTGCTGAGTCAGGGTTTTTATACATCCAAGGATCCAGAGATCATTTTTCAAATCGTACTTGTCCTTGTAAATGTCCTAAAAGTTTTCAGTGTAACAAAATGTGAAGAACACTTTATGAACCATAAAACACATTTTTAAAGACTACTTTTTAGGTGTCAGATAAAAATATGAGGAACTACAGGAAAAAGACAGGAATCGTTTTTGAGGAAGTGTGTCACTTATTGCAATACTGAATTCTTAAAATACAACTGATGACCTGCAGTAGAAACGACCTGCAGGAAGCACAATGGGAGTTACCTTGACTGACAAGCACGAGTGTACACTGGCTACTGTTTTCTCAACCAACTTAACACCCATTGAAACAGACAGGACCTCTCAGTAGTGCGTCCACAACCTAATCTCCAGCCATCAAGCAGACAAAAACCAAAGCAAACAGAGCAGGCCGGTTGGTAGATGGGAGGATGGACTGGGTGGTCCCATTTTAAACTGACAGCTCATGAGGCAAACAGGCCAGTTTGTGTGCTGGATTTTGTTTTTACTCCAAGTGTAGATAGAGGTGTTCAGAAAGCAGAGTCCTGAAATAAGACCTCGAATGGATGCTTGTGGAAAGGGGATTCTGTAAGAGCTGCCACATCATCAGAGCTTTCAGGACGGCACCTCCTATCAGACAACATGCACCTGCTTTGCTCAAGTGTCTGTAGAAAATGAGGTTTTATTTAAGCATCAAAGCAGGATCACATCTTTATTATGACTGTCCTGCAGAAAAACACTAGAAATATCATTTAAATGTATTAATCCACCACTAACAGCGCTCTCAAACTGCTCAAGAAGTGCAATTTCTTCATCACTGCTCACTTATTTCTTCACTCTCAACCATGAATATAATTAGGTTACACCTACCATTTTGCAGCAGCAGCTTTGACACAGCACAGCTGTCTGCAATATCTGCTAATTAAGAAGTTAAACTCCTCCTGATGAACTGATTTTAAGTCATACAGCATTAAATTCCCCTGAAAATGCAAAGTATAGCTGTGGAGAGATTAATCACTGGAATAAAGAATCTTTTAAGCCACCATTGGGTAAGAAATGACTATTATTCACGTTTCAAGTAAAAGTGTCATTTGGAAGCATATCGACTGCTCTATGGTAGTATCTGGATGGTTCATGGGCCTAATTAGCTCAAAATGAAAATATATAGTGCTATATGGCACCTCTAATGGCTCTAGATGGCACATTTTGACAAAGGTGCTATCTATCACCTTTTAAGATGAGTGCTAGACCGAATCAAAAGAAGTTCCACTGTGATTACGAGCCAAAGAACCACTTTTAGTGCTATTCAGCCCTAATTTTGTTAAGTGAGCAATACTCGGCTAAAGTGTCCAAAGCTGCTGACGCATAAGTCATTTTTAACTCATTTGAAATCATGAAGGGTTTTAATTCGGATAGCTAGTGGTGCAGTGGATATTCATTTATCTTGGGAAATGGAAATTCAACCCGAGGGACCCGCGTTTCACTGCAGATGCAATTCATCTCTGTAGAGCTACAGTATACATCCACAGAAGAAAAAAACATCCTCAGAGCCTGAGTTTTATCACTTCACAAAGTGTTAAACACCGTATCAATGAGGACTTATGTCAGTTGCTTAAAATTAATTTCCTTGAGGGGTTTAACCGCTTTCTTTGTGACCTCATTTTACAATTACTGCATGTATTGGTTAATTAGAGCACAAGGAATGGCTGAAGGACATGGAATGACCTTTGACCCCTGCCCAGTCTTTCAGGCTACAGTGTGCTGATTAGAGCAGCCAGCAGTCCAACAGATGGAAAAAGACAACAGTCTTTAAATGGACATGGTGGGGTTATATCAGGAAACATTTCCTTTCAGTTGTAGCGCTGAGAGGAGGTGAAAGGGTGGTGCAGGATCACCAGCAGTCACCAGTGACGGAGCCATGTGGCGGTGATGTCAGCCAAACATCTGTGGTGGGAGGTGCATACAGTGCTTTATAACCCTGATGACACCCCAGCTCTCCTTTGACGTGGACGTTTTTAAGTTAGAGCCAGCTCTATATATACAAAATCAAAACCTCGATATTACTGAGTGGCAAGATGTTTTTCTTTAATGACACACCAACCATACTCCACTTAAAAGCTGTTTTTGACATGAAAAGTTGCTTGGAGATGTCGTGCTGGGTTTATTTTATTGTTTGGTGGAGTACTTTTCCATTTTCTAAGGAAAACTGGCCAAATGCTGATCATGTGGAGTCATTTCCCATGCGGTGTGTATTTTCAAACATATGAGAATTCAGTGATAACATGTTGGTGGCAGTCCTTCAGACTCAAGGAAACACAGTCCATCTATTTCAATTCAATACTTCATAATCACACTTTGTGAAAAATCCATCGCAAGTCAGAAGAGATTTATGGTCTTTATGTGTCACAAAGGCCAGGAACACTTCATGGCTCTGATATTTCCGGAGGTGTTGTCTTGCTGGGAATCGGATGAGATGGTCGATATCATTTCTGGAATCCCCAGGGGTTTGTTTAAGGATACTGTATGTGTTTACTGTTGTTGAGTGTTTAGTAAAAAATGTGATAAGGCCTCTGCTTTTCCATGAGTAACTGATGAACTGTGTGCTGCATACTGAAGACGTTTACCATGTTAAACGTCTTCAGTGCTTCTGCCTGAAACCTGCTGCTGGGCCTGACCTTTCCCTCTTTGTTTCCATGTTTTTGTTTCTGCTATTTTTATCAAAATATTTTAGGTTTGTTGATAATTATTTCATTTTCTGTTGCAGTTTGATTAATCCCTTTTGTATTTCCTAAAAGGGGTGCTTCAACAATCCCCTCTGGCACTCCCATAAATTCAGGGGACTAAGAAATCATCATCAGCAGAAGCTGACGGATGCTGACTTTTAGTTGCCTGAATCAAGCTTGAGACACAATGAATACTACATTTCCCTAAATACTACATTGGTCTGCAGTGAACGTACCGTATAGATCAAGTCTGCTGCTGCCCCCCACTGGACATATAGTGAGTAGCACAGCAACAATTTAGTAAATTAAGGGAAAATGGAATTATGCAAAATATAAAAATGTATAATTTCATACCTCATGCAAGCACAAGCCAACACAGATGAAACTAAATCAAACATAACAGAGGAATACTTGCTGAAGTTTTCCTGTTCAATTTTGGACTGAAGTGAAAGTGAAGTTTCAAACGCAGACTGAGGCGAGCATGCGCCTCTCTGGACACGTTTTCACTGACTGCTATCAGTCATGACATCTGAAGCAACAAATGTCAAATGCTCATTGTTCTGCTTTTTGAAGACTGTCACAACCCTCGATGAACAGAACTCAGTCAAGGAAGAACATTATGAAGAAAAAACAAAGGATCTGTGAAAAGGACTTTAAGTATGTGATACCTTAGTATAATATGTTAGATACAAACCTTCATATTAGCGGATTAAACATGTACAGTTCAAATAAACATTGTTAAAAAGGATTCAGTCACATAGCATGGGTCATTGTATAAAGGCCATAATAACTAACTGAGCCTCTAAGAGGATCCGTGAGAAGGTTCTTGCATGTGGGAAAAACAAATTCAGCGTTTATTAATTAATGTCTTCATTAATGAGAATATACTTACTTTACTTTCTGTATGTGCAAACACACCAAGCGTAACAACCTGATGTCTGCTAATCAAATAGGACATAATTTAAATTCAGACTGTGGCTATTTGCAAACCAACTTGCATTTCCTACAGAGCTTTAGAATAGAGATGGGAAATGACGTGATATTAAATGTAGATAGTTTGTTATTTTAAAACAGGGGACCTGATCAGTTAAGCTCAGTGCAGTAAAAATGCCAGACTCCCCATACATCGACTATCATGAGATGCATCATTAGCTTCAAGTAGTTGAAATTAATCCATATTAGATTTTTTTGCCATCATTTTGATCAAAAACAAAGGTCATGAAGTGCATTTAGAAGCCATATCTAAGAATATCACCATAATAATATACAATGAACAGTACAGTACAGTTAGCTTTGTGTCGTACATGCAGTAATACTTCCAGCACCTCTTATGTGGATTTATGGTATAAAATCCATAAGTTCATTATAAATGGGGAAGACAAGGCAAAGCAATATTATTTTTATAGCAAATGTTATTAAAAGTACAAGCTATATGACTTATGTTGCATTGCAGTGCATACAGCAATACATAACAGAACATGGATTGAACAATGTCATAAATAGAATATAACAAAATAACAAAAGAATAGAGGAAAATATACAATGAAAACCATCCAAAATATAGTGACAGACCCCACAGACGCAAACCACAAGCACTCACTTACGCATAGCAACTAACCATCAGCAGGAGAAATCGAAATGTTTACAGTTTTAATTATTTTTTATCTTAAAGAGCAAGGGTCCAAGGATTGGACCTTGTGGATGCCCAGATAAAATTTCAGTTTTGGGAAGATTAGGTATGGGAAGATTAAAGCACCTGTCATTGAAGTAGGAAGAACTAAGCTTTCAATAATCAACTGTGTTAAATGCAGCAGTGAAGTAGAACAAGGCTACAACAGGTTTTCAATCAGCCTTGATCTTGAGGTCACTGGTTACTCTGATAAGGGCAATTTCAGTTCAATGGTTAAATCTGAAACCAGACTGAACATCATTATATGCACTGCAGAAATCACATTTCCAATTGTTTTAGTGTTTTCTAGTATTTTGCACATTTGAAACTGCTCTGTAGTCAGCAATTATAAATGGTTGCAGCTGTGTTCTGCTCCTGCAATTTATTCTATTTTTTCCTTTATTTCATAGCTGGGCATCTTTCGAGAGAAAATCATGTCAAGTAATTTACTGTCACATTATCAGCTTCACTCTGCAAGTTCAACTCAGCAGCAGAGCTACATTCAGCATGTAAACGTGAGATCAAACGTGAAAAGACGACAACAAGAAAAAAGACCTGAAAGAAGTCTTCAGTAGTCATGGAGATTGCTTAAGAAAGATAATATTTGCGGTTTCTATACTTCCGTTGAACTGATGCAAGCTGACACGTCACATTACTCAAAGCATTGTACCACGTCTCCAAATAAAGACAACAATCTTTGCCATAAAGCTCTATTCATGTTAAGCCATGTACCTCAAGAAAGGAGGGATGGAGCTGCAACTTTTCATCGTTAGCGTTTTCTGTTTGGTCCTAACCAATCAACAAGAAGGAGGAAAAGAGGTAAACAATGGAATTTCTGATTTTTTTCAATTATTTTCTAGTTGTAGTTAGGGCATTGAATTGATTGTAAAGTTTCATTCAAATTTGCGATAAATGTGAGCAAAAAGACCTCTGCTCGTAAGGCTAAGAAATAGTTCAGTGTTATTGTCTTTCAGTGTAATTGCATGGTAAATCTATGTTATTGATATGTCATTTAAAATTGTGATAAGTTCATTTTAATTACAACCTTAAAACCTCAAAGCAACTTCATGCAGTGATCAGTCAGGAAAATGCTCGCTGTGGATTTCACGACCTAGAAATCTTGTTTTTGTGAGCTAAGCTGCAATCCATTGACCTTCTTTTAAATGAATAGTTATTCACATTCTTGCTGAGAATTAGATGAGAAAATATTCACTCACGTCTATCTGTTCATGGTAAGGCAGCAGTCAGCCAGTTAGCTTAGCTTAGCACAAACACTGGAAACAGGAGGTGGGAACAAGCATGGTACTGTACAAAGGTAACCTCTTAAAGCTCACCAATTAACATATGGTGGATTTACAGGGAGTTATGCGTGGGACAATTGAGCAAACTCTAATGATTTTTTTTTCTTTTTAGCTGCTGACAACAGAGGGATTTTCCTTCGATGAAGCTTACTTCAGTTCCCTTCACAATTCTACGTTTCCTGCGTATGAGGATGACTCTGTTCCTTGCGATATAAATGTGCCTGGATTTCACAACTTGGGCCTGATGATCACCTTCATCCTGGTGTTTGTCTTCAGCATGGTAGGCAACAGTGTAGTGGTTTATGTGGTTTGTTACATGAAGAAAGGCAGAGCCAGCACAGATATCTACTTGATGCACCTGGCGATGGCAGACCTTCTCTTCAGTATTACCCTCCCGTTCTGGGCTGTCGATACTCATTCTGGTTGGATTTTTGGCAACTTCCTGTGCAAAGTGCTGTCAGGCTTTCAGGAGGCATCTGTGTACAGCGGCGTCTTCCTGCTAGCCTGCATCAGTGTCGACCGACACTTTGCCATTGTGAGAGCTACACGTGTCCTATCCTCCAATCGCTTCTTGGTGAGAGTGGTGTGCAGCGTGGTGTGGCTGGTGGCCGGACTGCTGTCCTTACCCGTGGCAATCCAGAAGCAGACCATGCATGCTGACAGCCTGGATCAGACCATTTGCTATGAAAACCTTACTGGCGAAAGCAGCAACCACTGGCGTGTTAGCATTCGCGTTCTGCGTCACACAATGGGCTTTTTCTTGCCACTGGTGGTGATGGCCGTGTGCTACGGCTGGACTTTGGTGACGCTGGTTCACACACGCAATCAACAAAAGCAGAAGGCCATACGCGTCATCATGGCAGTGGTGTTAGCGTTTGTCCTGTGCTGGCTGCCCTATAACATAACTGTACTCATTGACACACTCATACGAGGCGGATCACTCGAAATGCGGACATGTGAAACTTTGTACAGGGTGGAAGTGACGCTACGTGTGACCCAAGTGTTGGCCTTCATGCACTGCGCTGTGAATCCAGTGCTGTACGCCTTCATTGGGCAGAAGTTCCGTAACCAGCTGCTCTTGGCTCTTTACAAGCACGGCCTCATCAGCAACAGGATCCGGATGGCATACAGGAAGGGCTCTCTCAACAGCGTCGGGAGCAGCAAATCAAGAAACACCTCTGCTACTATGTAGATAGCAGTCCTGCTAATTTTCATTTGCCTTTTCAATGGACCAAGTCCAGAAGAGTATAACAGACCCAACAACAAAGTGATCAAAATTGATACCATAGTACAACTATAGTAAATGTGCAATATAATCTGAAAACAATGAGAAAAGGAAAACTAATACATGTAGGAGCTTCATTATTCAAATGTCCTTGTTTGAAGCTAACAGGCTGCTGGCTCTAGCCTATACTGAATGGAGTGATATGAGAGTGGTATTGATTTTCTCAAACAACTAAAGTCAATGGGCTTATTTCCCGAAATAACGCCTATTCCTTTAAATTATGTTATTAACCACATTGTACAACATTGTACGGTGGAGAGTGTCATCCCTTGTTTAACTGCCATAACAAATATCAGGGATGTACTGCGGGTCATAGCGAGTACTAAAGGTAAAACTTGGATAGTCGCTTCAATGCTTCAGCTGGATGTCTGATTTAGGATTCTGTCACAGTCCAGATGGGTGTCCTTCATCTTAGGCTGAGCTATAGGCTTTCTGCCATTCATTTATTTATTTTTTTTACATTCTTGCCTCAGTGTCTTTTGAGTGATTTAATCTTGTTTAAAGTGAGTGAGTGCAACACATTCCCAGGGAAAGAAAAACTGGGTGCTCAGCCTCACAAATATAAATCAGCTGTCAAAGAAGGAAAACGTGGCACGCCATCAAAGCAGTTAGTGAGAAAGCTGCACAGCCAATGATGACAGCGTGCCATGTTGTGTCTGCTTTGGAAACTGGTCAATTATTGAGATTTTATTGTTGTTTATGTAGATGTTACAAAGCTTGTGTGGATTTTCATGAAAAGGAAGCCATTTAAGCTCCTTAATGATGCTTTTTCCTTGTGTATTTGATACCAAAACATTGTGGATTTGACTGGAGGACCAGCTTTTTATTTGCACTCTGTAAATGTGAACACTGTGATCTTAGATTTTTGACTTCTTTTGTCCTCAGACAAAAACATGTGAAACAGAAAGCAGTTATTTTGCTATCACATATACTAATCTCTCAAGCAGGAAGAAGATGGTGAAATGTTTTCAAAAACAAGGTGCTGTCTGTCTCTGAAGACTAATTTTTCCATCATGTGTATATATAGTGTACTGTTTACTTACAAATTCACATTTTTCCAATTTTCAGCATGAAGAATTAATGCTAAATAGTGCAGAAAACAGTACTGGTTTGAAAAGCAGATGAAATATAATTTTTGAACAGTTCATGAGGTTTCTTGAAGGTCCTTGAAGATCTCTCCTCTCCCCAAGCTTCCTTTCTCTTTTAGTTTTGGGGGATTTTATGTTCTTTTTTTCTTTATTGGACAACTACTGAGTTGAACGCTCCCACATCTTTTCCTTGATTATTCACCTCGAACACAGCTAATGCTGCTTTCTAATGCTCTCTCGGCATATCTGCACTGTTTTTTGCTTTTACAGATGTGGTTTACACTTGTTAACGTGTTAAAATAAATCTGTAAACCCTGAACTAGGTGTGGTCTCCCACCCTTCCTCAGCCAAGCTGTGTGACTCAGTTGTTTCATTCATTAAATTAATTCTACCATTAGTCTGATTAGACTGGGGATCATGGCAAAAACTGTATAAGGAAAGATGTATAGCAGTTTTTTCTAGGTAACACATATAGAATTATAAATAAAAAATTGTATTTTAATGTTTTAACCCTGCTCAAACATCTAAAATTGATGCCATTTTAACTGCTTTGTTATTAAATGTTGGTCTAGCTCTAGATCACGTGGGCAGAGTAGTTGAAACAGGTCTCTAACCAAAATACCTGACAGTGAATTGCTGTCCAAAACCAGAACATGACTGTCTCATGGAATCCATGTTTTGGCCGTGTCCCTGTAATATGTGTGGCCCCTAACCCTGTTCTGCTAATACCTATCATGATTCTGAAAATGAATTTTCACTGTAAGTGTATTTATCATTGTTTTCATATACTGTTGCAACCAGACTAAAAAGGCATGACAAATGAAACAAACAGTTACTGAAAAAAGGTGTTTTATGGTGTGAAATAAGCGGGAACACTGAGGACAGCTGATCTCAAACGCAGGTCAGTATTTATTCTAAGGAAATACATTCAGTCCAAGCAAGAGAAGAAGATGACTTTGAAAAATATCTCGAAATCTACTTGATAAAAAGGAGAAATAAATAGAGGAAGTACAGAATTGAGTAAAAAAATGTCCATTGTTCTCTTAGTCTGCAGTTCACAAAAAAGCACATTATGCTTAGGTGCTTTTTATGTTGTACTGTATTTGAAGATGTTCTATTAATATTAATATTAATATTATTGTTGTTGTTGTTGTTGTTGTTGTTATACAATATCACTCTAAATATCTATTATCCACATCAGGTTAATTTTCCACTGTATGTTCCTAAAGATAGTCATTGTTCTTAAATGACATGAAGCCATCACATATCATTAGACATAAGGGCCGTCTACCAGGAGATGGAGCTGTTTTACACCAAACCATTCGGTCCCTCAATCACTGAACATGTCAATCTGATATATTTCTAAGTCTCATTAGTACATAGAGATTGGTGACATTTATGGAAGAGGTGTAAGTCAGAATAACTGAAAACATCTGTGAGGGCAGCAGTGGAGTCAAGTCATTTCGTAACAAATAAAATGGTAAAAGCACTAAAAATTGAACTAAATCATTTACTGAATTATTATCCAATAAAATGCATGAATGCATTAATGTGTAAGTGGCATTTTACTGTTCCAATTGATCAAGTTGACCAGGCATCATTTTTCATAATGTTTGAGTAGTTTGGTACTAAAGCAGTCAAGTACTTCAAAATTGTACTTTTTGCACAGTCCTTTGTGTTTAATCAACAGATAAATAGATATAAAATAAATAATAAATAAAATAAACTACAAAATGTTACGACAGATATTATGTCCCTGCCATTGACAGAATATTTGAGCCATTGTTTATTAGCATTTGGATGTTGTAGTTTTATGTTTCTAATTACTAAATCATTACTTAAAAAAACATGTTATTGTCTCATTTACCTCTACAAGCATCTATCCATGCTTATAGTTTTGGATTGATTTTAACCAGGTTTTGAGATATTTTTGTTGAAATGGAATTAGATTTTTGTTGCTCACAGCATTAAAAAAAGGGGGGGGGGGGGGAAGCCCTTCTAGAATCAGCGTTAATACGGAGGAGATTAAATGATAATCGCAGAATAACTGTGTACAACACTCATCTGAAACTCCTGAACGAGATTTCGGAAGTTTTTTTTTATTTACTGTTTCCTGAGTGGGCGTGGTTAAGTCTTACGTAGGCGGATATCATGTTACCATAGAAACAGCGTAGCCACAGCTCCTCTTTGCCGTAGCTAGGCTAGCTACCTGTGATAAACTTCGGTAAAGTCGCCTGCTGATCATTTGTGAACCACCGAGCTTGAGCGCTTACTCCAGGACCATTCAGGTACTCCCGCTGGATAATGAAGGACGATTTTCCGAAAATAATATAATATATAAAGGATATCCTCCTGTCGCATTAGAAGGTAACGTTAGCGGTCAGAGCTACTGAAAAGGTAGACATATTGTTTGACAGATGCAGCAATACTTCCGTATACATGTCAAAATAAAATGCTAGTTTATTGAAACCGGCAACTTTTTAACAATTTAATAGCAAACAGAATCTTGAGCATTTATGATGTTTTTGAAATTATTGTTTTAGTGCTTTGTGAAGCTTTGGAAGAACTCTGTAATCTGTAATAGTCACATGAGACATGCTAAAAAACAGATAAAAGATTAACAAAGGTGCAACTTGGATATGCAAAATTGTCTCTATGGGGCCTACTGAATCTGTCTTTCATAGATTTGGAAGAAAGAAAGAAAATATTGATGTAACAGTTAGACATACATGGGATTTCCATGACTCCCGAGGGCTCTGTGAGATGTTCATTTACACTGCTAAATATGTATTACACACATATACGGTTAGTTAAGGGTATGTGTTAGAATACCCTTAACTATGTTATGTTATGGTACTATGGTATGTTTGTTAGATGTTTGTTAGAAACCACACACAGAAGCCACTTCGTTTTTAACTAAAAAGAAAAAAGTATTAAGCTCGAGCAGTGACTGCTTTAATTTTGAAACGGAACCCCAGACCGGAAGTCGTAATGCAACGAACGGCGACAACTTCACACGTTATCTTTAGCCACGATTCACTCACGACATAACTAATTGACAACGTTTTAACATTAACATTACTATAATTACTGTACTTAGGTAATAGTTTCTATCGGTGGAGACGCTTAAACCTTCACAGAGAAGTATAATTAGGTTTCACGTCTTTATCACTAGAAAGCAAACGTCAGCCCAGTTTGTTAGCTAGTTAGGTAACGTTAAATAGCGTATTAGTTCACGCTAATCATGTATTTGCCTCTGCGTTTAGCGGGCTAACTGTTTCAGTTTTCGTCCCCAGTAGGGTCTGAAGAGGGCACGATGTCGAATGATCTTGCTGGTGTGTGGGAGGTGGCACTGAGCGACGGAGTCCACAGGATAGAGTTTGAACATGGCACGACCACCGGGAAGAGGGTCATCTACGTTGATGGGAAGGTATGGATGTGAACTTGAGCATTGTCAGCCAGGGGGGAGACTAAACCTGCTTCTCAATAGGAGGTCAGATGTATCAGCAGATGTTCTGATTTTACATCATGCTGCAGGAGATCCTGAGACGGGACTGGATGTTCAAGCTTGTGGGGAAGGAGACATTCAACGTGGGCAAATCAGACACCAAAGCCACCATCAACATCGATGCAGTCAGTGGTTTTGCCTATGAGTACACCTTGGAGATCAACGGGAAGAGCCTGAAGAAGTACATGGAGAACAGGTCAAAGGTCACCAGCACCTGGGTCCTCAACTTGGACGGCATTGACTGCAGGGTGGTCCTAGGTGAGCCTGATCATTTAGTTGTTATGCTATTGGTTGATATGGTGTTGTTGTTTTACATTAGAGCATCCACCTGTAAACATCATCAGTCTGTGGTCTCATTCATCTGATCGATCACGGTTGATGTTGGATTGACGTTTAGCACACAGAGTGATCTCTGCCCATTCACAACCAGCCACTCATGTTATGTTGGAGCTGAGGCTAAGCTCTTTAACAGCTTTAAGCCCTACGCCATCTGATCCACCTCTGTCATCTGGTGAAGTTAATCCTTCTTATAATTACACTGCTTACAGTTGATCAGGTGGCATAACACCTGAAGCATGTGCAACACATAAGAACTACTGTACATTACTGTACTTTGTTCTGAGAGCCTCAATAAAATATCTTAGTGTTTTTCACTTTTTCGTTCCCATCCTGAGACTTGTTTAGCAGCTGTCACCAGGCAGTCACATCATATGTTGATCAGTGTCTGTTCACTTTCAGAGAAAGACACCATGGATGTTTGGTGTAACGGACAAAACATTGAGACTGCAGTAAGTATAACAGCAGCTGATACTGATTTGTGCAATAAAATACATCACTGAAATGAAGAATATGTCCACACTTTTGCCTGCAGGGCGAGTTTGTGGATGACGGCACGGAAACGCATTTCACACTCGGCGACCACAACTGCTGCGTGAAGGCTGTGAGCAGCGGGAAGAGACGGGACGGGATCATTCACACGCTGCTCGTGGACGGCACAGAGATAGCCGAATGCACGGAGTGACACGTACGCCTGGCGTGGAAGCAGAGATCTGGTTTGTAGGTGGGACTCTTGGTATCTTCGAAGACTAGAAGGTCATGTAAAGCTGTTGGAGTCAGGGACTGGCTGAGAGGAATATGCACTCCTGTGTTTGGATGCTCTGGAGGGTGTATCAGCCACACACTGGTACTGTAAACGTCCTGTAATTAACATAGTACAAAGACAGGACCTGCAGTCTGGGCAGGTTTAGAGAGGGCACAGCCATAACTTTCCGTCAGATTTCACTGTCTCATAATGTGACTTCACACTGAAAAACTTTGAGTTGTAAATGTGTACTTTTCTGTGATATAAATACCATAAATGTCAGTATATTGGTGGCCAGATGTGCCATATTTAACTCAGCCTGGCTTTGCAGCTGGTGTTCTCTTAGAGATGTTTGTACCTGACTGTTGTCATTTCGTTTATGAACAGCCTGTCCCAGCAGAGCCCAGACTCAGCCTGTTCTCCTGCTCTTTGTGCTTGCTTCCTTGTATTTTTCAATATTGCGCAGTACGAGGATCAAATATCAAGATACACGATTATTCCTTGAATGTAGCATCGTTCTAGCGTGCACTGCTCAGGAGTGATCTTTGTTTAGTCCTGTCTTGACGTGTTAAATGGTCTGTGTGTGATTGGCTCAGCCAGTTGATATTACTGTATTGTGCGATTAGCTTTTAGCAGAGCTGCTGTAGATGTGTCAGAGCATCCTTGTCTACAGTTTATTGGCTGTAACGATTTCACTGACAATCATTCAGATGTGGCGACACTATTGCCAGTTTTAAATCACAAACACAGCTGCAGTAAATCACTCGCTGACATCCAAGCGTACTTTGGAGACTCTGTCGTCCTCACAGATGTGCAGAGCTCTGTCGCGCTGTTAAATTATCAGCCTGTTTTCTGTGTCACGGCCAGATGTAGTTACACAGAATTTAAGATAGTTTTTATAAAGTCATTGTTAGAGTTGAAATATTAAAAGTTTCTCCAGTGTAACAAATGTTTGTTTACATTTTGCATAGAGAGAGATTTACTATTTATTGTGTGCTGGTCAAACACAGCGAAAACCTTTTCTATGGACAGCTTTGTGCTTTGAGCTTAAAGATGGATGGAGTCGTTCTGGAGAAAGATTCATTATTGCCATCTCTCCCTCACATCATCATACTAGGTCTGCCATCCCTCTTGCTCCCGTTTCTCCTCCCCCTCCTCTTGTATTGTGCATAAGCACGAGTGCCAGCTGTTGCTGATTGGCTGGAGCAGTGACGTGTCGCTCGGTCTTTGTTTCCCATTCAGAGCTGTGGAAAACAAACAGCGCGCACACAGGACACACATCTCGCAGACCTTCAAATTAAGCCAAGATTAACATTTTTCCAAAATGACTCCCCCCACCTTTAATCCAGGGTCCACCCAGTTGTCTCCCTGTCAGCTGAGTAAACTTCATCCACTGTAGATTACAAAATGCAGCTGAAAGCTCCAGTCGAAGCTACTAAATGGACCTTTAGGGTTTTCTTTGTCAAGCTCTTTCCAAGGTCAAGGGTGAACTTTCATGCTCCACAGACTGTGAGTCCTAACATTTATGTCACTGTGTCATTAAAAATATGTCTTTCATACGTTAATACATTCATTTCTTCATTTTACGTCAGTAAAATGTTCATTTGATCACAATCAGAATCTCTTATAGTGAATCTCTTATAGTGTCGCAGGAATTTTGACTTATTGATACAATGCAGTGAACAAGAACGTTAAAAAGGTAAAAGAAATGAAACAGACGGCAGAGGATGTGGGGTACCACCCAGAGGTGGAGGAGGTGGGGTACTAGCCAGAGGTGGAGGAGGTGGGGGCTCTGCCGATGGCTCTCTGATGTGGTATCGTGACTTACGATTAGGTGTCAGAAGAAACTGTTGAGATTTTCACATTATTTTATTTTAATATCAGCATCAGGAACAATTTTACAGTTGACATTTTACAACTAGCTTACGATCACGTATTTGTGGTGCTGCTGTAATTCACATCCTCTACCTGTCGACCGAAGCGTTTCACCTGTTTCATGGAGACTCAAACCATCCCTCCTCTAAATGAAATCACGTCATCGCAGGTTGAATACGTCGCTCAAATGACGTTTGCAGATATGATTTCATGTGACGCCACCAAACAAACGACCACTGTTAGATCTTTAAAGTTGAATCTTTGATTGTGCCGCCGTGTAAAATACAAGTTAATAAACCAAGAAGAAACAAACTCGGAATGAAAAGATGAGAAATTCAAAACGAATCTAAACTCACAGAAGCTGCAGCTATGAACAGAACACCTGAACGTGTGCTATGTGGCGGCTTTCGACAAGTAAAGCAAACAGCCCTTTTTTTCTAATAGTATACATTCATTACAATCCAGCTTGTTTTAGAAGAATCTGTCTTCAATTTGTCTGGTCTTCTCTGGCACTGCTGTATCATACAACACAATAAACCCAGAGACAGTGAAAGACTCTTCAGACCTAACAGATCTTACAGGTTATAATGTAGGTGGGCAGAGCTTGATAACCACTGAATATGACAGCGACGTCAGGTCCGCTCACGCTGTCGTACACAGTGTGTGGCTCTGTCCCCACAGCCGGGGGCAGAATCAGACCTGGTTTACCCGGGGTGGAGTTCCCTGTCAGCACCTCGGCCTCCACAAAGTGCAGATACTCCTTGTCTGACTCCTTCCACACTTTCATGGCCTTTCTCACCGAGCTGGCAAAGTAGATGCCCTCTCCATAAGCCGGGTCTGTGCACAGAGGGAGATACACAAGAAAAATAACTTTCTGTTTCTGTTATTTTCCCTTTTCTAAATTTGGCATTCTGTATCTGTACGGCTGTAACTCTGATTTAAAACCAGGCAAAATGATCAGTCACCAAAGAATTCGTTAGTAGAAGCATTTTCGTACCATCAGGTGGTGCGCACTGTGCGTGGAATCCAATATGGCTGACCATGTCGCAGAACTGCGCAGGTATGCACTGAAACATTGTTTGAGGAGTGAAGCAGCTCAACTGTTTTTTCTTAAACTCAAACAACATCTCCAGTGCAGCGTTCTCCACTTTGTCCACCTAAAAAAAAACCACATTTGGTCAAGCAGTGGTTCAAAATACGACACTTGCAGCCAATGATACACAATATTTGAAACAAATTAGTACAAATCGTCTATTTGAGGAGGTCATATGTCCACTTTGAAACCATGTTCAGGTGTATTTGAAATGACAAAGCTTTACAGTTTCCTCCAACATTAAACATGCTGTACCTTCACTATCCGCAGGCCTGTTTGTTTGAAGGCAGTCTGTCTGTCTGAGAACTCTGGGCTGGAATAGTCCACTGTCTTTCTCTCAAAGGACACGTCCTGAGACAACATCCGGAATATGGCATGCTCCTCCTCTCTGACAAACTCCCTCTGGATGTTGCAGAGTAACGCCTCCACCTGCAGCCCAGCAACCGCAACATCTTCGCTTGAATCCCCACGAACAATCACGCTCGCCTGACCTCTCTTGAAGAGCTCCTCGATGGAAACGCCCCTCCTCATGAGACGGGAGAGGCGCTGGTGATCTTGCTCGCCAAAGTGCTGGATGAAGTTGTTGCGGATGATGACGGTGCCAAGGGATCCGAAGAGGAGGCCATAGAGCCAGCGTTTGGCCTCGCGCACCGCTGCATCCGAGGGGGCGCTCAGGCTGATCTGAGGAGAGGGAGGAGAGAGAGGAGAGGGTGGAGAGAGAGGAGAGGAAGGAGAGGAAGCAGCACCGCCCGGGAAGTCATCTCTCTGCTCAGACGCTGGAGGGGAAGACAGCATAGAGTCCACCATCAGTGCTACGAATCAGCATTACTATCACTTCACTTTTAACAAAACATGCATTCCCACGACGATCGAAATGTTTCCCCTCGCGTCCATGAAACAATAACTCAAATATTGTGTTACCATGTGGACGGCTGTGAGGAGACGCCTTTCTCTGGAGACTTCTCATTTGTTCCTCAAAAGCCTAGAAAGAGAAGGTCATTGATACATCTGTGGATTTCTCTGCAAAGCGTAGTGACACCTCACATGACCGGTGTCGTAAAATGACTCTGAAATCAGGTGAGCATTTTTGCAATCCAACCTTGAATGTGATGCCGTCACTTGGAAATATGACAAAATAAACTTCCAGCTTCTGCGTGGCTGTTTGGGCAAAGATGTCCACTGCATGTGACATGATCTGGGCAGCTTCTTTCTTATCGAACCCGAGGCCTCCGGTGCCGATGGCAGGAAAGGCGATTGACTTGTAGTGTCTTTCAGCTGCCAAATGTAAGCAGTCCTCTACTGACTTGAAAAGAACCTGTAATGAAGGAATAAGTGGAAAAATCGACCAAGAAAAAGCTCTTATTACGGCACAACTTACACAGTTTAGAAATAGTTATTCACTTTCTTTACAATATGCTCTATTTCATAATCATCTCAGCTTAATATCACAGAGAAGACAAATTTAAACAAATCAGCTGTGATATAGTATTGAGATGTGACATTTAATCCAATTTTAATTCTCCATGATCCATATTGTACCTGCTGCTGTATGTCATTCCTGTTGTTGGTGAAACAAATGTGATACACCTCTTGACACTGCAGCTTGTAGGGTTTTGTGATGAAGATATGCCCTCTCCTGCGAGCATTATGCATTTCTCGTTGCATTTCATAACCAGCTTTCTGCAATAGCGCTTTGGATATTTGCCCACTATCCAGGTATTGGCCCAATGTTGTGTTGACGATGACGTCTGTCTGACAGGATGTAAAAACAATGGTGTTAAATAAAATGCTCAGACACCTTGAAAATATGAAAAATACCCTGGTGGAGCTCGATACACACAGAAAAAACAGATATGACATGAAGCACCTGTTGACGTACTGTTTAATTAAGAAAATAAATGTTTGTACAAGCAGCCATTCACAGCAGAATGCATGAAATAAGTTACTGAATGAAGAAACTTGGCAGATTCTTACCTGCTGCTCCTCAATACAGCCTGTCTTCAGTGTCAGACGGACATGTCCCATCTGGACGGTAGATGTTGAGGTTTTAGCGTCACCCCCCCTCCCGCTTGCTGCCGCCTGACTGTATGTCATGGGTGAGAGGCGGCCTAATATCTGATGACAGGCCCTCTCCATTTCCCTGACCGTGGGCTCGTCATTGTTCACCAGCAGGATCTCTTCAGGACGAGGGCCTGAGGAGTGTTCATAGTAGCGTTTCACGGTTGTCACGATGGTGGCAGCACATTGCGGCAGGGGGTAGTGGAACAGTCCAGAGCTTATGGCAGGAATGGCAACAGTCTTCAGGTGGTGTTTCTTAACTTTGTCAAGAATGCTCATGATGGCCTTCTCCAACTGCGGTTCAGCTGAATACACATCATTCTTAGAGGGGTGTTTTGATAGCTCCGGGCCCACAGCATGAATTATCTTGTTGCATGGTAGTGACCCAGCATCAAGGACAACTGCATGTCCTGTTCTCAAGCAACCATACCTCTTGATGTAGTCGTCACTCTCCTTTTGGATTTGTGGACCCCCGGCGTTGGACAGAGCTAGAGCAAGGCCGCCATAATGCTTAAGATGTTCATTCGCAGCATTCACAACAGCATCCACCTTGAAATTGGTGAGATCAGCCTTCCACACAGACACCTGGACACCTGAAGCAAGCGTAACGTCGAACCTTTTCTCTGGGACAACAGGTGGCCTTTTCTGATGTGCAAAGCTCGGGTCTCCTTCAAAATCCACACCTCTGATGGTGGCCACACATCCGTATTTGCACTGAAGGATATCACTGAGAGCAGGTCCGTATCTTCTCACGATGCTGACTGAAGGCCCATGAAGAGGGATGTCCATTTTACTGAACATGCTTCCTAAACAGAGCTGTACAAAAATGTACAAGGTATTGTTTTGTGTATTGTACAATGACACCACTGTCATCACACCTCAAACATCACACATATACATGAAGGAATAGCTGATGATGCCTTTACATGCTCATGCTATGACAGAATGGCAGAAGGCAAATTATTTTAAGTGTTTTCAAACAATAAAACAGGAAAATCAATCAAACTGGAATCACAGATTTCACTTAATAAATCAAGGCAAGGGTAATGATTTCATTATTGCCTTCATTACTGGTCTTTCACTGGTATTACGCATAAAAACAATCCCTGATTAACTTTTTGTGAAGCTTATTTTTTACTGACTGGGAATCACATCTTCATCTGAGGCTGTTAACTGAAGCAGCACAATTTTATGGATATAAATGATAAATGTAAATTTGAATATGCTTATTCATTTCATACTATTGTTATTGGAAAATATCTAGAGAAAAGAACTTTATTGGCCTTCTGAGTATTCATAGTGCTATTTTCCTTTCAGTCCAGTAGAGGGAGACAGAGACAATATCCAATATGAAAGGTTAATGCACTCAATGATCAATCACCTGCTTAGACAAACGAGCTGAATGTAGTCCTATTCCTGTTCCATGACACTAAATAAAGTATCAACTGTGTACTTATGTGCTTAGTATAATACTTGGCAGTTAGTGGGCCTATAAAAGAGAGACTTTTACTTTTTTGGTCAAATGCACCGATATGCATGGAAACTTTAGAAAGAGAAACTAAAAGTAAGATCAAACATAATTATTATATATACACACACATATATATATATATTTTCCTACTTGTCCATATTTTTTCAAGCACTGACTTGCTCCTTTTGTGCATTATTAGACGTCTTTCAGTATGCTTAATTTTGGCATTTTTCTTATGAACACTGGGCTGGTCAAAATGTGATTATGATAAGTAAAAGGTTGCAAAAGACGCACAAAGTTGACATTACATGCATTAATTCCACTGTTTACAAGTTTGTTTTGCCTTGTCAAAATACCTAAATCATGTACAGATTAATTAAAAGGCCTTTATTTTAGAAATCTCCAGTGTTATTTAACTGATAGTCGTCAGCGCGTGCAAACCTGACGCGCTGCGTTCACGTGAGACAAAACAAATAGCTCTATGCTAGTTTTAAGCCCCGAATGCTAAGTCTAACGTGTATTTCGACGCTTTTATACAATTTAGCGCAGGATGCTTTCAATTTAAAGGACTAAAGAAAGTGTGTTGAGGCAAATACGCTCACCCACCGCTCAGAAAAGTCCCTGGAAAAGCCAGAAAGCGGAGCAGGGCGACGGGGTGCGGACCTCTCCAAAACGGCCTGTCGGGATGTTAGCTAAGTTTCGTGCCCGTTTAATCGGACGTTTCTTCCATAAGTTTGCTAAATATTTGTGTATTTTCTCGAGTTGCAGGGAATTCCGCGTCAACACTTCCTGATGGTCGGCCCCCCCTCCCAAAAAAATGTCTACAGCAAAATCCCCGTTTCCTTTCTCAAGAAACAAAAGTGAAAGTAAAGCAGGGCAGAGAGTGTCCGGCGAGCAGCGATGGCCGACGCGCACAGGTACGCTGTGCTGGTCGAGCTGGAAGAAACGAGTGTACCGAGATTAAAAAACAAACTGGTGAAATACTTTCAAAGCAGGAAAGCTAACGGGGGCGACTGTGAAGTTGACCATGAGGATGGCAGCAGGACAGCCGTGGTTCGCTTCAGGAGAGAGGAGGGTAAGTTTGGCCTCGCGAATCAGACCGTTCACCTTATATTCACTTTAAAAACCTTTAAGTTATTCCTGTTTTTATCGATCGACTGAGACTGTTTTCCCTTTTCACAGACCAGCAGAGAGTTTTGAGGAAAGAGGGGCATCAGTTGAGTTTGGATGGACGTGTGTTGAAGTTGACAGTCCGCTTACAGACAGATGGGACAACACAGGTAAACGCTCGAGATTAAATTTCAGACCCCACCTGAGTCATGTGAGTTTCATTGACTACAGGCAGGTGTGAGTGGCTGTAGGCTGCGGCCACAGATTAAAAGAAGCCTGCCATCACTTCAGCCAAACCTGTAACAATCACTTTCTGTCCTGCTGGCACTCCTTGAAATCAACAACAACAACAGCAGACAATCCCTAAGAGAGAAAAGAGAAGCTCCGGAGTTGTCCCTGTGCAGCTTCCGTCTGACTGGAAGTCACGTAAACCGTTATAAACATGGGGCGGTGCTCCATTGCTCTTTGATGTACTGCTTGCTCCTCTCAGTTCCTGGTGTTTGAAGGTCATAAACCAAAAGTACAAAACGCTTTGAAAGCTTTCCCACAGTCAGCGTTTATTTCCTTTACACAAATCAGGTAATTTGTCAGATTGGATTCCCTTTCAAAGCTGACATTAGGGCATAATGCCATGTGAAGTGATAAAAACAAAGCTGATTAAAGTGTGTTTATGTATTTCCTTTCTATACAGGAAGCTCCATCTGATGAACTTGACAAGAAGTGTAAGTACTGATGATGTGTGTCCTACTCTGCTTGTCTGTACTCTGTATTTTGTGATAAATATGTGTGAGATTGCTTTTTTATACTTACATATGCTCCTCACAACACAGATTTTGAGTATCTGATTTGGGGACACTGCTCCCAGATCAGAGCTTTCTTCACCTGTGGTGGTATTGTGCTTTTAATTACTACAGTATAAGATGAAAAAGCACACTTTAAAGTGCCCGGTGGTAATATCTTTGCATTAATGAAGGCCGTCAACCACAAACTGCTGTATTTGCTGAATTCTTGTTAATATAACTACTTAATAGTTTTGTCTAGCTTTGGGAGTGTGATAAATTGCTGTAATGTGCAAAACTTGTCTGGTTTGGTTTGCTGTTGTGGCTACTACTCCGTCACTAACTCCCACCTTAACCAGACCTTTGAATATTTTATATCTGTTTAAGACCCTGCCTGTTTGTCGTGTATAAGTATGTAATAAAACAAGTTAAGTAAAACCTCATACACACTTTGTTGAACATGACATTAGCTTCAGCAAATATGGCTTTAGCCCAAGAAAAAGAGAGTTGCGACACTTGTTGAGCTCTTTGCCATCTGATTAGCTGGGAGTTTGGTGGAGTCAGGCACTGATAAGACCACAATGACTCTTCAAAAGCCTACGAATGACATCATGGAGACGACGTCCATGTTTTATACAAGCTATGCAAAGCTACTGAAGTGTTTCTCACTGCTAATTAACTGCAGTTAGAATCTAACAAGGTATTATATCGTGACAAACATTAACTAAAGCTTTACTTTTAGTGAAAATACGACCATTGACTAGATCCATGAGAAATCACTGAATATGAATGGGGTTTAGTGCTGGAGCTATTCAGTATTCTGATTCTGATTATTAAAATGGCTGCTAAGTCACTCCCCTTACTTTTCCCTGTCAGAATGCAGACAGACTGCACAGACTAGTGGAACCAATCAGTATCAGTAGCAAAAAACATGATTGGAGCATCTCTAGTGGCCACCAAAATAAATGTAATGTGTGGAAACATTTGCAGTGGACAAATAGAAATATTTGTCATGGTCAGCTGTTAGTGTTCTATTATCTCAGTTAATTATGAAATATGTGTTCAGTCACTTTACCTTTGTGTCTCATCAGCAGCGGATGTTACCGTGAGCAACAAACAGTCAAGCACTGATGGACACACGCCTGCAGCCGAAGTTCAGGCCGAGGTGAAAGGCGGAGATGATGAGACAGCAGATGAAGAGCTCTGCTGCACTTCTGCTGTTATAGGAAATATTCCGGAGACGTTAAACCAGGAGTTTTTGGAGATGCTGGTGGAGAATGTTTTAAAGGATCTTGACTCTCCACCTGCCTCCCAAAGCTTCACTTTGGAAGTCATTCCTGGCAGCTCCTCTGCTGTGGTGACCTTCCAGAGTGGAAAAGGTACTCATTTAGTGTGTGTGTGTGTGTGTGTGTGTGTGTGTGTGTGTGTGTGTGTGTGTGTGTGTGTGTGTGTGTGTCTGTGTATTATTAGCTCCAAACAACTCAACTTATTCAGAGGTTTTCATTTTACACAGAATAAGTGATGCATCTTTATAATCAGTTATTGTGAGTATTGTCAGCAAAGGTCTCTACAAGGCTGACCCAAAGAGCTGTTTATCGTTTATGAAAGCGTGATTACCTAATTACGTTATCTTTTTTTAATATTTCACAGAAAACACATATTTCATGACAAGATGTCCCCAGAACAGGACATTCACGAAGCAGGGACTATCAGTCCAGCCTCTGGAATTCACAGAGCAAGTTATAGTTGAAGACCTTCCAAATGTTAATGAAGACTTCCTGCGCCTTTATTTTGAGTGTGCCTGTGGGGATGTGGAAAATGTCGTGCTTGATGAAGTGCAACGGTCTGCCATCATCACCTTTAAAGACCATAAAGGTAGTGCAGTTACAGTACATGTTAAACATTACTATGTGAACATACATGGAGTATAAGAAACATCAGAAATGACCTCTTTTAACTGTTTGATGTTTGATTGCAAATTCTCTCCCCATAGCTGTTCAGAAAATCACGAAGACGAAGCATCACATCAAACAGGAAGAGATCAGAGTTTATCCTTTCTACAAATCTTTGGGAACGGCCCTCTACGGCAAAGACAAGCCTTCACTAAAACTCCCTGCTGCCATCTCTGAACCCATTGACAGTGCTGTCTGGAGATACCTAAAAAGCAATCGGTCAGCCGCAGAGACCATTCATAGTCACTTGGCCAAACACTTCTGCAACGTCAACCTCAGCCAATCTACTGTGCGCTTGAGCCCTCTGTCTTCACTACTACACCAAAAGGATGCCAAAGCCATCATTGAAGAGTGGACAAATACTGTGAAGTCGTCCTTTGCGCAAGCTCTGTCAACATTCAAATCCCTGAAGCTTCAGCCAGAGTCGGAGGCGTGGGAGGAGTCTGAGGAGAAGATCAGACAGAGGCTATTGAATGAAGATGTGGTTGTAGTGTCTGATAAGGCCAATGGTGTCTTATCAGTGGCTGGTCGAGCGGCTGATGCCAACAGACTAGAGCAAACTCTTTGCGAAGTCGTAAGCGAGATTGCCAGAAGGGTGCAAAGGGAGAAATTCAGCGTAACCCGAGAGATCGAAGTGTCACAGCCGATTTTCCACATCCTGTGTCAAGCAGGTCTTCAGGACAAGCTGCAGTGTGTGTACCCGGAACTCAAAATGTCATTTAGCAGAGGTAGTCTGGGTTTTACAGTAACTGGCTTAAGTAATGAGGTTATCGCAGCAAGCAAAGTTATATGTGAAGCATTGTTTGCTTTAAAACGTCAGAATTTAAAAATGGATAACTTTGTGCTTGACTTGTTGAGGGAAGAACAACAGGAGGAGCTTACAAATACTCTCCTCACGTCTAATGGAATCAATGCAGTGTTTGAGATCAGTGCACACACGGTGCAGCTCCTTGCTGTTTCTGACAGAGATCTTCATGATGCTGAAGACCACCTGAGAAGGCTGCTAATATCTCAATACATTGAGGTTGAAGACACTAATGTCCTGAAGAAGCCAGAGTGGGACCACCTGGTCAGTCAGTTAAAGAATGCTAATAATAAGCCATGCAAGAAGATTGGAATCCGAACCACTGGTCAACAAGTTGTGGTGTCTGGCCACAAGGATACTGTCACAAGAGTTAGCAGTGAACTTGATGACTTCTTGACGCAGAATGCTCAAGTGGAAGAAACTGCTGTGGTCAAGCCCAACGTAAAAGTTGAATACATTAAGAAACTTGACACGTCCTGGTTGGAGCAAATGAATGACAAAGTGGTGGTGTCTTACAGGAAGGAGGCCATCTGTCTCAGTGGTTCTAGAGCTGATGTTGCAGAGTGCAAGACCTTGGTTCAAAACTTGGTGTCTTCTCTGGTCTTTGAAAGTTTAAATTTTTCCATGCCTGGAGTGAAAAAGTTTTTCCAGGATAAGAAAGCTTTGTATGTCAACTCAGTCTGGGCTGAAACTGACTGCCTGGTCCAGCTCGTTGATGAAGCTAGTGATGGACAGGGCGGCGCGGCCCACAGTCAAGTACCCAAACCTCTGTGCCAGTTTCAGACACCTGATGGAGTTGAAATAGCCGTTTGCAAAGCAGATATGTGCAGCTACCCTGTGCATGCAGTTGTCAATGCTTCTAATCAGTACTTGATACATGATGGAGGTCTTTCGGAAGCACTTCTTAATGCCGCTGGCCCTCAGTTGCAGGATGAATGTCACAAAATAATCAACTCGAAAGGACAGCTCAAGCCTGGAGACTCAGTCATAACCGGTGCGGGGGGACAGCTTTGTTGCAGAAAAGTCATCCATGCAGTGGGACCCATGTTTGATCCAGCTAATCTCCAGAAAGCTGTGGCACAGTTGAAAAGAGCCGTTAAAGGAAGCTTAGAACTTGCTGCAAAGGATGGATGCGTCTCTGTGGCTCTGCCTGCCATTAGCAGAAACCTAGGCTTCCCTCTCAATTTGTGTGCAGTCACCATCGTCAAAGCAGTGAAGGAACACTGTGACGACAAGTATGATGACAACACCCTGAAGAAGATCCATTTTGTGAACAATGACGATGCTGCTGTTAAGGCCATGGAGGCAGCTGTCAGACTAGAATATGGAAATGCTGTCAGCCCTTCTCAACAAAGTCTTCCTACAAAAAGCACCAGCCGTCAGCCTGTGAAACATCCAGCATCTGGATCTGACCTAAACTGCTTGGGTCAAGTGCAGACTAAAGAGGGCTTGTGCATCACTCTCATGAAAGGAAATATTGCGCATGCCACGGTAATTTGATTTTTTCATCACCCTAACCCTAACTAAGTATTGACCTTATCCTCCAGCTCTACAGTGTCTCCATAACTGAATGTGGTCGTACGAGGGCTTGACTGATTCTTGTTTGACTGATTCTCACAACAATGATTCTTGTTATCTAAAAAAGAGATGTTGTAAAATGAAGAACTGATAACATTTTGTTGCCACACTCTTAGACGATGGTGACCGTGAACACTGTGTTTGAAGATCTTGCACTGAACAGAGGGGCAGTTTCAAATGCTGTCTTGGCTGCGGCTGGACCCAAACTTCAGGAGCTTGTAACTGCACAAAATGCGAGTGGAAACGTTGGTGAGATCATTGTTACCGATGGCTGCAAGCTGAAGAGCAAACACGTCTTTCATGCAGTTGCACCTTACTGGGACAAAGGAAAAGGTGCAGCTGAAAAGGTAGAGTCTATGTTATGTGTTAAATGACTTGAAACACATCCAAAGGAATGTACCTCAGATTTACACACTTCTTACCAATCTCTTTGTATCATGCAATTCCTAATCTGCTTATCCTGCTAATTTTTATAACACATTTCATCTAGTGCCGGATAAGTGGGTGCAACAGCAGTGTCAACTTATGCACCTAGATATTGATTGCATTTATGCTTTGCCTTCCAGGCCTTGAGTGGCATTTTCAAGGACTGCTTGGGCAAGGCAGAGGACAGTGGTCTAACCTCCATATCCTTCCCTGCCATCGGCACTGGAAACCTGGGTTTCCCAAAAGACCTTGTCGCCTCATTGATGTTGGATGAAATCTCAGCATTTAGCAGCAAGAAACAACCAAAGCATCTGAAGAAGGTTGTGATCATACTTTACTCACAAGATGCTCAGACCATCCAGGTAAGGGAAGAAAACACAGGTTGCATGACTTTGATACTGTGAGTGCTAAACTAATCATGTATCAGTGAAATGAATCTAAAATTACAGCCGTTAAGATTTTAGACCTGCTTGATGTGGTGACACGTGCTTACTGGTGGTGACGTCACAGTCATTAGAAACACAACAGCAGGCCACAGTAAAAGAGTTGACTACCTTGCTGAAATCATGAAAACTATCACAGAGGTAATTTCAATGTTGAATGCATTGAGAAATGCCAACCATAAATAGTTTTGGCTTAATTTAGTGACATATTAGCAGTATGAACCAGTAATAGCTGACTACTACAGCACTGTTAACAAAGAGGCAGCCAGTTAAGTCTGTGTTTCTTCTCCTTTGCTGTGACGTTTGTGAGTGTTTTGTTATCAGGTATCCGTCTGATTCTGTCTCCAGGTTTTTAGTGATGAATTAAAGAAGCTCCCAGGTGTCTCAGTTGCTCCTGTGCCTACAAGTTCCCCACAAAGTCCAGGTAGGCAATATTGTTCCAATATTTTTATGTATAATTACAGTGTAATGCTATATTTTAGAAATGTGTAAGGATTAAAATAAAGTTCTCTAAGCAAGCATATCATTATGATGTGAACCACTTTTAATTGTCTATTAATATATCCAACAACAACAACAAAAATATTTTCTCGTGATACGCCAAAAAGCCAAGTCATTGTGTATGTAAAGCTGAAACTGAAAAATACTTATTTTTACTTATTAAATTACATATGAAATTGTGCTGTTTCTGCCTGTTGCCTCAAGGTACCTTCTCCAAAGTTGTCTCGAGCTCAGGAATGCATGAGACCAAAATGGGAAGTGTGGCTGTGCAGGTGGTGACAGGAGACATAACCAAAGAGACCACTGACGTCATTGTCAACTCGTCCAATGAAGATTTCTCTCTTAAGTCAGGTAAACGGTGCTCTTAATACTGTTTGTACTGTATATATCTCACTGTATACTCAGTGTAATTACTCCTTATTGTTAACTCTGTTTATTACCCCTACACATTTGTACATCCTCTGTTTCAGGAATGAAAACAATTACAATTTCAGATTCTTTTAGATTTAATGTAAATATTTACAAGTAGTCATAGTGGTAGTTACAGTTGTGTTACCTTTAAAGCTTTATTCACGACAAGGCAGCACATTTTACACATGAATTCTCCTACTTAACATCAGTATCCCCACTAAAATTAGCTCACGCGGTAATCATGTATATATGTGTGTGTTCCTCTCCTATAGGAGTATCGAAGGCTGTTCTTGATGCAGCGGGACAGACTGTAGAAGACGAATGCCGAAACCTTGGTAAGGAAATCTCTACACCCAAAATTAACACCAAACACATTACACCAATGTTCTTGCTCGGTAAGGACATGGATAAAAAATTAGTTATTAAGCCAATTCGGTTATCAATACTCAAGATTGGTCAGAAAAGAAGTGTAACCTAAATACACACACATTTATGGTTGTCAAGGTTCAGAGACTTTCACATCCACTGTCTCCACCTTCAGGTGCTCAGCCCAACACAGGCATGATAATGACACAACCAGGCAACCTCAAGTGTAAGAAGATCCTCCACCTCGTTGGACAGACGGACGTGCTAAAAATCACCAATTCTGTGAAAGAGGCGCTCCAGATGTGTGTGAAAAACTCATACACTTCGGTCTCATTTCCTGCCATTGGCACAGGTGGGATTCATCAGCAGAATGTGGTGCTTATCATTTGTAAAATCTTAAGCATTTATCCCATCTCAGTGGATGGGCCTGTGTACATAAATAAAACTCAGAAGTCCAATTTATTACAACTCAATGAAATTTAAATGAATTTTCATTGATGAATTTTATTAATTTTGACAATTTAATTAATTTTCACAATCCTGACAGCTCGTTTGGTGTGTTTTTTACAGTTTACCTTCATGCAGGAAATCATTTTCTACTTTGTTGTGTGCTGTACCATTTTAGGTCAGGGCAATGTACAAGCAAGGCAGGTGGCAGATGCCATGTTGGATGCAGTGATTGATGTGTTGAGCCAAAACACTTCTAGTAGCCTGAAGACAATCCGGATAGTTATTTTCCAGCCGCCCATGCTGAACGATTTCTACAACAGTATGCACCAAAGAGAAGCCACTGATACTAAAGATAAAACAGGTTTCTGGGGAGGCTTCGGGCTCGGCTCCAAAATCAAATGTAAGTACAGGGAAGAGATTCATTTTGGTGTTTCTACTTAATTCATAATCACTTTTAATTTTTGAATTCTAATGTATATCTTGGTATTTGCTCTTTCAGCATTTTTTACTGGAGGTGCTCACAAGCCACAGGAAGGGGACTTTGTCATTGAAGCTGTGAAAGTGGACCCTTCTTTCTTCCACATTTGTGGTGAGTCGCAGGCTAAAGTGGACTCAGCCAAGCAGTGGATCAAAGACCTGATATCCAAAGAGCACAACAACATCTGCATTAAAGACAACGCCATCCTCGACTTCTCTGACGCAGACCGCCAGCACATTGTTGACATCCAGAAGACCATGAGTGTGAGCATAAAAACTGAGAGCAAGATGGGCCAAGCCTTACTTACCGTCGAGGGGCTCAGCAAGGACGTGCTCAAAGCCAGCAATGAGATCCATGAGATGCTGAGGAAGGCGAGAGAAAAAGAGGACCTGAAGAAGAAAGTGGAGCTGGTGGGCACAGTGGCAGACTGGCAGTACCAGCAGCAAGGGTTTCAGTTTCAGAGTTTTGACTCAATGGCCAACTACGAGCTTGAGCAAGCGCTGCAAAAGAAGCTGCCGAATGTAAAAGTTACCATCCAGGGCCAAAACTACACAGTCACCATGCCAAGTGGACCTGCCACCGATAAACAGGGACATACCCTGCAGATAAAGCGCATTGACAAACTAAAAGGTATCTTACCTGTTTCCTCAACAGTGCAGCGACTTCATCATGGAGCCTGCATTCAGTTTAGCTTCAACTCATTTAAGTCAGTTATTGTCATTTAGTAAGCTCTGTGTATGTCATTACATGCTGTATATTGTTACCTGGTCATCAACACAGAAGAACACAGAAAAATATTGCCAATGAATTTTTGATAATAATAAAGATGAACTTGTTGATTTCAGCACCCGATGAAGATGTGCCTGAAGTCTGGGATGTCATGCCGGCCAATACCTCGTGTCAGGGCGTCACCATCAAGGCTGGGACAGCAGAGTACATTGAAGTCCAGAATCTGTTCAGGGCCACGTGCACTCAAACCATTACTAGGGTAGACTACATTTAGCATGCACTATATGTAATGAATTATGTTCTATCTGTCTGTCTCCGTCATAATCTCTCTCATCATCAGGTGACATCAATAAATCAATTACATATCCATTTTTTGATGAATCAAATGTATTAAAAATCCTTTACATACAGGAAAATAGATCAGTGTAAAAGACACAACTCAAAGCGTTTCCCGTCTTTTAGATTGAGAGGATCCAGAACCCTGGACTGTGGAAAAGCCTGCAGATCAAGAAGCGTGACATGGAGCTGAGAAACGGCCATCAGAACAACGAGAAACGTCTCTTCCACGGCACCAGCCACAACACTGTGGCCTACATCAACGAACATGGCTTCAACAGGAGTTACGCAGGGAAGAATGGTGAGGTTACGTTGAAAATATGGGACACTGTTTAACCTCACATGAGGGAACTATAGCAAGAATCTCACAGATTAACTCAATAACTTTCTGCTACTGTTCCATTCTCAGCCACTTGTTACGGCAAAGGCACGTACTTCGCTGTCAATGCCAGTTACTCTGCCAGTAACACCTACTCCACGCCGAATCAGAACGGGGAGAAGTGCATGTACCTCTGCCGAGTACTGACGGGGGATTACACCACTGGAACCCAAAACATGGTCGTGCCGCCGGCCAAGGACGCCACCTCCACTCGGAAGTACGACAGTGTCGTGGATAACGTGGCCAGGCCCAGCATGTTCGTTATCTTCCATGACAGCCAGGCTTATCCTGAGTACTTGATTTCTTTCAAGTGACAAAACCATGTACTGAAATAACAAAAATGATGCCTGACATTTGATACTGCCTTGCAGCAAACAACTCTTCACAAGCTATCAGCTGGTTAATGTTTTTGGTTTCTCATCTGCTAATGATGCTTGAGCACAATACAAGCAATCAGTAATGGTCACAGTGGGCAGTTATGGGATATTAGTTGTCCAACCAATACAGTGCCTTGAAAACATCTCTGTGAACATACTGTACAATATTTTCAAGAAGAAATCAGTGTGATTGACTTTTGTGCTATGCTATCGCACTTTGTTATTGCAGTAAGCTTTGTACTCAGCTGGGAGGCTGATGGGAAGTACCTGCTCCATTCCAGGAAATTGTTTACTGCTTTCTAAATCAGGTTTACTTTTGGTTTTGCTGTCCCAGTAAACAAACCTGCACAAATAAAAAATAATAAAATGATGCTAATGCATCGACTGTTTCCTGTTCATTTGAATTAAAGTTTATTGCTATCTACATTTGTGTCCATCGCTTGTCAATTAGAGAAGCCCACAGTGAAGTGAGTGCTACAGACATTTACAGTCCAAACAGATGTCACTTCAGTTTTTTTTGTTTGTTTGTTTGTTTGTTTTTAGCAATTTCCTCAAACAAAAATGCATTTCTTTTCCATTACACATTTTTGAACAGTGAAAAATGTTGGTTGCCCTGACTTCCATTACCACAACATGACTATCATCTGAGATGGTACGACAGTATGGCTCCACCTGCTGGCCTTCCTGCAGAATTACTGCCCTGACTTATCTGCCTGCCCAGTCATAAAGGCTGAGGTTTCAGGGTTTTGCAGATAACAGACATGGCAAACCACTGTTGATCCATTGGTCATATAAGACAATAATTTTGGTTTTGCACAGTCACAAAAATATTCAGGATATTATAATAAAATCCGAAAGGTTCTCCAAAAGAAAAGTAATGGAAAAATGCACTATAAAAAAATATAACAAAGCCATAAAAGTCATTACTTAGCAGAAAGAAAAAAAAAAGACTTTTTGGCAAAAATATTCCCATGCAATGTAAGGTTGCTTTCTCGCATTCATTTTTAGGGTGGAATTCTTTTTTGTTGTGGAGCGCATTCCCCACCCATGGGCGCAGGTGTGCATACCTGTCTTTTGGAAGTGTCAAACGCGGAAGTATTCCGACAAGATTCACTCCACCACTGACTCTGCGTGCAGTGGATTGGCTTCCAGGGTTTGTTTTCTTTTCATCCGAAATAGGACGAAAGTCCTAAATCTGTTCAGGCAGTCGAGCTCTTTTGGAGGTCAGGAACCAGGTTCCAGCGGAAGTCCGACCCGATGGCATCCGCCGGACAGATGTATCCGAGCGGCCCGGCGGAGGGAGCGGGGCCCGGGGAGAGTCTGGCCGTCCCCGGCAGCTCAGAGAAGCTGAACTCCTCCGCTGTCAATCGGATACTGATGGAGTTCTTAATGTACTTTGGCCGAGCCGTGTTCATCTTTTATCCCGTGTATCTGACCGGATACCTGGGCCTGAGTGTCAGCTGGGTGCTGCTGTGCATGGTGATGGTCACCTGGTGGAAGAAGAATCGCCAGTGGAAAGACGCCCGGATCGGAACCGCCATCGAATTTGTGGACAACGAAACACATGTGGTCCACAAGGAGCTGCGAAGTGCCTTACAGATGGCATCGTGGGTATGTATGGTGTTAGTATGTGACACAGTGCCACCACAGACTTCTACTTTTCGTTTCTGAGCATCTTCACTGAGGCAGTAGGTGTTGACTGTCTTGCTTAAGGGCACTTCAGCAACCAGGCAGCAAAGGGATTGAACTGAGAGCGCTCCAGTCTTTGAAGGCCCAACGTCAAACCTGTTTTTGCTGTGTTTTTTGGACTCACTAACGTCACTGCTAGTCAGATAAAGTAACTATGCAGCCAAACAGCATCCTGACACAAGTCCCATCACACTGAACACGCTCTCTGTCACTTCGACCGAAATCCACTTTATTTGCATGACAGCCTGAACCTCCCGTTGTCAGGGATGGGCACAGCCAGCCAAACGCGCTGTCATGTTGCAGGACACATTTGGATACACCACACCCACTGCAGCAGTGACTCATGGGAGCTGAGGAGGGAGATGGGTTCTTCTAATGTCAGAGGAATGTCATATACGCAGAGTGAATGTGAAATCAGATTGCATTGTAATGGTGGGGGCAGTTCGTGTCTTGCAACTGATGATGACGGCATACGTTATTTCACTGTGGGTTATAAGCTGTAACAGAAATCCATGTTAAGATGTGCAGATCTATGATTTCCACCCGATGTAAAAACAGTTTTACAAAGTTTATTCCCTCTTTAGCATTGTCAGGCAGACAAGATTATTCCCATAATGCATTTTAATTTAATAATTTGCATGATGGACAATTAATGATTACTGAAATGATGAGGTCTTTCATCACCAACACCGTGCATGCCTTTCACTTCACCTCACGACCGTATTTTTATTTTCAAAGGTGCACTTTCCAGATGTCGAGAAGGTCGACTGGGTTAACAAGGTGCAGTATCAAAATAAAGTTCTTAATTAATCAACCTTCTTACCTCTTTCTGGTTACATGGGATTCTGAGGTGTGTGACTGTTACGTGTGTTTTTTGTTTTTTCGTGTGTTCAGGTGTTGGAGCAGGCCTGGCCTTTCTTTGGGATGTACATGGAGAAGCTCCTCAAAGAAAACATCCAGCCGTCTGTGAGGCTCTCCAGCCCCGCGCTCAAAATGTTCACTTTCACCAAGGTCCACTTTGGTCACATTGTGAGTTTGTATTCAGTTTGCATCCACTTGTCCTCCATTACTCCTACTTTTAAATCCAGTAACCAAATATTTTTCTGTTCCATAAAGCAACACACGGCCCTGTGATTTGCATTGTGCAGAAATGATGCCTTCACACCTGTTTCTGATAAACTGAGAGTGTCGCGTTGCATTAAAGATGGTTGAGGAGGCTCCTTTAAAATGTTTCTCTGATTCCAGCCTCTCAGGATCACTGGAATGAAAGCGTACACACATGAAGTGGATCAGCGGGAGGTGGTCCTGGACTTGAACATATGGTTGGTTTGACATTGCAGAAATGTGTTCTGTATTCTGTAAACTCTGAACAAGAGCCCTGTTCAGCACTGTTCATTTTGCAGTTACGAAGGTGATGTGGACATCGACGCTGTGGTGAAGGAGCCAATCACAGCTGGGGTCAAAGGACTTAAAGTGGGCAACTCATTTTTCGGTATTCTCTGCATTACCCTCATCGTCATCATCATTGCATGTGTTTACTAGCGGTGTAAAAACTGTCCTGAATCTTGCAGCTCAAGGGGATGCTCAGGGTCATTTTAGAGCCGCTTATTGGCCAAGCACCGCTGGTTGGAGGCGTCACCTTTTTTTTCATTCGCCGCCCCGTGAGTGGAGATTTTCATTACCTCACTGTCATCGAGTCAGCTGTGCGATTAGCCAAGTTTAAAACCATCTTTTTCAGACCCTAGAAATCAACTGGACCGGCATGACCAACCTCTTGGACAGCCCCGCCTTCAGGTTAGCTTCCGCAGAAAACCCTCTGACCATAACTGTGCCGGTCCTCTCTGATTGGACCAAACAGATCGTGAATGGTCACCCAAACATTTTGCTGTGTAGCTGTCTTGTTGTCTCATCTCGTCTGTCCCCTTCCAGTTCGCTGTCTGAGGAGACCATCATGGACATCATCGCCTCACTCATGGTGCTGCCAAACCGCATGTGCGTGCCGCTCATAGACCAGGTCAAAGTGGACCAGATGAGGTTCCCGCTCCCTCGCGTATGTCAGATACACTTTATGTGGTCATCTTCTCACCTCCATTCACTCACATTTTTAAGTGTTTTAGGATTAAAACCCCCTCCCACAATAAAAACTCTTAAGATTTGGATGCATTTTTTGGAATATGTGGGTGAAGATTTTGTCTTTTTCTTTCTTGTAAGTCAATGAGTTGGCTGACTCCTGCTTTCCTTGTCTGCTCCGCAGGGTGTGGTGAGGGTCCACCTGCTGGAGGCCAGAGACCTGGTGGCTAAGGACACGTACATGATGGGTTTAGTGAAAGGCAAATCAGACCCCTATGCGACAATCAGAGTCGGCAACCTGCATTTCAAAAGCAAGGTCGTCAAAGAGAATCTGCATCCCAGGTGGAACGAAGTGTACGAGGTAGAGTACATTTTTGCTAATTTGCATGCTGTGCTTCCAATGATACGAGTACTCTGTTATTCAACTATTTTTGGGACTTCACACCTAGATAACCTTCTAAATGCATGATAGTTAACAAAGCAGTTTAGGCCGTGTTTTTCTCTCCCTGTAAACCTGCATCACACATTTCCTAGTTTGTGAAGATGAATACTCTTTCACAGGTTGCACTGACGAGCAAACTCCCATCACTGCAACTCATTGTTTGAAAGCCGAGTTTGTCTCCAGCATGCGGCAATTCTCGTTTTAGGTTTTCAGCATTTTTGTCATCTGAAATGTCCTCTAAATGCTTTAGAAATCCAGCTGACATCGACTTTCCCACCTGAAACACTTTGATAACATCCACCTTTTCTTCATCTGTGTGCAGTTTGTCGTCCATGAGGCCCCAGGGCAAGAGCTGGAGGTGGAGCTGTTTGATGAGGACACAGACAAAGATGACTTCATTGGAAGGTAAGAAACTAATAGCAGGACAGACAAGTGGGGTTAATGCTCTTTGAACCACCTGCACTGTGTTCACGTCACTGTATAAGTGATGTAAGAGTTTGACTTATTGTCCCTTCATGGCACTACACAACAAAACACACAGGACCAAATTTAAATAGCAGACTCTCATTGCTGCCATTAGTCCCTTGATAACAATGTATCACGTGATTATGATCATTGTCATTTACATGCAGGTACAGTGTGCTACAGTTGAATAGTGTTGCATGTTTTGTATCAGCCTCAGCCTTAACACTAAAAATGATTATTTGGTTGAAAATATGCAGCACAGCAGCTTGTACAAACACGTTTTTAGAGAAGACAGCTGAGTGGTATTAAGATACATTCGTTTGAAATGCTTTTCACTCGTCAGTGTAATCATTTTTGATTATCGCCGTAGTTATCACCTTGATTTGGGAGAAGTGAAGAGGGAGAAAGAAATGGACCAGGTGAGCTTTTATTTAACAGCGTGGACACTAAGGCTAATGTGTGCATAAGACCCGTTTTTTCTCTGCAGAAGGAAAAACGTAGCACTCACACAATGATTGCCAGCATCACAGGACAGTATTGTTTCCTACTTCCAGATGAAATATCTTGCAGCAGCAGCATTTTTTGCAGTGGAAAAAGCTTTTAAATGCTAATGCAAGTTTTCAGTTTGAATAAAGTTTCCTGACATGTTGATAAATGAAGCCCCTTGCTGTTGCAGTGGTTTACTCTGGAAGGGGTCCAGAATGGAGAAGTGCACCTCAAACTCCAGTGGTTTTCTCTGATGTCTGACCCCAGACTGCTGACGGAGGTAACGCGTTGCTGCGTGTATTACTTCTTCTTCATCAACATTTACATTCACTAGCATCAGGCTCGGAGTCGGTCGTGTAAATCATGCATTGCTCTCTTTCAGACATCGAACGGCAATGCTTGTGCTATGCTTGCTCTGTATCTGGACAATGCGTCAAACCTACCAGTAAGTGGCACCTGAGAGGGACTTCTCTCGAGATGCAAAATGAAGAGATAAATGCACTGCTGTGTTTTCTCATGTTTGTCTCTAGAAAGACCACAGCGAGATCGACGAGCACCGCAAACATGGGAAGCACTCAAAGGAGGCTCGAGTAAGATTATATATAGTACAGTGTTTATGTAGTAAGCTTATGGTACTGTTGCAAAAAAGACAGCAGAAAAGGAAACAGAATAAAATCAGATATATATATGTACATTATATATGGGGGTTTAGAATACTGCTGCAAAAACAGACACGTACATTGTTTATTTTTCCTCTGTCATGGTAACATAAGAATAAGAGCATTACATAAACAATATCATTATCAATGCATGCTTACTTTTTCACCTGTCCACCTTATTACATTAGTCCTATAGCCCATATACGGTATGTGATTTCATGAATTAATTCCCATTTGTTTCCTTCAGATCAATTAAAATCTTCACCCATTCTGTTCCTAAAACATTAGCCTGTACTTGATTTAACGCAAGTATGTGGAGACGCTCAGTCCAGAGCTCTGTGGTATGCAGACGCCCAGCCAGATTGTTTGCTGGCATTAGAGTGAAAGAAATATGTGATAGAAAATGTTTGAGGATTAAATCAGGCAGTAATGTGTCGTCTTCACTGCCTTCCAGTTCAGTTCTTTTGTGTCTTGATGTCAAACAACAGCCTCAGTCGGATCAGGTGTGTGCTGTTAGCGCTCCAGGTGTACTTGTCCCTCAGCGCAGCTGGTATTTCCCGTTTGTCTGGTGAATGCCTGTCATTTTATGTGGGTGTGGTATTACCAGCTGGTGTTGAACTTGCCAGATTTCTTATTGAATCTGAGGCTTGTTCAGTGTTGAAGAACGTTGAAGACACACTGAAGTGACTTTGTTGAGACAATTAATCAATATAATATGTATCAGATTATACTCATTGATCTCTGTAAAGGTAGTGCAGGTTGATTTCTTAAGATTTTAAAATCGCTATGAAGGACAAATCAGTCAATGCAATGAGGTCAAAGATCACTACAGTTTCTGTGACAAACATTTTACCTCCTCAACAAACACAATCTATGTTATAAACCCCCCTACCTGGTCATTGCAGCATGTTTTTATAGGACCCAAACCTGTTAAACGAATCTGTCTGAGCAGCAGCCGTTGCCGTTGAAGGCCCTCTGCTGGTGATTGTGTCAAAACACAGTCACAAAGAGAGAAACAACACTGAATCCTCTCATGTTGACATGTCAGCATCCTGAGCGACGCCGTGTTGAAGCGAACACAGTTGAGAAACAGTACAAAAATACATTTTTTAACTCCACAGTCTCAGCCAGAATCCTGAGTTTAGTGAAGGATCAGCTGTATCAGTGTCTGTATTTGTTCCTTCCTCCTTAGACTGTTGTTAAAACGAGACAGACCTGCTCAGGCTGGCATGCTAGCTGCAGCTACCACCTGTAGCATACACATTCTTCTTTCACTTCTCTGTTTTTTGCGACTGTTTTTTTGTGTTACAGAGGGCGTGGTGTGTCTGCAGCGCATTAGGGAGTGCATTGCATAACTTTCTCAATGCAACAGGCTGCTTGCAGACAAACTTCCAATGTTAGCTTGTTGCTCGAGGCCTTTTGTAATAAGTGAAAGCATAATTTTAATAAATCACTGATTTGTTTTCAGCTCACAAAGAAAACTGCTGCTCCAAACTCCTTTGTTGAAATTTCAGTTGATAAAGAAGTTCAGAAAAGCAAGGTACAGCTCTCACTTTGTTATGTTAATGCACCATTTTCTCTTTAACTCAATAAATCTGTGAAGTCATATCTGGTAATGAGTGTTTGTGCTTGTATTTCAGCACTGTACAAGAGAGCAGACTTGTACCTGTCAAACTGAAACAAAATAATTGAGAATTGTCATGGCTGTGGCTGTGTTCCTTCTCTTTCTGTAGGTTGTGTATGCATCCAAAGACCCAGTGTGGGAGGAGGGCTTTACCTTCTTTGTGCATGATATCAGTACACAGCAACTCATGGTTCAGGTTTGTCAGTTAATGATATACACACCATACATTTCCCTCCTCAGCTCTTGATACAGTATTTTACTGAAAAACTTTCTTCATGTTTGCAATAATTACTGTTGAAAATCTCAAATGTCTAAATGAAAGTTGATTTCTTTTAGTTTATTCCCATATTTTTCTGACTTAATTGCAAATGTGCAAATGTCAAATATATGTGTGACAGCTTTGACTCCCAAGACAGTCTGAGCATCAGTTCACTGGTGACAAACGCGCCATTGTTGAAGTAAAGGCTTCAAATTTAAATGAAAATCACCATATTTAGAAATCATCCACCTTGTCTTTTTGTATCGATCCCTATGAACCTGTATGTGTCAACATTTATCGCCCTGAACCTGAAAAGCAGGAAACACCAATGTTGTAATCGTTGGATAAAACTCGACCTCTCTCAGTCAGTCGAACACCCTCAGGAGGTATAAAATCTTTTCCATTTGCTGCTTGAATAGCTTTATATTGTATTCTTGTGGTCCAGGTCAAAGAGCACGAGAAGAAGACTCAGCTCGGCGTTCTCAACTTGCCCCTGAGTCGCCTCCTCAACGCCTCCAACATGATGGTGGACCAGCGCTTCCCACTGGAGCGCTCCGGAGCGAACAGCCAGATCAAGCTGAAAGCCACTCTCAGGGTGAGTACAAAACGCTTTAGTACAGTAAGTACAGTAAGTTTAGTACACGGAAACTCGCATTGCACACAGATCAAGCACATCACACATTCAGTACAGAGCCGACGCCGACGTGAGAACTTGCGAGTGAACTTTATTAGCCTGATGTTTTTACTCTGTCACTGACAACAGCCATGTCATCAAACCCACAATAGATTCTTGCTCTGGAAAAGCCTCCACCCAAGGTCATCCTCAGTCCTCCTCCACAAGGCAAACAAGGAGCACAGAGCAACCAAGGATGTAACGTTCCTGAATCCTCTGCAGCCCAGTTGTCATCTCCGACCCAGGCCACTGATTCTCAGAACGGCCTTCATGAAGACTATTCAGCTCACCTCCGTGACTCCTCCCTGGCATCTGAAACCTTGCGGTCCAATCCTTACGCGTCAAACATGCGTCGGTATGACTCCCACAGCCTGCTGTCAGAGAACTCCATCGCTTCGTCGCGTTTTGACATTTCCGAGGGAGCCTCGTATCCAGAGTGAGTCTCCGCTTCCAACCTGATGCCGAGAACCAAACTGTATGGAATTTAGCAAGAGTTATGTGATAAAAGTGACATTTACAAATGTTTTTATTACTACAGAGCCATCAGGAAACATCAGGGTTCATTTGGGGAGATCCACCTGACTGTACGCTACGCCACTCTGAGGAACAAACTCATCATCATGGTTAACGGCTGCAGGTACATCACAGAAATCCAGCCTAACTCACCAGGAATATAACAATTTGCTCAACTCAGCTCCGAGCACATGTCAGATCTCAGAGACCACAAATTCCCACTTCAGTTTCTGTGTGATGCCATTAAAAAGCATCTTTAACAGTTCCTTTTTGAAATACTGTAGATATACGTTGTTTGTGCACAGTGTGTCACCGTCAGCTGATGTAACCGCAGTATGAGGTTGCAGTTCTAGCCTGGTATGAGCTTAGCATAGCTTCTTTTTCAGCTCTTGGTTGAACATCAGAAACCATTTCATGTTGAGAATGCTTATTTTAGTCAGTGTTTCCTTGGTGTGAATGATGTCATAGAATCCAACATAACAAAAGAGTGAAGGGAACATGCAAACGTTGCTTAAAAGAACTATGTGTGCCCTCAGGAACTTATTCCCCTGCAGTGAGAATGGCACAGACTCTTATGTTCGCCTGTATTTGCTCCCTGACCAAACCTGGAGACACCGCAAGAAGACGCACGTCAGGAAGAGGACAGTCAATCCTGTCTTCAATGAAAAGTGAGGTCACATTCATCATTTGTATGAAAAAAAAAAAAAAAACTTTGAAAAGACTGACATTTTCAGCGCTTTCCTGATTACCAGCATGAAGAAGTTGAGACTGTTTCTGGAATTTGTTTCTTTCTGCCTCTTTTATCTCAGGTTTGAATTTGATGTGTCACTCGAAGAAGCACAAACCAGGAAGTTGGACGTGGCAGTGAAAAATAACAAGATGTTCTACACACGAGAGAGAAAGGACATTGGCATGGTGTGTAACGCTACCTGTAATGCTCCGTGCTGTTAGACAAACACAGCCTCTGCATTTCCAGCCTTGCTTCATTGTGGTTCAGTGTTGGAAATGTTTTTATTTCATACACATATTGCCAAACCTGTGTTTCAATCACCACAGTTGTTCTGCAGTTTGCAACTCAGTCTGGATAACTGACTGAATTTTGAAGTTTTGCTCCTGCTCACAGGTGATGATCGACTTTTCACAGATGGATCTGACCAAAGGCATCGCACAATGGTATGGGGCCCAGTTTTTGTTTTGCGTGATTTGTGTGAAACAGTAGCTGCAAGTAATTCTTGGTGCTTTGTTCTGGGTGGAACACGAAGTTGTGTCTTATATCTGATCTGAAGCATCAATACATTAAATGCACTGTACATTTTCCTGCACTCATTACTTTGTTCAAGATAGAAAATCCTGCCTAACCAGCTTCTTTAAATGATTAGTTCGACTTTTGGGAAATACACATGCTGAGAGACAGAGGAGAAAATTGATAGTGCTCTGATATCTGTACAGTAAAATAAAGTTACTGCAAGCAGGCAGTTAGCGTAGTCTTGTACAAAGGAGAAACAGCTACCTAGGCTCCGTCCAAAGGTAACAAAATCCAGCAATCTGCACCTGTGAAGTTCTCTAATTAACACGTTTATTGTGTCTTTAAACTGCCCAAAGCTGAAGTGTGAAAATGACTTGTTCTGGTTGTATATGGGTTATGTGCTGGTCTCGGTTTCCAGGCAACCAGGAGATTACAGGAAGTCACTCGCCAACCCCAGTAGCCAGGCACAACTGCCTGTACATGATATTTTACACTTGTTTTGCTGGATTAAACAAATGGGATATAATGTTAGGTAGGGGGATTCGGTCACAGGGCCAGACGAGCAGTTTCCTCCTGTTTCCAGTCTTGCTAAGCTAACTGGCTGTAGCTTCTTATTTAGTGGACAGACATTGATCTTCTAATCAGACTTTTGGTAATAAGTGTATTTCCCAAAGTGTCAAACTTCCTTTTAGCTGGTTACAACAAACATCTGAAATAAGAGATGACCACTGTTTGCCCATGTCTGGTTCTGGTCCATCGTAATAATGCATAGAAATGTATGTGGGGGAAACAAATGGCTTATTTGCTTCAAGTATAATTTTATTAATGTTAACTTTCTCTTTCCTCTTTAGGTTTGAGCTCACACTGCCGGGGCTGAATAAATCCAGCTAGCAGGCACAGCTGTAAAACTATTTGCAGCTTAAAGAGCGGCTCTGCAGCCACTGCAAGGCCAAATACTGGCCTGATAAATGCCTGGAGAGCTACATAATGCTTTGTCTTCCTTATCATCACAGACCAGACTCAGACTTTCCAAAAGCAGCACTGAACCCACCTCAGATACAGAACATGATTGGTCCTGTATGTTTAAGTGTGGACCATCACAAGCACATCCAATAAGATTCCACACCACACCCTGGAATAAAATGTTCAAGTGCATTTTGTCCCACTTACAAATATCCGCCATCATTTAACAAACTATTCAGAACACACTGTTCTAAATGATCTTGACGACTACAGGCGAAGAGCTGCAAATAAGCCTTTTAAACATGCTTCAGTATCTCAGATGATGTTCGCATAAGCAGTGTGTTATTTTATGATCACATTTATTGTACGTTGTTTGGAGTGATGAGCAGAAACCAAATGAGCCTGAATAATAATTTTGTTGTCGAGCATTTGTTTTCCACAGAAAAGAGATTGTAATTCATGAGAAAATGTTTGTGTTTCTACTCTACTGGGAAACAAGGTGATGTGTTTGTTTTGGATATTGTTTGTGAGAGGTTTGGTTTTTAGTTGATCTGAACTTAAGTTGTATTTTCATGTAAATAGTTGTATTCATAGTTTTTATGTAATATAGTAAGGGAAATAAAGGAAAAGAAATCCAGAGAGTCGTGATGTGGTGATGAAGGGTTATGCACTGCAGTGCACACTGACAACACATATTCACACCTGCAGATGGCAATTAAAACTAGAGTTTTGTGTGAGCAGTTTTACTGGGTTCATTAGAGGTGAAACTGCATCCAAGCACGGAACATGAGATAAATTAAGTAAGTCAGTAAAGCTGTTTTTATACAGCACTTTTTCCAACACGCGAAAAATAAAACTGAATAAACCAACGAGGTACAAACACAATACAATATAAAAGAAAGCACAACGAGAGACAGACCAGACAACAAAAACAAGAAAAAACAAAGGGCAGAATGGAGATCTATAAAAAGGATGGCCTATAGAAATGTTTGCAGAAGCTGCTTGAAACAGTCCAACAGCAAATTTGATAGATGAGGGAAGATGATTCCAGAGGGTTGAGGCTAAAACAGCAAAGGCACGAGTGCCTTTTGTTTTGCAGTTGGAGGAGAGGACGGATGAATAGTCGAGATTAGAGAAAAGTGAAGAATTTCATAGTTAATGATACCTTGACCATAGTTACTGAGGGAGTGAGGGGTACACTTTTTAAACCTAACCCTTCTGGTGTTTTTGAACGGATACTCTAAATGACTGCTAGTTACAAAACATAAAATTATGCTTCTAATTATGTATATAATCGCCAACAATTTACAAAATTCCCTCCGCGTATTGTATGACCGACAGTGTCCCCCTCCCCCGCACACTATCGATTAATGGACTATTCCATCACTAGGCTCTTGTTGCTATGGTCGACAGGTGTTCTGCACAACACAAAACACTGAAGTAGAGATATCAGAGTAGGAATTTTAACACGAAACAGACGAAGGATAAGACATTGTTGGCAAAACTTCCAGTGGTAACATCCTTCTGATGTTTGGCAGCTAGCTTTGTTACCTGGCGAGGCTGCAGAATTCACGAGATCACACAAGATCACGCGAGTTGAGACCACCTGGCGAGTTAGGTGCTCCGTTCGCTACACAACTAGTTAAGCCGTTAACGTAACACTATTTGATTTAATTTCGACAACAGTTAAATTGGGTCGTGATCTTATTTCCGCTGTGCGACAAGTGATTTACAAGTCTTCATATTTATACCTTAGATTTATGCACAAATCTAAAATATCCGCAACTCCCGCTGGTGCTCAAAAGTTCACGCGAGTTCACCGTTGCTTCCTTAGCAACAGCCCCTAGCAACTGCACACGGTTAACTAGCTTCAGCGTCAGGTTGAGATAACTTTGCCGACATGAGTTCAACCTGGAAGAAAAAAAATAGTACTGATAGTCTACCATTCATTGCACCAAATCAACCACAGGTAAGTTTAGAATACAAAACACAGAGTGAAATATCGTTACAGAGGTTGGAAAATGCCTTTCTGTGTTTTAACGGTGCAACTTTTAACTGACCGTTAAATGGCACCAAGCTAACTTTTTCTCTACGCTACTGAAATGTGGACTCTTGACAGTAAGAGAACTTTTTAACATTAGTGTCTTGCACATATTACTTTTAATTTTCGTTGCCTTTTTTCAAGTTGTTAGGTTGCTTTTATTTGCACCCCTCAACATATTTGTGAAAACTAATGGTGAGCTCTATTTTGTAGGTCCGCAGAAAACAGCCGTGGATGAGAACAAAACCTTCATTTTCTCTTTTTCCCCCAGTCGTGCAGAAACCTCAAGAAACTGAAGCAGCAGTGAGAAGTGGGTTCAGTGGTTTTATGCCTCAAGTCAAACGTCAGAATTATGATAACACATTCTGTATTGCTGCATTTCGATGCTTCTGTATTTAAGTACTATGATCGATTTCGTTTGAACTGTTTGCCACGCATGTGCTGTAGGAGACGGACCGATCGAAGGGGAAGACGGTAGACCAGGTAGAAGTTATGGAGGCCAGAATCTGTTCCGGAGGAGAAAGGCAGTACAGATCTCTGGGACCTCCAAGCAGTGCATCAGTACCTACACAGAACTCTGTAAAAAGCAGAAGAATCTCCGTGAAACTCTGGTTAAATTCATGTGGTGAGTTGTTCTATTTTTTCTGTCTTTCAAGTGTTAATTGTCTGTCTATTGTGACATTTGAGTGTATTTATTTATCTCTACATCATGGTGTCCTCTATATGGTTTGGAAGCACAGGGAGGGCATGACTAACAAACACTTAGATAAAATGAGATGTTGAATTTTGTTTTTTATATCAAACTTTGTACTGTAAATCATAACTTACCATGACCACTGCTGCACTACATTACACAGATTAGGATAGGAAATACTGTGTAAATCTGTTAAGTGGCAATTTTTGTCTTCCATTTGTTTCTCCCTTTTTAGCCAGCTGGAGGGGGAGGAGGATGGCAACTCTTCACCATGTAGCTCTCCCAGACTTACAGCCAAGGGTTATCATAAAATGGTGAAATGAAATACTCACTTGATCCATATATTACATCACAGGCCCTCTTTTGTTGTGCATGTGCCCACACTGAAGACCTTGTGCCCATCAGTCTTTTACATAATCTTTTCCAAAACATTTGGTGTGGTAACCTTTTAATCACTCAGCGTTTTGTTTTGTTAGTCTCAGTGGTTGTAGTTACTAGGTTTTTTCTTCCATAGAGACCATGTTGATGTTTTTCTGTCATGCAGTGATCAGCACTATCATCAGAAAAATAAAATTCATGCCAGGCATTGTTTGGTTAAATGTCCTTATCGCTGCTGTTCCGTCAGAGATACAAGGACTACATCCAGAAAGGGATTGAGCTAAAGGAAGTGGCTGCTCTGGAGGACTCTTGGCTGGAGAACATTCAGAAAATGGTCCCCTGCCACCTGAAGAGCCTGACGGCACCAATGGACCTGCTGGTTGATGAGATTAAGGAGGACTACTTGCTTAGCATCAAGACAGCAATCTGTATGTATTTTATTAAAGTCATCAGCTTTTAACAGATGCAAATATATGACCTTCATGCACATGTTGGCCTTTAAAAACCACACACACCATAATCAGGATGGAAAACATTTGTTTATAAGTTTGACAAATGACAAAATGCTTCTTGAAATTAAAATGAATTAAAATGACTTAATCAATGATTTTTTTAAATTCTCTGTAGTATTAAGTATTAGTAATATTCTGTAGCACCCAAAAATCTTTGCTGACTGCATACATCTTTTGTTTGTGATTTCAGTGGAATATACATTCAGAGATTCAAAGGAAAATGATGAGGACAAAGTGAAATATCTGCCCCCTCACAGACTTGAGTAAGTCAACTGGAAGTGACAGAGAATATTGCATGTTTATCTTCTGAAAAGTATACAGTGCCTCCTCCGTAATCACACAGTGTAACATGGCTCTCATGACCAGACCATGTAGACATTCTTTGTTTTCTTTGCACAAGGAAAACCTTAGTTTTAATAAGCAGTGGCTGGAAGCATTGGAAATTATGAACCATATGTTCTGCCAGCAGGGACAAAAAGTCTGGCCCTCACAGTCCCTCTGTTATTTTTCACTTTTTTTTCAGACTGGAAGTAGTGCCAAAACCATGGAACAAAGCCTTTGTCCATGCCCGAAAGAGAATAAAAGATAAGCTTCACTCTATAAACCCCACTATGCTGCAGGTGCTGCACCTTTGGCATGTCAGTTACAAGTAAGTGCTCCACCATTTTTACTGTTTAAAATTAATCCGAAATACAAGTTTAGGTGTTGAGTGAGTTTTTTAAACTTTCCATGCTTTTCTAAAATTTGTGGCACCACCATATTATCTTGTGACAAACCCCTGAAAATACAGATGCTATAGTAGACACATTTCTTACCACCATCTTACCTTCTCTGATGACCCACTCGCAGAAATCTCCGTCTGATAGATGTAGACGAGTTCCACAGCAGAGAGGAGTCCATGGAGCTCTCTGCTTTTCAGCAGATAGTCACCAGACATGTTGATAATGCCAGAGGAATTCTCCTCAGAAAGTGAGTCCATATTATCACCTAACACCAAAATACCTGTGCTCTGTTCAAGAACAGTTGGAATGAAAATTGCTTTTCTTTGTCGATTTGATGCACAGATGTAATGAATGTGCATTGAGTAGGGCTCAGGAGTACTTTTAAGTACAAAACACACAAAAAAGTAAATGAAATTGGGAAATACAAAGACAGCATGCCTCAAATCCAGATATGATATTAATAGATATTAATCTGTTCAGTCCTGTATACCATTTCAACAAATACAATGCCAACTCTGCACCAGCATAGAAGTTTGAACTGGATCTTCTCTGACCTTTCAAAAGTTCACTTTTAGAGAAATAAAACTAAGTGCGCAGTGGGCAGTTCATGGGAGCAGTATTCCACAGTGTTTTCTTCTGAAACTTGAAATCAGCAGCCATTAAGGTAACAGAGGAGTTATTAGTGTGGATCTGCAACTCTAGTCTGCTGAATGAATTATGGTTATTTTGTGCAAAGAGACTGCATAACACTCATTCCACCTCTAAGCCAACAATCCATTTATTACAGTGGTATCCTCTGCTCCTGTTCCCCCATTGGTGTCATTACATTCATGATTTCATTATTGAATATTTGATGTTTACATCTGTATTTTGAGTTTTAAATGCACATTAACACATTCCCTCAATGTTAAATTTCATTTTGCTGTTTTCTACACTAGCTGGCTTCCTGAAGTTCAAAATATTTACCACCAGGGGTTCAGGCACAAGCTGGTGCCTGCCTCCAGCAATATGCCCAAGCTACTGTCTTTCTTCAACTGTGCCGCTGCACTGATGACCTCCCAGCTGCAGGACCTTGCAATAGACTCAATGAAGGACTATACACACCTAATTTCCCAAGACCCGGTAGGTGAAAGCTTCAAACTGCGGGTCAGTATATTTTAGAGGAGTGGAACAGACTGGAAAAAAGTAATTTAAATAAATGTTTAAAGTTTGAATTAAAAGAATAGGTAAACACTTAATTGTGCTCTTTTTCTGTCTTGCGTAGCGGTCAGAACGAGCCTATGAGCACCCGGGCTTTGTGCTGCATCTGATCTTGGAGGACAGGGAGATCAAGTTTGATCCCAGCCTCAAATTGTATGAGGAGGCCCTCCTTAATGTCTATGAGTTCATGCTCAGTTCTGTCAGCCTGGTACCTCGTGTGGAAACCAAACTGTACTCTGAGAGGGTAAGAGGAACAGTGTGTGTGTGCGTGTGAAAGGTATATACGCTCCAGTTTATTAGGTACACCAACCTAAAACTGGCTCGTATTAAGCTTGCAGTTGACTGTATGTAAAATAACTGCAAGTAGTCAGCTGCACACGAATAGCAACCCGCATTCTGTGTTTATGCTGTATACTGTGTCCTGCTCAGAGGCACAGGAACCATTTCTACTGGCAGAATGCTTTATATCATTTATTCATTATTTGCATATGTATTTATTGATATTGTGAATGTGAAATCATTACTTAACAACATTCTAATTCATGGCCTCACATGTAACTGAATGGAAATGGTGATAAATGATGTAAAAAGTGTGCCTTGTGGACAGACTCTCCTACTCTCTCTGATTTTGATTGTATCCATTATAAAAGTTAATGGAGCGAATAACAGATCATGAAAAGAAAAATCTTTCTCATCCACGAAGAAAGTTGATTGTTGTCCCTTTGTTGTTCAGACCTACAATTAGCACAGATTTATAACTACATGGTGAAAAAACTAAATATAAAATGTGAGAGTGATACACTTGAGTTTAATCTGTTATGTGTATTCAGTCTGATATGAAACTGATGTTGTGATTTATCAGATTAATCCTATCACCCGCAGCTTCCAATCAATTACTTATATCCAGTAAGGGGGCGTGTCGGTCGGTAAAAGCCTGCTCTTGTGTGTCCTCGCTCATGGCTCCTCAGAGATCTATCGTCGCTCCTCGGAGCATCAATAAGAGCTTTGGGACGGGCTGCAAGATGTCAAACCAGAACGACTTCCGATTCAAGCACGGAGCGAAAGAGTCACATAAGAGGCTTGGGGTGTACCCAGTGTCTCCCACACAGTGGATGAGAAAACCACAAACAGGGCTTAGGCTAGGATTAGTTTGAGGACATGGGACACCAACAGTAATAATACGATTCATTTTCTCTACCAGACAATTCTCCTGTCTGTGAATGTGAATAGTCAAAATGGATTTAGTTATCTTTTGTATGCAACACATTGAATTTTCTGTCATTGTGTTATATTGAGGAAGTTTTCTAATTCTCGGACTCATTGATAGCATGAATATATATCTGACATTGGTATCAACAATAGTGCCTCAGTAATTGTATAGCTCATTTTGTATGGTCACACTAGCTAATCATGGAATTGTTTCCATCATCTACTTTAACCACTAAACAAAAAAATGTGTTTTCTGCTGGGGTACCTGCTTCTTGTCTTTCTAGCCAGGCTCCCAGTTTGGAAGCACCCTGAAGCCCATCATCCTGCCAGAGTTCCTTCAGGCCCAGCAGGAGGAGGTGCGCAGGGTGTTCTGGGCTGAGTGTGTCAGGCCCAAGGAGTATATCCATGAGTATGATAAATACACCCCACTTGTATCCAGGCAGGCGGAGGAAGATGTGGAACAGCTCCTAAGTGAGCAGCACTCCTTCCAGGAAATTATGGTCGAGGTGATACACTACCAGCAGCTTGCTGACCAGATCCAGTACACATCATGCAAGGTACATGCTCAGTAAGGTGGAGCTCACAAGGATTTTTAGATTGATGTGTCTTCACTTTCTAATTCCAGTGATGTTATCCCACATATAAAGCTATCTAATCCTGAAAACCTAAACAATCTGAGAACCTCAAAAGCTACAGTCTTTAAATGCTGATGTTTTCCACAACTATGTCTACGGTTATTGGAAAATATTGTCTTAAATAATGTTGCGTAATTGTGTTCCTGATCCATACTTAGGTGGTGCGTCTTGGCATGTTCGAGGTTCAGTCCCATAAACTCATCCACACTCTCGTCAAGCGTGCTCAGGAACTACAGCAGAAACTGGTTAGACGGATGCTACAGGACCATCAGGAAATCAACAAGAAGTCAGTCTATTCACCCTTTTCACTTTCTCATTTCTCAAGTTTAAAAATGCAGCTGAGGCAAGTTATCTTTTTTATTTTTATTTTTTTTATAACTGACAGGGATTAACTACAATTTCTCTTTGACATATATTGTTGAAATGTGCATTGGGAAGTTCAGACCTTAGTTGGCCACTCTGGAGCCTGGAAATAAAATTGTACCCATCAAAGGGAGTGCACCATTTTGTGTTTTAGACCCAAGGTTAGCTGCAGTATTAGCCTTTACCCCAGTGGGGCTCCTTAGCTCCAAACCAAGCCATAATATTACTGTTTCTGTTTATGTAACCTGTGGAACCCTTTGTGTATGTCCCTGAATTAATGTTCTTTTTCTCACAGGCTCTGTAATGAATTTGGCAAGATTGCAGAGAAAGCCCTGAGCACACCACCCGACACGCAGAAACTGATGGAGCTTAAAGTAACTACCCCAAATTCTTGCTACACAGACCAGCTTGGTGTGGTGTGATCTGTACAAGTTATTGTCATTCACATCTGTGTCCACAGTGCAGTTAGACATGGCATTACATTAGATTACATTAGATCTAGTCAGCAGTAACAGATGGAAACTTGCTTTTTTCTTTTGTTAATGTGGTGCTGAGTGCTTTATATTAAAGGCTCAAGGGCTAACCTAAACTCATTATCATTCACTCACTTCATTTCACACCTAGTAACTAGCTCAGGGCAGTAACTGGACTGTGGCAGTGACAATGATTAAGTACTTTTGTTTTAAATATAAATTATTTTTGTAGTACTAAATCAGTTTGCTGTTGCCCTGTACCCCCACCCAGGCCTTCATGAATAAGGTGGAGACCACAGAGATGCCTCTATTGAAGCAAAGATTGGCAGACTCCGTCACACAGTTGTGTTTCCTGATGGACTTTGTCACCCTCTCACCACTGGACATGGCGCTCAACACACAAACCATCCAGTGGCTTAAGCGCATGCCATCCATCTTTGAGGAACACCAACAGATCATTACTGAGAAGACTGAGCAATATCAGAATGGCCTTAAGGTCCGTGTTTCTACTCCATCCATCATTCCATTGATCTGTTGAACAGTTTATCTGATAACTGGAAGGTGGATGTTTTTTGCAGCAGAACTGTAGGACTTAATAGTTAATGTGAATGTTCAATGAAAACAGAGTGCATTTCTGTGTGTGCCTTCCAGTTACGCTGTGATCGCTTTGTGGAAGAACTGGAGAGCTACAGTGTACAGGTGGAGGAGTTTACCACGTTTGGTGAGCTGACGGATCTCAGCAAATATCTGAAGAAATCCCAGGCTCTCAATGCTAAACTGGAGTTAGCCATGGAAAAGGTACATAAGGATTTCAATGCTTAAAAATAATGGAGTAGACAAAAGGGAGGCCAGCAGGTCAATAGTGAAGTAAATCATGCAAAAGAAGTTAAGCTGCACTGATATCCCAGCCATGATACAACCTATTATAGAATACATTTCTTTGTGTCAAAGGCAGTTTACACAAGTCTGCAAGATCCCCTTTTGTGGTATGATTCAAGGCTGGGAATGAATTGGTGGTCATGCATGCCTCTGATTGAAAGATATATATTCATTGTACAGAGGATTATTGCATATGTTGAGTTCTGGTACCTGCTAGCAAATATTTAACCCCTGGAGGGCAGTATTGGCTGTGAAAATAGCTCAGTTACAGGAGTCATAAGAGGCTTTATCAGGAGTTCTATGCATCATCTATCTCTTCGTTGTATGTCTTTGTTAATTTCTTTCCTTCTATCCTTCCATCCTCACTTCTCTTTCAACCTTTCTGCCACTCTGGAAAGATAAATTATTTCAATATAGAGGAGGAAGTATATGGCTGGCCTGTGTCCCAGTACCCACAGCGTAAGAAGATCCAGGACAAGCTCACACCCTTCCTGCGCCTCTATGAGACAGCCACAGATTTCCTCGACCAGTACGAGCAGTGGCTCCATGGCCCGCTCTCAGGTGTGAACCCAGACAAGGTACCAGAACTGTGTTACAAAGTTGGTTATGTGAAAATTTAATTATCAAACCATCAAGCATTTTACAATTAGCAGGTAACTGTTTTATCTTCATTACAGCTTCAGTGCTGTTTAGATATCCATCATACAAGTCCAGTTTATACAGTCCAAACCCAAGTCCTTACATGTACGTTAATGTTTTAGTTCAGTTTTTGAGTTTAGTTTGAGTTATGTTTTGATGTGTTTCTTGCAGTGAGTATGGAATCCATTTATCGTATCATGTTTGTTCTTTGAAATCAGTCTTGAACAAGCCAGGTGTACTATGACCTTGGATGGTGTAGGACCTCAGGATGCTTGGTATCACTGGTGGTTTCATATTAGTCTGTAGTTCCATTCATCCAGTCACTTGGAAATCCTGAAAAATTGATGACTATGACTATAGCGAAGTTTGCACTGTGTAGCAAACTTAGAATGATTATGCTATTATATTATCATTAACAACAATAATATGGAATGTATTGCAGTCGTTTTGTAGCACTGTGAATGCTCAGAACAGTGTTAGCTAGTGAAGAAAGCTAAGTGTGAAGAGGCCTCTCTAACAAGGCAATTCAAAGAACTTTAAATAAAAAGGCATCAGAAGAACCACAAGACAGCACAGTTACATTGTAGTGTAGAACTGCACTCCACAGGTGATAGTAATAAGATCAGTGATGACTTGTTTGTATTGAAGCCAGCCTGCTGTCATTTATACAGCTAAGGCCCTGTAACAGATCCGTCTAAAGGGAAAGTACACGATATCTGCACTTGACATTGTTTTACATCATAAAATGGCTCCTGAGAAAAAGGCACATGCTTCTCATTCTTGGCATTATACTCTCCATCGTTTATACTATTGTCCCTCTCCTTTCTGTCACCCTTCACTCTCTTTGTAATTCAAAACCCCACCTATGTAGGTAGAAGGCGATGTTGGTAACTACTGGCGCTCACTGTACAAGCTGGAGAAAAGCTTCACTGATGTGCCCAAAGCCCTGAACATAGCCACTACTATGAAGAGTAAAGTGGAGGACTTCAAGGAGCATATTCCTATGGTGCAGGTAAGACCCCAAGTGAAAGATTTAATATCTGTGCAGGTCAAAATAATGTACACAGTTACTTTGTCATTCTCACATAGTTGATATCAGTTTAAACTGAAATGTCTTTCCACTACATTATTAAAGTATTTTCTTTTGTATTACTCCTCTTTCATAGGTGCTGTGCAACCCAGGCTTACGTGACCGCCACTGGGATGCCATGTCTGAGGTGGCTGGCATCTCCCTGCAGCCAGCTGATAACCAGGCCTGTGTGGCTGACTTCATATCCATGCGCCTGGAACAGCACCTGAGCAGCTTTGAGGGCATCAGTGAGGCAGCCAGCAAGGAGTACTCCCTGGAGAAGGCCATGGAGAAAATGGCCTGTGAGTGGAGCGACATGGAGTTCAGCCTCCTGGCCTATCGAGAGACGGGCACCTCCATCCTGTCATCTGTGGATGAAGTGCAGATGCTGTTGGACGATCACATCGTGAAGACACAAACCATGAGGGGCTCACCCTTCATTAAGCCTTTTGAGGTTGAGATACGGTGAGAGATAAGAAGATTTGCTTGAGAATTATTTTTCTTAGCTTGTTTGATAATGTAATTCAGTAATGTTATGAAATGTGTTCACATGGAAGGGCCACTTAAAACTGGTTAAAGAAGTATGCTTTTAGTTTTGTGGTTTATTAATCTGGAGCTTTTATTTTGGTGGTAAGCTGGCACAGTCGGCTTAATGCCCCAGCATCTAATATTGTTTTATTTAATAATTTGACAACCAAACTGAATTTGTGTTTGAATTTGAAATAGCTGTGCTGCCCGGTACCCCAGCAAACAAACAACAAAACAGATTTATATATAGATTGATGCTGATAGTGAGTTAATCATTTCTGTCCAGAGGGATGTGCCTGCTGGACAGTGATTAAAGTATCCACCGTCATGCCAGCAGAGATAAGAAGACCTTATTTATTTTTTTTATTTTTTTTAGGAGGGAGTAATACAACGTCTATGTAAAAGTTTTAATTGTATCACCTAATGGGTCTGAGCTGGTGCATTGAAATTCACAGAGTGGTGAATCAACAACCTATAGAAACCTGATACCTATCTGAAGACCTGAACTGTTTGTCTGTCTCAGAATTGCAGTTAAAATATTCTTTGTGAAACTTGGAAAACACTTTCAGTTGAGCACACTGTATAATTCATTCATTGCTATTCCGTTTTTATCTTCCTCTGAGTTCAGCAAATGATAAAATTCCCCAACCCGTATAATTTATGAGATTATTGCAATATTGTGTTGCTGCCAGTCACAGTTTGACACAGGATTCCCTGCAGCTTTTAAAAATGTATTGTGCCACATTTGGCAGGATGCTGAAGCAGCTACTGTTAAGTTTTTGATGAACTTTTTTGTAATATATCATAATGCCATTATCTAGCTGTATGGGTGGGAGAGGATGATGAAGAAATTGGTTTTTCAGTACATTATACAAATTACTCCCAGAGCCAATCCCAGCTACCTTTTATACCGAGTGTACTAACCACAGAGCAGAGTATGTCTGATGTTAAATACAAGATAATATAAATATATAAACATCTGGGATTCCAAAACTACTTTTTCCTTTGAGCAGTGGTCGTTTGTAATGATTCACTCTCAGTTTCTTGTCCTTCCAAACAAAAGCTCCAAAAAGTGGAGAATTTCATTAACCTTAGTAAGTGATTATCGATTATGGTTTGGGCTTTGCTTTTCATTATGTTTTTTTCATTGTGTTTCATTCTGTTCTCTCTGCTATCCCCAGTATACGTAGTGAGCTTTAATTGTATGTCCCCAATCTCATTTTCTTCTGTAGGGAATGGGAGGGCAAATTGTTGCTCCTCCAAGAGATCCTGGATGAATGGTTAAAGGTGCAGTCCACTTGGCTTTACCTGGAGCCAATATTCAGCTCCCCAGATATCATGACTCAAATGCCAGAAGAGGGACGCCGTTTCACAGCTGTTGACAAAACCTGGAGGGATACCATGAAACAGGTTTCCCTGGTAAGTTGTTGGATTTAATTTTCCTTTGTAAGTTTTAATTTTGTTAAGCCTCTGCAGCCGTGACAGCCTCTCAGGAGTGCTCTGAGGGGTTTTCTTCAAATTTGGATCAAAGGTCAAGGTCACTGTGACCTCTGTTCCATTCCCATGAACGTGTTATCTCAGGAACGCCTGGTTAGAATTTCATGACATCTGCCACAAACATTCACTTGACCAAAAGTCAATGGTCAGAGAGAAAAAGCCATCTCTGGGATCGTTGCCGTCGGTAATACATTAGCGCTATACGGTGTGCAACCTTATGCCTGTTGTAATTTTCTCTACATGTCCCTACCATTAGGAGAGGACTTACCATGAAGAAAGGAAATGTCCTTCTTAGATATACACAAACTGTATAAGGTATTTATGACATACCAATCCTTTCAACATTTTTCATCACCAACTCAAAGTAAATTGTTTTAACTAACAGAGTGGGCGGTTAGATGAGCACACAGTGGCACACTTCCTCTTCCCCAACATCCAGAGTGTCAGCCAATTAAACCTTGCTTGACCAAGAGCACATTCAACCATCCAAATGATGCACTGAGCTTACACAGCCATTTCCTACAGAATGGTTGCTTTATTTGTATCATTTCTTTTAACTGGATAAATAATGATCCTCTGTAACTTCACCTTACATTTCTCTAATGTAAAAAGAACCAATAGTTGGAAATAGTGACTTACTGCAAGATTGATCAGAGACTTTACTGGCCATGTCAGCAGAAAGCTGCTTTTGATGTTCCGTGGTAGAAAATAAGGTAACGCTGAAAAAGACTGCCTTTTCTTTTTCTTTCTTTTTTCTGATGACTGAACACAGTCAGGAGTCCTGTGGCTTGAAGCACAAATTTGACATACACAGCTCAGGCCTGGTATTTCCCAGACAGTGTGCTCATTAAAATATAAGGTTGTCCACTATAATCAGACAGAATTCAAGACACAGCTCTACACAGCTCTGACTTGTATAATAGCATTAACCTAACCAGGCTGGGTGAAACAAACAGAAACACAGAAACATGTGCAATGGTGAGAGTGACAGCAGAGGGTGAGAATGAAATACAGAGGAAACCAAGAGGCACACTAGTACACATCTGAAACAGAAAGGAGCATTTAGACTGAGGAAGGGAGGGAAAGACAGTGCAGACAGAGAAGTGAATGGGTAGGAAAAGGATAGGGAGAAAGACAGGAACAACAGAACGAGGACAGAAAGTCAGTGTTGCACCAGCATCCTCAAAGAGTTTCCAAAGGGTAATTGGCGTCCTCAGTAGACCTGAAATGAGACACATCAATTTCAGGCAGTGTCCTCCAGAAAGCCCAGCCTGACTGCACCATCAAATAGAAATTATGGATTTTGTCTGGAAGGGGCAGGGCTATACTGAGCCACAAAGAAATGAGGTCACCAAGGGACAGGGAGCCTACACGCACAGATGTGCATGCATGCACGCATATTGTCTTAGCCACTGTGAGCTGTGTACACACTGTTTTGGAGCATGTTGGTACAAATGTTTGTACAGTACTTCTTACACTTGCATGTGCGCTCACTCACAGTCTCTTTTGTTAAGTTCAGTGAAGTTAGTACTATGCTGTTTGGATTTTGGGGAACCATTCTGATACAGTATGCTAATGTTAGATTTCTCAGGAATTTTTATGCAAGATTCAATTAAATTGACAGATAAACTAAACATAGACAATATACTGTATCATTTAAGCAATGATTGCATAATATTTCTATTTCTTTTTTTGTATTATATATATTTTTCATTTAATAAAAGTCATTTAAGAGGGAAATATCAAACAACATTGAACATACTGGTACTCAGGTTCCTGTCAAACATTCATCCTTTTTGTAAGTGTTTGGTGGAGAAATGCACTAAGAACACTTTTATAATACTTGTACTTTATGTGTATCTATGTGATTGAACATAGCAAAAAATGCTACTGCTGAGGATTTGTATTTTGTTAAACTGGCAAGCCTCCACACAGCTGCTTACCTTAATGGGCTTAGACAGTCAGGAAGGATTTTTCATTGTTACCTGCTGTGTGAATTCAATCAGAAAGTAAATATGCTATTTGATGTTGGAATTTTCTTCCTTAGTAAGGTAATTATGTAGTTTCAGGGCACTGCAGATTGTCAGTTCTCCAAATGAACAGACAGGTACCTGTTTTACTGCTTACTGTTTCAGAACACTGATCAGAAGTAAAGTAAAAGCAGCGTACAAGGGTTCAAATCTTTGTTGCTACACCGGCAACTTCTTCTGGTTTGAGAAGAATTGTACTTAACTTGCTTTATATTCTCCAACAATAACCCTTTCATGGATATCCACAACAATTACCTCATACTAGCAGGTAAGTTGTGAGCTGTTGCCCCCAACCTTGTTGTCCTTGTGTGTGTATTTGTGTGTGTGTATTTGTGGGATGGGAGACAGAATGACTTTGCTGCAAAGTGGGACTCACTGCGTAGGCTCAACTCACTGTTAAGTACAAGAAAGGCAACATGCTGATTAACATATACCAATATTTCCCTCAGGAGTCTTGGGTGAGATTGTGTGAGAGATGTGAGCACAACATGTCGACATGAAAAACTAATTTGAAAAATGATTCATAAGAGATTTGCAGTTTCTGTCAATTCAGGTGCTTTAAAGAAACCTGCTTCTGATCATTTGAAAAGTGCCCTGAGTTGAGTTGTTTCTCGTCAGTCTCTGTAAATGGCATTAGAATATTTTAAAGTCTATTTGAGAAAGGAATCCAACAAAACATGTTGCTTTACACCTTAATTGCTATGTGCATGAGTTGCTGAGATGCCCTCTCAGCAGTTGGGATAGCACTAGATTAAACAATAGATTTGTCAGAGTAAGGGTTTGTATCATAAAATCCAAAAATGAATGAATAATGAATATGATTACAAGATGGTACAAAGTGTTTGTGGGAAATGTAAACTAGGTTCAGAAACATGACAACCTGCTGTTTTACTTTTAAGTGTCCCTTAATTATAGATGATTCTGCTAGTCATTTTTGAAATTCATACACTGAATTGGAAAAAAATCACTAGGTATGATCCCAATTGAGAATAGTGGCCATTTCAAATCTAGTTGCTCCCCAGGACATTTGAACACTGATAGTTCTCAGCCCTTGTTAATCGTCTAAATGATCTTAGAAACACAACTCATAAAAATCTTTTATCAATATATAAATATTTTCAACCCATGGTTGCCAATTTGTAGTACTTTAGATTAAGATGAATAAATTATGGAAGGGAAAATTATGATTTACACTGTCCCTTTCTTCTGTAATGTTCAATTTGTTGCAGTGTTTAAAGCTGGTGATTTTAATTCAGCGTAGCATGTAGTGCTAACCCTAACCCTAACCCTGCCAGCCAGAATGAACATCCCTCTGCATAGGCTCACACTGCATCGACATCCGACAAAGACAACACCCCTTCATCTCATCCATAGCATTGATCAGCAGTGCATGAAATTGGGATCATCTCAACTCCATACTACCACAGAACAGTGTGAGCAAAAAGGTTGGCTACAGTGCAGCTCTCCAAGCCACAAATCACATCAGGGTTTTTGTCCAGGCTGTTGTCATCAGATCAACCACTGGGAGCTGCTCAAGATCCACTGATCTTCCAGTGCCTCCCAGCCTCCACAACTTAACTTCTTTTCCCTGCACTTTCCCTTATGTGCTACCTGCTTTAATGTGTCATTTATCTACTATTGCATGCACAATTGCCGATTAAAAACAGGGCCAAATCTATTCAAAAGACTTATTTCTTATGAACCGGCTTTCTTTCAACCTGCCACACCCTTGCCCCCTCAATGAGCTGAGGAAGGTAGAAACAATATCGACCATCTGAGCTCATGGAGAAGATGACTGACAGATTGTTGACTAATAGACTGATGGATTCACCCAATAATAACACAATTATAGTCAGTAAAAGAATAACTGACTTAATATTACACTCACGCTCATGCAGATATTGTACTCTGCAGGATGTGCATAGAAGAATCCTGGATGTGTGGTGTGTGTCACATTACAACAGAGAGAAATACCTTCTTTGGATTGTGGTTCTTTTGGCCCCACAGATTGCAGACTTGCTATATCAGCCCATTGAAGCCATCTGTTTGGTGCATAAAAAATACATTATCACACATAATACATGCATTAGAACATTGTTATCTCTTCAGTGTGCTCATGAATAGCTTCCCGCTGGCAGACTGAATATAAAAATAGCCCTCTTATTACATTGCCCTCTCAGAGAATGGGCCAAAATCACAGGTCTGATGAAGTCTATGAAAAGGCAGAATCGCAGTTCATCAATCAGACACCCTCAGCCAATTAACTGTATGGCCCATACAGTCAAAACTTGATCGTTTGATTTAGCCTTGAAAGTGAATGTCAGCTACTGTAGTCTTCCCTACGAACTATTGCCTCATAAAAAAATGTCTAAATGGCTTTAATCTCTGTTTATTACTTATCACAACATCCTGCTTCACATCTTACGAGATCTATACCAAATCATGAGAGATCAAAACTAATAATTATCCCATTCAAGATACTCTTGTAGTTGTGGTTGTGGTTTCGAACAGACCTTGAAGAGATCAAAAGTATCTTTCAGTGTCTGCGCCTCCTTTTAATGGACCGTGGCCCTTCCTTGACACAAAACAGAAGTTGTGCCAAGTCAAAGTGAATGCAATAATGTACATCCTCTGCCTTTGCTGCTTTTCCAGCGGTATTGATTGTAGATTTTCCAGAGCATCTTTTACTGTAGAACTGTTTGTATTGCACACACTGCCCAACATTGAATAGTTGCTGTGTACGTTGTCCTTCTTCAAAATTGTATCGTATAACACTGTATGTATGGCAGCATAGTGTTTGTACAGGCATGTTATTAATCTGTAGAGAGTTTCATGTGAACATTTCACCTTGTTGGGAGACAACGCTGGCACATCCAGTTGTCTGTAGTTACAAAGCAAAAACAGGCTCACAGCTAATTGATCACATCAAACAAAGATGAAAGTACACCATCCTTTTTGTAGGCGAGCTTTCCAGCTATATCAGCTGTTTATTACAGGCTATATTGTTTCCATTTGCAAAAGCTAGAAACCATGTTGACAAGTGTTGCATCATTTTGAAGAGTGGTGTTATTTCTTGCAGGGTGAAGTGGTCGATAAATGAGAAATTCATAGGCAGATGATTTAAATTACTACAGAGCAGCAAAACAGAGATAGTTCTCTGTTTTCAACATCTGTGCCTTTTGTGTCTGTTAAGAGTTGTTAGCCATAAAAAGCAGAGCTAGCATGTTCTAATGTTACACCATGTCTTTCATTTCGGCTCCCCCGCCAGCTCTGCATTCTGCTTCTTACTGCCTTTTATTTTATTCCATTCAGAGGATGATATCAGGCTGTGTGCTTCGTTTCAGCATCACCAACGTTTTCATATGAGCAGGTTCAGGCATTCACTCATCCAACCTTGAAGATTAGATAGAGTTTTTATTTAGGCACTTCCTGGGGGTGACAGTTCCAGAGGATATTGAATTAGTGTACAGATGGGATGATATTAAACCTGAAATATTTCATAGGTGCTAGACAGGCCTCAGGTGAAATCTCTATTACTGTCCCATCATAGATTTTTTTAGGCCACCTTGTGACAAGTGGGCCTCACTGTGGAACATAGAGTGGATGTTGCTAAAGGAAGATATTGTAATATTTTAGTGTTACCTTCAAAGCAACACTACTGGAAAAACTATCAACACATCCTGTCATATGTTCCCTTAATGAACTAAAAGGTACAGTATATTGCCAACACTTGGAATTTTCCTTCTGCGTAGGAGTTAAAGTTAGGGTGTGATTTGAAAAAACACTTTTGCGCAACACATATGCTGTAGGCTGCTTTACAGATGGTCATGTCATTTAACTGGGGAGCGAATGCAATAAAATTTCTGCTTTCTTGCAGATATAGCAGACTTGAGTGTTGTGTTAGAAAAGGCTTTACAGTACTTAACCGATTAAACACTGCTCGCTTCTGTCTGTCAGGACAAGCACGTCTTGGCAGTGATAGCCCTCGACAAGATGCTAGAGAGGCTGAAAAAGTCCAATGAGCTTCTGGAGATGATCCTCAAAGGTCTTAATAACTACCTGGAGAAGAAGAGGCTCTATTTTCCACGGTTCTTCTTCCTGTCCAATGAGGAGCTGCTGGAAATCCTCTCTGAGACCAAAGACCTCACACGGTAAACAGCTTAAACAAGTCGGCATATTTGTTCAAGCTATCATAAGGATATTTCTGTTATATTAGTCATTATCCCTGATTGCAATTAACAGCGTTGGTGCAGACCAGAGTGAGTAGTTACAATCACTCATAAATAACACATCAAAGCACACAGCTTTGATGTGTGCAGAGGTAAACAACACATACACAGACACAACTCAAAAATCAGCCACATCAGGAGGATTCAAATGATAGTCAGTAAAATTCATTTTTGAGCCTGGACCTTAAAGAGTTAGTGAAGGCAGCAGATCTGATAGGAAGGGGGTTGCTGTTCTCAGAGTCCTGGGGCTGCAACCGCAAAGGTGTGGTCACCCCTGAGCTTAAGTTAAGATGGTGGGACAGCCAGGAGCCCCAAGTCAGCTGACCTGAGGAACCTGGAGGTAGAATGAGGGTTTAGGAGGTCTGCATTATAGGAGGGAGCCAGCCCTTTTTTCAGGCCTTTAGCAACACACAAGAGAACCACAAAATCAATTCTGATCCATACTGGCATCCAGTGGAGAGAAACCAGAATAGAGGTCATTTGGTCTCTCTTTTGGCATTCTTGACCATTCTCCGACGGGACAGGGATGATTGACGAATCCTAGTATACAGGGAGATGCAATAGTCTAAGCAGGAGGATATAAAAGCGCAAATTACTTTCTCAAGATCTTTGAAAGAGAGAAACGGCTTCATTTTGGCAATAGTACAAAGCTGGAAATAAAGGCTTTTACTGCTGCATTAACTTGCTTGCCAAACTTAAGAGGCAGAATCAAATGTCGTACCAAGGTTTTTGACATGGGGTTTGACAAGGGAGGAGATGGAGTAAGGAGGGCCAAGTATGACAGACTTCTCTTAATTCACCTGTAGGAAGTTTTGTGCCATCCAACACTGTATATCCTCAAGACAGTTATGTCCAGATTGGACTGATTGTTTGGTCCCAGGGGAAGATAAAGCTGTGTGTCATCGGCCTAACAGTGGGAGGAAATATTGTATGTACTGTATGTTTTTTTTTTTTTAATGATTTGGCCAAGGGCATGTACATAGAGAAAAGACTAGGATCTAGTGTGTACTACAAGAAAATGGTGAAACCACAGATCATTTGTCCTTCAAAAAGACTTAGAGATTCAACATGTGAAATGGGCAAATCTAGAAAAAGAAATAGAAACAATGCCTACTCAGCCTGCAAAGTGGTTTTCCCAGAAGCCAGATCTCTACTGCTAACCAACCTTTGTCTCATTTCAGCCAGGCCGTTTGGTTAATAATGAATGTGATTCCAGACAAAAGATGTTCTATCCTCTTACTCTCTCCCTCCCATTTCTATTTCTCTTTCCATTTTCACTTTACATTCCCTCTGTTCTCTCTTTGACTTCTGGGATTTGTCATCACATCATTACAGATGCACACAATCATGAGCTCTTCTCTAAAGAAGGGATTTTTGCAGTAGTGGGGCTGTTGGTAGGCCGGGGAGGGCAGTGTAAAGATGGGAAAGTGCCACTTTGATTTTTCAAAAAATTTAAGTCACTGGTTACTGAATGTAATACCAGACTGACAAAGGGGCTTGCTTTTGTTTCAGAGATACAGAGAAAACGAGCTACTCACTTTTTTTATTTTGAATGAGTCTCATCTGCTAGAGGTCCACTTCCGCTGGAGGACTGGAGCCTCAATACATGGGGTGCACACCCTACCAACTGAGCTATAGGGGTGCCCCAATATAATGACTTTCGAAAGAGTAGCCACATCAGAATATAGGTGACCAAGACCTTGCAACTGGTAGTTTACCGAAATACTCTTGACTCAAGGTCCACTTGCAAGCTTTTTTTTGCTTCTTATGAGGTGTAAACTACTGATTTTCATGATGTACTGATGAAATATAACTGTGGCAATCATCACATCTGAGCACAAATTGCCAGTGGTGTAGTTATCTCATTAAACCTCTTTAGTTTGACCTCTTAATGGATAAAAACCCATCTGCTAGTTTTCAGGTGGAAATGCACTCCCGCTCAAGGGTAATTGTCCTATAATATGGGACCTGACTTCAGTAAAAGAGGTTTGGGATCAGAAACAGTAAAAATGTGTTGTAGCTGTGAGACAAAGTCTGCAGTCTTTTTTACTTTTTAATGTTTTCACAGGAGGGGGACAGACATTCAGACTGTGTGCATCATTATTCTTTTACATAATAAATACACATTTTAATATTATCTGCAAAAAACAGCATGAATACTCAGTGATGTGGACCAATAATCCACCCTCACTGTAGCTGTACCCATTAAAAGTCCAATGTAATTGTGATCTTTCAAACTATGATGTATGCTTTATTTGTAGACAGTTGAGACAGTCCTGTGATGACTGGCGCATGTGCTTTCAATCCATTCACCGTACTTTCCCCCGGTGTGATCTGGAGGGAGAAGGAAGAGGGAATATATGTGGTTTTTTGTACGAACTGTCATTACTATAATCAGAAATTTCACAAATTCTACACACACAGCCTTAAGTACATAACAACATAGAAATATGTCTGGGTAATAGTGGCCCTGACAGTATTGACAATTTGCTCCTTGCCTTGCTGGTTGTGCAGTGAAAGCAGCAAATGAACGGGTCTACAACAACATCTGTAGTCGTCTGTCATTGTCTACACTGGATTCATTCATGTACAGTTCTGCTGCACACTCAGAGGCATTTTAACAAAGCTTGTAACCAAGTAGAAAATCACGTACTTGTGTGCGTAAAGTGCGAGTAAAGCTTTGACAATGAGGCGACCAGTGACAATAGCTTCCTTGGTTTAAATGGAAATAGATCTGTGTTACAGTTTACTTCTTCATATTGTGAAAATGTACACATGACTTAACTTTCACTTACAGTACATTGTGAAGGGCCAGTGTAAGATACACTTCATACATTAGATCAGATACACTCTAGACATTAGACAGTAACTAAGTGATTACATTTTCTGTCCTTACTCTCTTCCAGGGTGCAGCCCCATCTAAAAAAGTGCTTTGAAGGCATTGCTAGTGTTGTGTTCACTGATGTGCTAGACATCACCCACATGAAGAGCAGTGAGGGTGAAGTGGTGCAGCTGGTGGATATCATTTCCACCTCCAAAGCCAGGGGCCAGGTGGAGAAGTGGCTTCTGGAACTAGAAAAGAGCATGATTGCCTCCCTGCATAAGGTGTTGTGTGGACATTCATTATATATTGTATTTTTTGAGCTTCATTTATATACAGAAAGAAATGTATTTTTGTTGTTTTTGTTGAAATGGGATTTTAACACATTTGACTCAGTATTTGACACCAAAAGTGAGCCTGCACATCCAAGGCATCTCCCCATATGCTGTCTGATATTTTCCATTATACACATAGCAGGGAGTTAAAGCCTCTGTCTCTGTTGTGGTCCATTGTAGGTAATTGGAGAGGCGATCGAGGCGTACCCCAAGGAGTTGAGGATCAACTGGGTCCGTGCTTGGCCAGGCCAGACGGTGCTGTGTGTCTCACAGGTCTACTGGACCAAGGATATTCATGAAGCCATTAATTCAGGACAGAAGGTGATCAGCTGCTTATTGTAACTGTTAACATGCATTATATACAGCATTCTGAATTACAGTTTACATAGTGTCTTAGTGTTGGGCTTGTATAAGGCACTTGATACTGTTGCTGGGGATCTTTCATAAAGAGACCTCTCATGTACAGAATTGTCATTATATTCAAGTCACAGAGCTGAGCATCTGTTTTTCTTAAATAAATAAATCCCTGACTAAAAAAAACCAGAATGTTGTTCAACAACACTTAGTGCTGTTTTGAACATCTTTCAAGAATCCAAACCATCTGGATAGAAAACTAGCCCATCCATGCTGAAACACATCATCATGGTATGCTCTGAAGCTCCATGTTGTCTGTATCAAAGCTGTAACCATGGCAACGTACGCTGTGAAGTCTCTCATGTCAGACAGAACACAAGAAACAGCCTAAAAGATTTTCAGAGGTTGTAAAGATGAGGTCAACAAGGTCTGATCTAATCTAACAGATTACCTTTCAATGAGTGCAGTAATGACTTAGTGTCACTCTCTACAAGCTGTCATTTAATTCAAAACAGTTCAGCTTTGAACACAGAAACTGAAATGGACATGGGAACAGCTGGTCTGAATGAGGATTATAAACTGTATTCAACCTGTGTTACAACCCAGCTCACAAGGGGAAAAGTGAACAAAAAACAACCGATGGAAATGGTTGAAATGTAGTTATTTATTTAAATCAAAGTGTTCTAAATTGTTTTAATTCACAAAAGGCAAAAAGGCCAGAACAACGAAAAGAGCGGGTGGGTGCTTTTCAAACAAATGAAATAATCAAAACCAAAAGAGAACTCTCTAAAAATGAGAGCTTACCTAAATCCCACACCAAACAAAATGGAAATAAAACCCTCCTAAATGAGACCTACTATTCAAATGGAAAATGAGAACCAAAATACGAGGGAAAAAAACCACCCCTAAGCCTATTGAAGCTAACAAACAATATAACTAAATGTATGTGAAAATCAGTCCCCATCTAAACTTAGCTCAATTCGAGTCTAGTTGCCAACATGATACCAAAAACAGAACTCTGACAAATCTGTCACACAACAAAGTGGATCTCTCCTGTGCCGAGGACTGGTCACCAAAGATGCCAGCCACCGACTGCCAAGCTGAGACGTCTCTTGTAGCCGGCAGGAAATGACAGCTTGCAGGGGATTGGACACTGGCTGGCTCCTCCCCAGTCGCCGTCCTCTTCCGGAGGAGGAGTCCTGTTTCCATTCACATATGCACAGGGCACAAGAACACGCACAGACACGGTGGCAGCCATAACAACCTGCCACATCAAATGAAGAGCACATACTGTATATCTCATCAGCTGACATATCTTATTAAGCTGATGCAGCCAGCAGAGGTCTGCTGCCATAACCAGTTTCAATTTAATGCTGTTTTATAAAGTTGGACTGGAAAACCCTTTGTATCACAGGTTTTATATGTATATTGTATTCATTTATTTATGAAATGTTCCTTAAGAGACACGTTTGTACATTTTACCTCATAAGGTGAAGACCATGCCCAGCCAGCAGGAGCACCCATAAAAGAAAGTAAAGTGTGGTGTTTTTCTCATAGAAATCTTGACAATGATGGACTTAGTTGTTGTTGCAGGGATCAAACTTCTGACCTTCATAGATGGGGTCGTGATAGCATCCTCCCTCTTTCTTGCTAAACTCCAGAATACTCTGCCTTCTATTTAATCATACCTCTCTCCCTCAGGCCTTAGATACCTACCTGGAGCAGAACAATAGACAAATTGATGACATTGTGGCACTCGTACGTGGCAAGCTATCCAAGCAGAACCGGGTGACCCTCGGGGCTCTTGTTGTGCTGGACGTCCATGCCAGGGATGTGCTTGCCTCACTGGTACATAAAGGAATAAGTGACGAGAATGACTTTGAATGGCTGAGCCAACTGCGCTACTACTGGGTGGTATGTAAAAGGGGCAGGGGTTGATTGATGTGAGGGTGTGAGAACTGATGATATATACCCAGTGATTGACTTCTGAACTCTGTTTCGTGCCCTGTACAGGAGAATCACCTCCAGACCAAGATGATCAATGCTGGGTTGCCTTATGGTTATGAATACCTGGGCAACACTCCACGTCTGGTCATTACCCCACTCACTGACCGCTGCTACCGGTAAAGCTGCTACACAGACACCCTCAACAGTTCACTGTCTTTTTCTAAAGTCTGTTTGCTGGTGATGCTTACATCTATGTACAATTACACTTGTATGACATGTACAGTATGCTGCACCTTGCAGAAACTTCAGATATGGCTTTAAAGCTGTTGTGTGGTCAGAGTTTATTAGAGTTAATTTTGAAACCTTTAACAACAGTCACTGCCTCAGTTCTCTAATACGTTACTTGCCAAATCCCTGTATTGCAGTGCAATACATACTTGCAGTATGTGGAAGTATGAGGTTGCAATGTGTCTGAAAGCCGAACACTCGAAAGCTGCCACTATACAGCTTCCCTGCAGTGAGGCTCTCAGTCACTTCAACATCTTTCTAAATGTTTTGTCAGTGGGCTGGAGTGGACCTATTTCGACAGATTCTGTCGACAAAAATATATGTACATAGCACACTGAGGAAACACATAATCACATGACAATCACTGACAGGCCATCAAGTATTACATGAGCCTTCTCCCATCCGTTCCTCCTACTTCAGCACTTTGTTTGGTGCCCTCCACCTCCATTTGGGAGGGGCCCCCGAGGGCCCAGCTGGCACAGGCAAAACAGAGACAACCAAAGACTTGGCCAAAGCTGTGGCCAAGCAGTGTGTGGTCTTCAACTGCTCAGATGGACTGGACTACATCGCTCTGGGCAAGTTCTTCAAAGTGAGTACAGTTTTCTTACCATAAGTTAGAATTGCTAGAATTTTCTTACCCCTTGTTATCCGAGCTTCAACTCACACAAAGTCGTGAAAACACGCATCAGTCAAAACTGATACACACTTGGAAACCTAATGAAGCAAAGCATGTAGAAGAAATGTTTCATATATTACATACTCTATTCCCAGGTGCTGTGGCCTTCTGTTAGATGGAAGTGCTGCACAACAGATAGTTACACCTTGGCATATACTACAAACATAACTATCAGCACTTCAGAGAGCCAGATAGTAGTAGTGGTGACACAGAGGTTACATTCCCCTCTCATTCTTATTTCCTCCTGTCACAGAATAGCATGCAAACATTTAAATGTCACTGTCTACACACCACTACAATCTATCCTTACAAATATAATGCAGTGTGGCAATGAAGCTGTGCTTTCCAACCACTATGCACACGAAATATAATGATATATTAGTATAAATGAAATGTGAAATATATGCAGTCAATTACACATGTACATTGTTCCTGTCACAGTACCTTAGTGCAGGTGTAAGAAGTGTAGAATATTATAATTAAAAAGACCCATTTTTATATTATTATGTGTGTGTCTTGAATGCAGGAAGCCACAACAGCCACACTAAATGAAAAAAATTCTTTTTACACTGAAACTGTGTAGACCCTACTGAAATGTACTCCCACTTGCCATACTGAAATAGCTGTATTTGTGTTTGTATGTGTGTGTGTGTGTGTGTGTGTGTGTGTGTGTGTGTGTGTGTGTGTGTGTGTGTGTGTGTGACCAGGGCCTTTTGTCCTGCGGAGCTTGGGCCTGTTTTGATGAGTTTAACCGCATTGACTTGGAGGTACTGTCTGTGGTGGCTCAACAGATTCTCACCATACAGAGAGGTTTGTGCTGTTTTTTTTTTTTTTTCTTTGACTTTCTGGCTTTTTTCCCCCGCCTTTGATCTTTGCATAAGCCAGCAGTATACCAGAAAATAGTTTGGTGTATTCTCATCAGTAAAAAAGCAGGTTTTTGACTACAAAGAGATGCAGCATGGAGCTAAGGCAATTTGTGTAGGCTGGCCAGCAGAACTTCAAGCATAGCTGTGTTCAGTGCAGCACAGCAGTGTGTCCTGTGTGTGCTACAGGCATCGAATGACTTGCCATAGGATGCAGGAGCCAAAGGGGTATACAGATGTTTCTTAACTCAAAACTAAAGTTTGAAAATGCGAATAGGTTTCTCCTACTTAACTTCTGCTACAGTAAAACTATTTTTCGCAGTTGTTTTTAGTTTTTCTGTATCCAAATTTTGTTCTGTGTTGTCCAAGTTATGAAGTTATTGAGCTTTGGGCTCAATAAAACTGGCCTGACAACACTTGACTGACCTAAGCTGTAAGTTAGCCTCTGTGCCTATGGCCTATCAACACAAGTGTTAAGATGTGCATTTGTATTTTTATGTGCAATACGGTGTGCACAGGCCCATGACGTGTCTCGGCACGTGCACACAGTTGTGGAGGACATGGTTTCTACAGATGTGCTTCTCAGGGTGTGCTCTTTACCCAAAAGTGTCAAGGCAGGACCCCGATTCAGCAGTAGGAATAAAGACTGCATCCTTTAATAGTGTGAACTACTCCTGTCTTCGACTGTCTTCATCAGAGTACTAATTAATACACACTGTATCTTACTGCATCTGTGCGTTCAGGAATTGCTGCCCATACTGAGATACTGACGTTTGAAGGGACCGAGCTGAAACTGGACCCCTCCTGTGCTGTATTCATTACTATGAATCCTGGCTACGCTGGACGTTCTGAGCTACCAGACAACCTCAAGGTACTTTAGCAGTTTCTCAACTATTCTCTCTATTTTAAATGTCCAAACGCATATTCACATACAGTTGGAAGGTCAACATTCTTTGTTTCTCAGCTAAAAGTAGTTCCAAACATAGGTGTGTTTTATGCCTAAAAGAACAAAAAAAATAGGCAGACCTTCAGTTGAAAATGTTTTGCTATTAAACACTTGTTTCCATTCAGTTAAAGTGTCTCTTTACACCAGGCTCTGTTCAGGACTGTGGCTATGATGGTGCCGGACTATGCAATGATCGCAGAGATTGTGCTCTACTCGTGTGGCTTTGTGACTGCACGGCCCCTGTCTGTGAAAATTGTGGCAACTTATCGACTCTGTTCGGAGCAGCTTTCCTCACAGCATCATTATGACTATGGAATGAGGGCTGTCAAGTCTGTGCTGACTGCTGCTGGGAACCTCAAGGTGTCTCAATACAGATTCATTTTGATGTGGTGTGATTACATTTTTTGTTCATTTACCTGAATATTTTCTCTGAAAAGAGAGTCGGTTTGTTAATGTGTCATACTGTTATTGTGACATTTTTAGAGATTTTAATGAGATTTTAATTTCAGTAAAACACATTTCAATATAGTGGAATGATCTTTACTTAATTGAGAGGCAGCCGTTTCCCAACTCTTGCCTTGCTTGCGCTGACGACAGTAGTTCTGAGTAAGTTAAAAGGCAAATGTGCACATACTGTAGCTGACTGTAATGTCTTGCCTCGTCCTCAAAATGGACTTTACGTTACATTTTAATGTAGAACAAGCAAGTTTATTTTAAGAAGGGTTACATGTTACACACAAAATGTGTGTCTTCTTAGGAATATTTCTGTCACTTTTGCCTTTTTAAAATGTATTTAATCATCTCATTTTCTCCTCATCTTCCTTGGGGGTGGTTGAATTGCACCGCAGCTTGCATTTCCAGAGGAGAATGAAGACACCCTGTTGCTGAGATCCATTATTGATGTCAATCTGCCCAAGTTCCTGGCCCATGATCTGAAGCTATTTGAGGTGGGATAGAGTGGAGCTTCTCCTGTCTTGATTAATGGAGCGATACACATCAAGTGATGTCAGCCCATGTTAATTCCAGTCAGTTCATTTGGATCCATGATGCACAAGGACAGTTTAAGTCTGTTTGAGTCAGAGCAGTTCACTGGATTATGCATGTGTGTGTGAGTGAATGGTTATTTTCTCTGAGTTTCTGAATATATATGTGTCCATCATTTGTCTGACTATCTCAAGGTGAGTGTGTGTGCGTGCATGTTTAAAATGTGTTTACTGTAAGTGCGTGTGTTCAACTAAACCCTGAGATTCCTCCCTCCCTGTTCCTCAATTACTTTACCTTTCCATCTCAGGGTATCACCACTGACCTCTTCCCGGGGGTCAAGCTTCCAAAACGGGACTACCACATCCTGCTTGAGGCCATTGAGGAAAACTGCCGGCGCATGAACCTGCAAGTCACCGACTTCTTTGCTGAGAAAATCCTGCAGATCTTTGAGATGATGATAGTGAGGCATGGTTTCATGCTGGTGGGGGAGCCGTTTGGAGGCAAGACCAGCGCCTATCGTGTGCTGGCAGCAGCCCTTCATGACGTCTGTGAAAAGGTATGATGTCCTATTTAAATCTCACTAGTAGGCTCTAGTGGTAGGTGGCTGCTCTGCTCTCTATCTGAATAATCAAGGAATAAAAGCTCGTATGCTAACTGGTTGTTGCTGACAGTTAGGTAAGACTTGTTACTTAAAAGAATGGTAACAGAAGTGGAGACAAGTGTCATGTGAGGTTGCAAGTTGTATATTCAGCATACTATATGTCATGATTCCTTATGTGGCATTAAGTCTTGATCAATAGCTACTGTAAACTGCTGTTTTCTCTGTTGTATGCCCAGAGTTGTCCTTGAGGTCAAACTAATTAATAATGTTCCGGTTGGGTATTAACCTTATCAATTTGTCAGAAATTTAAAAAAAAAAAAAAAAAGCCTAATCTCCAGATGGTTAACCATGCATTTTTAAAATTGTATTTTATTACAGATTTTCATGGGGTTTCCTGAGTCCTTGGGACATGAACTTGCTCAGTCAGTCAAAAAAAAAAAAATCATATATACCCTCATGTCAACAGAAAATATGTGTTACACTCAATATCCAAGGCTTATCTGAGCTACATGTTTGTCCCAAGTAAACACATCCATCCAATTTGTCAGAGCTGTAGTCTTTGTTTAGTAGTTATCGATCTCACAGAGAAGAGCAGGACTGGCTTGTTGTATTTACATGGCTGAGAAAGCTGAGATGCATCCCACCAAGGAGACAGATGAAGGCCTGCTGATGGAACGCCTGGGAATGCCACATTTATCATCGTCATCCTTGTTGCTGCACATCCACTGATCATGTCCAACCCCCCCATTTTTTTTTTTTTTCAGCCACTCACTTTTCTCATTGTTTTTAACTCTAACTGACACCTTGTCTGAGAAGCCGTTTGTTGCAGTTTTTACTTCTCTTCCGCAGTTTGCAGAAGTCCTGTCATGCAGACGCTAATCTTCTAAGCAATTTATGAGTGTTGGCAGAGACAAACTGGTCTAATGAGTGGCTCTTCATGCACATTTATAGTGTGTTTAAAAACTGGACATGTATGTGTGTGCATGTACACACAGCACATATGTCAAACCTATTCGGCAAAGGGCTGAGTGGCTGAAGGTTTTCTTTCCAACCAAGCAGCAGCACACCAGACTTGACTCATTTCATCAGCTGATCTCAGTCTTCAGACAGCTGATTGGTCAGACTGCGTGCTCTTGATTGGTTGGAGGAAAAACCTGCAGCCACACGGTCCTTTGTGGAATGTGTTAGACATGCCATACATTATCTAATTTGTATTTGTCTATGCACCCCTTTTTTTTCTTGAGTTTATGACATATCTATGTGTTTTCTATATGTCTTTTGTGTGTTTGTATGTATGTGGTTGTTCCACCAGGGTTTGATGGATGAGAACCAGGTACAGATTACAGTTATCAACCCTAAATCCATCACCATGGGCCAGCTGTACGGCCAGTTTGATCCCGTCTCTCACGAGTGGTCTGATGGCATCCTCGCCGTCAGCTATAGAACCTTTGCTGCCTCCCAGGTAAGATGGCTGCCCAGAGTACAGCAGTTTAAACTGCTTTAGTTTCAGACTCAGGCAAACAACCACACAGTGCTGTCTAACATGTGAAGCAGCAGGTTCATTCAGTGATAGGCTCCGTCAGACGTGCATACAGATGTTCACCGTTGGGAGCTATGCAAAGTTAGTCACACATCACCTGTTCTTCTTTTGGATACAGGGCGTGTGAAATCCATTATGATCATGTTCATACGTGCAGTAAAATTTTCTATATTCGTATAATATTTCATGCTGCACAATCTCAGATATTGTGCAAATTAAGCAGATGGTTTGTGGGAGCTGTAACACCACAGCTTTCCATATGATGGAAGGTGGGAAATTCACATCATTTACCATTGTGGAGATGCCACACCTCCTGCTAAATGAGGACATAGCTGAGGAGACAAGCTAGGAAGTCACGTTACTATTGGTATACTCCGAGAGATTTCTCAAGGTCATTGATTGAGTCTGTGCCTGGGAAACTACTCTATGTTAAGACAGGCTGCCAAAAATACACACAGAGCAGAGTGTAGTCACTTTCCCATCAGTGCTAACAGAGCCTAACTTGCCCCCTGTTAGTTTCATTGAGCCTTTTACGTTTTCTTTTTCATTCTAAAATGTCAGACATTACAAAATTTTCATCTTGTGTTTAGTTTATTACACACAAAACTGTTATTCTGAAACTGTTGTCAGAACTGTTCTGAGTGATGGGCTTTTTCACATCTGTCAGAAGACCTAAAAGCGAATAACTGTCTTTGTGAAAGAAGTGTTGCTGTAGGAGAGACGTAAACATTTTTTAAAGATGCTGTTTCTCAGGGGAACATGCAGTGCAGTGTCTGTTATACTGTTCAGCATCAGCTGGATCACAGTCGGCTGGATTTCTTTTGGACGTAAGCATCAAGCATTTAAGTAATGCATCAAACTGGGCTTCTGACATCATATAGAAGATCTTGACGCTCCAGCATCAGCTTGTGAAGCTGTGTTATGTAACACCCCCCAAGAAGTGACAGGTGGCTGTTACCTTCAGGGGGTTGGAGGACCTAGTAGAGCTTTTTGTTATCGTTATCTTTCAGTGTTTTTCATTTTATATCAGTTTAATACTGAATGCTAAGTTTTTTTGTTACTATGTGACTGGATTTGTTGTACAAATGCATCAGTTGTTTATCCTGACCTTCTCATGTCCTTTTCAGATCTTGAGAACTTACATAGAAATCACCAGAATTAGTCAAATTGATGGTGTCTTTACTGACACATAATCAGTATAAATCACAGACTTTAAAACGGATACTGTCTCCATGGAAACAGGCATTTGAAGCAACTTGGTGTCACAAGTTAAAGCAGAGTATTTGAATTATATCTCTGTCTCAGCGACTTGATGCTACTTAAAATAGACATTCAGGTTACTCGTAAGGCAGCACTGAGAGGACAGTAGAGATGTAGATTTATGCTATTAAATTAAAGCCATGTGCTTCCTTCATAATGTGATTAATAAACTGCTGCTATTCTTCCTACAGGTTGAAATCTTAAAGCATGTTGCACTTGTGGCACATCAGGATGTGGCCAGAGGTGCAACATACTCAAGTATTTCATGTTATAGGGAGCTGTGCAGCAAGAAGAGACTGAGATGCATTATTGTCCGCTCATTCTTAGTTTACGAGTTTGCAATGGATCATTGTGCAATAGGCATGACGTTCCAATTAATTTCAAGCTGGTAGAAAGAAAGGCTGCAGTGACAGGGTAAACAAAAGAAACATTTTGCTGTCTTGTTAAATTTAGATCTTTAATTCATGCGCTCTCTCATTCATGCGCATACACAGTAGACACACATGGACAGGCGATTTACAGATGGCAGTGGGTGCACGTCATAATGGAAAATCATTTGTTCGCCCTATTCTCAGATTGTTTCCAAATGAACTTGTCATTGTAAAAATTGTCTCTGTATATAAAGTTGTCATTTTACAAATTGTTTTTTGTCAATGAATAACGAGCGTGAGGAGTGGTTATGACAGCCGAGGCAGTACATACTGATGCAATGAAAATAGAAAACGAGAACAAGGCTGGTTTTAATTCAGTTTCAAAAAACTCATTTTCATCTCTGGGAGAAAGGCTTTCTTTCTTTCACACTTTTTTTTTCTGAACCACATTTTACTAAACTAATTCTTTGTGTGCTAATCTGGAGTCAGCAGCAGTGTAGTGTATTAAACTCAGTACATACACAGTGTTTTCCTTTTTTTTCAGTGCCAACACTCTCTGTCAGATCATTACATTACAGCAAACTCGCTTCCCTCTCAAGCACCAGATGGCCCCAGCCCAGGCATCTCCATTTGTTTATATTTCAACAAATCAATTTAAAGCACAGCCCTTGCCAGTCCATTTAACTGGAGAATTGACTCTTGTTGTCAACCCCTATTATGACAGTGTAAATGTTAATTTCATTCATTTAGCAAACATTCTTTGCTTAGATTATAATGCACAGGAGTTCTTTCGTGACCTTGAAAGTATGCACAGGGATTTCTATGAGGAAAAAGAAATGAAAACAGTATGTGCAAACGATTAAAGGATACTCGCACTGTCTTTATAAACCAAGTGGTAGAGCACAAGTCCTTTTTGTGCACATTTAAAATGTTCTTCTAAACTTTAAAGCTCCGTGAATACTTAAGAAATTTTGCATATTTTAATACTGTAGGGGCCAGCCTTGGGTAAATTTAGTTTGTCTTTTGCTTGTTTTATCTCTCTGTCTCTCTATCTGGTTGTGCCTTCTTACATCCATTCATCCCTTCGTCCATCTGTCATGCTACCTCAGAATCAAGAATGATTGAGTGATTGATATTCTAATTTTTTTACCTTTTTGTTACTTCTAATAAAGAAGATAGGCCAGGAGGTCACCAGTGTGGCCAATATTGGTGGCTGTTTGTGACCTTTCTTTCCATGTATACATGCATAATTGTGCTATAAATCGTGCTGTAAGCATTCCTTAATTTCCTTAATCTTATTTCTTCCTTCTCTCAGAGCCCTGACAGAAAGTGGCTTATCTTTGACGGCCCAGTGGACGCTGTGTGGATCGAGAATATGAACACAGTACTTGATGACAACAAGAAGCTGTGTCTGATGAGCGGCGAGATCATTCAGATGTCACCGCAAATGAGCCTCATCTTTGAGCCCATGGACCTGGAGGTGGCATCGCCAGCCACAGTGAGAAGCACCTTTACTTCCTTCATGGGTCTCATCACAGTGTGTCTCGTTTTTCTATGTTGTTACCATTGAAGGCTTCCAGTCTCTGGATCTAGCCGAGCATGCACCTCGTATTGCTTTAATTTAGTGTCAGACAATTGTTGCACCCATATTAAAGTTTTCTTCCTGTGACATTACGCTGCACTGATTCTGACCACATTTTGGGAAATCTAGTCCATCACTTCCTAACCCACATCATCTTATTATTAGTTACAGTTACATAAAAGCTTTTGCTCATGATGCCATCATGCCTTTATTTATGTCTTTATTACACACACTCAAGATTATTTCACTGGTCAAGCCCCGGCACTGTCTGCTTTCATTTTCGGTTGACTACCCAAATAGTGCAGTTTGTCAAAAAAGGAACAACTATAAAAAAATATTTGTCTGTTTAATCTATTAGGTCCTTGGGTCAGTATTTACTCATTATATTTAGTCTTTGTTTAAACTTAAGTGAAGTGTCAGATGGGTGTAATGAATACTCTTAAGCTCAGACAGTCACAAGGAATTACTCTTTTTGAAAGTCAGTTAGTATGCTTGGTGTATTTTGAAAATGTCTTCATGCATTTAACCATTTAATTTTCCCTGTTTCTCTCCTGTCATATTTAACTGAGGCAATGTAATATGGAAGTTGGCAATAGATTAAGATGTTGATGATGTTTCTCACACACCAGAGATGAAGAGGTAGAGCGTGGGTGGAGTTGACGCAGGACCAATGAAGCCTGGCTAGCTCAAAGTGGCCATGCTCATAATTATGCTTTACTTTAATATAATAGTTAATTATATGTAATATAATGTAAACTAGTGAGTTATGTAAAAATTCAGCCCCTGTGCAGTTTTCATGAGCAGGCAAAAGAACCATAGAGTCTGTTTTTTGTACTCGGCTGTAAACGTGTTTTTTTTCTCCCATAAAGTTTGTCATTTTAATATGGGGGGCCTATAGGAATTGACTTGTTTTTGGAGCCAACCTCAAGTGGCCTTTTGAGGAACAGCGGTTTTTGGCTCTTTCACACTGGCTTCATTTTTCAGCCCTGGAGGTTGCTGCTTGACACAAAAGCTTTTTTTTTTTTTTTTAATTGTACCTTTCCTTATGGTTCTTTGTTGTGCAGCAGTAACAAAAGCTCTTGATTTCAATACATAGATTCCTTTAGAGAATACCTTTGCATCTCCCTGGTTCTGCTTTTTTATGAAACAGACTTCTATTTTTGATTCTCTATAGCCTGCCAGCTGTTTCTTTCATCATTTGAATGCAGAGGCATCAACGTTTTTGTGATCACAGTGAACTTTCCCCACTTTGTGCAGGGTCCCTTTTGTGCACTGTTGATCTCTCTGTCTCTTTTTTCCTACATTTTTCCTCTTTTTCTCTTTGTCTATGAAAGCTACTTTTCTCCCTCTGTGCACCGTCTTTAAAACCCTATTTTTCTTTTTCTTTTTTAGCTACTGCTCATACATTATGTCCTCACCCTCACCTCACATGCGTATTTTTCTTTTAACTTAACCTGCATGCCTTTCTGAAGCTATTCCTTGGGTGGGACTTGAAACTATGGGACCTCATTAAAAAGCTCCCTTCTGGGAAAGGTTGTAACATATTTATCAGATTGTCATTGGACATGGTGTCACATATGCAGCACACACTTAAGTACGCACAAGTATAAAGGATAGCATCAATGTAAATGTTATGCTGTTTGGTTGGATCAGGGCCACAGCACTACTAGAATGCTCACTTACACTATACTGCATTTATAGTTAACAATGTTGCATCCAAGAATTTGCTTTAATTAACCTGTTGTATTTACAGGTACTGGTCAGCTTGTTCTTCGTGAGTTAAATACCACTGGTTTAGATGTGTGTTTTCAGATGTGATATGTTTGTGGCAGGTGTCTCGCTGTGGTATGATCTACATGGAGCCTCATATGCTTGGCTGGCGGCCCCTTATGCTCTCCTGGCTCCACACCCTGCCCACCACAGTCAGTGCAGCTCACAAAGACCTCATCACTGCCCTTTTTGACCGCATACTGCCCACCTGCGTGCAGCTCATTCGAAAGACCACCAAGGTGCTGAACCACACTCAGGAAATACTTTTTTTTTTGGGTGGAACTGGTGTGTAGATTAATGTGTTGTCTTTACTCTCAAGGGAGTTTTTCACACTGCATATAGGGTTAAGCTGCTGCTTCAGTTTCTCATTCCAAAAAATGTATGAATATTACATTCATAAATGTGTATTTCTGCATGCATGTTTTAGAGTTTTAAGGTTTTTAAATAGTTGCATTTTTGTATTATTTTAGTTTTACTTGTCAGTTTCATACAGCAGTGTTTCTTGATTGACAAGTTAACTGCTAACTTTTTAATGAGTTCTGAGTCCAGTAGTGTACTCAGCCATCACTTCTTTTTTTAATGTGTGTTGTTTCTTTTCACTCAATCTCAGGAGCTGTCCCCGACCTCTGACACCAATCTAGTCAAGTCCCTGATGCATCTGATGGACTGTATGATGGATGAGTTTCATGATGAAGCAAAGATGAAGAGCATGAATGAAAAAGATATTTGCTCCTGGTTAGAGGTTTGTGCACACACCCACCATTACTACTGCTACTGCTACTAAACTAAGAGCATGTATTACCAATAATAAGATATTCATTGAATATGTAAACCCACAACTGGCTACGCAATCATGAAATGACCATTATGCATTACTAAACAACATTTATTATTGAGTTGATAAAGGTTTCAAAGTGCAGCCCATTGTACTGGAAGGAGTCCCCTGCATGCAAAACCCCCTTCCCACTCCCACAACTGTCAAAACAACCATGCCTCTGTTTCAGAAGTGTTACATGTCTACTTCCATAATCAACATACAGCATTCTTGCCAAATTAGTGTAATATGATTCAGTTCAACAAATAAACCCAAGCAGAAAACAGCTGAACCACAAGAGCTTAGAAACAGTAAGCTGACATCCAAGATTAACTGATGTGCCACTTTACATTTCATCAGGTCTCAGTCAATAAGTTACACTTGAACACACTGCAAAGACTATAGCTGACCATGCACATGCATTCTGTTCTTGGGTGAGAGGAAATAACTCGTAAGTAGTCTTTGTACTCTAAACAGTCCACGCTCTCAGAATACAAATTGAAAATACTTCTTTATAAAAAAATTGCACTGTCAAGTTTTGTTTTGCTTTGCATTGATGTTGTGAGAGTGCGGTTTTGCTTGTGGAAGCAGAAACACACGGTGGGGGTAGAAAAAGGTTTACATAAAGAGAGAAGCTACACTAAATAGGTAAAATCACAGAGAAAAGAGAGGCAGTCAGTGAAAGAAGACAGTCCTCTATCATGATAGGGACTGAGGAGAGCCGATGGTGCCTCTGAATCCTGTCTTTTGAAAGCACTGCTATTATCCCCCTGTGGCTCACTGCACTGATGAATGCTTTTCAACCCTCTCTCCCATGTTTCTCAGCAAGTCATTATCAAAGTGTTGAATTAATCAGCCTTTTAACAGCAGGATCTATCATGAGGCTGCTAAGCTCATGATAAGTCAAGAGGGCATATGAATTTTCAATTCCTACAGAATTCCTGCTGTTTTCTTCCAACAAAGACATCTCTCCTTTTTGTGTTTGTCTTGTAAAATAGTCTGTGCATTGTACATTTGAATCAGTTTATTAATTGCAAACCTTGTCTGTATGATCAGATTTTTGACTGCAAACTGTATCCCTATGCAGGGATTCGTGATGTTTGACTTTTGTTACAGTGTCATAGTATCTATTTACATAGTCTACATAGTTAATCATCAATACTCAGAAGCTCCATCTCAAACAAGTTTGTTCATTTTGTGGGTTATGGTCCACAGGTAAATACTATACAAAATTATGATAAAGCATAACAAAATACAAAAAATGCAGCCCCAAAGCAACTGATATTTTATGATACAATATAACAAAGTAGTAATTTTACACCACAAGTTTCATCTTCACCCAGTAATCACATTCTGCTTTAGCAACCAGGCTGATAACGTTGTCATCCAACCTGTTTACTGAAAGGTAAAAGTCCCTCCCCCACTCGACCAGATGCAGCAAAATGTGTGTTTGCTCAACGTGCTTGACAATTTTGAGGGACTTAAAGTACATTTATTTTGGGATCATTTTGAGCCTTCATGGAGCAATTGACGCATTAGATACACAAATGAATATGAATTAGGGTTGAAAAAGCAGTGACGCTGACGATATTATCACATGCTGTAAGAACCCAGACTCAACATTTCCTAAAAAATGCAACACAAGGTGCTTGACAAAAGATAAAAACATAAAATAGCAGTAACATACAGTAACAAATACCCCCCCACCCCCATCATACCTGCAGACCTACAACATGCACACGCACACACACGCCCACCCCAACGAAACTGTCGGTGTAATGGCAGGGCACTGAGGAATCATGAGAGGAAAAAGAAAACCACCTATGGGGAGCTCATCCACGCTGCGAAGGATCAAAGCCCATGGCCACAGGAAGCGCCACCGCAACAGAGACCCTCGACCCAGAAAAACCGGGGTGGACCCCATACATAGTGCAGAGCCCTCCGGTCCCCCGACCTGGGCAGACCGGGGTGGACAGAGCCCCCCAGTCCTCCGGGTCCGAGGGGTCCCCAGGACGACGCCCCGGGAGGCAGACCAGACACCCCTCCCAGCGTGGAGGCCCCCCATGAGGAAACACTGGAGCTAAAACCTAAAAGATAATAGAATAAAAAGACCTAAAACCTAAAAGACAATAGAATAAAAAGACCTAAAACCTAAAAGACAATAGAATAAAAGACCTAAAACCTAAAAGACAATAGAATAAAAGACCTAAAACCTAAAATTGAATAGAATCAAAGGACGTAAAAAATAAAAGACAATGGGCTAGGGTAAAACATGTCTGAATTAAAAGAGTATAAGAAATCAGTTGAAAGCCAAACTAAAAAGGTGAGTCTTGAGCCTCCTTTTAAAAACATCACCGGTCTCTGCGGTCCTGATGCACTCTGGCAGGCTGTTCCAAAGCTTCGGACCATAGTGGCTGAATGCCGCCTCTCCGTGGGCTTTGGTCCGAACCCTTGGAACAATCAAAAGGCCTGTGCCAGAGGACCTCAGGATCTGCGAGGGCTGATATGATAAGAACAGGTCAGATAAATAAGATGGCCCAAGACCGTTAAGACACTTAAAAACTAATAAAAGCACCTTAAAGTTGATCCCTGAAACACGGGGAGCCAATGCAGCGATTCTAAAACTGGTGTATCAGTTTTGGATCATTTTGGCCTGAAGTCTGTTTAAAAACTTATTATAAATAAAACACAGGTTCTGTGTATGAACTACACACTGAGCAACTTTATCAGACAGAAATATAAATTAAAATGGGACTCGGGAAGTATAAAATATCTTGGAGTCTTCATTACACAAGACCTGAGTAAACTCTATGAAATAAATTATAATAAAAATAACGACAACATACAGAAAGACCTGTCAAAATGTTTATCAATAACGTTAGATTTTAGCTCAAGAATTGAGGCAATTCCAGACCCCCTATTTACGACATGGGATAAGCAAATATCACGATTGGTTTGGGGAAGCAAAAGGCCCAGAGTCAAATTGAAAACACTTCAACTAGAGAAACAAAGGGAAGGCCTTGCACTGCCCAATTTAAGAGAATATTTTTATGCTGCTCAGTTGAAATACATGGTATTTTGGTGTTCTCCAGAATATTATGCCAAATGGAAGAAAATAGAATTCACTCAGAGCAGAAATCTACCTTGGGCCAGGCTAGGAGACAAGCACTACAGACACCAGGAAGACGATAGCTTTACTGTTTCTGAAACACTAAAAACCTGGACGGATATAGTTAGGATATATAAATTTGAAGGAGACTGTAGGTTATTGCTATGGACTTTGCAGACAACTCTTTTCATACCAGGACAAACTGACAAAACCTTTACAACATGGATAGATAGAGGTAATACAGCCATTTGCACACTGACAGAAGAGAATATTTTTAAGTCTTTTGAAAGGGTTAAAAACAAATTTAAACTAGAAAACACAGACTTGTTTCATTACTTACAACTAAGACACTTTTTTGATACACAGGTAAAAACAGATATATCATCAAAAAGCAATGTGCTGGTTAAAATGATGATGGATGCCTATGAGGAAATGCCTTCCAAAGCTGTCTCTAAATTGTATGCATGTCTACAGAAATGTAATGGTAATACCTCACTGTATATAAAATCCAAATGGGAAGATGAACTACAGACCGAAATTTCAGAGTGTGATTGGCATTTATTATGTAAGACACAACACAGCTCTACGAGCTCTAAACGCTGGAGAGAGTTTGGCTGGAAAAATCTGACACGTTTCTTTGTCATGCCGCAAATTAAAAGCAAACAGACTGGACAACAACAAAAATGTTGGAGACAATGTGGAAACTATGATGCCAATCACAGTCATATTTTCTGGTCGTGTGCCAAACTACAACCTTTCTGGGATGACAGTATTGGACTTTTGGAGGACATCTTAAAATATAAGGTAACCAGGGGCCCACGGGTTCTGTATCTGGGATTGATCTCAGAAGGAGTTATTATGAAAGAAGACAGGTACCTCTTCCAAATAATGATTGTTGCCTATAAGAAGGGCATTACTAGGAACTGGTTGAAACCTGATGCTCCAAAAACAGGGCACTGGATGGACATTATGGAGGAGATTTACGCAATGGAGAAAATGACTTTTCATCTGCAAATCAAAGCAGGTGACTTTGCACAAAAATGGAGGAAATGGACATTATTCAAAAACAAAGATAATGCTTAATGCTTTTGTATTACTTTGTTATTTTTTTTCTCTGTTCCTGCTGTCTCTATACAAGCAAAACTTAATAAATAGTGTATATATATATATATATATATAGAGAGAGAGAGAGAGAGAGAGAGAGAGAGAGAGAGAGGGAGAGAGAGATATATAGATATATATAGATATAGATATATATAAAGAAAAAGCAGTGACAGTTGTTCTTTTCCCTTTGCACAGGGCATCTTTGTCTTCTGCCTGGTGTGGTCAGTGGGTGCCAGCTGTGATGATTCGGGGCGAGACAAGTTTGACGCTGTGGTGAGGGAGGTACTGAACGGTCCTTTAAGTGACGAGACCCGGGCCTGCCATGGCATTCTGGCCACTGTCGAGGCTCCACCTAAACAGCTAACGGTGCCCCTACCCACTGAGGGAACGGTTTACCAGTATCGCTTCATTAAAGAGGTAGGCCCGCTTCTGATCATTGTGCAGCTGAGAGCACTTTTCTGCAATTTTTTACTTAGACTGAGATTTGCACTTCTTTATGAGCTGCTAATGGAAAAAGCAAGGGGCGGTTTTAGTTGTGGTTTACATATAAAGAGTTAAGAATGGCACAAAAATAATGAATATCTCTGTCACAGTCAGGAATACAAATAGTTATATTATGCTTTAGTTTTGTTTACACCACCACACTTACCATCACCGCATTACCGTAATAACTGACAACAAACAGCAGCTTTACATTCTACATCAGCCACTTGTGGACTGCACAGTGACATTCTGTTGTTTTTTTGTTCCTTTTCTCAGAGGGGGAAAGAAGGATGTTCATTTTTTTTTTCTCTTTGTGCGACCTTTATAAAGTGGCATGCTTGTGTCACACAGCTCCACCTGTCTGTTACATATGTGTGAGTGTGTGTGTGTGTGTGTGTGTGTGTGTGTGTGTGTGTGTGTGTGTGTGTGTGTGTGTTACAGTCCAGTTACCCATCTAAGCAGATTTGCAATATTATTCCTTTAAATCTGTTTTTGAAAAAGTGTTTGAAGTTTGTTCCCACAAAGGTTTTTAGAGACAAAGAAATTTATGGCACATCTGAATTGTGTGACATTATTTTGCATTATATTTAAGTAATTATCAAGGTTTGGGCTGAGAAAATCTCTATTTAGGAGGAGTCAGTTTTATCTTCCAATGTGATCAAAGGGAAAGGCTTGGTATGGATTTAACAAAGCTGTCTGACTATATAAGACTTCTATGGATTCTATGGATTTGCCTTCAGTACTAAAGGCTACAGGATGGTCAATGTCACATTTAGCTTTAGAGCCGTTTACTTAATGTACATCAACTTTTGATATTTCTGTAGGCTATTGATATGAATACATTCACAAGGATAGGGGTCATATTAAGATTAGAGACTTTTTATATTCAAACAGCTTTATTGTCTCTGTCTCACAGCAGAGACAATTACATACCTACAGTCAAAAACAAGATATAATAAAGTCTGAGCACAATCTTTCTCTTCAGGGCCCAGGCAGGTGGGAGCTGTGGACAAATGAGCTGAAGACTGCTCCCACCATATGCAGAGACATGCAGTTCAATGAGATCATCGTGCCCACTGAGAACACAGTACGCTACATGGCACTGATGGAGCTCCTCATCACCCACCAGAAGCCCACTATTTTCATTGGCCCTACTGGTACTGGCAAAAGCGTCTACATTACAGTGAGTCAACTGCTATGTATAATATTATTTCATTAAGGTGACATTTAGAAAGCACTAAGGTATTTTGTGTTTAGCAGAAAGGAACAGCCACTTAACATTCATTTTAATGTTTAAAACATCAATAGCGTCATTCTGTAGGATGAGTTAGCATTCGTTTCTTAGCAGTGTAATCTCATCCTCAGGAATCAAAAGTAACACACAAATTGGTTGCAGGCAGCACAGCCACAGACACCAGGTGTGAAACGGCCACCGTGGAGGAATACTGAGTATCTCTCAGCAGACCGTCAGCTATTTATATCAAGGACTAATCCCCCCTCCTTCCTTTTGCTTCATTAGTTCATCCATTAGTGTGCTCAAACTTGAGACTCTTGGGTGAATAGAGATCATCTCACTGGGGATTCTGTCTTGTTCTCGACTTCCTGCCTTTTTGCGTGGTGGAGCAGCTCTGTCCCATTGAACCAGCAGACAGTCACAGAATCTCAAATCTGGCAGGAGTGATAAAGGAGTACCAGCTACTCATACCATAAGAAAGTGACGGGCATGATGCTGGCATCAGTACCGTCAGACAGCTGTACACAAGGCTCCTTCACCTGCCTGTCGACTCTTGAGTGACACAGAGAGAAGCTGTGCCACTGGTTTCTAATTTAGACAAGAGCAAGATGATGCACCATGTCTGCAGCCTGAGATCATTCACATCACAAGTCCCCTTTAATTATGCAAGTCATTACTCACTTGATTGGACAAGAATATCTATGAGCGCTTTGTGCATGCTTATAAGCATGTGCAGAAGGAAAGCTAGAGTGTGAGCTCTAAGCACACATGGTACATTATGAAAGTAACATGGAAATAGATCTGATCCTAATAAAAGGCATTAAAATAACCCATCACTACATTGTCTGTTCTCTGGGCTGTGTTCATTTTATCAAGCCCATTTTTTCAGCCTAGCCTTTCGTAAAAGTCTCCTCTAGCCTCCATGCAAAATCAAAAATTCATCAATTTTACCCTTTTGACCCTGCAGAACATTAGTTCAAATCATGTCCACAGAGGGCAACTCTTCCTACTTCATTTCGCAGTCATTTTCAGGGATTAACTGAGACCTGGTTTTTATCTAATGAAATACAAATTATAAAGCTTCTCGCAACCATTTTTGCTAGAATCAAACCAAGTTAGTACCTTGATTGCATTTTTTCGTTGAGCGAAGTCTGCATTACCAGACCTTCATTAGTCACTTTATGTGTTCTGAATATCCCAAGAAAAACACACATACAGAACAAATACTGTATTGCACACTAACAAAGCGTGTATTTCATTAGTATATGCTTACCCAAACCTTGCAATCTTTCCGTCAATTGTACTTATTTTCAAAGTATCCCTTTTCCTGATAATATCTCTTATTGTAGTACTATGGCGGTGCATCACCATTTTGCATTATTGTGTTGTACATGGTGATAATATACAATAAGCTTTCAAACTACGAGATTTGATGAAAATCTGTGTTCATGTTTCTTATATCTCTTGGCCAGGACTTTCTGTTGAATCAGCTGCAGAAGGATGTCTACAGCCCGTTATTTATCAACTTTTCAGCCCAGACTACAGCAGCCCAGACCCAAAACATTATTATGTCTAAGCTAGATAAGCGGCGCAAAGGAGTGTTCGGTCCTCCATTGGGGAAGAAAATGGTACAGCCTCTTTCTCTTTTTCTTAAGTTCATGTGATGTTTTATGCTGTTATGACTTGTTTGTTTTTCAGTTTGCGCTCATATCAGGGAAATGAGCCTCTAAAATCTTGGCAGTTGTAAGGATTTGTAGTCCCTTTATCACAAGCACCATTTTATTTTGAGATGGTTCTAGAAAAACATCTCAGCAAAATCTGTGTGGTTTTAAATATCAAATATTACGTGATACTAGCACTATCTAATCTTATTCCAAATATTTAATGTTATATTATCAGGTGGTTTTTGTGGATGATGTGAACATGCCAGCTCGGGAGGTGTACGGTGCCCAGCCTCCTGTGGAGCTGCTGCGCCAGTGGCTGGACCACTGGAACTGGTATGACATGAAGGATTGCTCCATGATCAACCTGGTGGATATCCAGATCATATGCGCTATGGGACCACCTGGTGAGTCGCAGCTGTGGTACCCTAAAGTTTATTAAAATCATAGTGAGCAGTGTAAGTGGCCTGGATTGGTTGAGAAAATGCAGGTGGTTAAGTGAGTAAAGTGAATACTCTCTTTTCCTCTGCCTCTAAACTGCTGCTGAAGTGTTGTTGAGTCAGAGTCACAAACCACTAGCTGCTATTTTGTGGAGCTTCTTGCTTACAGATAACAAGTGTTTACCACTTTTCACCTCCACTACAACTACCAGTGTAAACATCAACCCAGCCTGTCCACTGAGGCAGCTGGCAGCGAACGCTGCAAGAGGAAGAGGGTGGGTGACACACTCAGGTGCCCACACAGTTCCAGTATTTGCTCCTGATGTCTGTTCTGACAGTTGTTTAGCTTTTCTAAGCTGCTGCCCAGTATGGCCATGGTAACCATTGAACCCACACCAGAGAAAGCAATGGAGGAATTTGTACTGATGCCCAAGTATTTTGAATTTCCAATATAGGCTTGTGTCCAAAATATCCAGTTGTTCCTGTGAAAATTGGTAGCTCAAAACCACTGAACTATAGAGCTTGCAGTTACAGTAGAGCTAGTCGAAACTACTGTACTCCACAGAAAACATCTCTTCAGTAGACTGTATTGCAATGCAGTCTACAACATACAGCATTTTTTCGTCATGCCTGACAAATGCCTTGGCTGTTAGGTCATCTTTTACATTTATTCACTTGAAAACTAAAATAATGATAAAATTATGATAGAAAAGTTGAATACAACAGAAAGAGCTTTAGCTTCAACTCAGAAAGACCTAAAACAGACACTTAGTGTCAGCTGAAGCATGCCTATGAAAAGTGTTATCTGTGTCTGAGAAATAGTTTTTCTTTTTTTGTGCTGCTTGTTTCTTAGGTGGAGGGCGGAACCCTGTTACGCCTCGGTACCTGCGCCACTTCAACATGATTACCATTAATGACTTTGACGACAAGACCATGTATACAATCTTCTCCCGGATCACAGACTGGCATTTCACCATACGGTAACTACAAAGCGTGTGTAATTTGTGAGGTGTTTTTCCCCCAAATTGACAGAGTGAGTGTATGTACTTAGGAATGTTCAGAACTAAACCTCTACATATAATCCCTTTAGCTAATCTGGTGCATATGAACTACATCTTCCAATGTTGGTGTTTAATATATGACATTTGCCCCACAACTTTTAAGTCCTGGGGTAGTGTCCAACCACTTTCTTCAACAGAAAGAAACTACTCAAAGATTTGTATTTCTAAGATTTGGTTGTTAGGTCATGCGTTCATGCACTTAAAAACTGAAATAGTAATATAACATATAATATTTTAACAAACAGGCAGCTAAAAGTTAGGAGGATAAATTATTCTACACATCAGTTACAATAATTACAGGATTAAATATATTCTTTTTCCTCCCCTCTTACTGCACTGCTGCAGTGCTTACCTCAGAGATCACGAGTCCTAAAGCAATCAAAACTGTTGGATAGGTTTCAAATCTACCCAACCACTCCAGCAAATAGAAGTATCACTTGCATTTTAACAAGATCACAATTTCACACTTTGACAGTTTTTGGTGTTCTGGAAATACATTATTAATGCTAACTAATAAAAAAATGTCCTTGATCTTGTATATTTTATGTATTTATCATATAAATGTTTCATTTACACAATCACAAATTACCGATTCAGTTTCAGCACTAAACTGGTCGAAATAGTCTGAATGGGATCTGAACAATGAATCAACCATTTCATCAACAGGTTTTCTTTTCCCAAGCCATTTGAAGCTCTGACCTCTCAGATCGTGAACAGTACCATGTCAGTGTACCACGAGGCCACCAAGAACCTGCTACCAACCCCGACAAAGTCCCATTACTTGTTCAATCTGCGAGATGTCTCCCGGGTCATCCAGGGCATCTGCCTGTCACGGCCAGAGACTGCAGATGAACCATCTGTCATCAAACGCCTCTGGGTGCATGAGGTAAGGTTCAACGCAGCAAGCAGAGGAAAATACCTGACCGCCATCTAACTAAAGTAATGTAAGCATGCAAATGGAATAGAGATATCATGTATGCACAAAAAGTGGAAATACTGAGAGCTGTAGTCAAGCTACCACCTGCCTGTTAGACATGGCGTTTGTTTGGGACTTCCTATGTTGCCATCTAGCTGTAGTTTTCTCTCTCGTTAGCTGTCTTTCACACTCACTCTGTCTTTGACTTGTTGATCCTCAGGTCCTGAGGGTTTATTATGATCGACTGGTTCATGACACAGATCGATCCTGGCTCGTAAGCCATTTACAGGTGGTGTTTCAGAGTCACATGAATGAAAGCTTCCATCAGCTCTTCCAGCATCTGGACCAGGACCGTGACGGAAAGGTTACTGAGGATGACCTGCGCAGCCTCATGTTCTGCGACTTTCATGACCCCAAGGGTGAGGACCGCAACTACCGCGAGGTCCACAACCTCGACCAGCTCCGACAGGTGGTGGAGTCGCACCTGGAGGAGTTCAACAACATCAGCAAAGCACCCATGAATCTGGTGCTCTTCCGGTTTGCCATCGAACATGTGTGCCGCATTTCCCGCATCCTGAAGCAGCCAAGCGGTCACGCCCTGCTGGTGGGGGTGGGCGGGAGCGGGCGTCAGTCTCTCACCCGGTTGGCTGCCTACATGGCAGAAGCAGAATTGTTCCAGGTGGAAATCTCCAAGACCTACGGAACCACTGAATGGCATGATGACCTGAAGCTTATCATGAGGAAGTCCACGCAGGGTGAAGCTCACGGCGTTTTCCTCTTCACAGACACTCAAATCAAAATGGAGTCATTCCTGGAGGACATTGGTAACCTGCTCAACACTGGTGAGGTAAAGTGGATGCGAGGAGACATGGATGGATTGATGGATAAGTTGAGGTGCAGATAACATGTACAAACTGATTGATCTTTCAGTGAGGGTTTGATTGAAAGGTTACTTTGAGTAAGTATTGATGGAAAGAAGGATGTTTGTGTGGTAGATTGAGAGAAGAATGAATGGTCGAGAAATATATGCTTAGACAAACACAGTAGATGTGAATACACAGAATGGTGATACAGGCAGAAACTGTACAAAAGTGTTCTATTTTAGCACCTGTCTCTTATTTTTTGGTTGTTTTCAGGTGCCTAACCTGTTCGCAGTTGATGAGAAACAGGAAATCTGTGAGCAGATGCGAGTGTTGGACCGACAACGTCACCGTGACAAACAGACAGATGGCAGCCTTTTGTCCCTTTTCAACATGTTTGTGGAGCGCTGTCGCACACAGCTGCATGTGGTCTTAGCCATGAGTCCCATTGGAGACGCCTTTAGGAACCGTTTGAGACGTTTCCCCGCCCTCATTAACTGCTGCACCATTAACTGGTTCCAGGTGTGTGTATATATGTTGCATGAATTCTCGTGTCGTACCAAAAGATGCCTCAGTTAGTTAATCAAAAGACAGGGACAATGTACTGTATAGTGCACAATGTCAGTGCATCATCACAGGGGTGAAAATGAAAATTGTAAGACAAAAATATGTAAAATGTCTATAGTTTTATTTCAACTCTTAACACAGTCTATGGTGGATCTCAAACCAAACTTTATTCAGGCGTCCTTCGATGGTGATTGATGACAGTACCAGAAAATTATAGCATAGATTAAAATACACTCTATGTATGGCAGCACAGTGGCAGAACAGCATATTTCCTTCCTTATCAGACCTGGCCCGAGGATGCCCTGCAGGCAGTGGCCTGTCGCTTCCTGGAGGACATTGAGATGACAGATGAGTCCCGAGAAGGCTGCATCAACATGTGCAAGAGCTTCCACACCTCGACCATAGAACTTTCGAGTCGCTTTTTGGCTGAGTTGCAGCGCCACAATTATGTCACCCCGACCTCATACTTGGAACTCATTTCCACCTTTAAGGCCCTGCTGAAGTCAAAAAGAACGTAAGATTTAAGATGTACTTCAGATGCTACTTTATGTTGAAAAAAAAAAAAAAACATTGTTTGAGATGAAGTTTCTTGTTGCCATGAAAGACTTCAATTGGAAAGATGTCCAAAAAGCACCTGATCACGATATACTGACACAAAAATACAGATTCCATGTGTAAAATGAGTGCATATTTTCTTTATCTCTCTCTGTCCTTTGTCCAGTGAGGTGATGAAGCTGAAACGGCGCTATGAGGTGGGCCTTGAAAAGCTACAGTCAGCAGCAGACCAGGTGGCCTCTATGCAAGTTGAGCTGGAGGCCCTACAGCCACAGCTGCTTGTGGCCAGCAAGGAGGTAGATGAGATGATGGTAGTGATTAAGCATGAATCTGAAGAGGTGGCTAAGACAGAGAAGGTGGTTAAAGTGGATGAGGCCGTGGCCAACGAACAAGCCATGGCTGCCAAGGCCATCAAGGATGAGTGTGATGCTGACCTGGCTGAAGCCATGCCTATCCTGGAGTCAGCCCTGGCTGCACTGAATACTCTCACCACTCAGGTAAAAGGAGCAATATGATAGTTCGTTTACATCTCAAAGGCCATGTGTACTGCAATAGAATAGTGAAGAGGGTAAAGGCCCATGTGTTTTTTTATCTACAGGATATCACAGTGGTGAAGTCCATGAAAAGCCCACCCACAGCTGTCAAGCTGGTCATGGAGGCAATCTGCATTCTCAAAGGCATCAAGCCAGATCGTGTTCCTGACCCCTCAGGCTCCGGTAAAAAAGTGGAGGACTTTTGGGGCCCAGCCAAAAAGCTCCTGGGAGACATGAGGTTTCTCCAAAGCCTCCACGAGTACGACAAGGACAACATCCCTCAAAATCTCATCGCCATCATCCGCAACAAGTACATTACCAATCCAGACTTTGTACCAGAGAAGATTCGAACCGCGTCCACTGCAGCTGAAGGCATGTGTAAGTGGGTTTGTGCCATGGACAAGTACGACAAGTAAGTACCATTCTTCTTTATCCGTGTTCTCAGTTATGAGAAATGATGCATATTCACAAAGGCTGAGACAGCTTTTGTACAATGTCCTGGTGCAAGTGTACCCAGGATTGATAGAATTTATAGAAGCTAAAGGTTTAATTAGTGAAATACACAAGAGGTATAGGTACAATGAATGTAATTGTTTTTGTTAATTTCCACTCAGGAATGATCCAACTCATTTAAGAATCTGCACAGTTCTTTATCCTGTAAATGTTTACATGCTACTTCATTCTCCTGAGTGAAATGCTTCATGTGTCCTCCAGAGTAGCCAAGGTGGTGGCTCCAAAGAAGGAGAAGCTGGCACAGGCTGAGGGCGAGCTGAAAGTGGCCATGGAGAGCCTCCAGAAAAAGCAGGCAGCCCTCAAAGAAGTCCAGGATAAACTTACAAAGCTTCAGGAGACTTTGGATGCTAACAAAAACAAAAAGGCTGACCTGGAGAATCAGGTTTGTGCTTTTTCTATCTAGCTATGTAGTGAAAAAAAAAAACGTGTATGAGTGTAAGTACAGTACTAGATGAAACTCTGAGAAACAAACATGATAACAAAGATGAGACCGTACCACTGACGGAACAGCCAGACAAAGATAAGTGGCTCACAACGTGTTGAGGCCACTGATAGACCAAACAGCTGGCCCAAGTCGGTGACTACTCAATTACACAAACTTGCTCCGGCTGGCATGACCTTCATTCTGTTCCCTGCCACAGCACAGCATATGTTTACTTCCCTCCTCCGATGATGTCCTCCAGGTGGATCTGTGCAGTAAGAAGCTGGAGCGAGCTGAGCAGCTTATTGGAGGCCTGGGTGGAGAAAAGACACGCTGGAGCGAAATGGCCCTCAATCTGGGAGAGCTCTACAATAACCTGATTGGGGACATCCTAATCTCAGCGGGCATAGTGGCTTACCTGGGGGCTTTCACCTCCAGCTACAGACAGGTAAGCTGAGGGAAGTATTATTTGCCTTACTTAAAGCCCTGCACTTACACTTAGATTTTTGAGCTACAAGGGTTTAGTTTCACTGTCAGTACAAACTTAATCAGTTTACGGTCCTGTATTTTCTGTGTATTTCTCCCTTTGTTTATGTAAAGTCTGTCCTCAGAGGGACATTGCTGCTACATTTGGAGTAAACATTAATTGTGAGGCTAATGATTTGTGAATTACACTGTGACCAATGCAAATCCTGCCCAGACCAATAAAAGCCAAATGCTTTAGAGCAGTTTGGTGGAAAATAAATGCTCCTGAGGTACCAAAACACTTTTTCCTTCTGCTGAACTTCACCTGTCTCTCAGACTAAGTCAGTGTTTAAAGGCCATCTTTTATACTTTGTCACACAAAGGGCTGTTGTGATGCTGTTGTGAATGGGAATGTGCGTGAGTGGCTATGCATGTGTGTCAGTCAGTTTACATGAATCTCTGTGTCAATACATACATATGCTCTCACTTTTTCGGATTAGTGTGGGGGTTTGATTCTGACAGGTGACAAGTGAAGTGAAAATAAAGTCATTGCCAGTAAATGTACTTCTCTCCAGGACCAGACAGAGGAGTGGATGAATCTTTGTAAGAGCAGAGAGATCCCATGCTCCCCCAACATGTCTCTGATGAACTCCCTGGGCGATCCAGTAAAGATTCGTGCGTGGACCATCGCTGGCCTACCATCAGACAGCTTCTCCATAGACAACGGTATCATAATCTTGTGAGTATCAAAGACAAACTGTACACTGATGTGGCATTCTCTCTAGAAATGCATGCATCAATATGTCCTTTGTACTCAGTGTTGTAATGCAAAGAGGTCAATGCACCAACTATGCATGTCTCGAGCAACATTTTTGTTGCAGATCCGATTCATTTGATAATGAGCATCCGCCGACAGCCAGTGTTGATACAAAGAGTTTTTCCTCCACTATAAAGATGTACAGTGAAGTGCATAATACACCTGTACTTGTGTTGTTGTGGTAGAAAAGTCTGGGCAAGATTTGGACAGCATCTCCAAATTACATAATGACATGAGCACAGACTGAAAATTGACTTTCAAATGCACTTTTCACAAATGCAGCATTTTAGAAGCGTGGCGCCCCTGCAAATTGTTGCTGGAGTAGAGGCAAAGCAATCGATCTTTTTTTTTAAACCCAAAGGGCCTCTGCTCACTTCACGCCTCTGAGCGTGAATATCATCATTGAAACTGCTGGCTGCTGTTTATTTCTTACACCACTTTTCCCTCACTGTGCAAAAGGTATAGGTTCCAGTATTTTAAAGGAGTGCGGTTGTGTGTTGTGTATCACAATGGCTTTTAATTAATCAAAGGATCTAGATTAGATTTCCCATCACAGATTACTCTAACTTTGTAACCTTTCCTACAAGTAACATTGCCTGATTCAACCTTAAGTGCAGGAAAAAAACGTAATATCACAAGACATCTGCTTGTTTGTGTAAATGAAGCAGCAACATTGCTTTTTAATCACAATGCTATGGCCCCTGGTGTGCTACCCAACTGTGAGCTGTCTAACTGTGCTCAGAGTGAATATTCACCCCAAAGCTTCTCTCTACATCTCCGTGCTTGTCCTCCAACAACCCCCTGCTGTTCGGATGTCTGGTGGTTAACACTTACAGGATCTCTCTCTCTGACAAGGCAGCACTATTTGATCAGCCACTTGTGTGTATCTGTATGTGTGTGCGCGTGCGTGTGTGTGTTTGTAGAAACGCCAGGCGGTGGCCACTGATGATTGATCCACAGGGCCAGGCCAACAAGTGGGTGAAAAACATGGAGAAGGCCAATAGCCTGCATATCATTAAACTAAGTGATGCTGACTTTGTACGCACTCTGGAGAACTGCATTCAGTTTGGCACACCAGGTAAGCACAAGTATGTCTCTGGTTTGATGACTGTGCTGTTGCTGCCTAGGGTCTTATTTGTGTGTGCATCACCCACATTGTTGCAGTACCTGTCATTGCCTGCTGAGGTCTCTCTTCACCACATGCACCACTAATGGCTCTGATAAGAATGTTTTTCTCCTTTGTTCCGCAGAGGGAGAATTCTTATATGCTGTATTTCTCTGTGTGAAGTTCCAATGAACCTTTATGCCTATTGCACCATTAGTGTGCCAGACTACTGTAAATCCTACAGAGTCCCAGTATCAGGGTCATATTGATATGAGGGAGATTGGACTATTTTCTGTGCTTCCAGTATATACTCATAATTTCATTTTGTAGGATTTTTAGGGGGTATGAGAGGTAACAGCAAGACATGAATTAGAGTTAGAAACAGACAGAGGTGAATGTCTCTGTATGCAGATGACCTGCTTTTATATGTAACAGACCCCCGTGAATCTATCCCCATCACACTGTCTGTTTTGAAAGAATATGTGAAATATCTGGTTATAAGTTAAAGTTTAAGATAACAGCAAATTAATGGAAATATTTGGGCGTGGTAACAATAAAGGGTATTGCCAGCTTGTTTAAAGTAAACTTTAAGATGCTGCTTCTGAACTCGGTCCCACCTCCCCTTCGCTTTTCCAGGCAGAATCAAAGCTCTAGAAATGAATATCCTTCCCTCCCCTCTGGAAATTTTGGTTTCTATTTCAAACTATTCTGATACTACTATGAAAATCCTTTTTCCATCCATCCACTGACAAAGCATTTTCTAGTTTCATTTGGTTCGAGAGGAGACCTAGAATTAAGAGAGCTTATTTGCAGTGGTTAAGACCAGCTGGGGAATGGGATTACATCATTTCCAGTTGTAATATTGGGCTAATAACATTCATGCTCTCTCCTTTTGGACTCAATCTGATAAGCATGCTGAAAATCCAATTTAGGTATGCATTAACACCAAGTTGAGAACAATCTCATTGTGGCTCAGTCTCTGAAAATATGGTCTGCTATTAGGAAGAACTAATGATGGCAGAATGGTTCAGCTTTTCTCCCATCTATCATGGATGACTCTTTTGGTATTTGGAAATGGAATGGCATAAGCCACATTAAAGCCATTTCCTTCCTTTGAGCAACAGCAAAATATGCTTAATTTACCACAATCCCACTTTTCAGATTCCTCCAGGTTTGTTGTCATATTAACGCTAATATACCTTCCTTCCCCAGTTTGTTTGGTGAGTCGCCAATGGAATCTCTGTTTTCCTTCAAAAAGGGTTGCAATATCTTTTATATATAATTTTCTTCTCCCATTTATAAAACTAACTGCAGATTCTAAGGTCTGCATTGGGGTAGCTTTGACAGTGGGGCAGTGGGCAAAAGCCCTGGAAGGGGTGCATACGACCTCAATTTTGCCCAGCGTGGCCTCATTCAGTTCAAGGTGCTGCATCGCCATTGTTTCTCTAAAGTCGAGCTCTCTAAATTTTCCCAGATGTAGATTCTGCCTGTGAAGGATCTAGACTTTCTCCTGCCTCTCTATCACACTCATTCTGGCAATGTCCTAATCTGCCCACCTGTTGGCGTTCAGTTTTCAAAACATTGTCGGGTAATTTAAAATGCTAATTTAGTCAGATCCAATGAAAGCTATTTTTGGCTTTGCTAACATAGAAATTGATTCTTCTCCACTGGAAGAATTCTCATCGTCTGAGCTGGACTCAAGCTGGAGAAACTGAGTTACCTCTGGTAACTTTTAGAGAATTTGGAAACCATTTATGTATTACATTAGTGCTAAGCTTTAAACCCCCACCTTCCTGAATGTAACTCCATATGGAGTAAATCACTTTTATTGTTATCTTGTACCTATCTCTGTCTTTGCACCCATCACAATGATAAGGCTTCGGCCTTTCCCTTGTGCAACTGCCTGCTGTTAATATGTCTGTCTGTGTATTTCTTTTTTCTCCGTCTTCATTGCATTCCCTTTACATTGTTTTATTTCAAAAAAGCCAATAAAATATGTTAAAAAAGAGACAGAGGCAGCTATACAGCCATTAAAAAGACATCTAAATAATGACCAAACTCAGCCAGCCGTTGGGTCTTTGCCTACTGTCAGGCTGCAAGGCTAACAGTTCAGAGAGTAGCTTGTCCTTGCAGGGTGCAAAATAGTCCCCGGAGGCTCCACTTCCACACTCAACAGCCAATTCTCTTACACAGTTTTACGGTTTCTTGCTGTTTGTATTGCAGCTCACAATCCTGATTATGTGCTGGTATCTTTAGTTTAGCATGGTTGAACTTATGTTTCCCTGTCACATCTTTTGATAGACTAGTCTTTATTAAATGGTACGAGGGTACCATTTAATCTGCTCAATTATTAACATTATTGATGTGATGTGCTAGGACACAGTGATGCTCCAAAGTAATTTGGAGATGGTTGACCTGATTTTATCCCCAATCTAGTAAGAGAAAGTTTGAGTTGTCCTTCGCACTGAATCCTGTATCAAAACATAGTCAACACCTCAAGGCATGTCAATTATGGATGTTCTTAACATGAGAACAGCATTATCATACTTAATGTGAATTCACATTAGCAACGATGTCATGGGAACAAGGCATCTCTAACTGGAGCTGCTTTACTTGCTTCACTGATTTCTTGGTATTGAGCATGTTTGGACATGTTCATGGAGTTTCATGGGCTACAATGGAAGTTAATTGTTTAGTGCAAATCACAGGGAGCTGAAAGAGACCAAGTGACTCTTATAAGCGCTGTAATGTCACAGTAATGCACTGCACAATATATCACTGCAATAGATATATCGTACTTAAAAACTAGGGATATATCAGTACAACTTGTGTAAGTTTCTGAATGCAGTATGAGCTTTGATTGCTGTAAAATGTCTTCTACAGCTCCAGTAAAAATATTAATAACCAATATTAGAAAATATATTTTATTTCAGTGCTGCTGGAGAATGTTGGTGAGGAGCTGGACCCTATCCTGGAGCCTCTGCTGCTGAGACAGACCTTTAAACAGGGTGGTGCCATGTGTATCCGCCTGGGAGACTCCACCATTGAATATGCTTCAGACTTTCGCTTCTACATTACTACCAAGCTACGCAACCCACACTACCTGCCTGAGACCTCTGTCAAGGTACTGTAGTGGAAACTGTGTCAGGCACTGCACTTTCACTCACTTTGCATCGTAGAAACATTTTATTATTAACATGGAAAATACTGTGTGCCAGTGACACAAACAGACGTGAGTGATAGACATGACCCTGCACACACCTTTAGTCATGACAGTGTAATCAGAGCATTTCCTGACAGTAGCCACAGGCCTCAGCTGTTTGCAGAGGGTGATAGTCTTGTTGTAATAAGCCCTTTGCAATCATGGATGCCTCCTCTACCTACCACCTCCATGCAGATGGAGCTGGGGCCTAAGGATAGATGTAACTTCTCCAACAAATCTGCTGCCAAATCAGAGGGGAGTCATTGAATACATGCTCTCACTGGAATCAACACAGACATCTGCACAACATCTGCCTTTCTAATATTATTTTACACCGCCATCACAATTGATAGCAAGTCAACCGAATTTGTTTCATTATCCCATGTTATTGTTATTAAGCCGAGTGGACTGACTTTACATCATACAGTGTGCTGTTGCTGACATGTAGCTGCTATGTGGGGCACTGTATGTTCTGTTGGTATCATGCACCCTGAAATGTGTCAGGTGAAAAGTTATTAAATTGGTCTGGACTGTCGAAATATGGGGTTTTCTCCAATTTGTGATTAGTTTTAGCCATGCTATAGATGACAATGTGAGATGCTCAGTTGGTCAGACTACCACGTTGGTCCAGGCTGTGATAATGTCTGTTTATATCTCAGCATCTACTAGAATGGATTGGCTCAAAATTTTGTGCAGACTTTCGCAGTTCCCAGACATGTGTCCTCATGACTTTGGTGATCCACTGATTTCTTGTCTTGATTATTGGACAGATTGACATGAAATCTGCTCCAGACATCGATATCCCCTCAGGATGAATCATAATATTTTCAACACTAAAAATACTTTACCAGCAGTTTGGTTTACATTGTGTTTAGTACTAATTAGCAAATCTTAGTGTGCTAACATGCTAAACTTAGATGGTTGACATTATAAACATTATACCTGCTGAATATTAGCATGTTAGTGTTGTCATTTTGTGCATGTTAGCATTCTAGTGTTAACATTTAGCTCAAAGCACTGCTGTGCCTCTTAGAGCTGCAAGCGTGTCTGTAGACTCCTAGTCTTGCTTATTTTAAAATTTGAGCTCAATACAAAGTTGAACTGACTAATTATTTTAGACTTTCAGAACTTAAGAACTAGTTTTTCCGACTGATAGATGAGCCCTACTTTCCCCCGTTGGTTCCCACTTACTGCATCATACAGTACCACTCAAATAGCTGCACGTTTTTACCCTAGCAACACAGTGAATCATGATACTCTTATACCGCCTCCCCTCTGGAATCCAGTCTCACAAAAAAAAGAAAATAAAAAAATCCAAGAAAAAGAGCATTAAAGGAAATTGCATTACATAGAGGCGAGGGGTTGGAAAGCATTACGGAAGATCACATTTCAGGCATCTATTTGCAGGGGCCCCACTCTTTATGGGCAGCTATTAGATAGATTCAACTCATTTTTCACAACTGACCCAATCCGTCTTTTTTTCCTTTATGCGTAGGTCTTTTTTTTTTTGCTTACAGGACAGTACTCCATGAGGCTTCCATTATTCCCATTAAGCCCTGTTTGAAATGCAATACTTTCCAATACAAGAGGGCAAGCATCTAGTAAACCAACCCTTAAGGGAAGGAGGAAAGCGAAGAAGGAGGGTGTATGTGTGAAAAGGACAAACAGGAGATTTATATGAGCGCTGAGTCTTTACCACCAGCTGAGTGGGTCCGTAGCATCAATAGAAATGGAATTAGGCCCCGAGAGAAGTGCACTCGTTTATTAGGGCAGAGAGTAGATAGCAGATACAGTATAGGCTTTTAACCTCTTGGTAAGTGCAGAACAGAATGACTGAGGCTGTGCTAAGAGACACACTCATTCACTCCTAGCTGCAACGCTTTTCACAGAAAAGAGTATATGTGTCCTACCTGTGCTTTGCCAAGGCTGGAGTGGTTATTGGAAATGGTTGCATGGAGAGGCACTGTAGATGATCAACACTGCTCTGTGAAGTACTTTCAAACATCTGAGAGCAAGGGTGGGGCACCTCACCCCCAAACACACACAATCATTTGTGCAAGTTTATGTCAGTTTACTGTATGTCTGTGTATTTCTTCTTCTGTGGTGTAGGTAACCCTTCTGAACTTTATGATCACCCCAGAGGGCATCCAGGACCAGCTGCTGGGCATTGTGGTGGCCCGGGAAAGGCCTGATCTGGAGGAAGAGAAACAGGCTCTCATCCTGCAGGGAGCAGAGAACAAAAGGTACAGTAGTACACATCAGACCCAGGTCGTATACTAATCAAATGAAATGTCTCCTTCGTCATGGTACAAACTTGCATTTTCTTCAGACAACTGAAGGAGATTGAGGACAAAATCTTAGAGGTGCTCTCGTCCTCTGAGGGCAACATCCTTGAGGACGAGACGGCCGTCAAGATCCTCTCCTGCTCCAAAGTGCTGTCCAATGAAATCACAGAAAAGCAGGCTGTGGCCGAGGTGACGGAGCAGAAGATCGATGAGACCCGCATGGGCTACACACCCATCGCCGTGCATTCAGCCATCTTGTTCTTCTCCATTGCTGATCTGGCTAACATTGAGCCCATGTACCAGTACTCCCTCACCTGGTTCATTAACCTCTTTATCAGCTCCATCGATAACTCCGACAAGAGCGAAGACTTGGAGCAAAGGTAAGCAGAGCTGACAAATGAACCAGCCAAATAATTGTTCCTACAAGTCACTTAAGCGGGTCATCGAACAGTAGCTCAGCACTCTCTGTCCACTCGAAAAATCATATTGTAAACTGTTAAAAAAAAAGGAATTTAAAACTATTAATAGTGCATAAGTGTGGATGCGTTTGTGAGTTCTCTTTGGATTATTAAAATGCTGGCATGTGTGTCTTCCCCAGACTACAGATCCTGAGAGACCACTTTACCTACACGCTGTATGTCAATGTGTGTCGCTCACTGTTTGAGAAGGATAAGCTGCTCTTTTCCTTCTGCCTCAGTGTCAGTCTGCTCATGTACAACAAACTGGTAGGAATATACACATGCTGCACACATGTACAGCACTTCACTTAAACCATGGCTGTTGCTTGAGAGCACATTCAGTGTTGTTGTTGATGGGTTTATTGGTAAGTGGTTAGCTAATCAAACAAGCTGGTTAGCCGGGTTCACAATCAGCCCTCTCTATGATTCCTATAGATTATCTGTATCTTGTATTTTCACAGTGCATAGAATTTTTATCCAAAGATAATCTGCTAAAATGGTTCAGCTTTAAATCACTAATTCTAGTTAATCCTCCAATGTGCTAAGACCTCAATAGCTACATGACAGCAATTAATGTCGTAGGTGGATGAAGGCGATTGGCGCTTCCTTCTGACGGGTGGTGTGGGCCTGGACAACCCCCACTCGAATCCCTGCACCTGGCTTCCCAAGAAGTCCTGGGATGAGATTTGCCGCTTGGATGAGATGAAGCAATTCAAAGGTCTGCGTCATGACATGGCTCGCCTCAGGAATGAGTGGAAGAAGGTCAACGACAGCCCTGTGAGTGTCATTGCGCCAATTGGCTGTGGCTCTGTTTGTGGGTGTCCTATATGTTTTGTGTTGGTAAAGACAAATTGGGGAGAGTTAAAAAGGTCAGTGTTTTTTTTTTAACTGGCACGCACAGCAAGGCACCTTTTAGTCAAAATACCCACAGAACTAGAGGGAGGCAAAAATCTGTGAATCGTAGTTGATAATCACATGGCATGGCTGGTATCTTGTTGTAGAAACTGCAAATGTGTTGACTTTCAGTTGAAAATGTGTTTGTGGTTAGTAGTTCAGGAGGCTAGCAATTTATACTGGGGCACCAATAAAATGATGGACCACAAAATAACACCTCGCTGCAGTCTGCTGCCTCTAAAACCACCAGAACATTTGGATTCTGGACGAGCCACTGGACCAAAGTCTATAGAGAGCAAATGGTAAGATATTTAGGGATTTTACCAGATATTTTGTCAACATGCGGTGTATGTGGACACTGAGGCATTGCACACACAGTCTTAGGTAGCACTACTTGGCACCAGCTTGAGCAATTGTTTGCCTGTGAGGAGAGAGCAAACCTCACAGCAGTGCCGCCCTGGGTGTTATGTACTGCTTTGATTTACCAGGCAAATTATTCAAAATGTAACTATTTTTGAAGCCAACCTTTCAAAGTGTGCCCAATCAGATTAAAGCTGACCAAATATGTCGAATATGGAGACAACATGATTGACTTTCCAAAACTATAATATTACTCTATTTCAAAAAATGATCTGTATTTTTTTTTTTTGCTGTTGTTGTTGTTCTGTCTATTATTATAAAAAGTACAATATAACCTATAGTGAAATCCATTCTTTAACCCATCGTGAGCATCATGAGCAGTGGACAGCCATGGCAACAATGCAGAGTGCTGTTCCACTGGGTTTGGTACATGAACCACAGGCCAGCTTTGTCCACTCTACAGCTCAGCAGGGTACCTCAGTGGGATCCCACAACACTCATGCATATATTACATTAACAGGACACATGGCATGATTACTGGATATTTTTATGTTTTCATCATTTTAGTTTTTCAAAGCAGTTCTGCTTCTTCTATTGCCTTCAATTTGCATGTCTTCAAATCTGAAAGTATTTCATTACTGATAGCTGCCTGACAGGTCTTTGTTTACTACAGTATAATCACATTATATGGCTGCTTATGTTACATTATTGGTACTAGCTGTAAATATACAGCTTAAATGAATATTTTATTAGTTTTTGTCTGTCTTGTAACTATTTGCTGATTCAGTGATGGTGAATTAGGTTTCAGTGTCTTATTTTATTTTATGTCAAATATCTGAGTTTTATTAGTTTAAATGTAACATAGAGAAAAGGGGCAGGGATGAAAAAAGTGGGAGGAAAGTAATTTACCTGTGTGCTGGTGGAGGTAATGCACACAGGCACAGTTCCTCCATCTCTGAATGATAACGAATCTAAAATTGAAGTTTTATCTAATTACATCTTTTTTGTTCCTGTTGTGTTAGTCACATTTATGCAGTCTGGATGCAAGAACAGCTGTTTAATCAACGAGTGCTGCACACAAACATGTGTGCAGCACTCATGCTTGTCTCTTTGCTGTCACACACATACACACACACTCACACACACACACACACACACACCATCTTTGATTTATAATCAACAGAATCAGCCACAACACTTCTATCTAATTAAATCTAGTTTGTTCCAGTTGTAGAATTCACATTTATTCAATCTTGATGCAAGAACAGCTGTTCAATCAAGCGCACAGGCACTCAGGCTCACACACGCTAACACACCCCTGAACACACAGAGAATCCCCAGGAGATCCTAAATAGGTGTATCCATCTCAAAGCACCTGCCAACACACATAGCCAGAAGTCTCTCGATAAACAGCCCGGGGAAAATAATTCCAAAAGTTCCAGCTACCATTGCTGACTTCGTCTGGTACACTTGTTCCACAAATTAATCAAACATATTGCTCTGACCCAGTACCCAGTGGCTTTTGTGTTTCCCCACCTCTTTCTTCTTCCGCTTTTTCCTTTTCCACAGTCTTTTCTTGTTCATACATATTTATCTATCTCCCCAATCACATTACAGATTACCCCTCTTTTTGCTTAATTGCATTGCGTAATCTTGCAACAGCTTGATACTATGCAACCCCATCCCAGAACTTCTCTCATCCTCTCCAAGAAAAGTCAAAAAGGCATTCAGCTGCAGCTGCAGAGGTAACCTAATGATGGATGAATAAAAATGACTGAATTTCCTCACACTAAACAGTATTAAAAGATTTCAGTTGTTTCAGTTATTTAAGTGGCTGTTAGTACTGCTCTGGTTTACTCGATTGTATTGTAGGCCAATCACTTAAGTGTCGGCATTGGAATTTAGGTTTATGCAATAGAATTACTACATGATCTTCTCTCCGGTGTGGAATCTGAAGTAGTCTCCCGTGTGCAGTCTGATCACAATATGTGCTGTGTTGTGCATATCTGCAGAACCCACATCAGACTCCCTTTCCAGATGAGTGGCAGGAGAAGCTGACCCAGTTTCAGAAAATGCTGGTGATCCGCTGTCTGAGACCAGACAAGGTCAGGTCAAACTCTGTTTAACTCAGTTTTTTTCGTTATCCTAAACATTTTTCAAAATTTCCCCAAAAAGCACTTCCTTTATACACACTCCATTTATGTTCGCCCCAGATTATTCCCATGGTGCAGGAATTCGTTTCCGACAGTTTGGGTCGTCCCTTCGTCGAAGCGCCGCCCTTCAACCTGAGTAAGGCCTTCGTTGATAGCCACTGCTGTGCCCCCCTCATCTTCATCCTCTCTCCCGGCTCAGACCCCATGGCTGCTTTGCTCAAATTCGGAGATGAAAAGGTACGGAGACAACTGGGAAATTCAGCAGCTTTGAAGCCTGTCGCGTGTACAAACTCAGAAGAAGGAGAAATGGAATCCTCCAGATTTCCCAGGCTCCCACACACATCTTAAAAGCACTGAAAATTATTTTGGCTCCTTCCCAGTCAAAAAGCAGCTGCAGAAGAGAATGTGTGTGTGTGTGTGTGTGTGTGTGTGTGTGTGTGTGTGTGTGTGTGTGTGTGTGTGTGTGTGTGTGTGTGTGTGTGTGTGTGTGTGTGTGTGTGTGTGTGTGTGTGTGTGTAGGGCTTCACAGGTAACAAGCTGACCTCCCTCTCTCTGGGCCAAGGCCAGGGTCCTATTGCTATGCATATGATTGAGACAGGCATTAAGGACGGCACCTGGGTGGTTCTTCAGAACTGCCACTTGGCCACATCATGGATGTCAACACTGGAGAGAGTCTGTGAGGTCAGAACACACACTTGTGCTTTTTAATACACCAGATGGGAACAGTGCTAATACATATGCAAATTTTTTTCTCGGTCTTTGTGGCTGTGAGCAGGAGCTGAACCCAGACACTACGCACCCAGATTTCAGGCTCTGGCTGACAAGCTACCCGTCTCCCACCTTCCCTGTGGCGGTGCTTCAGAATGGGGTGAAGATGACCAATGAGGCTCCGAAGGGCCTCCGCTCCAACATTGCACGCTCATACTTAATGGACCCCATCTCTGACCCCGAGTTTTTTGGCAGCTGCAGCAAGCCGGTCAGTGTGTGTGTGCATATCCATCATGCCTACATCAGTGGGTGTCCTGAGCTCCTTTGTGTCTGTTATCACCCCATCTGTGCATTTCAAAGTGTGTTTGTTTTAACTGTGGAAATACTAAACTACCACCACTATTTATGTAATTATTTACCTAAGACTGGGCCTCCTGTTTCTGCTTATACCCCTCTCAGGCTGTGTTCAAGAAACTACTGTATGGCCTGTGTTTCTTCCACGCCCTGACTCAGGAGAGGAGAAAGTTCGGACCTTTAGGCTGGAACATTCCATACGAGTTCAATGAGACCGACCTCCGGATCTCAGTACAGCAGCTACACATGTTCCTTGAACAGTATCAGGTAGTTATTTTATAAATTTCTGTCCCTTCAGGGATGATTTTTAAATCTCTTTTGTTTCCTCAGTAACAAAATTACATAAAGTGTGATATGCAGGCTAGTGCACACAAACACAGCATTCTTCTGTCACACATACTTTACATACACTCACGTGAACTGATTATATATCTGTCGGACAGAGTAATACTCCTGATGTACCTACACCATCCACCCCTATGTATATGTTCAACATCTAAACCCATAATAGAAATTCTGGCTTTTACAAGTGGGTGTCTCTTCACTCAAGTATCTGCTTTCATCAGCTATATTCAGAAACCCCTTGACATTTTTCCGCAAACAGATAGCACTCCAGCCCTCCACCGTTCCCTGTTCCACTGCTTTAGCTGAGAGAAGGGGAGGACGGAATAAACTACTCAGGATATCTTTTTTTGAACAAAGTGACATTTTCATCTTGTAACCAAGTGTCTCTCACTGAATTTGTAAGTGAAATCCTCCAGAAAATGCCACAGTGGCCACAACCCCACCCTTTCACCTTCTATTACGTCAGTTTCCTTTCCAAAGTCTGGGTTGTGAAGTGAATTTTAGCAACGTTTCCTGTTTCCAAGGAATATACACGCAACATTAATATGACTGTACACACACATTGAAATCCTGCATTTCTCAATGCTCACCTCCTCTTAACACAGTTATTCTTAGGGTCGTTTTTAAAATGCATGAGTTCTTGTTTCCTGCAGGAAGTGCCGTTTGATGCCCTCCGCTACATGACTGGTGAGTGTAACTACGGGGGCCGTGTGACAGATGACTGGGACAGAAGGACCCTGCACACGATCCTGTCTATCTTCTACACCTCAAAGATCATTGAGGACCCCGACTACAAGTTTGATCCCAGTGGGTTCTACTATGCACCAGCTGAGGGAGATGTAAGAAACAGAAAATCCTACAATCTGTGTGATCTTTCGAAACCACCACTGACATCAGGCAGGATTTTTTTTTTATATATCTCAACTTAATGTTTGGCTGCAAGCACAAAAATGCATACAACATTTAGAGAGACTAAGAAATACTGTAAGTTATTACCATGGAAATTAATCCAGTAATGCACACAGTTTGGAAAAGTCTGTTGTTAGATGCAAGTCACTCAGTCACATTCAGGTTGCAGATTCACCCCCAGGGGGAGCTGTTTACCGTGGAGTTGCTCTGTTTTACTTTGATCAGTACTTTCATAACCATCAGTTACTCCGAAGGTGCCTCGAGTATCATTGCCTTAAAAACTCAAGAAAAGTTAAACTCACTTTAATGTGCTTGTTTTCAAGCTAAGCATATTACAGGACTCACAGTTGCTTAGCACTGTTGTTGAGCTACCTTTAAAAAGTCATTAGGAAATAAAATGTGTGTAACAAGGCACAGCAGGCAGCCACCATCAGTGAGGGTTGATATATTTGTTAACACAAGTGCAATCTATGGCGCGCTCCATTTTATCTGGCATTTTGTTCTCCAGTGCTTCACCCCCCTCCAACCACATCTTTTATTCATGAAGTCACATTTACATAGTCATTATAATAAATGTCAGCAATCTAAGGAGCCGACTTGTTTTTCAATGAGTGTTATTACTCGAGATGTTTCCTGATGTTGCGTTGAAAATTGTCCTCTTATTTCACTCCGTTCCTCTCCCTCTGCTTTCTGCATCTCTGTTGCAGTACAATAGCTACATAGAATATACCAAGTCGCTGCCTCTCAACCCCTCGCCGGAGATTTTTGGCATGAACGCCAATGCAGATATCACCAAGGATCAGGCTGAGACACAACTTCTGTTTGACAGTATCTTGCTGACACAGGTAAATCCATCTGGACCTTTGAAACACAAAGTCCTATTGATTAGCTGCTAGTCAGGAGCTAAGCAGTAAGCATATTCAAGTCCTTTAACACACACACAGACACAAATAATTTGAGCCATTGCAATGTCTAAATATAAAGCTAAGATTTCTTTTTAATGCTATGCATTAGAATAATGAAGGCAATCCTTTATTATGCCTTTAAATGACCTGGAGGTTTATGACTATAGACAAATAATAAATACATTACATTAACCAGCACTGTGGCCTGGCATGGGTACAGGTGCACACAAACAAAAAAGTTCACTAATTTTTCAGTGCCAGCCGGCCTGGGTCGCTTCCTAAACCAATATGCCCCCTCTTAGGCAACATCCCAGATGCTCAGTCGGAGTGTCATCACTCAGCTGGTACATTTTCAACTTGTCGATAGTGTGCATCACACTCTCAACCAGCATGACACAAACATACACACAAAACAAATAAACCGGGGTACAAACTTCAAAACACACGCGCCTACACACTGAGAAACTGTTTCACATAAATGCACACAGCATCAATACGCTTCCCTCAAGTTTCCACTAACTTTTAGAAATATCCTTGCCAGAATGTAATATTTTATCACCGTGCATTGAAATGTACTATGCAACATTAATTAAAGAGCAAAAATATAAATAAATATTTCAGTTGTTTGTAGAGAGACTTCTTAGAGAACAACAAAAAAAACCTCATATTAAGTTGTCTTCCTTTGACACTGAAAAGACACAGTATGACTCACAGTGGCTTTGGCGGAGCTGTGTGATCCCACATCATTACATCCCAGCTGTGCAGAGTTAGACTAGTTTAGCTTGTTGAGGATTATATCTCACCACTTCCCAGCTCCAGTCAATGTTGGCTACAAATCAAATCTCAGAGAGTTCACATCAAGACATACTTGAAGATGACAGAAATGCAGCTTCTCCTGCGAAGTGGAAAGGGATATTTATTTATTTATCCCTGTATCCGTTTATTTATTTTAAGATATAGAGCAGTCTGTCTTGCTTAGCAAAGATTTCCCACTATGCCAAAACATGCCTGAATTCCTCTGGGAATTAAACTTGATATTTATTTTATTTATATTTAAGACCAGACACTCATAAGTGCACATTCCTCATGGATCCTACACATTCTAATTCCTCTCATTTAATCTCTCTAGCATACAGTGTACATATGCTGTCACAAACACCAGAGGTATTTAGACAGCTACAGACCTGACTTGCTACAGACAAATGGAAAATTATTTCCATGGGCATTGCCACTTCTAGACTTCAAGTTGAAATTAAAGCTCAATGGAGTCTGGCATTTATTCATATAAACTCCTTTCAACAAGATTAATAATGGCTTCAGTCATGTGTGGACTTTATTAGCATCTAATACATTCTCATCAGTCTCAATGACCGATAAACAGGGAGAGGCTCCAAATGGAATGAAACAGCTATTTGTCATTCCCCTACTGTAACCCCAGTGCCATTAGCCAATGATTATCCATTACCGCTGGCTAGTGACTGAGCATCAAATAGGTAAATGGTGCAAGTTGAGCTGAGATGAAAGCAGAGAAATCACAGATTAGAGTGAATGATTATCAGCATGAACGATTATTAGAATTGTTGATAAGATTGTGTCAAATTTCTTTGTGGATGGAAATGTTGTGAAGTCTTCTGACTTGTGAGGCGGTGTGTGTGTGTGTGTGTGTGTGTGTGTGTGTGCGTGCGTGCGTGCGTGCGTGCGTGCGTGTGTGTGTGTGTGAAACTGTATGTGTTCACAGAGGGATAACAGTAAATACTGTGTATGTGTATCCTTAGGATCTTATCATCACATAGGCTAGCCTGAGAAATGTCAAATTAAGAAAGGGAAGAACACTTTTATTTAAATCATTTGACCAATATTCTGTTATTTTGTGTTCTCTTGAAACCATAAATCTGAATCAGTTTGGCACAAAGACAATGAAATATAAGCAAAGCCAAGTCAGATGTCAGAACCTCTTAACATTGTGGTCTTTTGGGGGCCAAAATAGCACCAATGCAAAGGAGTCCTGAAAAGGGGATTCATCATTTGACAAGTCAAAGACAGCAAAAGATAATTTCTCCAAAAAACGATGAACTGTCAAACCGATCCGAGCCACAAGTCCTGCCTTCCCTTCTCATCCGTCCTCTGTCGCTCTGTGTCTCTGATCAGTCTCGCTCTTCAGGCGGAGACGCCAAATCCTCAGATGACATGGTCTTTGAAGTGGCAGCTGACATCCTGAGCAAGCTGCCTGGAAACTTTGACTTGGAGGCAGCGATGAGGCAGTTTCCCACCAGCTACAATCAGAGCATGAACACAGTGCTGGTGCAGGAGATGGGCCGCTTCAACAACCTGCTCTGCACCATCCGAGATTCCTGTGTCAACATTCAGAAGGCCATAAAGGTACCTGGGAGGTGCTGGGAGAGAAGGGAATGGATGAGCCCATGTAGCACTATCCTTTATACAATCATGTGTTCACAAAGTGGTGAACCTCACTCCATCCTTGCTTGACTGAGCCTCTCCAGGATGCCCCTTTCATACCCAGTCATGATACTATCACCTGTTTACCCGTGGAATGTTCCAAACAGGTGTTTTTGGAGCATTCCACACCTTTCCCAGTCTCTAGTTGCTCCTGTCCCAAGTCTTTTGTAACGTGTTGCTGCATCAAATTCAGAATGAGCATACATTTACAGAAATCAATGAAGCTGATGAAGTAAATCATTAATATACTGTCTTTGTACTGTTTTCACTTGAGTAGATGTCAAAAAGGATTATTGGGATCCTTATTGTTTGGATACTTATAGCAGAATACTATAGGGCCAAATCCACTGTAATTACGCTAAATGTGTGTTTTTTGGATAAACAGTAAGGCCAAATGATGAATCATCATTGATTTTACATTTCTGTACAGTGAAAGCAATATTTCATGAGAGGAGGCACACCTCTGCTGAATGATTACAAAGGAAAGTCTGGTAATAAATCTTCAGAAATCAGATACTCTAAACGTTCTGCACAACACTCCAAATACACTAGTTTAACACCATAATTTTCCATTAAAAGGAAACAGTTGGACAGTAATTGTGAAAGTTTTGGAGTAATAACCACCATACAGAGGAGCCGCTTCCTGCTGAAAACCTATGTACATTATGTTACTGTGTTTATTATCATACAGGCAGGTTGTCACACAATGCACTAGACAAAGTTAAGAAGCAATGAGCTGTAGAAAAATGAAATGCATACATTACAGAAATGTTGTTGACCCTGTGGGAATGACAAGGATGAAGCAGCCACCCAAAGCCATAAACTAGTGCTCCTGACCTTCTCTCAGAAAGTGCTTTTCCTCTGTAGTATAGAGATGAGTACTGAGCTCATTCTGCTTTGCCATTATGTGTTCATACCACGTCCTCTTGATTGTACTCTATAATCAACAGCCATGCTAGCATCTATTTCAGACTGTATATAGGCACAGTGGTGCTTAAATGCTAACATTAACTTGCAAACATGCTCACAATGTCCGTGTTAACTTGTCAGTGATCAGCAGGTATAATGTTTACCATGTTCATCATCTTATTGTAGCATGCTAAAAATTGCTGATTAGCCCAAAACATAAAGTACAGCTGAGGCTGATGGGAATGTCAGGAGATCAGGTTATGACCATTCATCCTCACAACAGCGTGAATGTCTGGACCAGATTCTATGGTCAATCATCCAAGAGCTGTTCCAGACATTCCAGGCTGGACCAAAGTGGTGGTCCTACCCACTGAAAATGGCCATCCCAAGAGCCACGTTGCTCATATGGCTCAAAATAAGAACGTGTGTGATGTCAGATTTCTCAATGAATATTTGAAACTTGGGTTGTGCTTTTGCAGTCTTTGGATCCATAAAAAAAGAGGAGGGAGGGTGTCTGAGTAGTAGGGGAGCCAGGATTGCTTTGTGTGATGAGCTCAGACAGTTGAACAGACTCCCAAATATAGCTATCTTAAAGCCTTAACATAATTTTACTCAGTGTTTTTTTTCCCCCAAAATGTCACCAAGAGACACACTTGTAGAAGTGAAAGTATCTATTTAGGCCACAACATCCTCCAGCAAAAAAAAAATAAAAGAAGAAGAAAATTCTGACTTTGTATTTCCAAATGAGATTCCGCACATGCCAGGACACAGCCTGCAATTAGACTGCATTAGACTAAGACTGTAATTAGTTAGTTCATAGAATTATGTAGTTCATAGAGTGCTGTGAACCACAGGCCAAACAGAATATCTTCTGAATATATGCGACTGAATATGTCTGGCATCGCACTCCTAATTACACCACATTCGGATTAAAAAAAAAACCTGCCTGAACACACGTGTTTCTCTTTACACTGTTTAATAAACAGACTCATACACATTTCCTCTCCTCCTGAGATGCACCAGTCTCATGGGATTGAAGTGGAGAGAGCATAGAGAGTCAGGAAGGGGAATGAGCACGTCATCTTTCATACTGGTATCAAAGGCTCCCTACAGAGCGATAAGAGTTCCCATTATGTGTCTGTCTGTTACCTATCTCCAGAGAGAAGTTTAGAAGTGACGTCCTTGAATTTCTCTCATATTCGATCCCGTCTTAGAACAAGGCTTGAGCTACATTTTTAAGTGGTGAAGATGTTGATGTGTGTGCGTTCATGTGCAGGGGCTGGTGGTGATGTCTGCGGAGTTGGAGGAGGTGGTTAGCAGCATCTTGAAGGGTCGTGTTCCAGGCATGTGGATGAAGAAGTCCTACCCCAGCCTCAAACCGCTGGGAAGCTACGTCAGCGACTTCCTGGAGCGACTCAGGTTCTTACAGGTGCTGAAGCCAGCCGCAGTGTTTGAAATCACATGCTGAATGTTTTGGGGTTTGTCATAATGACTCAAAGAAGGAGTTATGAATAAATATTGACCTTAATCTCTTAATCACTCTTACAGCACAGTCAGATTAGTGAATACGTATTGTGGCCACTCCCCACTGAAAGGCCATGTTTTGTGCCATGTTTTAAGGCTACCATTATGAGCTGTTGACACAACTACTAAAGTCTTACACAGTTTTTTTTTTTTTAAGAATGGTGGTTGCTGGTGTTGCATTGGCTAATATATTGGACCAATGAACACACACTTAAGTCTGGACCAATTGCTGTATGCTTGCGTCACTCTTTCCTCCAGTGCTGGGAGAGCACTTACTCTGAAGTATGAGCTGAAAAAAGTCCTTTAAAGCAACACTAAGAATACTGCTAAAACCATTAAAGAAGAAACTAAATAGAAGGATTTAGTAAAGTATTGGGTCACCATAAACCTTGTCTTAGACTCTACAAGTCTCTGGGACCATGTTTAGCCTCTCAGAGGTGGGGAGCTACTATCACAGGTTACATCAGTACATGCTGTTCCCTCTACAGTGAATTGAAACCCTGCTTTAAGCTTTGTCGCACTTGAGTTACACAAGAACACCTCAATTCCCATCATGTAGGAGGTAGGGGAGATCTAGTAATTTCTTTCAGTCATGGGGAGATTTGGTAGAGGAAACACATGCCAGACACATGAGCTACTGTATCATGTGAGTCTGCAAAGTGAACTTCATCATCCAACAGTCAGTTCCTGTATTTCCCTTTCTGCTTCCACTGGAGAAGTGCCATTTTCCCCCTGATCATCATAACTCAGTGGAGTGAAAAGAATGTACTGTGTGTGTCTCAGGAATGCCCACCCATGACTCCCCACAGGGTGAGCTGGGAAGTCACGGGTTTCTTATGTGAGGCAGCTTGCTTATACCTTGACACTTTACTCTTTCATCAAGAGAAGAAAAACAAACCACATTGTGAAAACACTCCACCACAGCTGTAGATGTTTAAGGTTGAGCTAACTTTAACTACTTTATATACTGTTGGATAGTTTACTCTATGGCAATGCATGATAGTCTATAAGATCACCATCTGTGTGTCTGTCCTGTGGGAACCACGTATCTCTAAAAAGACAACTTTTCGTGAGCTCAAGAAAACAGGCCTCACTTCTCCCTCTTGTTTAACTTAAGTGGACTGTGTTATAGTGAACTTGGCAATTATTGTAACCTCAAAAACTTTACAAAGAGCTTATTGTTACTCCCTCCAAACTTCAAAAATTGCCTGGCATGGTTGTGGGTACTTTAATCCACAAAGTCCTTCTGGACAGAAGTGATTAACTGACTATCTGCATCTGTGAATATAAATCTCTCTGTTTGCCCTGTTTTTTGTTTGCTGGGGTGCAGGGCTGCGAAGGTGATTTCCAAAAAAAACGCTGCCTGTTGGGCTGCCAAGAGAGTGACTTTGTTGAATTGGGGAGTTCATAAGCATATTTGCTCTTAGCTGTGCATGTGGTGTGGCTCAATGTGGCCTGTCAGTCTGTCCACTTCTGCAGTCCAGACTGAAATATGTCAACAACTTGTCCATCACTTTATGACCAAACACCTGCAAAAGTAAAGACGCTCCCATCTGTACTTTGTTTTTAGTGCTAATTTGCAAATGTTAGCATATTAGCATGCTAAACTGAAATGGTGAGCATAGCAAACATAATACCTGCTGGACTTCAGCACATTACCGTAGTTATTGTGAGCATGCTAGCAAGTTGACGTTAGCATTTAGCTAGAAGCACGGCTGTGCCTAAGTACAGCCACACAGAGCTGCTAGCATGGCTACAGTCTCTCAGTAGACAGACCTGTAAAATGTCCAGTCACATAATCAGCTGAACGTTACATTTAACCATATAGTAGTGTACTGCAGTAGCTATCCATACATTGTATGTTTGTTGTTCATTTGTGCTTCTATAAATATATTTTTCTTTTATGGATTAACTGTCTTTTCTGACCTGGTATGTTTTCAGGACTGGTATGATCAGGGTATGCCTGCTGTGTTCTGGATATCAGGATTCTTCTTCACCCAAGCCTTCCTCACAGGCAGCCAGCAGAACTATGCCAGGAAGCACACCGTCCCTATTGACCTGCTCGGCTTTGACTTTGAGGTCCTGGATGACAAACAATATAAACGGCCACCAGAGGATGGTAGGATGCTAACAGGGGGGGAGGAGGAGAAAGGGTGGGAAAGGGTGTTTTTAGACAGAAGCAAGGATGGTACTGTAATAGTAGAAGAAGGATATCTGGAAGGCTTTTGATTGGATAAAATGGCTCCATCCAGCAAACCAACCCCTAGTTTAATGAAGGTAGAGAAAAGACACCAGGAAGATAGAAAGAGGAGTTGAAGAGTGAAGGAGTCAGAAAGGGATTAAAAAATGGTTCAAGGGGATGAAAAGTGAGGTTTCTAAGCAGAAAGCGAAATGAGCAGTGGGCGGAGGAGAAGAGACAAACAGATGAAAACTGACATTCGGCTGACTGCATGTAAGCGCAGCAGAGTGTAAAGTGAGAGAGGAAGTTAAAGCAAAGCCTCCCTGCCTCTCCTCTGCATGCAGACCTGCGTCAGCCCCTCGCTGTGCCTCCAGCTCTGCAGTGAGATTCTCAGTCAAAGTCCCACATAAAGCCTCACCCTCAATCAGTCCCCAGCTGGGGCCCGTCACACCAGCACAGCCACAAATCTGACAGTGTGTTTGTGCATTTAGGTGTGTGCTATTGACAGGATGCAAACAGTCAGGTATCTCTAAATCTCACCCTTTTTCCCCCACCATATTATTAGGAGAGCTCATATTAGCTTTATGAAAAGGCAGTGTTATAGCACGGAGGTCAGTTCAGCGTGATTCATAAAGTTTTATGGTTGCTGGAAGAGCCGACATGCATCGCAGTCACAGGATAGACGGTGGTTATGTGATCGTAACAGCTGCCTCGTGTTTGTGTGTGACACTCAGGTGTGTACATTCGAGGGCTGTTTCTCGATGGTGCCCGCTGGGACAGAAAGACCAAACTTCTTGCTGAGTCCTACCCCAAAGTGCTGCATGACTCCATGCCTGTGGTGAGGAGCACACACAGCACACTGACACTGTACACAGATCTTAGAGCACCAAATCTAAGGATCCTCAGAAATGACCTGATAATCACACTGAATTTCCGTTTTGTCACACGCACTTCCCACATGGTGCCGTTTGCAAGGAGCAGTTTTTCATAATGACTGAAATAATTGATGGTGTTGATCTCATCCACACCTGTTGCTGTTTTTGTGGCCGTTTTCTATTTGCTGCTTTTCATGGATGTGGCTAACAAGCTGTGCAGGAAGATGATTCTCTATCCCGTCTACTGAGCTTCGATTGGTTGATTTTATCTCCAGCTGCCTGAAACACGGTTATGAAAAAGCTGCTGCTGGTTCCAGAGTGTTTTTCCACATTTTCAAATGTCTCTTTAAAGAATATCCTCAGTGTGGCTCAACGTAGAAACACTTGACGCTTGAATGGGGTGCTAGAAACTTTAAGCTCTGGGTGGGTGTTTCCTGCTGAAATGCACCTTGGGAGTCATAGTTAACGTCTGCCCTGAAGTTTTTATGTTGTTGTTTTTGTCAAAGAACCAGATGTTTTCTAATGCGGTTGTTAATCTTTTGTACTGATGTTTCAACCAGGAGAGTTTAATGTTGATCCAAGTTGTGAAAGTGCATTAGTGATCTGGAAGCAGGTTACCTAAAAATATAGAGAAGATACAGGTGACAGTAGTCTCACCTCAAGGTCCAGATAGAAGCTGCTCAATGTTGGCTTTAAAGTTAATGTGTTTTTTAAACTTAACATTTTAGTCCTTAAAGAGATGCATTTTACCCTTTGAGGAATCAAGAATCCTCCATTTGATTGGAGTTGGACTATGAGTTGCTGTAACAGTCAGATTTTGTGCTTTTTTAAACTGTTAGAAGCTCTTTTTATGACTTAAAGTCCAAATCTGCAGAGGGAAATGTGTGGGTTTACATTTTCTATATTGTTCGGGTTTGACTCCTCATTGTGGGCAGCCATTAAGCCTTGGTGTAAGATAGCTTGGCAGCGTGTAGTGAAAAACACTGCAGGCAAAAAAAAAAAGGTTGCATAACATATTCTTACATAAAGTTTGAGGGGAGGAGTTTATTGATTCTGCTCCTGCGAATCCCTCTGGGTGTCGAATGTAGACGAAAGATAATATCTATTCACGTACCGAATTATGAAAATGGGGCAGATTCCAGCATTATTCAGCTTGTAAACTCCTACGAGGCGGCTGTTTCTTTTTCATCAGAGACCAATATTGTGAATCTCTGAGGAGAAAGTGAACAACAGTCACCATCCTGTAGCTGCAGCTCTACCCAGGAGGATGTTCACCGCTCCTCGCTCTCAGGACGTGATACTGAGCAGCAGCGCTGTGCCTGAAGGAAGCCTCGCTCCTTTGCTCCCTCTCATCCTTTTATTAATTAACTGAGCTTGATATGGTGTTTGAAAGCCGTCTGACAGTGATGGAAACAGAGTGCCAGTGGCAGAGAGCGAGGACTGATCAAGTTTTTTATTCTTTTTCTCCCTCTGTTCTCCATAATGCATTCAGTGATTATGAATAATGCACAAGACTGTTTTTTTTAATATTCAGACATTTCAGGCCAAGTTATTAACAGAATCAGTTTTTGACTAGAGCGGAACTTAATTAAAAATGTGTTTATTATTTGTGTGTGTGTTGGGGGGGGGGCTGCCGTGGCTGGCTTTGAAATGCAAATCCGAACAGAGACGCCCGTTATGGAACCAGATGAGTACTTTTCTGGCTGCAACTCAACAAGCTGTTTTTGTTTTTTCTTTTAAAGATGTTTTTTTGAGTGGCCCAGTTTATCTCTTTTGCATAACCAAGACTTCTTAATAGCCCATGGGGACTCCTCCTTGTTAATGCTATTGTTTTATAAGTTTATGTCCCCAAAGTTCCAATTTGTAAGTTAACATTTGAGTAAAAAAAAAAAAAATGAAGATCCAGGTTAGTTTTGTGTGTAGCTTTCTGTCATGACTTTTGCACCTTTTGGTTTCTTTCACAACGACCACATCCGCTCTCCATCATGCATTTGTCACATAGTCAAGACTGTTAACTTTGTTGCTTGTCAGTGGCGGTGTAGAGAATTTCACTTGCCAGTTAAATTAATCCACCAGTCAAATATTTCTGAATGGAAAATAGCTTCTAAATGACAGTGACTATCAGCTGAAGTAGGTAATGGAGGTAGAGTGAGCATTTGTGGCAGCCACAGCTTAAATTTTAGAATCTTGTCATTTGACCCCGTCGCTAACGCCTCCGTCTCCTCTCTCTCCATCAGATGTGGTTGAAGCCCGTCAAACGACAGGACATTCCCCAGAGGATGTGTTACGTGGCGCCCGTCTACAAGACCAGCGAGCGGCGTGGCACCCTGTCCACCACCGGCCACTCCACCAATTTTGTCATCGCCATGACGCTCAACTCCAACGTGCCCGCCGAACACTGGATCAGACGAGGGGTAGCACTGCTCTGTCAGCTCAGCTCCTAGCCAGGTCATTCTGTTCGACGTGTAAAGAATGAAAACAGTCTCTATTTGATCTACAAAATGAATATAACAACAACAGGTGATAATAATCACTGGTTCTTTGTATCAGTTTTGCTTTAAGTATTAAAGTATTGTGATGATTCAGTTGATTGTAGATTGATTGTAGTATACAATAGTTAGCATATGTGGACAACAGTCAGCAGTAATGCGCTCAAACGCTATAGCAGCGACATTACCTCTGATTGATTTGACCATGTTGTACTTGTACTATGCACAGCTAGCGAGCTACGACAGCTCTTCCAGCAGCCGCGGCACGACAGTAACTCAGCCACACCTTATACATTTAGCTCTTTTCTAAATGTATGCATCGTTCACTGAGCCGTAGCATTTATTCAAGGATCAACTTAGCTAAACCTGCTGAACTGAAAGCAGGTTGACGACTGGAGAGAAGCAGAGGAATGTTAACTGACAGATGTGTTACGCCGCCGTGGTTTCGCAGCTGTTCACCAGTTTGTCTCTGTAACATTATGCCAGAACCATCAGAGATCACGAGTCGGGATCTTTTCAGAGTTTATTTTCCTTTCATAATGGGGAGAATGCACAGATAGGCAAACAGCAAGGATGTCACATTTTGCATTTTATATCCAGATTGCTAAACATACAACAAAGCAAAAATGAGAAAAATCATGTACCTTCATTTTACAGACAAACAGTGCCCAATAAACCGTGAAGAAACATATTCTTTGGGGCATAGTGTCTTGAAGTGTTACTCTTATCAACACCTGACAATACAGTTCTTATTTAAATTATACAAATAATACAGAAACTCAAAAGAGAAATACTGTTTCAAAAAAAGGACTCCTAATCTTTGAAAAATACAGAAAATACAATCAAAATGAATAAATGTCAAACTCAAGTTGGTAAGATAGAAAATGATTAACTTAACTTGGTGTTGAATGAAAACACATTCAGGTTTAAAATTGTATGCACCACCATATACAAACATAAGATTAAATAATAAAATGTAGAAAGATGCAGGTAAGTGCCCTCACACTCGCATCATTTTAACATAACACCAGGTACACTACGCCCCAAAGAACTTCTGCTGATCTTCACACAGTTAATTTAAAAAGTAACAAAAGTTGCTAGTACTTTAACTTTGCAGTACAAAGAACGAAAAACAAATTTACACTCGACGTTATGTTTGTACCGTTTCGCTCATGCTTCATGCATGATTCAGTCAGATCACTGACATGAGTTCAATGTGACTGCCGATGGTTTACAGCCAGTTAAGACATAAGACGATGGATGTCACACAGTGACAGGATAAATGGAGCCACACACGTTATCGGTGTGCTTTAGCAGCTGAAGCTAGGCTAGCTAGCTTAGCACATGAGCTGCAGAACAGCTAATGGAATGTCGGGGGTCGGGGGGGTTCAAGCACCAGCCACTGAAAATCCGCACTCGGGCAGTCAGCAGAGTGATTCATGTACACCCTCAGAAACATAAAATGCAAATGACAATAATTTTTGTCCTGTGGTTTGATACTTTGGGTTAAACATCAATTATAGTCGAAGGGATGCTGACACTGCCATCTGAACGCACACAGTACATCATTCTGTTATACAAGAGTTCTGCCTTTTGCTTGGTCTGTCTTGGACTTTAAGGAGGTTAACTGATTCCTTTACAGAAGTACTTTCAAAACTATTTTTTAGCAGGAACAATTAGCTTTCATCTGCCCTGCTACTGGCACTATAAAGACCTCATGTACTAAGAGTACACTGAAACCTCATACTGTAATTAAATGTCCATTGCAGGGCGGTCCAACTGGACAAAGCACCTTTAAGGAACTTATAGAGGCACCTAAATAAATCTAGTAAACTACAACACTTGTTCATGGAGACAAGAGTAACTAGTTTCTCTGCATTCACAGTTTGAATCTACTGAATCTTCTAAAGAAAAACAATAATAGAAAAGCCTAAAAGGATATGTCTCCTTTAGCTACAGATTGTCTAACCCTTCAAAAGGACACCTAGTTTCTCAACAAAAACATTGATTAGTCTTAAATGCTAATTTATAAAGGCTTTGGCCGCTGTGTTAGCTATCGCTATGAACTACAAAGGCTTAATGATCCCAAAGATTACAATAGACAATAAGACATAATGAAGTAATTAATGGAGAAAGTTGTTGAAAAAACTAAAAAAATCTCCCAGAACACTTTTCTGTTTTGATGCTATACAGCACATTTTACAGGTGAAGCTACGTGAGCCAACGGGTTGATTCCAGATGTAGCACACAGCTAAACCGAGCTCCGTCATGGTGTGACGGTGCGAGGAGCGGCTCTGGTGCTGCTCCAGTGGCCAGGGCTTGGCACAGAGAGACACGAGATCTGATACACAGCGTGATGACATCAAAAGCTGATGACGGATGCCGGGTGGAACACACACCACAGATGTATGAGGCATGGATGATGGGACACAGCACAGAACGGATAAGAGACGGGGTGGTGGCAGGAGGTACGACGACAACGCGCTAACAACAGGTGATGATGTATAGGCGGCGAGCTGCTGGGCCGTGACAGCTGCCTCTCTGCAGGAACACGTTCCTGCACCACCTTACTATCTGCAGCTCTCTTTTTTTTCCTGTTTTTAAAGATGGAGTTTACTGGTTCAGAGCAAAGGAGGCGTTTGGTGTCTGGTTGGAGTGCAGCCTCGCTCTTCTTTCATTCTGCTTTTTTTTTTTTTTTTTGCTTCACAGGGAGCAGACAGATTGGAGCTGACAGAGGAGAGGTGATGGAGGAGCAGAGTGTAAACATCACTGGCAGAGTCATGAGATATGCATAAGCTACCGCAGCTTGTTTGGAATGGAGGCACGGGCCATGAACGAGACTCACATCGCATGCAAGACTGGGCCGTTACATTGCAAACAAAGCATGTTAAGGCCAAGAAGAACAATATTGATACATCCAGCTCTCCCCTCCTTCACTTCCCAGCACCACCCTCCCTCCCCGACTAAAAGCCAAAATCGAAAACGATTTGGTCTTCGAAGATGGCGATGAGCAGCATGATGCTGAACCCGGTCAGCATGCCCAGGTTCTGCAGGATAAAGTGTCCCAGCTGGCAGCGCTTGTGGTCCTCGCTGTCCCCGTGAAGCATTTCTGGCAGCTATGAAAGAGACAAAGTAACCAGTTGGGATCAGAAACAGACTTTGCTGGAATTAGCATTGCAGATCGGGAGAGAGAAGAGGACCGACTGGCCGTGTGGGAGAGGAGACAGTGAAAGTTAAGCTGATGTTGTTGGGGACAATTATCACTCTGGGGCTGTCGAGTGCAGCGTGCCAACTTACCATATCCACCAGAGCCACATAAAGGAACATGCCAGCTGTGATGGCGAAGATCCAGCTGGTGACATTGTGTGTGTACTGGCCCACAGCTGTGCCAATCAGCATGCCAACGTAGGCCATGAGGGCGGACAGCAGATTGTAGACAATGGCCTGCCTCACGCTCATCCCCGCTTTCAGCAGCACCGCAAAGTCACCTGTCAGCCAGGAGAGAGACACACTCATTTTAACACCATTAAAGCAATCCCCATGCATCCATCCGCCTCTTATTCTGACGCACATGTCCCAACATGCAACAGCCAGCATCTTTGTGGTGAGTGTCGCTTCACAAGCTGTTTATGAAAGCTAAAAGTGACAGCAGAGTGTCCAATTTCTGTTTACAGTTTGCAGAGTGACATGCACTTTGCTGCGTATAAACCTCTCGGTGAATAGCTCGGCATGTCATGCTGCGTTTTTCTTGACTTTTCTCGTCTATTCTGACTCGGTGATGAGGCGAATCTGCTCAAAGCAAAACTCCCTCCATACGTCTGCCACCGCTATCTGTCTTCAAGCAGGTGAAATACAGACCAGGAGCTGCTCTTTCTAAGAAATGTGTCTTTAACTCCCCTCTGATATACTTATGATTACATATGCACGCCGTAGCCTCTCTACCCTCTTCAATCATTGCCGGGCCAAATGCGGGAAGAGGCCCAAGTCTCAGCGGAAACGCCCTGGATTTGGAGAGAGAGAGATGAATACTGAGGGGGTGGCCTACATTTCCTGCACCGTGTAACAAGCGGCCTCTTTTCCTTGCTAATTACCACAATGAATATATTACGACTCCGCTCTCATCCATCAATCAAACCCAGAGAAAAGGGGGGAGAAGTTAAAGAGAGACAGTCGGCACACACCTCGCTTCAATGGCCTTTTTTTTTTCTTCTTCAACTTACTCTGGAGTTTCCTGCCTCCCCGGTTCCAATCCGTCAGACACTCAGACACGCCTGCCGCCGCCTCATCTACCGCAATTAACACACCCATCACTGCCAATTAGCTTCACTCTGGGTGGTTAAAGAACCCTCATAATCATCATCTTTGCCATCCAGCTGCCAGTCGGGGGACAGCTTTTGTGTTCGAGAGGAGCTGAGAGGTGCACTTGTCAAACTGCTGGGTTTTTCTGACAAGCGGCCCTACAGGGGTGAAGGCACAACAGCAAGTGCTCCTGAAGAACGGGCGCTGAATCAACAGGAAATGTGAAATTACACGGGGAGAGATTGATCTCGCAAATCTTCCTCAGACAGGACTCGCACTGCAGTTAACCATCTGGAAACTCGAGCACAACAGAGTAAAAATAGCAATAAAAAGAAGCATTGGACCAGAATCAAAGCTCTTAGCCATGTTGTTCTGTCTTGAAGCCTCGCAGTTACAGCAGATTTTCTGGCACTTAAAAGAGCTAAATGCTAAACCTCACAGGCTTTAAAGCAGTTTTTTGCAGCATTAGTTATACCCAAATGCATTTCATCCTCTTGTAGATGCTTTTAACAGATTTTTCCTCTTTTTCTCCCAAATACAACAATAACAACAGGACAGGATGCTGCTAGTCAACACAAGGGGGAGCAGGCAGACAAACGCAGACTATGACTCTCCGGTTCACACTCTGCAATAATTGACACTACGCTATTCATCAAGCACACAAACGAGGCATGGAAACCGCACCGCGACAAGACACATCATTAGTACTGATCTGCAGTGGATGGCCCCATTGTCTGTCTTTTCACCCCACTCTCGCCACCTCTTCCTCTCACCATAAACAAACAGGCAGAGGAGAGCACTGTGGAGCACGACTCTGAACAAAAGTGTTCGCAGTTGCTGAAATCAAACTGAATCAAAAGGGTCCTCGGAGAGAACAGGTTTGAATGCAAATGAACGCGCCAGCAGCTGTAACGTCTTTGAGTCTGACTGTATTGAACAATGTGTGCCAGGCACGGTACATCATCCTCACTGACAGACACATTGACAAGCCATTTCGCTGCTGTCAGACAAAAGCTATTAATCTGGGGGAAAAAGTACATTTTTCTGGAGTGAGGAGAGCGGCCATGATCATTGACACCTCTGGGTTTTTAACAAGTTCTAAGGGACCGAGGGTCGTGAGAGCAGCTCGGATCAAAGTTACGGTTCAAGTGAGAAAAGGAGCCGTTTTGTATGAGGCACTGATTTAGAAGCTGGCTGTCATTGTGTGAACAAACTGCAACGCCTTCACAACACAGCTTTGTTCTACTTGTTGAGTAACTGAAGTGTGCAGTGTCGAGTGTGTAATGAGTAAATGACTTGTTTTGTTTGTGTGTTTTCACACTCTCTCTCAGTGCAATCCACTCACCAAGTTCATGAGGTAATTCATGGCAGAAAACGGCCACTGATGTGCTGATGCCTCCAGTCAAGTTCGCACTGAATGCTGCGCCTGCGGAGACGACAAGTTCAAGTTGAAATGTCGGGGGTGAAAGAGGAAAACTCAGGAAGGAAGTTTGACATTTTGATGACAAGCCTCCAGACACTCACTGTGCCCGACCAAAATGAGTTCTCTCTTACACTTCAGTTTTTGTGCAGACTAAACAAACAAGCTACAACGAGCCTCAGAGGTGCTGGCACTCAGGGCCAGGCTAGCTGTTTCCCTCTGTTTCCAGTCTTTGTGCTAAGCTAAGCTAACGTCGGCGTTCTTCATATCAGTCACCATAATGACAATTTACTAATCTTCACCTCTGAACTAAATGTGGCAACACAACTGTTCTGTGATCATCCTGTTTTTCCCCACATATACAATAGCAAAATTAGCTTGATAATCAGACATGGTTGCCTTTTTTCCCACTTTTCAGAGGTCTGGTTTCAGACTAGTATCACCCCAGCAGATGAAGATTCTAGCTTATGAACTATGAATTTAATATACTCAATATTTCAGCTTTTTACACCAAAACATGCAGCTGAAAGGTTTTTATTTATTCCAGTAGGCGAGAGAAAAATCAACACGTCTTACCTATCGCCAGGCCGTCACTGAAGTTATGCATGCCGTCGCCCATGATGACCATCCAGGCGATGCTGGCTATACCGGCGTCCTTCATCTCCTGGTCTGAGTGGCAGTTCCCTCCGTGAGAGTGGCCGTGGCCGTGCGAGTGTCTGTGGCTGTGCTTCTTGTCCTTCTCCTTGGTGGGCCATTGCTGGTCTTGTTGGGAGTATGCGGGTGGCAGTGGCATCTCCGTGGTGGGAGAGTCGGGCGACTTGAGCACTGTGAGCTGCGTGTCGTTGTGGCCCTTGTCGGAGGACATGGCGGTGCCGTCCGGGTCTGCAGGAGAGAGGAGATGTTTCTGACCGCCACAGAAACAACATGCTGCAAAGACTGAGTGACGCTACGCTTCTAACCTTCCTTGAGAGGCTTCAGGTGCAGCCACTCTGCATCTGAGCGACGATTTAACTTGTGATCTGACAACTTCCTGCCAATCTTGCCCTCCTCGCTCTTCTTCAGGCCCTGTGAGCAGAGACATCATTTTAAGCTCCAGCCACAGAATTTCATTAGAGGTCTGTATCGACAAGAGCCAAACTCAAGGAACATAGCAAACAACTGCTTGTGAGAATGATCATCTAATAAGAGTCAAGGGTTCCTCCACAGCTGGGCGGTGTGTATCTTACCCTGTGGTCTTTGTAGTGCTTAAACATGCCGATACAGTGTTCGATGATGAAGAGCAGGTAGATGCCGGCCAGCGCTGTGAGGCCCTTCCACACTCCATCAAAGGCTGTTGCCAGACTGGTGTCGTGGCTCGTCCCGGGATTGCTGTGGTCGTGCTGCCCTTGAGACTGTAGACAGGAAGAGGAACGGAGCACGACGAGAGGGAAGGATGGGAGTGAGGGAGGAGGATTTTATCAGAACATGGATTTTATTTCCTAGAGTCACACAGATTGAACCCCTGAGGCCTCTTACAGCTGAGAGAAAGAGCAGAACGAGCAGAGGATGGTTGATGATCACTGAAACTTACTGTGTGTCTGTGCACACAGATCGACGCGGCGCTTTAGACATTTACTGACGGTCGGTCTAAGGAAGAGACACTTTGAGGTTTCAATATTCAGAACTAGGTCAGCAGTGACTGCTGCCCATCACAGGAGCACGGACGCTGACGTTTAAAGGATGTTATCTTGGTGGATAAATGCCATGTGTAAATATTCCAGCTTGGTCCCGGCTGCAGTCAGCTGGGAATGACCAGCGGAGGCAGCAGCTACACACTTTCCAAATTCAGCAAATGTATGATGAGAAGTTAATAAAAGATTCACCGACTGCCCCACACAACATAAAAAGTTCATGACTCGACGGATTCAGCTGGAATACGATCTAATGTTTGTGAGGTGGTGATGTGATCCTGTTTGTTTACATTAAACAACTTGCTCAGGTGTGACCTCAAGAAGGCAAGAGCACAGGTTTCGGAACGTAAAACCAGGCGTACTCACGTGAGGCAGCAGGTGAAGGAGAGCGTCGCCGCTGAGCGTGCCCACTGCCAGCGCCACCAGGAAGGTGAGCAGGAACTTGAAGCAGGACTGCTTGAGGATGGGTACGAGCACCACACCCAGCAGAGACAGCAGGCTGATGATGGTGATGGACACAAAACCCGACAGCCACACCAACCCTGCAGGAAGAGACAGCATTAGCTTGTTCGCCACATCCAGCGTTTTGGAGATGAAGCGTGACTCTTCAACTGCGAAAGGCCATAAAGTAAGATGGAGGACCTGCGTGGTTGATTGAGAAGCTGTCGTGATTTTGTTGGAAGAAAGAATACACCAACAGCTACAGCTTAACCATCGTTTGGCTGTTGGCTGAAGGTGTTTTCCCACCCTGATCACATGTGAAGGAGAATATCCTCCAGAGGTTTTCCATCCATGTGTCCTTGTGATGACACATGATGCCTGAAGCAAGAAATGCGAAGTGGCATTTCAGCAGAATTCTGCTCGCCTCATTTTTCATTCAAGGCCGCAGACATGACACATGAAGCAGAACAGGAAAAAGTCAGAAAGGTACACTATCATTTAAACTGCCAGTCCACCTGTCAGCCCGGTGTGCGTCTCAAAACAGCCGGAGAGCGAGTGAGAAAAACTTTCCGATTCGTTCATCACAGAGGACAAAGTCTTTAATGTCGTATGAAATTCAATGTCACACCAAAGCTGGCGGTGTGTTTACTAAAGCGGTGCTGGGTCCTTCACTGCTGACATTCAGCTACAGGACATCTACTGACTAAAAGGCAGTGAGCATGAAATGCACATCTTACAGACAGTTGACTTCAGGGAGGCATTTTAGCGAATGCTCTATAAATATTGCACAGAAAGGTACAGCCAACGTCTGCTCCTCGCGGATTCAGCAGGAAATGTATTTGCTCGGTTTGTCAGGGCCAAAGGGTTTGATCATGGGAAGGATCTGACCGCTAACATCCAATGTATTACAAACTATTGAGCACTGATAGAGCTTAACTCAAATAAACAGAAGAAACAAACCTGCCACCAAGCCAGAGGGAAAAATGACTAATGACAGTGAAATCTCAGCAGCAGACGCACTTCCTCTCCTCATCTAATCGGCCCCAGGTGGTGTTGCTTGTGAAGAGATAATCTGAAACATGTCTTATGCCTGACAGAGTGGTCTTTAGAGAGGCTGAATCAAGCTGTTACTGTCCCATTACCCAGCTGTAGGATTAAAAAACATTACAAAAAAAAGCCGCTCCCCGGGCGGCCGTCTCTCCGCCCAGAAAACAGGAGGCTGGAGTTCCTCCGGGGGAGACGCTTTAACTGAAGAGGAAGGCCCTCGTGCTTAAGTGCTGATCACACAACCACTTGTCATTAGTTTTTGGGAAGCTCGCTACCCAAACCCTGACTCCAACTGCCGGTTTACGTCTGCCCTGCAAAAACCTGAGGCATTCAATCTCCCATAGGTGTTCAATAGGTGGAGATGCGGTGACTGTGGGGGCCACAGCAGACTCTGCGGTTGAGTGGCACTTTCTGTAAAGGCTGAAGACGGTGACAGACAGTTGGTGTGCAGGCCACAGTGGAGCACCGTGCTCCTTCAGGACTGTCTGAACTGAAACCATAATGTACAATATTTTAACACTGGTCCTCCCCACCAGCGTGTAAAACAGTCTTTGCATCAGGCAATTTGACAATATGCAAACACAGGCACTTCTGACATTTATTTAAGGTGGTATTTTTAAAGCAAAAAACAAATTTATGATCTTTACTGTTTCTTTAGAAATCATCATTTGCAGTTTTGTGGGCTTACTTTGGGCACTGCCACTATGACACCTTATGAATAACGAATGCACACAGCATGTTTTGTGTCTTTCAGAGTACAAGGCAGTCACTGTACTAAAGAGACCCCCTGACAGGTTTTAGTAAGACTCGGTAGAAATGAAGATTGAGGATTGTGGACAGTCGCCATAGTTAGAGAGACGGTTAATAGGATGGTCAAATATTTTAGACCACATATTTATAACAGTAATGTGACAGGTCGCCGATACATCGGCTAGTTTTTCTTCACGTGTCGAGCAGCAGCTCACATCCATCATTTTCTCACCGTAGATGAAAATGTCTCTAATCGCTCTTCGTTTTCTTGGCACCGCCATTTTCAGTGCACCTTACGAAAGTAAAGGTGCCACAGCTGACTGCCTCCTCATTGGCTGCATCAAGCGGAACACCGTGCAACCCTGTGAGGCAACTGTACATCAGCCAGACCACGCATCACCCGCAGTCCCTCACGCAGCTCGTCCACGTCTCTATCTCATTACCCAGACGCAGTTGTGGTTGCTTGTGTGTGTGTGGGCATGGAGGTGTGTGTGTGTGTGGGGGGGTCGCAGTGGGGCGATAAAAAAGTGGAGATAAGGGAAGAGAGGAGAGTGGAGGGAGACCCACTGGCCTGTGTCTTCTCTCCAATTATGCATCTCCTGTGAGCCATGGCTCAGAAAAATGGCCCAGGGTGTTGCTTGGGCTCTCCTAATTGGCACAGTGCAGAAAACGAGGGGAGTGGGGACCAGAAAGAAACCAACTGCAAATTTGCGGCGCTCCCCCACGGATGCTGGCAGGAAGCAAATGAGCGGCGGCGTCGTGGTGTGTGGTGATGCCTGTGGTTGAGTCTTGGTTCACCATTACAGACAATCTAGCGCCTCTAGTTTTCCACTAATGAGGTGCCATTCGTGCCCTTTTGACTTGTTCGTGCTGTCTTCCTCTTTGTCATTACCATTTTTATGACTTTTCAGTGGTGGCACACTGCTGCCTGAGGCTCATGTGATACAGGTGTCTCTAGAGGGGAGTGTGAGTTTAATAATTAAAGATTTAAGAGGGTGCACAGTCAAGGAATTCCTCCAATCACGCGGCTGAACTTAAGCGCCTGCTTCTTTGACGGGGTCCCTCTAGCTGGAGTTCACAGAAGTAAGAGCAACTTTTGCAGTTCAATTATTTTTAATTTTTTGTCATAAAAATGGCATTTTCTACCTTTAATTAAGGATAAACCCAGGTAGCGCAGAACAACATGACCCACGCTTGCCATGTTGTCCATTGTTTATAATGACGGCTCCCAGACTTCGGGCCTACTTTGCATAAGTTAGATGAAAAGTAAAATCCAATCATGCTGCAGTATAACAGAACATGAAAACAAGTGAATTTATCGGGTGTAAATGCACCGCGCTCAGATTGATTATCATGCCATGTTCAATTCGTTTTCATCCCAGGCATGTTATCTGTTCCCACAGATTTACATTTACATTACCCACGAACACACACACAGCTCCCTGACAGCTAAGAAAAAGCAGCTTTTTCTGTGCTTTGCTGAGTTTGTGCGATTTGTAGTCATCTTTTATGGCTTTATTTCATGACCTGTAACTCATTAACTTTAAAGCACTGTGATTTTATGATTTGCATTGTCATAAACCTGGAAACACTGAGGTCCCTGAGCAGGGCTTAGCAGTGACCTTCATGCTTTATAGCTGATCTTTCAGCCTCTTTCTGGGTTTTCCTCTCTGAAGAGAATTACTTCAGGGATTTGGAACACAGACTGAAAGAGGAGAGATCACTGCCTTTTTCAGCGTAAGTCAGATGAGTCCGCAAAATAAGACAAAAAACGTCCTTTTTACATCTTCAAAATTGTTAATGCATAATAGGAAGACTCCTAAAATGACTTAATAAGAAGGGCGCACATGGGCACAGACACAAAGCATCCTACACAAATCATGAGCGCCGCTGTAAACGATCCTGATTTGGAGCGTCGGTCACATGATCTGCTCTTATGAGAAGAGCCGGATGTGATGTGGCTGATCGGCAGCATACCTATTCAAACGTTAACCCTCTCCCAGCTCTCTGAGTGCGCTCGCTGCCCATCAACTCCCGCTGAAGGCCATTAGTTTGCCATTTGCCCGCTTGTGATTGACTGCCAGCATCAATCAATTAAGGATGCTAAATACTTGCTGGATCTGCAATCACGTCTAATCACATCTTTCTCATTACACGGCTCATAACTAGCACTGCTCTCCTGTTAAGCTAGGCTACAGAAGTCGAAGTTGAGAGGCTGTTCACAGTCGTGCTGGTTTGTATTCATGCCACCCACACCTGCACCTGCAGGTGGATGCATTTAACTGCAGTTTACCTCACAAACGTGGGTTCAGTTACCAGCTTGAGTTCAATGGCAGCTATGAAAGTGAGAGGGAAGCTAAACAGCCCTCTGCTTTCAGAGACCTCTCTGGGTCTATATAAAGGTTTAACACACGTGATGGTTGATAATCCTATGGCCGTGTGCAAAGTGTTATCAAGACCAAAGAGCACGGTTATCACTAAAGAGAAAAAGCACCTGTCTTATTATGAGACGTAAAGTTAATTAAGCTTTAGTGCTGCAGAAATACAAGACGCTTGAGACGAGTCAGCCTCAGCGTATTCACTGGGTCTTGGGGTCTCAGCTGTGCTCTCAAACGACTCAAAGAAACTTGCTCTGACTTTCAACATTATGTTTTTAAATGAATGTCAGTGTTGAAATTACACTCTGGTGAGTGTTCGCTGCTGCCGCGCATGGCAGAAAGTGAGAGGAAAAAACTGCCCTATCAATGAACTGAAAATGAGAAGCCAGAGCAAACAATGGAGGGCATACCCAGAGGATTATGGGTGTAATTCCCGCTTCACTTCAATTATCGTCACTATAAAATATGGCTTGATTACTTCAAATAAATGTTGTATTATGCAGGTCTGACACTCCTCCCCAAGAGAGGAGCTCCAGGTTATTCATCCTGATAGCATCACGGTATAAACCCCAACGGCTTTCTGTGGTTTCCTGCTTATGAATATTGCGGTTTCCTCTGTCCGAAGGCTCCAGATACACACACTCGCTTACGGTTGAACACCGGATTTTCAATCCATTATTTAAATGGACACTAATTCCGTTCAACCCTTTAATAACATCTCATCTTCTCTGGGCTCACAGTGGGTTGTGACACGACAACAATGATCTACTGACCGAATGTGGATCCAAATGTGATAATGCGCTGATGGGTTCAAAGGTGCTGTTGCTTGATCCATTTTGCAAATGAAGCTCATTTTGACTCCATTTGATCAAAATATCAAAAAAAAGATCGCACTCAGGACTAAATACCTGAGGATTACAGGTGTGTTGCTTTGCTCTGGACTGAGGTATTGATCTTCAGAGGCAAAATGAAGTGCAAAATATCTGAAATCTCCTGCACACCAGGACGTTGTCCAGCAGTGACAGAGCTTTCCGATCTCAACTTGTGGCAGCACAGCTACATGTCGTCTTCCACAGTCACTGGCCATAAACATCACAGGAAGAGTGAGTGATGTTAGCATGCTGTTAATACAATTTCTAACTATGAACCACTTCTTGTGACAGGGTATGTTTTATCCAGAACAACAGTCAACAGCTGCAGGCTCCTTATGGGACTGTGGACAAACCTCAAAGACCTACCATGCACACTGAGGACAGCCTGACAGACAGGGTCTGCCGCTCAAAGCCTTCTTTGTGTCTGGACTAAAACCTTGAGCAAGGTCTCGAGTACTTCAGGCCGGGCTCTTAACAGTGTTGAGGTTGACACCTGCTGAAATGATTGTTTGCTCCTCTCCACATTACAAGTCTTTTCAGACGAAATCGGCTGGATCAATAAGACACTTGGCTCTTACCGGAACTGACAGGCGGCGAGGTTTTCACATCCATCTGGTGGTAATGGCGGATGCAGACACGACTATCTATCTGATAGAGCAGGGCGGGACACAGGTAGGTGAACTGGCTGGGGGAGATGAGAGAGTCAGGATTCAGGCCGTAGTAGGTGAGGAGCTGAGTCAGGTTCAGACACTGGAGGGAGAAGGATGGCACAGAATGAGGGGAGGAAACCACTGGATGGGTACCAAGTGAAATAAGAAAAACTGAGTCATTTTCACTGTCCACACATGCAGCTCATCGGGAACACTTCCATCTTTCAACACATCCCATAGACGGGGCAAGTGCTTCTCCTGCAATGTTGCTGCTTTCATTCACAAAACAGCTCTACCAGCATTTTCCCTGAAATGTTACAAAATCATGAGGCGAGAAACTATCAATCCAGTCTCCCATTCACACGCGGCTTCACGCAGGAAATGTAGACACTGCAGGGACTACGTGTGTGAAAAGAGCTTAAGGTGCTGACAAGGAGTCTTTATACCACTGCTCAGCACATCAGCAGGACATTTTACGTGTCAGATGTCTTCCTATATATTTTAAAGTAGTTCAAACAAGTCCTACCTCATCATGCTGATGAGTCAATCCTCCTGGATGGCCAGACAAGATGTGGGCTGGCAGAGTGGGGGTGGGATCCCCTGCTGGTGCTTCTCTCTTATCTTTATGGGAATGGCTGTGACTGTGGTCGTTCTCGTGACTGTGCTCTGACTGATGGTCGTGGTCGTCAGGCAGAGGCGTGAGACGGGACGGGCTCCTGTTACGCCCCCTCTGTCCTCGGACCCTGCCTGGCTTTCTCGGCTTCTTGGGCCGATTTTCTGTGGTGGCAGGAGAGGACTGTGGCTCCTGAGGGAGTGGGGAGGGCTCCGGCTGGGGAGAGGGCCGCTGTTCCTGGTGGATGGGAGGAATGTCTGTGCCTGTATGCGCGTCATGGACATGATTGTGGTCGTGATCGCTGTGGTCATGTTCACTGTGGTCGTGAGCACTGTGGTCGTGAGCACTGTGGTCGTGATCGCTGTGGTCGTGAGCACTGTGGTCGTGATCGCTGTGGTCATGATCACTGTGGTCGTGAGCGCTGTGGTCGTGAGCGCTGTGGTCGTGATCGCTGTGGTCGTGGTCGCTGTGAGCGCTGTGGTCATGATCGCTGTGGTCGTGAGCGCTGTCGTCATGAGCACTGCCGTCGTGAGCGCTGTGGTCATGATCGCTGTGGTCATGAGCACTGCCGTCGTGAGCACTGTGGTCGTGATCGCTGTGGTCATGATCGCTGTGGTCGTGAGCACTGCCGTCGTGAGCACTGTGGTCGTGATCGCTGTGGTCATGATCACTGTGGTCGTGAGCACTGTGGTCGTGAGCACTGTGGTCGTGAGCGCTGTCGTTGTGAGCGCTGTCGTCGTGAGCGCTGTGGTCGTGATCGCTGTGGTCGTGAGCACTGTGGTCATGATCGCTGTGGTCATGATCGCTGTGGTCATGATCGCTGTGGTCATGATCGCTATGGTCGTGAGCACTGTGGTCATGATCGCTGTGGTCGTGAGCGCTGTGGTCATGATCGCTGTGGTCATGATCGCTGTGGTCGTGAGCGCTGTGGTCATGATCGCTGTGGTCGTGAGCGCTGTGGTCATGATCGCTGTGGTCATGATCGCTGTGGTCGTGATCGCTGTGAGGTTGAGCAGGCGGGTCCTTGTGATTGGAGTGCACCTGTACCTGCTCATGTTTGTGCTCTCTGTCATGTGCGTGATCATGATCGTGGTCGAGATCATGATCATGTGTGTCCTGCACATGGCCATCAGAATGTTTATGGTCACTATCCTCTGCTTCGGTGTGATCATGTTCTGTGTCATGCCCATGACTGTGGTCGTGATCATGTTCATGGTCGTGTCCTGCAGGTGCACCGGCAGCCGGAGTGGCAGCAGAAGGCAGATGGCTGCACTGTGTGGGAAGCTGTTCTGCGTGTGGATGGTGGGAGTTGGGCTTGTGGTGTGGATGACCATGACTGTGCCCGTGTCCATGCCCGTGCCCGTGCCCGTGGCCCTTCTTGGTGGATGAATGTGAGTGATGGCCGGCCTGCACATCGAGCGCGTCGAGGTGGGCTACGTGGTCATGGCCCAGATCCTCGTGATCGACATCTACCACCTTCACCTCGCCCAGACCCAAGCTTAACAGCAGACTCTGAAACCCCTGGAAATCTAGCCGGCCTTTTTGGCCGTAGCGCCTGAACAGCTGCTGGATGTAGAAGCGCTGCTCCTCCTCTAGCGAGTGCCCTTGAGGACTGCTGGACTCCGGTAGCAGAGTGGCTCCTCTCACGTATGGCGCCTGGGAAATCTGCAGGTCGCTGTGGGCGTCGTGATGTCCGCCATGCTGATGGCTGTGCCCTTCTCCATGGCAGTGGTTGCACTGATGGAAGAGGAAGGTGAGCACACACAGGAAACAGAACTTGGTGTGCACCTGAACTCGCATTGTCCCCTCACTTCTGGTCCCCTGCCAAAACAGGAGAGGAACAGTATCAGAGTCTGTACCTCCTCACACAGCTTAAAACCACAGTGGCAAAAGAACACAGTGACTGTGTTTCTTTTAGATAGACTGATTAGTGACAACAGAAACTGCGACGTTGTATCCTGTTTGGCCTTTTTTCTGGTGAGTAAAACAAGTAAAATGTTTGATCTAACATCTAAAAGCTGCCTGGACCTGAAGTCCAAATCAGCATAATGAAAGTTGGACTGAAGTATCAAAAATATTCATATGTTTATGACATTGATACGTATCCCCATGTGACAAGTATGTACCGACATTACGCAGAAGAATCTAATTGATCCTCTAGCTTTGCATTGCAGCAGAAAAATAAGTCTTAATGTGTGAAACAAAACTCATTTAGTTCGTTTTTAATTACCATTTAATTGGAATCATTACTTTGGACGGCAGAACTTTGCAACATAATAACACAATGATTAAATCATCTCAAGAGATTCCACTTAAAAGTCGAGAAACAATAACACTGAATTATGGACCAGCCCCGAATGAAACTTAAAGAGGCACAGTTGCTGAATGTAACAGTATATTCTCACACATGCACTCCTGAAATTAGTCATAAACTCAGTTATCATGGGTAAACGACGAGAGGCAGTGTGGAAGCGCAGCTCAGAAAAAGCCTGATGACGCCTTCCCTTGCTGTGACGCACAGACGTCTTGCAAAATAACAAGGTCAGCATTAGTTCACGTATAATTAGCAAAAAACAGATTTGGGATAATAAGCGCGTACATCACACATACTGTAAACACAACAATCAAATCACCAGCGGCTAGCTTTAGCTTAGCATAACAGATCTAATAACTGAATGAGGAAGCGCATTAAACTCTCTGCTGAGAACTGTGTAACAAATTGTGTGACCCCCCCCCCCCCCACTCCCCCCACTCTGAAAAGCCTGAAGCAGCAATATCATTCCAGTCAGATGATCCTCATAAGGTCTCTTGTGAAGCCTGTGGGTGGCTGATGCGTGAGGGGTGGGAGTGGGCCCGATGGTGGGGGTGGAGAGGAGCAAAGGGAGGTCAGATGAAGAACACTGGATAATGGTAAGCTAGCACACAGCTGAGACCAGTCACACACACAATCACGCCGGCCTTTGGAAGCCAGCTTGTTAGCAAAGTCTATGCTATATTTACAGCGTGTGCATCATGAGGGAATAAATTTGTGCTGTGCAGACCACAGATACTGGGCTAAATGTTAATAACAACGAGGGTGATAGATCCTCCGCACCATTATCAAGGCTAGTAACAGCAGATTGCTCATTGTAGGCTTGTGGGAGCAACAACAACAAAAAAAAGAGCACAATAGATTTCTTTCTGGATACTCACACGAAGCAAGAAACTGCAAAACAAAAACTGAGGATACAGAAAATAAGTCAAAAGATCACTTGAATAATATCACACAACAGCCTCATTTTGAAACAGAACATGTGCTTCTGTTACTGTTTTTTTTTGGTAAAGCATGAAAAAACAACAGTTTGCCAATGATGATGATGATTCGATCCTTCTCACTAAAAGGCTTTCCAGAGAATAGAAGTGAAAAACCTTGTCTTAAACAAAGCCATTGTTCAGTCTTCAAAGCCTTCATCAAAGTGCAGACGACATCAGCGGCTTATCAGCAAATGACTTGAAGACTTCCTCTCTCCACATAATGTGATCAGAAACGTGTGAAAAAGCAGCACTAGCTTAACGTATGTAAGCACATCATGTGATGTCATACAATGAGGGATTTTCATGTCAAACGTTCACAAGGATTTCTGCACAAACCGGCTGAAAAGCAGCCAAAGGAGATTCCGCTTAGGCTCCTTCAAAGTGACTCATCCAGGTGATAAACCACGTGGCGCAATTCAAAAGGTCTAAAACAAATCCAACATTCAAAACAAGGCTGAATAAAACTCAGACTTCAGAATGGAAGCGAGGCTACTTACCGCCGTGTGCCTTTGAACGACTGCTGTGAAATTTAGTTTGGCCAAGGAGTGAATAATGGTGCTCTGACTCAAGCTGCAGACGTGAAGTGCGGTTACAAGCCTGCTTCACGGCGGTCGACAAGACAGTGTTTATAAACATGAGGCGGAGGTGACCTATGAACCTTGCAGCAGATAGGATGGGGCAAAAGCACAAGGACTTATTTTTATGAGCACAGCCTCTGAGGAGCAACAGAGCCTGCTGTGTTTTCCTGATTAGAGTCATTGTTGATGGAAAGAGAACCTCCGCCGACGTAGCATGAGAGTTAAATTGTGTGTTACACAAAAAGAAAGCATTACAAATTCATTTTAAGTGCACCGTAATTTTTTTTTCCTTGACTATGAATTGAAGTAACTTATTTTCTGCAAACATTTGCAACTTACAATTTGAATAAATGGTGAAAATGAAGTACAACATGCGCTGCAGCTTTGTTTTTATTAAAGGGACGTGAATGCAGAACACAGCACATTACCTAAACTCATTTCTCCGAGTTGTTGTTGATGCAATCACAGTTTCTTTCAGCGCCACAAGAGAAGTAAATAAAGCAATCATTGTACTGTGGAACACAATAACTCACCGTAAAACGTTTCCTACTTTTGGCCCCCAGTTGTGATGCTACTGTATAGGGTGGGGGGGTTTCCAACTCTTCTGAAATGTGCACTCTGGAAAAACATTAAAGAGGACAGACGAGTGAAATTCATGCACATCTGTACACATACTTTACCCCAAGTCGGTAGAATATTCCACTTTAGTGGACGCTCAACTGAAAACAGGACAAAGACAATATATTCAATGTTTGACTTCATCAGCTTCAATGATTTTTGTTAGTTTTTGCTTATTCTGGATTTGAACCCCGCAAGAAGTTTCAAACACATTGGGACAGGAGCAACTAAAGACTGGGAAATGTGGAGTGCTCCAAAAACACCTGTTTGGATCATTCCACAGGTTAACAGGCTCATTGGTAACAGGTGAAAGTATCATGATTGGGTATGAAAGGCACGTCCTGGAAAGGCTCAGTCATTCACAAGCGAGGGTGGAACGAGGTTCACCACTTTGTGAACACATGATTGTCTTAAGGAGATGAACACATGGACTCTACATGTGAGTTTGAATAAGCAGGATTTGTCGGCCTAGTTCTGTTTCTTAGAACATGCCTACAGTAGTATTCGTAACATTAAAACTGTCTAAAAATAGCCCAAAAAAAATCATTAATCATTCCTTCAGGTGTGTGTGCCCTGTTTCAACTCTGCTGGCCTCATCAGGGAAACCATATCCCACCTTTGCCATTGAAGACATTTTGAAATGTCACAGCAGGAAAAGCACAGCTGATAATTATAAAATCCATGACGGCTGAATTCCATTTAGCTGCTTCAGTTTCAGGGCCCTGCTGGTCTCACTGTCACATGGTCACGACTTACTGAGACACCTGAATGCAACAGATCCCTCGTTGCTCTTATTAGTAACACCTGTGCTTTTCCTGCAAAGGACAAATTCCAAAGCACAAAGTTTTAGATAATTAACACGTCAGGAAGAGCACGACAGTAAACAGAGACCCTCAGCTTTTCACACGAAGAGCCTGAATTTCAGGGTTTTTATTTAAGGAAGTGTTTTTAAGGAAGTGTGGGAAGGTTTTTGTGACACATTTGAGGGTCACTCAGAGTGTAGGAGGTTTATAAATACCCTTTCATGTGATTAATAAAGATGATTTAGTCAAAGAGGACACTGTGCTGTGACAACAATTCAGTGGTGGTTTTACTACCTTACAGCCGTCCCATAAAAACCATAATTAAAATTAGAAAGCGCCAGTGAAGACGAAAATACACCTTAAAGGAACATAATGACACATTAAAGTGTATACTTTTCCACAAAAAATAGAAAAAGCTCTTTCAGAGTTATTATTAGCTGATTTTACAGGCCGCAGCGAGCACACGAGCACGAACGTGTCCCGTCAGAACAGCAGCTGTATAACTTTATCACATAGAACTCATGAATGCATCTTATTTCTGTCATTTCGAAAACATTTTTCAATACAATACGACATGCTTCAAATGTATTTCTCCCCTGGAGGTTCCTGTTGACAACAGGAACCTTGTTATTTCCTCTGGAGGAGGAAAAAAAAACCAACTTTGGCCCTTAAGCTGCTTCATATGATCTTCACACGTCCAAACACATCCCTCTCATCACGCCAGCGTCTGCGGGGAAGCACAAATCTCTGTCCTGGTGTTCAAGAAACGGCTTCAAATGGGAAACTTTTTTTGCCCCTATTTGATTAATAAGTAAAGTGCTTTGTTTTTTGCCACTGATCCTGACGTGATATTCATACTCCTCACAATGCACTAAGAAAAATATAACCAGCTTTCTTTGAATGGTTTCCAACATTTAAAAGTACGAGGGAACGTTCACTCCAACCGTGAAGTGCGGTAACTCAAACGACTTTGCTATTTAAAGGCACAGTACGCCATTTCTCAATGGCGACAATCAAAGAGCCTTTGATTGACGTCTTAAAGCAGCGTGGGATCATGGGAGTGGTTGTTTCCATTGTGAAACAACCACCACCGCCGCTGAAAGTCTATCTGACGTGACTCAGGCAGAAATGTTAATGGATGAGGTTAAGTATGACAGTTTCATTGATCTTATGTTTAGTCATGCTTGCCGACTTCCTTCTTCAGTCTGATGACTCATCCGGTGTTTTCTGTGTTTCCAGAAGTTTTTTAGCAATAGAGGGGGGTGAAGGCTTGCTTATGATGCACCACGTGGGGAGCGAGAGCACAATTTTTGACAGTTCTTGAGTTAGAAAGGAGGCTTTTCTTAGAAAGGCCTGAGGTGAACAGGACAGGGCAGATGTCAGCCAACTCACAGCAGATGGTCTGTGGGAATCTGAGAGGGCTGCAATCTGCTGTTTTATCGTCAAATTTAGGAAAGTAAAAACACAGATGAGACGCCGGAGTTCAAGCGACGTCTCTCCGCTGGCGATCACTGCGGACAGCGACGGAAATAATAGATGGTCAACAGTTTTCAGCGGCGTTTCCGAAGCCGTCACTCAACAGTGCTGCTACCAGCAGACTGAACATGAAATCATCACAGCTTAGCCCAGCCGTCCACGAGAAGCACGCGCCAGGATGCGCGTCATGTTTACGGACAAGAGTGTGTTTGTCAGTACGTGTAAAACCGCCCACCACTGCTGCAAAACAAAAACAACCATCACGGTAGTCATTTGGGCAGGTCAAACCAGCAATCCTCCCATCCAGAGTGGCTATTCTGTGGACTTTGTCGTAAGCTGTGCGGTAGGTCTGCTGCAAATCTCCTTACTCAAGCACCTGGCATATTCACACTCATTACAGCAGACCCAGCGCAGGTGTTAGCTGCAGACACATATGTTTCAATCCCAACACACTTATCATTAAATCAATATGAAGACAAATTATTGGCAAGAAGAGTCAAGGATGATACAAGCAGGCTCAACTGAACCAGCGTAAGCAGGCCAGATCTTCTCTCACCAAGTCAAAGGACAACAAACACCACATCAAGTTCAGGCTTTATACTTTCAACCCACTGAGTCATTTAGACAATGTTAGATGCTGAATATGACCCCGAAATTCCTCAAACGGCATCGAGGAGCTGCGATGCAAAACAGCGAGAGACGACCGTGGCAAGACGCAGGTGTGAGGCCGATGCTCTGTGGCCTGGAAGCATGTTCAACACAGTGTGAAACAGGCTAAGACCGCCAGGCCAGACAGACGCCGGCAAGTAAACAGAGCAATCAGCTGAGGAGTACACGCGTATCAAAGAAATGACACCTCGGCAGGAACACACAGGGGTGCTTACCTCCAGCCGCAAAGCGGAAAGGAAGTCACTCCACGCCACTACGAGACGTTCACGCCGGCAGTCACATAAGTAACAGGTTGAATGTTTTGAGGCTTTTGAGTCCAGTGACTTCACTAATTTGTACAGGGAGGAGAGGAGGCACTGGGAGAGTGTGTGTGTGTGTGTGTGTGTGTGTGTGTGTGTGTGTGTGTGTGTGTGTGTGTGTGTGTGTGTGTGAGTCAGGGAGCTGTGTCTGGCATCAACCACCTGACCGGCTACTCACGGTTGGTAGGACATTCGGCCCATTTCACTACTTTGATGTAAATCAGCAATTTGAAAATGTGTAAAAGATCTCAACGTGTCCCACTGCGGCGAGATCCCTGACGAAAGAGTGGGACGTCCTTTAAAACGGCATCCTCAGTAAGTCTGCACAAAGACTGAAGCTTATCCACCTAATGTCAGCGCTGATCTGGACTGACCTGAGTCTTGTCTTGCAGACTTAGCCTGACGCGCAGTGCAGAGGTATGCGCTCTATCTGGGCTGTTAAACGTCGATGGGAGCGCTACATCTGTCCGCTAAACTGGTGCCTAATATAGAGCTTAACTGCAATGGCGCTCGTCGACCAACTCCTACAGACACGAGGCTGAGGTTAGAACAGATGTGCTCAGATGTGAGCTAGCATGACTTAAAACGCCCCGTCTCCAAAAAAAAAAAAGATAAAAACACTACCATTAACAGCGGGAGTGTGGGAATAGTGTTACATGTGCAGCAGATTGTGGATACTGTGCACACTAAAACAAATAGATCAGTCGGGCTTATGTTTGCAAAACTCCTATTAGAAAGCTGCAGCAGAGAGATTCACCCAGGGATTGTTCTGTGAGGTGTCAAGGTAGGGTTACATGCTTGTGAATGTTTGTCGTTTTTAAGGGAAGATGAAGCAGATCTCTAATCTGGGACTTATTTGTAACGGCCCTTTTATCTCTAATCCCCTGCGGACAACTGGCATGAAACCAAGAGACAAATGTATGTGAAGAAACGGTTGAGCTCAACAAAAGATGGAGTTAATGAAAATGTGGGATGAAGACTCTCAGGCTTCTCCTTTTTAAAGATGGTCCATCACCTTTCTTTCTATTCTCGGTACAGGTACCAGGTACTGTCTGCAACAAGATTAGGTTTGCAGTCAGTGCCTGATGTGCTGTTATTATGCTTCAAACTGAGTATAGTGATGAAAAACTGCACTGACAACATGAGATTGAGGACAAGCCTTCTCCTAGATGTAAATAATATCAAGCTCCATGCAAAAAACCCCCTCATCCACAGCGGGCTGATTTAGGGCTTGTTTAATCACGTCAGTGGTTGATTCTTCAGTATCAGTGTGGTTCAATGCTGTAACTTTGTCCTCTGTGGACCTGAAGTGACAGAGCATTCGTGGAAACTTGGACTGCATACTAACCAGTTTTAACAAAAAGCAAAAAAAAAAAAACTCTCCAAGCCGAGACACGGCAGACCGATGCAGTCCTGCGAGCATTGTGTTTGCTTCCTTTGAATCCCAGTGTAATCCAAAAATAAGCAACAAAACCATTTGTAAATAGTCACACACTCATACGAGCCTGGGTTTTCTGTCCACATGCAGCGAGCCCACTTTAGATGTTTAGCGAGCAAAGCCGAGACCAAAACACAATTTCAGCGATGGCATTCATGAGTGCATATTCGATATGAAAGACAAAGTTGGTTGCATTGTAATACACAGAGCAGATAAACTCAAGAGATGCCATCTGCAAAGCTGCTGAGTCTCAGTTCTCTTCCAGCGCTGCCCTGCATCTCAATCATACAACTGTACTTCTTTGGTTGTACGTCTTACCAACTTTGGAGGCTGTTTACCACATTACAAAGAAGACACTTAGTCATCATGTGGCCCTGTAAGGCGCAATGACACAATGGAAGTCTCTACATCATAAAATCCCCAAGGTAAACATTACGTTAACAAAGAGCTACTGCTGTGTAGTAGTTGTAAACAAGGTTTGGTAATGCAGCTCAACACTTATGCAGAGGGAAACTCCACCGATATCATCTACAGAGGCAAGTTTAATAGTTGAGCACAACTCGGATTATATACACAAAGCACCTGTACAAACAATTAACTGCCAGAGAGAAACTACATGTTAGCACTGACGCTAATTTCATTGTGTTATGAGCCATCTTTGTGACAGTGGTGGGAATTTGGTCTTTTCGTCTGCTTTTCTGCCCCATTTTAACCTCTGAAAACCTAAATTGGTACTGAGGGGGGAAACCTGGATGATCTTGGGTGTCTACCAATCACACTGGCAATATTAAAGCTTTCATAAAAGACCCTATTTTGAAGCAGCTTTGTTTAGTTTTTCATCCAAATGCTGCTTCCTTTCTGAGCAAATTTCCAAAAACTGTGAGCAAATGAACTGTGATTCTGCACCAGGAGCTCGTATAAAGTGACATTTACAGGACTGATGTGTGACATTATCAATCCTACACAGTGTAGGCCAACATTTAACATTATGCACTGCAAATACATGATGACACTGAGGTATTAGTACTTTGAGTATCTCCAGTTTATGCTACTTGACACTTCACAACATTTTGGAGGCAAATATTGCACTTTTTACTCCACTATATTTCTTTCTTTTCTTTAGTTACAAGTTACTTTATAGATTTAGGTCACTACAAATTATGAATCCCATAATAAATCCTGATATATGACATGTTAATCTACCCAGCACTATAAGGAAGTAAATGAGGAAGTCCCAGCTTTACTAGCAACTGATACACATCAATAATTATAATGACACAGTATAATGGAAAGGGCTATTGTGCATAAGTACTTTAAGTGTATTTTGATGCGAATACATTTGTACTTTTACTAAGTAGGATTTGAAAGCAGTTTTACTTTATAATGCAGTATTGCTTTTACTTCAGAATAGATCTGAGTACTTCTTCCACTGCCCAGTGCTCTCACATCAGTACTTTCCAAACCTTATCACACATTTCCTCATGTAGACTCAAAATAAAGCTCTTCAGTCCTGATTTGTTTATATTGAGATATGCCAATACCACGCATGCATTGAATATTCATGTATGGGGGGGCAATGAGACTTAAATGCCACATTTGCATATCACCAAAAGCCGCCACTTCACATGCTGTGTCCGCCAATTAAGGAGCGTGACAAATGCAACTTTATTTCAAGCTCAACTAAGTTAGTTTTGTTTTAAAACAAGCTTATTATTGTTGTTAAAGAGGCAGAGCAGCGCTGCCGCCCATCAGTCAGACCAACGGAGGGGGCTTCAATACTGCACGTGGTGCGCGAGCTGCCACCGTCATTGAAACGTGCCCACCAAACAGCAGCGTTTAAACGGATAATAACCATTTAACCACCAACATGTAGCTGGTCGCCATTATCCAAAATCAGCCTCGGAAAACTACCAGAAATACAAGTTCGATGCAAACTACCCGGTTTGTCTGGTCAGAGTCGCCCGTTTCGGGAAAGCTAACGCTAACGCTAGCTGTAAACGAAACCAACAGTTCAGCCAGCTAACGTTAGCTAACAGACGACTCAGAGGAAATTAGCTTACAGCCGACAAAGGGCAACGATAAAACGTGGTGTCTGAGATTCCGCAATAAATGGTCACAAAAACGGCAAGAAACATCTACACGTCGAGGTAAACGCTGCCCGGGTCCATGTTGTGGGAGTGAATGATAACAAATGGCTTTTTATATAGTTACCTCACTCGAGTGCCGTGTGCATCTCCTCTCCGCTCGGTACCAAAAAAAAAAAGGAAAACTCCCGTCAGGTTTACGTCAACGCACGAAAGGCCAGTCATTCACCAACGGCTCGCGCGAACTTTCCGTAGAATTCCTACGCAGGCAGACCAGATGTCTGCGCTATTTGCGCAGCACCTTGAAGAAAGCGCCCGCTTCTTTCCGCCCCATTGTGTCTGGGCTGTCATGTGACTAACTGCGGAAATGGTGTTCAGACAGTGACGACGCTGCCAGTGAGTGGACAGCCGGCAGTAAACAATGCTGTCATGAAATAAATAAACTTTGTGGTAATAAGTCATTCCTGCCCTGTGCTTACAGCTTATCATTTCAGTCCAGTTAGCGCTGACGAAAACATTGTCTTATTTGGTTGCAGGGTGTCATGCTGTCTGAAAGTGCATCACAAGTTTCCATAAGTAGAGAAGTTGTTTCTTAGTTTAAACTGCTGTACCATTTCAGTTGGTCTTCATTTTTCCACCTATAGATGTCTAAATACTTCACACCAAATATTCAGAAAACTTAATAATAAGATATTTTCAAGTCTGCACAAACTACAAGTCCAACCAACATAAGAGGACAAAAAGTGAAAAAATAAATGATAAATATGTAAGAACTGCTAATTATTAGAGAGGGAAACAAGAGAAGAGATAAATATGCAAGTTGAAACCAGCTGAATCAGACTTTTTGGCGTGCAAGTTCCTCATTCATGTAAACCCACCGAAGGTTTGAACTCAGACACACTTGTTTTGTAGCATGTGAACAGTACATGTACGCTCACAATGATTGCAAAAATTAAATCAATTCAAAACATGATGTTTGCCACATTCAACTTCTTGAGAGGGTTTTTCATGACCAGTCTATGATTTTGTACAGTTATTTATCCAAGTGTAGTCCATGATTGGATTATCGCTGTGGCATGTCGAGCACATGACCAGGGCCGTTTCGGAGCTGAGGACACAGGTCACGTCTTCAGCATTGTGTGTGGGAATGTGGAGGTTTAATCACCGTGGGATGAGTTTACATTTCCACACAAATCAAACATAATGGAGTTTTAAAGGTGATCAACATTGAGTCTTTTTAACATAAACATATGCATTCTTTAAATAGAATAGAGTAGATTTTGTATTTCTTGATTAAAATTATACAGTATTCATGGCAACATTTTGAAGGCTTTAAAACAGTGTTGAATCTTTCATGTGGTGAGATGAAATTTGCAGAAAATATAGCACATGACAGAAGGAAGTTAAAGTTCTTCAACTTAAAACAGTGGAAAATACTAAAAAAGTTCCAGTTTTCAACGATTTAATCTTTCCTGTTACTGAATGTTTTCCATGACTTTTAAAATTAAGGACATTTTTTACTGAAACTTTAAGTGGAGCCCAAACGCACAAGTGAGAACAACATCAGAGACCATTTAATGTTTGCAGAACAGTGCCCTCTGTGGCCACAGGGGGTAACTACAGCATAATGACACATTGGATTTCTCTTCATTTCCCAAGATCCCCTGAGGCCTAAGACAGAAGCTGTAATGACTAGCTTTTTCTGGAGCTTTCAACCACGTCTCACAGTCTTCCTCTGCAGGAAGTTGGTTTTTTTAACCACTACTGAAAGACATGTGGTTGAAAGCTCTGGGAAAAGACAGAAAGTGGCCTCAGGGATTTATTTGTGGAATATACTCATTGTTTTACAGTTTTAAAACCATTGAAATAAGCTATGCATAATGGCATGTGTTTTACTTAAAATCATACCAGACCACGTAAGCCTATAGTGGATTCATAAAGGGTGCATGTTACTGCTTATGAATTCAGCTTTTCATTTGCAAGAGGGAGATTGAGTTATTTTATCTTTGAAAAGTTACAAAATCTGGCTTTAAGGAATTTTTGTGGATTCTATGGACATTCAAATAAAATACTATAGGGTAAATATAGTGTATACCAGTATAGCATGTTGGTGTAAATAGTAAGTGCCTCAGGGGTTCATCGTATCTGAGCTGATGTTACCTTTGACCTTTCTGTTTTTACTCTGGACTTTTTATACAGTACTTGCAAGCAATCAATAATTTCACATGCAGCGCTCCAAGCAATCATTCAGGTGATATGCTGTGAAATTCCATGTCTTAGCATATTATGTACCATGGGAGAGGAAAAGCTCTGGACCGCTGACCTTCGCTGACTGTGTGTGGGTGGCTGTGTGAGCGTGCAGGTGAGTGTGAGGCACTCGGATACCGCGAGTGGACGCACAGCTAATTTCTGCCGGCCTTGCACCACCTGGGTCCACTTCCCGGCTCCTCCCCGCTGCAGGTTTCCCGTCTAATATCGGCTGTCTCTCCTGAACACAGGGAGATTAATATCAAGTGATTGGCAGCCATGTTCTCACTTAGCACTCCAGTCATGGTGCCCCAGGGTCTCTGCCAGTCATAAAGCAATAGTGGAAGTGCCATTGTGGCTTTCACTGTCATTTAGCCAGTACCCAGCCCCAGCAGACAGAGGATGAAAAGTGCCAACGGCCGCATTGAATTATGAGCTCCACTCAGCCCCAGCCATATATATACAACCCAGCACAGGGAGCCATTTCCTGCTGAAATGCCTCTTGCTGCAGATTACTGAGGTAATATTTCCTGCACTGCAACTAGAGTGGTTATGGTCCGCAGGCAATCTACCTGACGCAGCTTTTGCCTACGAATTGACGACTGGTATGAAAGACGAGGCGCCGGCTCGTGGTGGAATTGCCCTTTATATCACACGGTGGTTAAAAAGGTGAGGTGATTTTTAATGAGGACAACAAGTGTAACTTTTCACACCAGCCATGAGGCCATTAGGGCTCGAACAGCTATCATGTGCATAATTACAGACACAAGTGAAATAGTTCGTTCGAGTCGTATACCCTATTATAAACCTATATTACCGGAGTCAAATTAAGGTCCTCCATCTTGAATGCGCCTTTCCAGTTGATGGAAATAGGCACTAGGGATATGCAGTCTGGATGCTGTGTGTGCGCGCATGTGTGTGTGTGTTCCTGGCTGACATTTTGCTGATGCAGAGCAATATTGGCACCCCAGCAGACCCGCTGGTGCTCTGTCCTGGAGGGCAGCCAAAGCCTGAAAGAAAAAGAGCGAAAGAGGGAGAGACATGGCAAGTGACAAGTTTTAAATATCAGCTCATTAGCCACCTGTAAGCCCATCTAATGAGTGCTCATGGATTTTTCATTCCCTTTAATTGGGTAGAGGTTGGGGAAAGGCGAGTGCACTTGCTTGTTTCCCCTCAGGTTTGTTGTACTTGCCAAAGCTATAACGCACACACATACGACTCCGATAGCCGACCAACACCCACCCTCTCTAACTCTCACATCCTGGATCGATGTGAGCAGGAGGAGAGTGCCCAACAAGCTACATTAGGCTTGCACTTGGCCCATATGAACATCCACCGATGAATTCGATTTACAGTATTAATATTCAGTGTGCATGGACATGTGTCCTATGATCTGAGAGCTGTTTTTTTTTTTTTTGTAAACACATGTTTATGAAAGGAAGCTAAAAAAGGGAAGTTTTGTGTCACACATTTAAAAGGTGTGTTTTCTCTTTAATTCATGCTGCTCAGTCAAACGTGCTGTTAAAGGTCACCGATCGATGTAGATCCACAAGTCAGAACGTGCATCTTCAGTGTCACGTGAATTTTTTATAGGAGACAGCAATCACATTTTTTTCTTACCTGCTTCATGTGATGAACACTGAAACGGTGCATCTCATATCTCTATATGTGCTGTATTTTACTAATAACATCATATTTGTCTTCAGCTGCTGTTCCAGTGTGTTGGGACAGACAAAACTGACTTCTGAACATTTGCTTTAAAGGAATAAACATTTCTGCACTGTTATCCTCATTCACATTCACCCACAACTAGACTGAAAAATAATTAGACATTGACTCCGAGGCTCTGCAACACCATCATGTAGACAGCTAGGCTGGACAAACATAGAAGCCACTGTCCTGTAATATAATTTATTAAGAAAACATGCATGTCAGGTATTTTATATAATCAAGGCATAAATATTGATGCCTAATAGACATGGATGTCTCTTATGTACAGCAAAAAGTATCTCATTAGTTAATATTAATTTACATCTGAACCTGTGTGGATGAGCTTAAGTTCACTCGTGCACTCACTCCATCAGCCTTAAAACCTTGCCGGTGAGACTCTAATTTAATGACTTTTTGATAACCATAAACTGCACAAGCAGGTACTGCAGGTAAGAAGTGTCATTGCTGAAGTGATCGAGCTGCAGACTTGCACGACAATTCTCCAGTTTGCCATCATGAGCCTTTTATATCACACAGTTTGATTCATTGTTGATGTAAAAACAGCACCTGATCGCATCAGATGATGATCTGCCACTTCACAGTAATCTCCACCTGTGTCTTTATGCTCAGCTAATTTTCTTTTTTTTCCTCCATCGTGGCTATTAGACCTGGTCTGCACCTCACCTGCAGCAACCTCCATAGTGTGTCAGCTATGAAGACACACATGAAATCATTATAAATCACAGTAATATAATAGATTAAATCAGATGATGCATCCATTGTGTGCTTTAATTTGCTGTTAAGTGCAATGTCAATCGTCATGAAGGCTTCTGGAGGGACATTTTAATTACAGATATTGTCTTAGTGTGATTGATTGATAAGCTCTTCTTTAGTGTTCTTCATTTGTGTTTATGTGTGTGCATGTGACACATTTCAGACCAGTTAATAGGGGACAGCTTGTCCATTTGTGGGACAAAAGCTGATTTTTGGGTCAGTGGTTAAAGCTAGAGTTTGGTTACTAACTCAAGTTATGATACAGAAACCTGTGAGGTTTAAGGTTTCATTTAATCAGACATGGATGTGTCTCCTGTACAACAAGAAGAAGTCTTACAGCTGACCTTCGCTGGTGTTTCGTCAGCTTAAAGTCCGACTGGTGAAACTCCATCTAAAGACACACACACACACACACACACACACACACACACACACACACACACACACACACACAAACAACAAAAAACAGAGAGAGCTCTTTGGACCCTATTGTCATCCATTACCATAAAGTAGGCCTAAATGAACAGGTACTGAAGGTACGAAGTGTTATTCACTGCTCCTTCACATGGAGAAGGAGCTGATTTCTGTACAAGATCAAGTGTTCACAATAAAAGAACATTATTCTTTCGAGACAAATCCTGTCCTTTTCCACACACAGTGGAGTGCCTTTGATTCCTGACAGCCCTGACATTTTCTTCTATTCAGCCGCAGCTCCTCCTGTCAATAGCAGCTGCGTTACTATTTCTCACTCTCTGAGATCTTACAGGCGAAGAATTGGGCATGTTCAAAGGCTCCCTGAAGAGAAACACCATTTCAAAGGTGTTCAAAATCTCTCGTCTGCATACAGGGCCAATCAAATTAAACTGTATTTTATTTGCTTTCAGTGACGTGAGATGAAGTGAAGCACTTGACGACATTGTACTCTCTATTATGTTTTGTAAGAAGACTATGCACTCTGTTCTTCTTGCCGTTTGTGCTGCAGAATGTGCACATTTTACAGTCATTATGCTGATATTATAAGTCAGTGGAGCAATTTGAAGGTCTGCTGTTTTTGCCAATTGACACCTTATTTTAATTGTCTTACCTGATTAATATGTCAGTTTTGAACAAATATTCGATAAAACCAGTGAGTTACAATGCATCATTTCACAGCTCAGGAAAAACCTGAACTTGCTTGGATTTGTTTTGCTGCTGGACTGCATCCACGACAAGAGAAAGGAGGAGAAATGGGAGATTTTTGCTTTGTTACATTCACAACAGCTACTGACTGTATGAGCACACAGCGCAAGAAATCATGTTCATGCAGCTCTCAGCTAAAGTGAACTTACACCGCGTCCTCAGCTAATCTAGCAGTAGTTGATAATTGATGGGATGGTACTTTGAACTACAGGGCTGCTGACTTTTTAATTTAGCTTGGAGTGAGATTAGGTATCAGTGAAGTTGGTGTATTTTAGGAGTAGGCCTGCTGTGACACTATCCACCGCAGGGGTCAGCGCCATCACTCCTCAACCCGAGGGACTTTTTAAAAAGATCAACAGCTAAAGTCACAATTTGAAAGCGTTTCTAAATGAAAAACCAAGTCAATAACCGCGTTCAATGATGAAGACGTTTGTGTAATCAGCATAGTTGCCTTCTCCAGACATCATAACCTAAATTGGAGGCCCAACCTAAAGGGGTATCTGCCTGGGAATCTTCCCCCAGAAAACTGCTAATTTCAGCGTACTTGTGAATTTATGGATTAATTTTGTTGCTGAAATGTGAAGTCATGAGGACGGGGGGGCATTGAAAAATGTGACTCTCAGGAGAATCTGGGGGGCGAGTTGCTTCATCTACAAACAGTAAAACAGTATAAAAAGTAATGAAGGAGAAAAATAAGTAGCTCGCAGTTTATCCTGCAGGATCATTTTATCCAGAAAACAAACAAAATAGATTTTCTTACTCTGGGTTCGGTTCAGTTTAGACTTTTATTTTTGTCTAACTATTGTTGAAAATGGGCATGTGTGCACATATGATAGTATAAAAGTTGCTCATGCAAACTATTGGCACATGAATACTTTTATAATAAACAGTTTGATCATAAAAACTGAAATTGCTAAGTGTAATGTTTCCTGACTTATATCAAATAAATTACAAACACACTGAGGAAATAAGGTTTCCTCACCTTTGACATGAATGAATAAAATGGAAGTAATGTAAATCATTTAGAAACTAACAAGACACTAGTTAGTTAAATAAAATCACACAACTTCTTGAATGAATATTAAGCTGGTTCAGCTTTATTAAGCTTTTAGAGGCCAACAGGAATCATGTTTGTTGTACTAAACTAGCAAATTGTTGCCTTATTTTCAAGGTGAGCCAGTTTATTCTATTTTAACATGTAAGTAGCAAAGAAGTAAATCTGGCATGGAACTGATGAAATGATGAACATTGCGAGGTGCTGACGAGCTGCTGTAAATGAGAGCTCTGCTGCCTCGTTGGTTGAGCTGCTGCGTTCAGCATTTTGGATCTGCAGCTGTTCAGATCATCAGGGCAGCAGGTTTAAGTGAGTCAACCTGCTACCAGCTGATTCAGCCATTTGGTCATCTCTGTTAATAATACACACTATGAGCAAAAAAGCTATAAAAAGAAAATTTGTTTACCTGCTCACTGTGTAACAGCACATGTTAACGTTTCAGAGGGTTTATGACTCGTGCCCACCCGGAGTGAAAGAGGAAATAGTGGGAAGCTGTTCGGAGGCCAAAAGTCTGCAGGGGGAAGGCATCAACACGTCAGACATAAACACAGGAAACCGCTGTTTCCCTGACCAAGCCAGCTGTAGCCATAGCATTGTCAGGTCACTTTGAAATGCCGCTGTTGTCCCGTTGATGGGGTTTCACATCAGATTTAGCTCGGACCAACGAGCTGTTCTGTCATTTCATTTGGAGGACTTGAAGGCAGCGACCATCAGAAATTTGAATCACACCAGCTGACATTAATTAACCACTGTTTAATGTCAGACATTTTGCAAAGAGCTGCTACACTCTACCTCCCCCCACCCTCCACTCTTTCCATCTCTGGAACTTATTTTCTTGACACCTGCCTAGACCTGGTTTCTCTGGAGATCACATAGAAAATTTTATGAGACCTGTCACTCAGATGAAGCATTCGTTCTGAGTGTCATTTTTTTTTTTTATCCCCCATCCATTTGCTGTCTTTCTTTTGTTCCTTCCTTTTTTTGTTTTGGTCCCGCTTTTTTTCTTTTTCCTTTCTTGTCCTTCCTCTTCATCTGCAACATGCCCACAGACAAAAGACACACAAGCGCACACAGTCAGTGCACGCAATGTACATGCACTTCAGTATTTGATCAAACATAGAAGTTTTGTCTTATTGCTGACATAAAAAAATTCATCTTATGTAAAACAGAACCCTTCCTTTCATATCTTCCACGTAAGGCAGTCATGACAACGAGTACAGATCGCAGCTCACACACCATGACAAAAATAATAGCTGACATTTTTATTTCACTTGCACGGGAATTCTTCATTTTTATCTTTTTCTTTCTTCTGGGGAAAAAAAAAAAATCATTTCTACACACAGTGCTGCCAATGCACAATCACTCCTATTCTACAGTCTTCTTACCGCTAGCCCGCAGCGCAGCACAGCAATACAAAAGGTGATTTGATATATACAGATTTTATTACACTACCCAATCATTATCATAATTTTACGAGTTTTCCGTCACATTTGTTATGGAAACGGCTCGTCTGATGGCCGTGCCGTGCCTTTGCCCTGACATCCCAAATCCGTTTTGCACCGTGCTGTCATGATCCATCAGGTTAATTTGAAAGATCACAATCGTACTTGGCCACAAGCGTCGATGCTGTTATTCAATAAGAAGACCATGCTTCATTCTTCATCTGTCGTGGAACCAGGGAGAAAAGAGTAAGGGGACTGCAAGCTTCCTTTCCAGCCTGGACGCAGACGGCGAACCCATGAGAGCTGCCGCTCAAAGATCTATGGGCGCGGGGTCACAGGAATGTCAATGATTTTCTAAAGGTCAAAGTTCAGATTCAAGAAGCTCACACTTCTTTTAACACATAAGAGAATGCATTAAAGAATGGCTTCTGAGATGAGAAGGGAATTTTGCCGGGGTGGATGGAAAATGATTAACACCTGAGGGAATACATCAGATCAAAAACTACAGCAGACAAAATGACGCAGCTTTCTGACTGGAATATCTCACCACACGACTGTACATCCACATATTCAGACTATTTTAATAACAGCCAAAAGAGCAACGCAACTTTATCCTCTCATTGTTTCCAATTTCTTTAGCTTCTTGACTTAATAAATGAAATAACCTGATTATTCCTAATGCTTTGCACATGCTTCTTGTCATTAATCTCACGCCAATAAAACATACTAAATGTTTGACACTTTGGGAAATACAAATACTCATTTTCTTGCCAAGAGTTAGATTAGAAGATTGATGCCTCTCCCATGTCTGCACATTAAATATGAAACTATATGAGGCTGTCTGTTGGAGCAGATTTGCATAAAGACTGGAAACAAGGGGAGCAGCGAGCAGAGAGCACCTTTAAAGGTGAGCGGTCAAAAAGCCTTCCCTCACATGACTTCAAAACCAGAAACTTGCCTTTATTCTAAAATCAGCTAACTGGCTTCTGGCTCTGGTGTCATATTTAGCATATATACATTAGAGCAGTATGAATGTTATCATCTCAACTTTTGGCCAGAAAGAGCGTAGGAAGCTGTTCTTCATGCCTATATGTTTTCAGGTTGTCCGTCCATCTGTTCGTACGTACATGTGCAACCCGGCTGAGTCAAGTGAACTCAGGTGACACAATGGTGACATGGTGACTGCAGGTGGTGAGACTGCATCAAGGTCTGCAGCAATGCTCTGCCAAAGACAGGAAAAAACAAGATGGTTAGCTCATAAACATGAATATTGCCTTTGCAAATGTTTTATGAGGAAGGGAATGTGTTCATCACATTTGATAGACACACTGTGATTGTGATTAACACTGAAAGTACAAATAACTTTTCCAAGTTATTTCAAATGGAGCGTTAATGTGATATGAAGTCCTATAAAATATCATCATACTGTCATCCAGTAAATTATCTACTATAATAATAACTTCATGTTGAGGAGAAAAGGTTTTGGGGGTATTAGCACACTGTTTCGACGAAGATGATTTGCTTAAAATGACTCCTGTCATTATACACCTTTCTGAGTAGTGCTGCTCACTAATTTTTGTGGACCAAATGATCCATTTGTCTCCACCGCCAGAAAGCACTCATCTAAACCTTGCAACCTTTTAATTTAACTTCAATCCACGCCTTCATTTAGTCCTGGAGTTATTCTAATCCTCCTTCGGAGAATCAGTGCAGTTGATTTAAGACTAGGCTAAACTCAGGACTATTCTAAACCATGTCTGAGAAAGGAAATTTAAGTTAATCTCGTTTTAAAGGCCTCTTTATTTTAATGCCAGCCCTAATCCCTGTGCTGGATATTGGCCCAAAAATGAACAGAGGACGCCAACGAGAGTTCACATTGTAATTTGCATGCTGGCCCTGAGCAGCAGCTTAGTTTGCTTATGCCTCAGGCAGCCTGTGACAGAGTATCCTCCAAAGAAAAGTCGGCTTCATCACAGTTGGGAAAGACAAAATAATAAAACAGAAACTTGCTTTAAAAGTCCTCAAGCATGGTTTGGAGTTTCCCCAGTGTTTCATGATGTCCGATGACATTTAGATAGGAGGCAAAGGACTCTCTGTTCGAGTTCATTAATAAAAGTCTAAAACACACAGAGAAGGCAGATAACTTGGAGTTATTCCTTCTAAAGGTCAAGTGGATCCCATGCAATTACTGAGTGACAGGGCAAATCTAGTATGTGCCAGATTTCATTGAGGAAAAGAAGGGGAGGATGAGAGGTTCTTATACCCCATGTATACCAAAGTTATGTATTGATCGGCTGCTTGAAACACATCTCTGTTCACTGTTGCACAAGGTTGAAAAGTTTATGAAACACCCACATGCTCGACACAATTTCAACACTCCAGTCTTAAACAAGCACTGTGGTGCATCAGTGGTATTAACAGCTGTGCATGGACTCTTTCTGCGGCTTTGAATAAGACTACATATAATGATACAGTAGTCCTATGTACATATATACAGTATAAAAATATACAGTGCACAGGAAAAGTATTCAGTCACGTAGATTGCAGGGAAGCTCAGGGGTAAAGTCAAAACTTTGGATGAGGTTGGACTGATTGATTCATGGTCCACTGAGGATGAACATGATTTTTCCTCTAATGCCACCAGCAGATCAAAATTTTGGCTTTTTCAGTAAAATATCTCAATATCTATGAGATGGGTTCACAGTTGTGAGTGATTTTAGCAATATGATTTTACCTTTATACTGCTTATATATGCAGTTTATATCCATCCATCCATTATCTATACTGCCTATCCCTTTCGGGGTTGCGGGGGGCTGGAGCCTATCCCAGCTACAATGGGCGAGAGGCGGGGTACACCCTGAACCGGTCGCCAGCTGATTGCAGGGCCACATTCAAGGACAAACAAACATTCACACTCACATTCACACCCACGGACAATTTAGAGTCATCAATTAACCTAATGAGCATGTTTTTGGTCTGTGGGAGGAAGCCGGAGTACCCGGAGAGAACCCACGCATGCACGGGAAGAACATGCAAACTTCACACAGAAAGGCCCCGCCTGACCCGGGGCAGTTTATATAGCAGCTCATATTATTTATCTTACTACTTGTTTACAAGCTTATGTGCACTGCTTGTCTAATTCCTGTTTTTACCATTATCGAACTGATCGTTACTCATATACATTCTACAATAATGCACAACCTGTCACCTTTACAGTTTATTCTTTTGATCATTACTGCTATGATGAGATGCTCTGTAAAGATAAATAAAACACAATGGGATGATTTTCTAATCCTTTCTGACATCTACTCAACTGAAAACAGTACAAAGACAATATATTTAATGTTTTACCCCATCAATTTCACTTCTACACTGGTTTCTGTCTTTATGTCTTAGATTCTCATTTTTTACTAATCGGATTTTCTTTTCATACATTTTGCATGAGCATTGTTGGAGGACGCCTGAAAACGGAGCATTTCAGTGCCTCTGACTGCTTCACTGTGCTTGTTGTGCTTATGACAACAAAGAACTTGAAACCTGACGGTTGTTTAGAGCCATCATGGCGTTCCCAATTGTGGTTTTGAATGAAATGTCTTGACAGCTGTTGTACACATTGCCATGAAATTTGATGCACACACTCATGTCCCCCACAGGATGATTTGCAATAATACTGTTTATCCCCTGACTCTTCATTTAGCACCACTGTCAAGTCAAAAATGGGTCATTTATGAACAAATACCTGCAATAAGTAACGACATTCCCATCGCCCTCAGCTGTATTTTGTCTTTAGTGCTAATTAGCAAATGCTAGCATGCTAACATGTTAAACTAAGATGGTGAACATGGTAAACATTACATTGTGCAGTCTGATCCCGGCATTAGTCTTGTCAGCATGTTTTTGTGTATTAAAAGTTGATGGAAATAGCTCAGTCAAGCTTTTAAACTGGTTTGCAACACAGCACTTTATTTTAGTGGTTAACAAAATAAATGTCTAGTCAACAGCTCTCAACTGGATTCTATAGGACTTGACACTGGTCACAGAACAATACCCAAACAACAAAGCTGTCCAGAGCCAAACTGCTAATATTTGAGCAATGCATATGTGTGGCTGTGGCTGAGCAGGAAGAGCAGGTTGTCCATTAATCTCAAAGGTGCGGTTGAAAGCTCAGCTCCTCTTGTCCACATGTCGGGATGTCCTTAAGTAAGACATTAAGCTCTAACCACCTTGAGTGTGTGAATGTGAATAAGAGGCGAACCGTTCTGGATTGAAGTGCAGTACAAATGCAGTTCGATTAATAATGTTTCATAAAAAGTCGCCAGTCACCACAGAACATGCAGACATATTGACAGACACAGAGACAGACACCCACTCCATCACTGGGCCATCTATGCCGCATCAGTACAACTTTCCATTTAAAACTTCCATTTTAAGTGACGTAATTGCCGTTCTTAATTTGTGCTGTGCCTGCCACTAGTTTCTGTGACCTCTCTACTCTCTCTTCTGCAGACACGCCTGAGTGTGTTATGTGACCTATATGATTATTCTGTTGTGTTGTTTGCAAGATAAAGAAGCAGACAGCACGAAGGAAAATACAGCCATTTATTATGCAGCTGTCCCTCGGCCACAAGTACGAACTTCATAACAAGTGAACACTTAATTTATGATCTGTATCTATTTATGGGGAACTGTTTTGTAATCCCTCACTTTTATCTTGTTGAATGTGTTAAGCATCCGAGTCTCTCGCACTCAAGTCTGCCTCGGTCTTTGTCTGGCTCTCTTTCTTTCCCCCTCATTATCTGCCATCCGCCAAGAACACTCTGGATCCAGAGCAAAGAGAATTTTCACCAGTCATGTCGCACCGTGGGACTCTGCGTTACAACGCAAAATGTGACACCTCCAGCGCAGATGTGACAATGAAACAGCAAGTCCGTGGTCCTGACATGAAAGTGGAGCTGTTGCTAAATTAACGTGCTATTGCTTAATAGGGAACTGTTCTCTCTGACCTTCTTGGAAACAGTTCACATAGTTCTTCATCGACAGAACGGAGCTCATGCAGCTTGAAGCATGGTCTTCATTTAAGTAATAAAAATGCAACTCTGCTTTTAACACTCTTTCTGACATGCTCCATATTCCTTGATATTCCTATGAAAGAAACTCTGCCTTTTGAGCATTTGATGGCACAAAAGTAACTCTGTATAATGTCAAGGTTGGATAAGGATATATGTCTTTATACAGACTGATAAGGTTTTTGAAGGCAGGGCGGTAATGAGCCATCCTCACCAACACTGTTACTGGAATGCTGACAGGTCCCATCACTTTCTCCTCAGTGGAGCTTGTTGCAAGCTAGCGCCTGTGTTCTCGCAGGCATTTGCAGGTTGTCATCTCAGACACAAGAACAGGGTAAAAGAAACAAACCAAAAAACAATTTGAGAATGATATTCACTGATCTAACTTTGGACCATTTATAGTTTAGTTTGACAAAAGAATAATCAGCGTACAAGCGGTGCAACTTTAGTATTGCTTTCTTTGTCTTATCTGCCAAGAAAACTCCAGCCTCAAAACACCTAACAACTAAAAATTACATTTATAAACTAACTGCATGAGCAAATATGTTTTGGAAGAAACTGCAATGTGATGAAATGACAGAGAAACACTTGCATCGAACATATAGCAAAATTCATGACAACAAAATGCTAAACACCTCCAAACTAAAGGCTCGCTGCTCGTTAAACCACAATGTGTTTTCTAGTTCTACGCATAAAGCACAGGAAGGCTGGCAGCTCTTTGAAGCTGAACTTAGAAAATACTAAGATGCTGATCAGATGCTAACATGCCAATGTTTACCATGATCACGGGCTTAGTTCAGAAAGTTGCTTGTTAGCACTAAAGACAAAGGAGCTGAGCTGATGGGAGTGTCATTAATTTAGTAGAAGAAGATGAAGATGAAGACATCACTTTATTAATCACAACACAACATGCAGAGTTAGAGGGGAAACTGCAGACGCCATGCTTAACTGAAATTATTTTCTCCACTTTTAACCCATCCTGGCAAGCCCTTCCTCCGCGGCAGACCAGGAGCGGTGGGCTGCCAGCCGACAGCGGCGCCGGGGGACCCAGTTCCTTTTGTCACCATTGGTCAGGTGGTGATCTTCTTGCATGTTTTTATTGGGGGTTATTTAAGGAGGAAACCCCGGGTGAACACGGGGAGAACATGCAAACTCCACATGGAAAGGTCCCTTTCCTCGAGCAGCAGGCACTGAGGGCATGGTGGAGGACACGCCCCTGGCGCCCACTCCGGGACCTTCTAGCTGTGAGGCGACAGTGTTACCACTGTGCCACCGTGCCCCTCAAGTATTTATTCAAGTATTTAGTCATAAACCAAAGTACTGGACAAACTATAATTTGATGATGCTCCTAAATGAAAAGCTATTGTAGCCTAATGCATCCTGACAGAACCTCGGATGTGTGTATCCACCCAATATTTATTGAAATATTTAATATTAAAGTTTTGGACCAAACATGTGACCAGCAGACTGACATTGCCATCCCGAAAGCAATGCCGCTAATGTGGCTAAAAACAGCATCAGATGCGATATGGGTACAGATCGAGGCATTGATGTCAATGAAGGCTCCTTTGACCAAGGTGAGGTGAGTACCAGAAATAACAACAACAACAACAAAAAAAAAGTAAAAACCAAATACTTCTGTGAAGGTAGTTTAATTACAGATTCAATTGTTAACGAGCAATCGAGGCCGACATTTTTCAAGTAACCTCCAACGCTGGATAAAACATCCTCACAGCCCTTATTTATGTGACAGAACATGAAACAAGTGGCTTGAGCTTGATGAACTCTAATTCCTGATAGAGCTAGACTTTATTTATTATGTATAAACACAGCCTGGCAAAGAATAGCTCCAGCATTTGATTGGAGCAAGGCAGAAAGACAAGGTTCCTCTAACCCACACTATGTTTTGGCCCTTTGGGAGGAAACGCTTCTGTACAGACTGTAAGTCATGGAACAATTTTGGGCCAGAATGAATAAATAATGGAACACAGAGTAAAGCAAGAATAAGTTGGCTAAATTTTTCATCCCTCCAGCTCTGTGCTGTGACCTAAAATTTGGACTTCAAGTGTCAGTCCTAAAATAAAATAAAAATGAATCGAACCGTTTCCACTTGAGTGGAAATTGTTATCGCGTCAATGTGGTGGGATTTGAGTTGGCGAGGAAGATTTTTAATGCAACAAACATTGAAAAGCTCACACTGAGTCTTGCATATGAGACAAATCCTCTATTTTTAAGGCTGCTGTTTCACCTGTGGTCACTGCTTCAGTGCAATCAGCAGCAGGTGTTGACCACATAGCAGGAGACGCTTTTTGCCCACTGTGGAACAAGTGGCCCAGGAGGGTTCAATAAGTGCAATAAAGCAACCTTTTCAGCCTTTTTAAAAAGCATGCTGATTTATTCTGTTCTTACTTGCCCTACATAAACAGCACACCTTCTACAGTACATCTATGATCTACATTAGTTGTACACATTAGCTAAATCTAACTTGAACTCAATTAAAGGCTCTTAATCAGCAGGATATATTCAGTAAAAGAGGTCAGTGAAGAAGAGTCTGTCTTTTAACTCCATGCTGCTCTAAAACAAAAATCGAACAAAACATGAAAACTCAGGATTCTTCCCTTGACACGGACAGCGGCGTTGCTCAGGTCTCTTGGGGCTCCAAGCAAGAAATCCCTGGGACCCCCACCCCACCCATGCACATCACAAAAATCTGGTTTTTGACCACATAAATGCACAATTTCCGAGACATTTGAGATGAATACTGAAAAAAATAGATTAGAGGTTCTCAAAGTAAGGTCCAGGGACCAACAGAGGTCCCTGAAAGCCCAGGCCTATCAATAATCGTTGTTGTAAATAAGTGGCTGGGACTTACCATCAGATCAGCGCACAGTTTGCAGCAATCACACATGCAAACTTTCTGTGTGGAGTTTGCATGTTCTCCCCGTGTTCACCTGGGGTATCCTCCATAAAAAATACCCCCACTAAAAACATGCAAAAAGATCACCACCTGACCAATGGTGACGAAAAAGAACTGGGTCCCCGGGTGCCGGTCAGATGGCAGCCCACCACTCCTGGTCTGCTGCGGAGGAAGGACGACCAGGATGGGTTAAAGGCGGAGGAAAAATTTCACCAGTGCATGGCGTGTGTGTGCATGTGGATGTTGCTGTGAGACAAATAAGGGGGATTGTCCCTCTGATTCTTCTTCCTCTTCTTCTTCTTCGCAGTCTCGTTGATGCTTGAAAGAACAGGTTCTATATATATTCTATATATTCTATATTCTATGTTCTATATATATATATATATATATATATATATATATATAGATTGTGCAGCTGAACAGAAACAGAAAGGGGGGAGAGAGGGGGGATGACAGCAAAGGACCCCTGGTTGGAATTGAACCCGGCCCCTGCAGCAAGGACTCAACCTTAGTACATGGAGCACCAACAAGTTTGTGGACATTTCTTACTATCATTTCTTGCTCAGGTGCATGAAATCACTTTATTTTCAAAACCTGTCATGATGATGAAGCTTAATAGATGGGTTGACTGACTTACAGATAGCAGACCTGCATTATTCAGGCTGTGAGGAATGGCTGCAAAGATGAGATTACAACAAATATGAGACAAGATGCTGAGCAAAGTAGAACTAAAACTGAGTCTGTACTGTAGGAATAATAAAAATTATGGCACTATGCAACTACAAGTCATCTGTCAAAGAGACAATATTGGCTTCAAAAAGATTTAGAGAGGACTGAAAACATGAAAAGATGAGTGCTCATGCAGTCGAGTTGCAGGAACTGAGACATGTTTCATGTGCAGAGCAGAGGATGGAGCGCTACATGTTTAAATCAACAAGCTGACAGCTGAGTCTTCAAATAGGACTGTGACTAGAAAATGATGACATACCAGGAGGACGAAAGAGGATTTTTGAGCATCTTGAGCTTTTTTAAAAAAAAAAATCCAATCAGCTTACAGCAAGTAAGCGATTGCAGTCTTATCATTAGTTGCGGTGCGAGCGGTGTTTGCTAGCTGTTACTGATTGCTGAATTTATTCAGAAATGAAATGAAACAAGGCAAATTATGACAGTTTCTGTTTACTGAATGATGGAGAGGAAGAGAAACAAATCTTATAAGGCTTACTAGCATTTCTCATTCAGACCAAACAGAAACCAAAGTTAAACTTGCAAATTGGTGGGAAATTTGTGCCTGTTTCTTAGAAAATAATCTGATACGAAAGTTGCGATGTTGTCGGTTGTTGGCTCATCTTTCTCAACAAAGAAAAGAAAAGTGGACCGCAACAAGAGTCCTGACGTGACCTCTGTTCCACTAGCTCCTCTAACTCAGTGCAGTCTCTCATTCAACATTTATATCATCGCTCTCTCTGAACAGAATAATACGTGTTTCTAGAGTCTGCTATCCACATTCAAAGATGAACGAGTGTCTACTGTAGCACCTGATTGTTAGACAACAACACCGTAACTTTTTGGATGTAACTGCTGCTGCCAGTTTCAGGATTGTCTCAGGACGGAGATATGTTTTCTATTATATGTTAATATTCATTTATCTTAAAAAAGACTCAAACGTGAATATATATATGCTCGAAATACATAACTGATCTGTAAAAGTATCTAACCAAGTCCTATTTATTGTGATTTACTCAACCCTAACATCAAGGGAGTTGTTTGCCTACCACTGGTCTAAGACTTATGGGAAATGGTACTTGATAAACATTGCAAGAAATATTGAATAAATCGCTATTTTATGGCCATCCTACCCAGACTGAATGAGTGAAGCACAGAGAAGTAAGACTGGATTTTTAGCCATTTTTTTCTTTCTGTTCTATTTCTGCTCTCTAAACTTCGACACACTGAACAGCACTGAGGCATCGCTCCTGCTCTTAAAGACTCTGTCTGTGTTTTGGTCAATTAACATAAAGTATAATCAAATTTAAATCGTTAACTTCCAGATTATTCTCCCATTAATTCCCCTAATGTTATTAGTTTTTAATAAAGATGAGGGCTCTTAATGGGGCTTGATTATTTTGATGAAGTGCAGGAAAAGAGCAGTGACGGTGTGTGATAGTGATTCAGAGTTCCTGTTTTCAGCATCAGAGACCACCATCATGTTTATTCATGCCTCCTGCAGCGGCACTATTGTTTGCGAGTTGCCCGCTGCCTGGCAAAAATGAGACGCCTCAAAAATCGGCAGTGCAAGGGGAGGACTTGATTCTCAACCCTCATTAATAGTCAAAAGCAGTGGCACCATCTAATTATGAAACTCATCCATCAACTCTAACAAGGGCTGTCATCGATATTTAGTTGGGCATAAAAGCCGGCACGCTCTGCTTTATATGCTAAGCGAGACGCCACAAAGAATTTGCAAGTTCCCAATCTTGACACTAATGGCATTCCATAATTTGATGAATGATGTATTAAACCGAGGTGGGAACCTTGGAGAACTGGAGGAACGAGCTGGGAGATACAAACAAAAGTCAGTGGCTGTAATTTACTTGAGAAACTCTTAACCTATGCGAGAGGAGGAGGGAGGGGAAGGAGGCGGCGAACTATCACCTCGCCACCTCTGCTCGAGCTGCGCGGGGTCTCCGGTGTTAACGTGTTTTTCTGTGGCAAGCTGTCATTGGAATGCAAAGGCCAGTTCTGTCTCTTGTTAATTAACACCTCTTAATTATAATGAGTTGACTGATCAGCCATGCATATCAGTAGGAAGGGAGGAGAGGATGGATAAGAGTCGATGCTATCGGTTATTGCTCTTTGAACCACAATGCACAGCAGTTACGCTGCTGTATCTGTAACAAGCATTGTGAGCAAATACCCTGACGCAATTTTCTCTGCAGATAAACTTGTAATAAACCTCATAATAATGATTAGGACTTCTGTACACAACAAAAAGGATGAATCATTCAGAATGATGGGATTGATCCTCTCCATAGAGCATGGATCATTATTTGAAACGGCGGCTCTTTAACAGGCTTTCCAGCAACGTGCTCATTCATGTTTTCTTATTAACGGAAACTAAGATTTGTGTTTTCCACTGTGAGCTTTGTTCTCCTGGGTGGTGAGATAATATGCACCACCCACATGTGCGTGCTGAAATTCTTCCTTACAGGCCTGCGATTTTTTTCCACAAATGAAGCCATTATTTTGCCTGTATCAAATTTGGTAGTGTGAGGTTAATGGCTTCATTAGGCAGCAAATCGCCATCTTGGGCCTGTGTAATGCACTTTGCCTGGCCTGTCCTGGCTATATTTCATCGTTTGCCATGTATGAAAGTATTAAATTACAGGGAAACAAATTAGCCCAGCCTAACAACATGGAATGCTTTTATTGTAGAATGCGATTCAGAGCAACAATTTATAATAACAACTGGGTCTATGCTGATAATGTAGCACCCTGTGGGCAGCTGCCAGTGCTGATACGCGTCCGACACCTGAGAGAGGGAAAGGAAAAGACTCGTTGTCCTGCAGCTTGGTATTTCTAAGGCACAAGCACTTGGTGGAAAGCTCTTCAACTTTGTTTCCCGAGCTGACCATTAAACAGGAATGTACCCCTGAAGAAAAACCGAAACCGTAACAAGCACAGAGACTCCCTCCTGAACGCTATAAAAGGTGTTGACCTCTTGGAAGCTCCAACAAGGATTATTTTTGACCATTTAAAGCTACAAATTTTACAGTGAAGATGAGCTTGTTTATAAATATTTTCATATACATAAATGAAGCAGCAGAAATTAATTTTTTTCTGGCCGCCTGAACAAACTTGAACACAACATTTCTAAAAAATATAACACCTACATCGAGTTAGCAGTTGCATATTTACACATCCAGGGGATGGAGGGCAACAGCAGTCCAGTTCTCACCCTCCTTTCAGCTCTGTTTTTGTCTGGCCTTTTAGCTGCTAAATGCTCGATTATGATCACCAGCTAGTCGCTAAATTTGCGTGCTGTTTGGTGCTGGGCAGGTGGAGTAAGTAAGAAGAAGAAGAATCACAGTCACACATGACATGCACACACACGCCATGCAGTGGTGAAATTTTTCCTCCGCTTTTATCCCATCCTGGTAAGTTGTTCCTCCGTTGCAGACCAGGAGTGGTGGGCTGCCATCCGACTGGCGCCCAGGGACCCAGTTTTGCTTGTCGTCACCATTGGTCAGGTGGTGATCTTCATGCATGTTTTTAGAGGCATTTTATGGAGGATCCACCAGGTGAACATGAGGAGAACATGCAAACTCCACACAGAAAGGTGAGGGGCAGCAGGCACCGAAGGTGTGGTGGAGGACCACGCCCTCAGCACCCACAGCGCCCAAGGTGGGAATCGAACCCGGGACCTTCTAGCTGTGAGGCGACAGTGTTGCCACTGGTCCACCGTGCCACCAAGGAGGTTGAGACTGAACCATTTTCATGGCTAAAAAACGACTTAAAACTGAGGGGAACTGCAGAGTCTGGCGATGATCCCAGTGCCGCATTACACACATATAAAATACAGATCTGTGCAGCTTTCAGCCTCGAGTATTCCCAGTGTCATTCAAGTGCTCTGCACATTCAGTATACTCTAGTATCAAGACTAAAAGCACTCATTTTCAGAATGGGCCATTTCCATGCTGTTATCTTATATGAAAACATTGTGTCTTTATCACTGAGGCCTTCCTGGAAGCAGCCTTTACGTGTTGCAGCATGGTCACTCTTACATGTCCTGTAACCTAAGAAGACATGTGTCCTGGAGTGAAAGTACAATATTTCCCTCTGACATGCTTGGAATGGCAGAAAATATGAATACCAACACTAAAATACTGTCTCCTCTCACATTCTATTCATGCATTCTGCACATTCATCATGGAGCGCACGGCGTCGGCTCGGCACGGTGTGCAATCATTTCACAGTGCTTTAAAAACAATTATGATGCGGTCTCTGAAATATGGACATGAGCCCGTGATATGTCTCTGTGTAAATATGGCAGCCATGCTCTCAAAATGCACGGTTTAGCAGGCGATGCCTCACGGCTAACTCTGTGTGCAGCCGTGATGTTTAATTCATGCCCGTGTGTGTTTGACTGATTCCATTCCAGGTGAGTCTCCGACAACCGCCGTCACTATAATGGAGTTGGAGGGGGTTCTGTGGCAATAAAAATGATAATTAAATGACAGACAGAGGCCACATTGAGCAAATAACTGTAAAGCTGGCGGGATGAGTCAAGTGCCAAATGCTGCCTCAAGAGTCGAGCTTTCTTGAAGTTGTGATGTTATCTTAAATAACTGGAAAATCAGGAAATCAGAGACAAATACATCCTGGTGAAAGCCGTCTTGAATCAAGTCTGGTCAGGCTCTCAGTATTTATTAGTCTATTAGTCCCATGTTTAAGATCATGTAGATCAAGATCAAGTCCAATGCCTTGACCACACCGTTAATGAGAAAAAAAGTGAAGAGCACCCAGCTTGTTTGCTTGTTTGTCGTAAAAAACTACCCAGCAGTCCCGGCCTCCTTTTAGATGATTTGTAAAAACGTGGGTCGCACAAAAGGGTGATTTTAAACTGGTGTTAGAAAGACAAAATAAAGCTTTTGTGGCTTTCTTCACATTTCAATTCAATTCAATTCAATTCAATTTTATTTGTATAGCGCCAAATCACAACAGAAGTTGTCTCAGGACACTTTCCATATAGAGCTGGTACAGACCAAGCTCTTTTATCTACAAAGAAACCAACAATTCCCCCATGAGCAAGCACTTGGCGACAGTGGCGAGGAAAAACTTCCTTTTAACAGGCAGAAACCTCGAGCAGAACCAGACTCTGGGTGGGCGGCCATCTGCCTCGACCGGTTGGGTGAGAGAGGAAGAGCAAGAGAGGGAGAGTGAGACAGACAGACAGACAGACAGACAGACAGACAGACAGACAGACAGACAGACAGACAGAAAAGCAGTCAGAGAGAGAGAGAGAGAGACAGAGACAGAGAGACAGACACGCAGTCACAGTAACAGTGACAGTGGATGTAATAACAGCAGTAGCAGTTGCCGTGGATGTCAGGCAGGGCCAAGGCAGGAGACGCAGCTGAAATCCACAATCCAGATTCAGCCACTGTCCATGGGAACCTGCAAGACGACAAAGCACAGAGACTCCGGGGAAGGAGCTAAGTTAGTAACACGCCGTGGTAGGACATGAGAGCGTGCGGATGGAGAGGGACAGAAGGACGGAGGAGCTCGGTGTATCTTTGGATGTCCCCCGACAGTCTAATCCTATAGCAGCATAACTAGGGGCTGGTCCAGGACAAGCCTGAGCCAGCGCTAACTATAAGCTTTATCAAAAAGGAAAGTTTTAAGCCTACTCTTAAATGTAGAGACAGTGTCTGCCTCCCGGACAAAGACTGGAAGATGGTTCCACAGGAGAGGAGCTTGATAGCTAAATGCTCTGACTCCTGTTCTGCTTTTTGAGACTTTAGGAACCGTAAGTAGAAATGCATTCTGGGAACGCAGTGTTCGAGTAGGGCAATAAGGTACTATGAGCTCTTTAAGATAAGAAGGTGCTTGGCCATTTATGGCTTTGTAAGTAAGGAGGAGAATTTTAAACTCTATTCTAAACTTTACAGGGAGCCAGTGCAAAGTGGCGAGTATTGGAGAAATATGATCTCGCTTCCTGGTTTTTGTCAGAACACATGCTGCAGCGTTCTGGAGCAACTGGAGAATATTCAGCAACAAACAAACATTGACAAACAAGAACATATTCTGAAGGCATCCTACGTTTTTCTCTGAGCTGTGCTGCAATTTTCTTTTAATTTACTCAGGCAGCTGTGGGCCGAAAATTACTACCGCAACATGAGGGAAATATAAACTTAAAGACCAGGATAATTTTTCATCATTTAACACGAACATAAAAAACGTGCAGTGCTAATATTTACAGTTTATATGATTAAGTATCCAAAGAAAAGCTTATTTTGGTAGCGGGAACCAAAACAGTGACAGATGTGGAACTAATATTAAAATTTCCCTCAAGCGCCGTGATTACACAGAGTTGCAGAAGAAATGGTGTGCCTGCATTAACCGGCACTTAGTCACACGTCTCTTTTTTACCTTTTGGGTGATGTTCCACCTAAAATTACATTAATGCTCGCTGTACTTGACGGATAATTTCATTACATGTGATTAGAGATGTGAGGCTTCTAAGCTCCGCTGTGGTCTAAATGAGCGTAAATGTAAATGTATGAAGGAAATGATGTGGAAGCAACGCAAGACCAGAGCTGGGTTCGTGTGTGTTTGTGTGCATGTATTTCTCTGTTTTGTGTATGTGCAAGCCTGATTCCATAAAAAGCTGAGATGCTGTGTAAAACAAATAAAGGCTGAGCTCATGTGTTAATCTCCTTTATCCAATCATGTATTCACAAAGTGGCGAGCCTTTCCAGGACGCCCCTTTCATACCCAACCATGATACTCTCACCTGTTAGCAATGAGCCTGTTTACCTGTGAATGATCCAAACAGGTGTTTTTGGAGCGTTCCACATCTTTCCCAGTCTTTGAAACGTGTTGTTGCATCAGATTCAGAATAAGCAGATATTTACAAAAAAATCACTGAAGCTGACGAGGTCAAACATTAAACATATTGTCTTTGTGCTGTTTTCAATTGAGTTTATGTCAAAGAGGATTCGCATATGATCACACTCTGTCCCGACTTTTCTGGGCTCGGGGTTGTACATCAAGTTTGAACATTTCATGCTCTAATTCAGCGCGTCCCACAGTGTGGGGCATTGATGCGTTGCAGAGGGGGATTCACATGACCTGGAGGAAAAATGCAGCTAGAAACGGAAGTTGAATGAATCTTATTCATGAAGGAACACAAACCAAACAAAGAGCTCTGATGCTGGAAAGTGTGTCAAGATTCAGGTCAGCTACAGTTTTTCAGACAGAAAAACATCATGTGAAGCAAACAGTGATGTATTTAGTACTGTATTTAAGTACAAATTCAAGGCACTTGTGCTTTGTATTCCCATTTTATGCAGCTTAATGGCATACTCTCCTTGTCAGGTACATGTACAGTATTTTCATCGTGTGGTATTAGTACTTTTACTTAGGATCTGAATACTTCTGCCACTCGAATTACAAGATGGACTTAATTTTGATGTAGAAGAAAAGAACAAGTGAATGCTCATCAAGCAAATGTGCCAAAATATGACGAATCTTGTCTATGGAGTTCAGTTCAATACAGCAACAGGCCATCTAGTCTTTTTATGTCTAAAAACTCCAGTTCAAGCAAAAATATACTTGCATTCCACAACAGAAAGCAATCCAAAAAATTCAACTTCATAGCAGAAGTCATAACAGAGCCTGTCCACACTTTACACAGTCAGCTAATTCAATCATCCCACGTCACTGAGTCATACATGTAGTAAGAGAATAATATTCTGTCTTCCCATTTAATCCAATGTAAGATGCTCATCTGCACATGCACAAATATGCGCCTTGCAGCCGCTCACAGTGCACCATACGACCTGCCAGAAGTATGTGGAGCCTGTGGTGAGGTGAATGAATCTGATTCATGAAGGAGCGAATATGAAAGAATGAATCTCTGTTGGTAGACAGGGGCCTCATTTCTAAAACAGACTAAGGAACAATTTTAAAGCATGGCTGAAGCAGAAAACCATGTATAAGTCGTTATTTCTAGAGCTCACTTTGACCTGGAAATGATCGTATCTCTGAGCAAAGACTCGATCAAAGGGATTTTCCTGCTGGGATCCATACTTCACGCGAGCTTTATGAATGTCAACTGAATCATCAATTAAAGGTGTGAGGAATTAGTTTAATTTCTAATGTTGCAGTTATGTATGGCTCCTCTTTTTTCCCTTGCACTTTAAGGTCAGACCTTTTCTTCTTCTAATGAGCCACAGCTCTGTTTTTCTGCCTCACCTCGTTCACTGCAGCTACGTGTTTGGCTTTGTTTGCATGCCACTATTTAGTCCACCGTGTAATACGCGTTGCCTGGCTTCAGTCTCCTCTTCATCGCCATGATTCTCGTCTTCCAAAGAGCAAGCTCACCAACCCCATCACGCATAGTCTAAGGCTCATGATGGGGACCGTAGATGAACAATACTGAACTTCATGACGTGTGCAGGTAGATGATTAACGAGTGCTTCGTTTAGCTGTCTGAGCCCACGTTGTCACACTCATCCCTCTCCTTAGCCAAAGTTGCTACACTTGACTTGTGTGATTCGTGTCCCTGGCTCACAACAATGATCTCCTCTGAGGCCATGATATGACTGGAGACGAGAGATTACAGAGAAAAAGCTCAAATCGATGGATAATGAATACCAATCAATCACCGGCGGGGGGAAGGTGGGAGTATGTGGCGACAGAGAGAGCTCTCTTGGTCTCTGGCATCTGTTTGATTAATGCCTTGTCTCGCAGTGCGTGGTGACCGGGACTCCCATAATGCATCGCAGACCACTGTCTGGAGACTTAATTTTCTTCACCCTCAATCCCCGAAACCCTCTCCATCCTCTCGTAGCTTTGTGTGATGATGCCTCCCAGCTGACCGAGGCAGTAATGCCACCATTAATAGTGTTGCCATCGTGATTAATCACAAACCCAGACCCAGTCCAAGCTCTTTGTGCTGTCTGAAATTATGGATTTTTTGGGGGGTTCACTTTCTGTCGCCCTTGATGTGACTGACACTTGCATACCACCTGTGCACTTTACTTCAGAGCCGTAAACCAAGCGGTTTCCGAACAGTGCTGCAGTATTGTGGCTGCATGACGTCCGTGTGGCGGTGCAGCTCCTGCAGGTGACACATGAGTTTAACAAATGAGATGAGGTGCAAAATGACAGATAAGAAGAAACTTAATTGGATCCCTGTGGGGAATTAGACCACCGCAGCAGCAGCGGTAATAGGATTCAGCAGGGGAAAAGGCCAAGATAAGGAAAGTGCACCGCTGAATTTAAATAAACAATAAAAAATTCATGGAACAATAAATACATTAAATGTATCCAGCTGTTTGGAATACTCATCTCTTACATGACATAAAAATGTATGAATTATAGTCAATAAACAGTTTTAATTGGTGCATAAAAGTCAGATTGTGGGTTGAATCGATCAGCTGGCGAGAAGGAACAAAAACCATCACCTCACGGTTGTTTTCCACCAGCACAAGAGCAACTGCTTCTTTAAATGATAACTACCATTTAACGAGATTTGACATCTTCTCGACTAATCGATTAACTGACGGGCAGAAAACGATGACTTTTCTTTGGGTTTGGGTGGCTGGTTTTGGGAAATAAAGCAACGTGAAGACGTCACATTGGGTTGAATGATGTCCAACATTTTATCGTATTTTCTGATGTTTTACAGACAAAACCATTTATCATTATAGAATTATCATAGTATTAGTATTATTGTTAGTAGTATTCTAGTATTTTATTTATGACTTGATGGAGAAGGTTTCTGTGTAGACAGTTGCTATTTATTGTAGTATAATACACATAGTTTACATATTTACATGTACACATTTCATAGTTTTTTTTATTTATGTTCATATATTGTTGTATAATGTACATATTTTTTTTATATATTTCTTACATATTCTTTAAGATACTTCTTATTTCAGCTCCTATTGCTATTGCAGCTGACCCAATTTCCCCTCGCAGACCAATATTAAGTATGAAGTATTCAGACTGTTTCCAATCGGTTAATCGAGAAAACCATTCATAGGTTATTCAGATATAAAGATAATTGTTATTTACAGCCCTGACTTTGTCACTCACATTCTATATTTCATCTTTGTTGACTTTCTTTACAGCTGTTTTTGGCATTTGTATTTGTGACAAATTATTTTAGCGTGCACGATATCTAAATCTCACAGAAAACACACCTCAGGCTTTGGGAGTTTTCATAACCTCAATTTCTTTTTATTCAGATAAGAGAACAAACATTTCGGAAATGCTGCTTTTGTACTTCACTCCAGACTAGTCTAATCAATAATGGCAGCATTCACTGTCAAAACAAGCTCCTGGACTTATTTTGGGGCTCAAGGGAAATTAGTTTCAACTATCTTTGGAGAAAAAATTAAGTTTTAGCCTTGAGCTTAAAATGGCTGAATATAAAATTATTGAAATTGGGAGTATAGATCTTTGCAAGTGGTCTTTATTGCCTTCCCTCTGCTCCTCAGAGGCCACAACAAGTGCACACAAGCAAAGCCTGGATTAGCGGGTAATGGCTGGCATCAATATGACTGTAATGTCATTTCGTGATGCATCCTGGTCGTTACCGGCTCGGCAAAGAGTGGTCCTCGGCTCGCTGTAATGACTGGGATGTCAGGGAAACAAATGTTATTACGCAGCACTATTAAATATAGCTGTTATTTCTGTGACAGAAGTGGGAGAAGAGAGCAGTCAGCTGATTTCTAATCTGTTTCTTTCAGTCAGATGAAAGCGCGCCGCTCGCTGTGCGTCTTCAGCCGCGCAGAAACATTTGACTTCTGTGAAGAAACAGTCGCTTTCTTTGGATTTTTATTGAAGCCGGATTGATTCATTCTTCAGCTGTCACAAAAATGGAGCTGAATATGATTCAATACTGCGTGTGGCATGCAGACCCACTCTGATCTGAAAAAGAAAAAAAGAAAAAAGTCATTATTAGCTGTGGGGGTAGCGGCTCTTTGTTAGGAACGACTGTGGGAGATGAAGCTGACTGTGGGTTTGCAGTAAATCGCAGATCTCACTGCATGAACTCGCTCCTCTGAAAACATCTAAGAGTAATTTTAAGTACTGCAGCAAAATCAGCCTGTATTTGTTTTTATTAGCCACTTGGGTGTAATGCTTTATAATGGTGCTTGAACTAAAAATTTCTGCATCAGCCCTTTCTCACTTCCCTCTCTTTTTACTGTTTTAATGCCGAATAACGAACACGTGTTTCCTTTTTTTATGCGAGTAAGAATAAAAACTAGTTTCTGGATCAGGATCCATGTTCTGAACTAGTTAAGAGAATGAGGAGAAATTCACTATTAGAATACAGGATGTGTCTGAGCCGCAGAGAAACACCGAGCATCTTGTGATTTCAAGACAATCCTTCAGTTTTTTGTTTTGGTCTTAGGAGGAAAAAAAAAACTCTCATTAGTGCAGACAGGACGCACACAACAGTGGTGACGCGGCTTGCTTAGCAAACAGAGCAAATCTAGTTATATCAAAGAGGACAAGGTCACAAGTAGAGGTGTGCGTGGCTCTTCTTAGCTATTTAGTCCAAACTACAGAATCCAGTCTCCAACTTATCAAGAATTTGAGACAGCCCAAGGTCGACTAGACAGTCTGAACCTCCTCACATGCTCGGCAGTGAATGCAAAAGCCAGTAAGTTAACCATGACAATGCAGAAATATATAAAAGTAACTTTTCTCCCACACTGATGTCTCTTTAAATGTTCAGACTTAACTTCACCTCAGCTTTTGTGCTCATACAATCTGCACAAATGTAGTCCAGTCTGCAGAAAAACACCACCTCCTCCTCTCACTTCAGAAAAAGAATGGCTGTTAACTGGAGGTTAAGGACGGCATATTTTATTCAAATAAGTCCAAAGATCTTCATCAGTGTCATCATTTGAGTATGCATCTTAATGTACGTACCTGAATTCCTAATTTATTTCATTTTCTGCTTTATTTTATATTCTGTATGGCTGAAATGATCCTGCTTTTATTTGTCCCGAGCTGTCCGCAGTGCGAACAGTACTCAGAGAGCCTTCAGATGGTCAGGCTGCACAGCTCCCCGCCACTGTCATTCATTATGTGTGCTGCTTTTACTGCCTTTTAAAAATTGTCTCACAACTTGTTATTAACATGGACACCGTCTCCCTGGGAGCTCCGGAGGATTTAGGGTAATGAGGGAAATTGGCCGGCAGCGTCCTCCAGCTCCGCTCATCCTCCATCAGTGCTGCTCAAGATGTCTGGCTCTCTGTGTAATGAGAAATTTAGCAGTGAAGCGAGAGCAACGTCTCAATCTGTCCTTCTCTGCACTGTTATGTCAACATCACCGTGGACACAGGCGGACGAGCATGTTTTTTTCCCGTGCTCCATGTGTCAACTATATATGATATGTGCTGCCATCCAGATGTACAGTAAACCGTGCTGGAGGCATAATATCCTTGTAACCATGATTCAAACAGGCACGCTGATTAAAAACTGTTGTTATTTATTGCCTGTAGCAGGTGTGGTCGCACAGAGAGGTGTTATTGTCACACATGGGGTTTCTCTGGTGGCTCCACTGACCAGCTGGATGTTGAATCTCTTTCGCATCTGTGGGAGGGAAAGAGAAACTTTGTGTCCTGATGATGACTTCTAAATGCACGATGCTGTCCTTCACATCGAAAATGACTTCCTGAAAGAAAAAAGAGAAATAGAAATAAAACATTCTCTTTCAATATTCTGACATATTTCGCTGCCAGAACAAAAACTGGGCTGTAAACAACACATCTACGGCCAGTATCCTCCTCCAAACAGATTCTTTCAAGTCAGGAAAAGCTGTGTACTTGTGTTGAATGAAGAGAGGACACATTGATCAGTGTAGACCTTGTGTTTAAGGACACTATCCTGTAAATAAACAGACATGTTTGATCCACACAACTTGCAAAATCCATTATCATTCATGTGTTAATCAATAACTTGCAAACACACTCTGAGCCAGTAATCGGTCACTGATTCGAAATCTGTGGAGAGAATTGTATAAGTGAAAATGTGACTCATAAGTCTGTGCTGAAAGTTTTGGATCTTTTATGCAAATTTAGGCAGTAGAAACATTCGTCAATGTATAGGTGATAGCTTATTGTGCGCTGATGGCTTTAATGAGAATTGTGCTGTTTAGCAGTTGACTTGACTGCTGAGGGTGAAAACATCCATCCATTATCTATACCGCCGATCCCTTTCGGGGTTGCGGGGGGCTGGAGCCTATCCCAGCTACAATGGGCGAGAGGTGGGGTACACCCTGAACCGGTCACCAGACAAACACACATTCACACTCACACTCACACCTACGGACAATTTAGAGTCATCAATTAACCTAATGAGCATGTTTTTGGTCTGTGGGAGGAAGCCGGATTACCCGGAGAGAACCCACGCATGCACGGGAAGAACATGCAAACTTCACACAGAAAGGCCCCGCCTGACCCGGGGATCGAACCGGCAACCTTCTTGCTGTGAGGCACGCGCACTACCTCCTGCGCCACCATGCAGCCCGAGGGTGAAAACAACAACAAAAAAAAAGCTAATTTGTCTCCAGGATGTTGCCAAGCCAAGAAAAACATGCATACATATAACCAAGACTTAACGTTTTTCTGCGGATTAAAGAAACGAAACAAACGAGGTATGACATGTTGATTTGTGCTTTAAAAGATTTAGGTCCCTTTAGACTAAAGGTGTGCTGGTATAATGGTTCTACCAATACATTTAATTCCTCTCATTACCTTTTTTTAAGACGGCACTGTGAACACAGCACAGTGCTCCTGACTTCATTAGCGCTTTTGATTTGCCACAAGGAAGCTCCTTCTATACTGGTCAAACAGAGCAACAAGGCTTGTTGTTTTTCTAGAACTGGCCGCTGTGTCCACAGCTCGCTGTGCTAACATTAGCTAATCGACCTACAGAATTACAGTTTATGGGTGCTGAGCGGTGACGTTAGCTGGGGGAGGGAGTCTTCAGTCATGGCTGACTCGTTGCCTCAAGAAGGTGCACATTATGTTCTCTCGATGTGCCTGAGTCGGTATCCAAAGCCATTATGTTCTACCCTTTATAAATGCTTTCTATCAGTCAACAGAAATGGTGGATGCAATCTAAGAGACAGAGACACACACCGCTCCCTATGATTCCCAGTCAGCCGTCCTCAATTTTTAACAACCAACCGGCACTCGTTTATGGTGCTCCGATGAATTCTTCCTAAAAGTCTGACAAAAATGCAATATATTGCTGACTATTCAGTGAATTTTGTTTAATTAAATCCGTTTAATTATCTGTGACATTGTTGTCCACAAAATATCAGCGTTAGCTAAACAGCTGCTAGCTGTAGCTTTGTTTTGAATGGACAGATAGGAGAGTGGTGTTAATTGTCCCATCTAACCTCAGCAAGAAAACAGATGAGCATATTTCCAAAAACGTCAGATTATTCCTTTAGCAAGTGGTCGGAGGCACAGTCCTCATTCTGCACGACGAGCTTTTGAATTTGACCTCCAGACGCAGACGTTTGGGGGTTTGCTCATATATGGAAGCGCAGTGTTGCCTAATAACTTCATTAAAAACTGTCTATAAAATTCTGTGGTTATTTTAATCACACTGCAATGTGATCTACATACCGACAAAACTAAATCTCACAGTGCAGCACGTCTTTGTGCTAAACACAACCTTCAGCGTGATTCGGATGTTATATCATTACGTGAGAGTTCTAGTTGATTAATCTTGTGTCTGAGCAACCATGAACCATGTTTTTTTTTTTCTTTTTTCTTACCACAAGCCTCTGTTCCTTGCTTTCCTCATTATCAAACACTTTCTGCTGGCAACGCTAACTACAGTGCTCGTCAAGCACCAGGCTGAATCTGGGTTAACTCAAATCACAGAGATGAATACCCATGTTCCCAATAACAAACCTTACTCCCCTTGTTAACGTACCTCACGATTTACATATGGCCCACCACTCATTAATCATAATGAAACACAAATATTCCCAACAGTTTCACATCTCTCCTCAGCAATCTATCCTCATTTGTTTTCTCTCACTTAATAAAGATACTAGATGTTCGCCGCTAGGATCTGTTTTGCGTGGTGACATTTTTAAATACGTAGCGCCTGAAAAGATGATTTTCTCACCTTTAGAAACTTCTGCTTCCTGATGCAGAAAGTCAGGGTCTGCAATGGTTACGAGGCTTCAAAAGAGGGAGAAAATGAGGAAGAAAAAAGAGAAATGCATCATTAGGATTTCCTTACACTGTCTGCACTGCTAATTACATACGGTAAGAAACCTCTGAGGAGGATGAGGTGTTGCTTTATGTCAAAAACCTTGGTGGTCGTTTTTCTCTCTGCCTCTTTGTTGATGATGTGGATAATGAGCCACCTGTCTTACTGGAGTCCTGCAATATTTCACTCAGTATTTCATCTGCCGACGCGCAGGGAATAAAATGCTCAGTGTGGTATGAAAGGAGTGGCAGATTCTTGGCTCGGTTGCTCCACCTGCACGGTGCACATTTTTATCTGTTTTTGCAAATTGTCTGCACCCTATTTTTCTAATCTCCAGACATTCTCTGGGAGCACTGAAGCTTAAATCTTTAATGTTTTTCAATAATTAGCATTATTATACCCACCTGCTTGGAGATCTACCCATAGTAGTGACGTAATACATGCATTTGCTCCCTCCATAATCTGCTACTGAGAAATGAAATGAGGTTTTTCAGGTTAGTTCTGCGTTTCAGTAACACTTGCGTTGATGTGCTGGCTCATGACATTTTCACTGCATAGCAACAAAGAAAAAGTAAAACAACTGAGGAAGCGTGACCGAGGATGCACCATCATGTGGGTGTTGCTGGATGGCACAGTTTAGGTTTGAGTAGGAACAAGGCTTCATGGCTTCGAAGAGCTACCAGTAACAGTCGATATGTGCAATTATAAACCACATACTGCTCTGTTTACAGAGGAGTCCACAGCCATGCAGCCCTGTAAGGCTCATGCACAGTGATGCTCTGATCTAAATGCTACCACTAGCATGCTAACAATGATAATGCATGTTGATATTTACAATGTTGACCACGTTCACTTATCTTAGTTTGTCATGACTGTATGCTAACATTCGTTACTTAGCACGCAAGACAAAGTATGGCTCATGGTTGTTAGCTGTTAGCAGGTGCATGCTAATCAAAGTATTGGACATTTTGTTTTGACCTGATGATGGCGCTAGAAGAAAAGTCAGGGGTTCATCAAAGTTTTTTTGTTTTAATTTATCCTCGAGAGACCTTGGATATCAGCAGCAAGATATTTTACTCTGAACCATAAATGTCATCCTCATGGTGGTGCTCGAGGAAAGGTCAGGGGATCACCGCCGTTATTAGAATTCATCCTGTGGTGATCACGAATGTACAAAATTTCATGGCAATCCATCAGTTTTTGAGACATTTCAGTATTGACCAAAGTAATGGGCTGATTTATTGTATTACTCTAAATGATTTGCAGCGGCAATGTCTCATGGTGCAGATGACCATGTTCAAATTGAAAGACATAATGCATATTGAGTATAGTTAGTAAAAAAGTTTCACATTTTTAATAGGAAGACAATTTACTTGCAAGTTGTTGTGCACACATGTTTGTCTGCCTTCCCTCCACCCGCAGTGGCTCCTGCTATGCAAAATGCAAATGTGAACTTTGCAGACAGACCAACTTTGATGCCCAGGTCTCCTTGGTTAGCTGAGAAGGAACAAAAGGATCAGCCGGTGTGCCTTCATGTCTCGGTGCCTATTTGTGGTTTCAGTGGGTGGTTAACAAGGGTGCTGTGTTGACTGCATCTGCAGATAACACAAAGGTGGTCACGCTAACTCTCTGGGTCAGTGCATAGCACTTTGAATAAAGTCCACAAGTGGAGGACTTCTTGGATTTTCTTTCAAGAACAGAAATGTGAACCTTTAAGCGCTACAGGCCAAAGTGGCATCTGGAGATAACAGCGTTGTTGAGTTGGTCAGTCAGTTCAAAACCATAGACCATAAGTGTTCCAAGAAAACAATTTACTTTCTATGAGTTATTTACAAATGTGTTTATTTTGCAGTTGCAAATATGCTATTTCAAAATCTACTTTATTAGCTCCTTAAAGCAGCTATAATCAATATTTTTACAATGTGTCAAATGATGTTTCTCTGCAACTGCTGGATGTGCAAAAACGCATGTTTGCTCAGATGTTGCAATGAAGTGATGATGTGTCACGCAAAGGTAAAAAACAAACAAACAAACAAACAAAAAAGGGCTATTGCAGGTGTAACAGGAGAGGTGCAGTAGTGTTTGCTACAGCGTGAAATGACTGTGGGTTTTTGAGGTCTGTCACTCGCTCACTTTACAGAACAGATATGCTTCTGTCTGATCAAATGTAATGAAACTCACAAACTCACAGACAAGAGATGCTGAACTGGCGTGCAGTACTACCTGACCCCCTGCGGTCTTTCATGCCCAAAGTCTGTTTTTTTTAGTATTTTTTCCTCTGGCAGGCTTAATGGAGCATCATCCTGTAGGCAGCTGCTCAAACCACACACTTCTCCAGCAGCCTATGTGTTGGGAATTTACATCTACCATGACTGATCAAGCCTCCTAATTTCACCATGAGCTTTCTGTTTTAATATAGAAATTTAGATCCACGGTGGGTGGGAAGAAATTCAATGAGAAGCCTACCTGAAAGCTATTTCTGTCAAGCAGACTCTCTGACGTTCTTCGACTCCTGGCCTGGTAGAAGAAAAGTTTGAAGAAAAGTGTATCTGGCTGCTTTTGGAGGTGGTGTGGATTGTTTGGATGGATGCTTCACTTGTACTTTCAGTGATGTAGCATCTAATATGAATTCCCAGTCAGTCTTGTTTTCTGTTTATCTATCGCTGAAGAAGTCTCATCTTTCATATGGGAGAGAAAGATCAACAGGAAGTGACAGAGTTTGATGGAAATATCAAAAGACATGACAACATGATTCAAAAATGCCCAGAAACTGAAGTCATGTAAAAATGTATGTGCTCAGACTTATTCAGTTTGTTGCTTGAGTGATTGTCATTCAAAACTTCCTTTAAGCCGGGGGAAATGTTTTACTTCTGATAGTTATGACCCATTTATGCCTAATGGGGTCAAGAACATGGCTTATTTATATCCCAAAATGCCATATACTTAAATATTTCACTTAAACCAAACTGTGATACAAAACCCAACATTTTCTTTTGGGAACAATGTAATAGGACGAGGACTGCAGTGCCTTAGGAATTGGGTGAAAAATGGAGAAAACAAGACAAAACAAAAAAATATTGTTTTGCTTGCCTCGCTCTCATTACCACCACTGTGGTGCCCTTGAGCCAGGCTCATAATCCCCATCTGCCCCGATGGAACTCCTCGGCAGCAGAGCAGACTGTCAGCAAGGCTCTCTGGTTAAACAAAGTTAAAAAAAAAAAAAAAGATTTTAACTCTTCCTGTTCCTTGTATAAGATGCTTTGTGTAACTGACCTGGTTGCAAATTTGATTAGAAGGAGTTCGTTGTCACCTATTGCCACAGCTGTACAGTGACTGACACTGCACGCTATCACGCCTTGTTTAATAATCCATCTTCACCTTGCGAGAGCAGACCGTATTGTGCATTTGCATGATGAAACAATGCAGCACACTTCTTCTCTGAAATAATTGTAATGTGATCATGAGCTGTGATGCAGCGCGTGTTATTAAAGAATAGCTCACTGTATGAACTGCATGTGTCACAGACTGTATGGGTGGAGGAATGTGGGGGTGAGTGGTGATATGGTTTCATTTTCACCCACAAAAAGTAATTTTGGCACCTTGGTTCTACTGTCTCCAACCCCTGTTGTCTGCGTACAGTGTATGTAGCAGTAGCAGTACCATATTACATGTACAGTAAAGCAAAAGGCATGTTCCTCTTTTAAAATGATTTTTTTCAGGGGAGAAAAAAACACCAATAGCTGCATTTTCACTGTGGATTGTGATTGTGAGCTCTTCGGGCTGGCTAAATAAAGACTTGATTCATTGATATTCCTCAATGATATAAGTTTGTAGAGGTCAATGGGGAAATTAGACGGCCAATTTAAACCATCAAAGTGAATTTAAGACATTCAGTATCTCCCTGCCTTTGATAAGAGTGCTTAAAAATCAACTCACTGTGCGGCATCACTAGTTTGCGTCTAGCTGGATGGATTTGTTGCACGTCACACCCACACAGAAGGGGATTTGTTCATTTTTAACAGGCGATGCCCCTAACCCAAAGCCTAAGCCTAACAACTAACGCTGATCTTATAGCAAAAACTACGTCTGCAGTCCTCCATCCATCCATCCCTCCATCCCTCCATCCATTGTCTATGCCCGCCTATCCCTTTCAGGGATGTGGGGGGGGCTGAAGCCTATCCCAGCTGTCATTGGGCGAGAGGCGGGGTACACTCTGGACCGATCGCAATGTGTCTGAAGTCCCGTTGACCCGAAAATATTTCAGTATAGTGGGAGTGTACATTCAGCAGCATGGACGCTACTCAATGATTCCTAGCTTGAGTACCACTTGAATAATACTTGAATATACTTGAAGTGTAAAGACTTCAAGTGCTAAATTGGCTTTTTACAAACTTTAAAATCAGGATTCATCAACATTTAAAACACACTTGCAGTACAATTGTATTATATCACCAAAGTGTTGCAAATATATTTAAATACACTTAAAATGAACTGAAATTAAAGTACAATTTCATTAAAATTGCTAATAGTGTATTATGACGGATGTGAAAATACGTGTACTTTCCATAAGTACATTTTATTACTATTAAAAGTATTTGTAGTTTAGTACACTTTTTGAAAGTACACTTAAATACATTTTACGATACTAATACAATCAAGTACTTTCTTTTTTTTTTTTTTACCACTTTAAGTATTGTAGAATAAATAACATCTTAATATAACATCTCTTTAGAAGTACACTTTTCAGACGTATGCATCAAACATACTTTAAATGAAGCACAAAAAGTTAAGGTGCACTTGTGACTTTTCTATACTTAAATTCTACTTTTAATACACTAAAGTTCCTGTTGATGAACTTGAGATATTATAGAGGAAAAAGTTGCAACTACAAATCCGTCTGCTGCTTCAGCACCACGGACAGCGCCGCGTCAGACTGAGAGCCGATATTCCAGAGTCATGGTCGAGGACACAGAGTTGTTTCATATTTTCCTGATGTCTGCGATGACAGAGATCCAGTTTCAGACTGTTTTAGTGAAACAGTTTTCAGTAGAATAATCTGAGGCACAGGTACAGACTATGGTGCTTTTTCATTTGGGCAATCTTGGAAGTAACCAGCGGTTTTATGAGTAGGGAGGCTTGCTCAGTGAATCTGTTATCTCAGTACTGAAAAGAAGGAATGAATAATGTGGTTCAAACCCATTTCAGTGAATGTCATAGAGGGCAATGAAATTATTGACCTGGAATAGGGGAGCAACGTTATTGTGCATCTCAAAAAGTTGAAACTTCACCTTGCAGAATCACTGCACGGATTTGTTGAATGAAATGTATGCTCACACTATTTGCTGAGTCATGTTCTATCTGAGGAAAGTCACAAAGCTGAAGCACACCTGTCTGTATCAGCCTGGGCCACGGCAGCCAGCGGCATAGCACACAGGTGTCACAGGTAACATGAACAATGACTTCAGCCATCAGTCACTTGTGATATTGCTGCTGTGACAATTGTTTTGGCAATTCACAATTAGAGCAGCAGTCTAAATTTGTTTGTGCTGTGAGTTTGTGAGTGCTAATTACTGCAAAGGTTAACACCAAATAATAGCTTAATTTCTACAAAATGAACAGACAGTTAAGGGCATTGCAAGTTATTTATGAAAACAGTGCTCATGCATTTGTGACAATCTGGACTAGATTATCATGTGACATCGTGTGCTTGATCTTTGAGTTTTGTATTGTTTGCCATTATGTAGCCGAATACATTTCATGCATGCATGCAATGGAAACTGCAGGAAGTGGTAACACGGCTCGGTTTAGATATTGTACACAAACTCCCAAAGCATTATGAGGATAAATGTTTGGTGAGTTTAGAGTATACTTTAGAGTTTTATCATGCGGTGCTGAAATGGGACACACACTTTGTTCCCATCTCTCAAAATGTCTGTCAAAGTGAGTCATTTTAAGACTTGGCTAGCAGAGCTTGTTAGATATCTGCACCTTTGTGATCAATCAAACAGCTTCTAAATCCTCCCTTTCCCTCAGCTGCCTCACTCACTCTTTCACTGGGGCCATTGTTTTTTGTTCTTTGAGTTTGTGTCAGCGCCATTTCTGGCTCCCCCAAGGTTACTGTTGCCTTTTTAATCTCAGTGTGCCCCCACCGGTATGCTGTGCAGAAATACAAACAATAGGAAGCCGTAGCGTTCAACTGTGTTTCTGTTTTGCGCACACATTTGACTTTGTTTTGAGTATAAAGCTGCCTTTAAGCCACAGTGCCCAAAAAAAGCATACTGCAAATACTTTGCTAGTGTCTCTGGAGTGCTGTGGACCTGGTCCAAAAGTTACATGTAGGCAGAAATGAATTATTATTATTTACATTGCATTGATTTGACAGATGCAAAGTGAGGCATAATAAGTGCCTTTTACAGTTCTTCTGCTGGAAGAGATAGATGTCATCAAAAACTGCTTCTCTGTGTGTGTTCACTGCTGCAGGAAATGAGACATTAGTAGGTGCTACACTGGTGTGACGAAGTGCCAGTCTGAAAATGGGGGCTGGAGGATAAGCAGTGACTGTCATGACTCCACCAGCGTGGGGTCAGGAGGGACAAGAGATGAGCGACCGCAGGGTCGTCCGAGAGACAGGGGGCACATTCATGTGGATAATGGGGGTTTGAACATGCTAATGCCGGGTTCAGACTATATGATAGTAGCGTGAGCAGGCAGATGAAAGGCGTTGGGAATGACAATGTGTCACAGGGCTCATTTCCACTGTGAAGTACAACTCAACTCCACCAGGTACCTTTTCTTATCATCATAGTGATGCTGCATGAAACTGCTGTGACATCATCTCCAATGAAACACAGACGCAGTGGAGGATATCAGAGAAATGGTGTTCTTGGCTGTTAAGTCACAGCAAGGAGACAAACTTTGTTTGAGAAAAGGCTGAAAGCAGCAAGACAAAAGACTGCTGCGAATAATAAGAGCGTTTGGGAAATCCTACATCAGAGCGCAGATGACGAGCCGACTCTGGTTGTGACGATTCTCCCTGGACGATCAGTGGTCTGCAGCGTTTCACCTCAGCTTTAGAGAAAGAAGCAACTCCTTTCACCACCATATAAGCTAGTGCAAAGTCCTGAACTGGAACTGCAGTGAGAGACCAGAGTAACATGGAGGTCTGGATCTGTGGTAGAACTTTGGGTGGTTGAACACCAGGCAGACAGCAGCATTTTGGACTAGCTGCAGATGCAGAGTGACCGTTGGCCACAGGCACCTGGATGAGCTCCTTGACCTTGACAGAAAAAAGCGGTTCCTCCTGATGTTATACAGGAGATATCTACAGGGGTGGGCTACTGCTATGATAGTTGGCAGCATCGCTAATGGCGACGGCAATGATCGATTTCCTCCCCTGAAGGAGCTCAGTCTTGTCCAAGTTGAGATTTAGGGAAAGCTAAAGATTAGTATGAGACTGCATTAGTTGATTGGCATCAGCTCCTTCATTCATGCCTCACAGTCACTGCCTAATTCATCGGCTGTTTGGCCACCAGCTCACAAGCACAACATACAATAATAATCATGCCAGCGCACAACATGGCCACTCTAACCACACGTGTGCCAGCGCTGTTTGCTGCCACAGCTCCATCCCAGCTTCCTCGTGTGTCGAGCTTTTGGGATTATTGATTCAACTAATCTTCTATTTACATGTATGTGTTTAGAAAAGGGGGCTTTGTAGTCCCATGAGAGTTGTTGGTGCTCACACTTTAAAACAGCAGAGCATTTTTTCTGTCTGTAGCAGCATCTTTTATAAATGGTCGCTTGTTTGAAGCTTTTCATAGGTACGCGCGATAAGAACAATGATTCATCCAAGTTAGCAGTGTAAATGGAGGTCATCTCATCAATGTCCACCCATTCAGGTACGTATCACCGACAAGAAATTCAGAGTTTCCAATGGGTTTGACCTGAAATACTGTAGGACCAGCATAAAGAGGAATTTCAGGCTGTGGCATCAAAGCCAGGACCTTCTGCTAGTAATGTAACTCATAACATAGAAGCAGATGATTTAAGTGTATAGTTGCAGCAGCTAAAAATAAGTTCTGGTTTAACAGGATACTCTGAGATGCAAATGTAAACAAATGGGTTGCCCAAACACTAAAAATGTAACTGGTGATGACAAGAAATCGTGTTTTATATTTTACAGTTTCAATCTTTAAGTCAAACGGTTCAGTATCCACAGGGTGTGAGTACACCTTCAGAGAGATTTGAGGAGATGCTACACAGATATTCTGCTACTTGATGATGCAGTGACTGTGTAAACGTAGAGTACACGTCCACGAGTTTTCTAACTGGCCTTTTTAATTTGAAAATATTTTATTCTCATGCATCACTGAAAAACATTAAGCACTTGCGAATGCAGTAAATTGCAAAACCGCCTTTGAAATTCTGCTTTTTACCGTTTTGGCTGAGGTTAGTTTGACTGTGTGAAGTGGTTACGCAACGACCCAACTGCTTTTGAGGAGCCCCTCTTGTCCCCTGTGATATTGTTCTCAGCCACTGTTAAATGTTTTTAAGAGCAGGAGGCTTGTCCTTGACTTGGTTTGTGGCTGAGTGAAAGGCACCTTTGCCCTGTTTGCCAATGAATGTGGATACTATCACAACAAGCTAGAGATAGAACTGTCTCTTTACAGTGACTTGGTGAAGTTAGTGTGTTTTTGTTATTATCCAGGGCAAAGTTTGTTGCATTCTACCTCATTTCTTTCCCTATTTGTTTGTTCGCTTACTGCTGTTCAAACCAGTTGAAAGGAGCCATGAGACTGAATTCTGCGCAGTGTGAAGTCACTAAACTAATTAAGCAAAGTAGTAAAATAGCCCGTATCAATCAAAGACATTTTAAAACCAGTTGGAAGTTAGACTGATCAGAGGAAAAAAGGAAAATGATTTGTTTTTCTCTCCTTTTCTTCTCTATTCGTCAACCCTGTATGGGGCAGCGCCCTACTAGGAGGAAAAATCATTACCTCTCACTTTGAGGCTCCCTCTTTCTCTCTTTGTGCTGCACACATAATGTTTGGAGCTACCTTCCTGCGCTCTGGACCTTATGCTTGCTTATGTACTGTAAGTAAAAGAACAAAAAGCCTGTGAAGCCATATCGCTTTGTGCCCCCAACGCACTTCAAAAGCTCCCCGTTGTGCACTCGATCCCCCATTCATCATGCTTAGATCAAAAAATACCCTAACTTTTTCATGGCGATGCCACGGGAAGGAGAAGATAGAGTAAAGTCATGGCTGGGTTGCAAATGATGAGGGAGTGTGTGAGTAAGATAGAGAAAGAAACAGAGGGAGAAACAAATATGATTGATTGCAGGAGTATTACATGAGTAGTGTGCAATGCCACCCTCTGTGGTTTTGATCTGCTGCAAGTTGGAAGTGAAACCTACTGTATGCGCCTCCCGGAGTTCACAGGCATATTTGCCTTTTGTTGCACCAATGAGAGAGTGAAGGGATGATGAGAGAGACAGACAGAGAAACAGAGAGCGTCTGAATGACACAGACAAAGGCACAGACAGACAGCGAGAACGTCTCTGTGTCGGGATTTCAAGATGGATGCGAAAACGAAGATGTCACCGGGTGTCACCGTGCACGTCGCTGCAACATGTGCAATTAAAGTGATTTGTGTGTCTGTCAGCAGACATTTTCACCACGCAGGTCTTTAAACGTCTCTGCAAAGGATGTTTATGTTGCTAACAGTCAGAGCACGCTGGCATCGCTCACACATACTGTACATATTGTATTTACTGAATGTGTTTTGTTCATGCGATCCATCCATGTCTTCATGGCTCCTCACTTGGTGTGACATTCCTCATGTTGCAGTAATGAACGATAGCTACAAGAGCTACTCAAACTGCAATAACATACTGCTCGCAATAGCAACTGCTATAAATTATCAGGTTTGTGACACCAGCACAGCGACAGTGTGCAGTGTCACCATGGAGCCTCTCCAGCGGGCTTGCATGTGAAGAGACGTGTGCAAGCATGTGCAACACTTAAAGAACGTATCAATGTCATTGCAGCATTTGTCATTATTTATTAATGTGTCCTCTGTACATGTGGACTTTGAAAATGCAGTATATGCTCTAATAAAGGTTACACTTTTAAAGCGATGCTGTGAGAATATTTGCAGAATAAATGATTAAAAAGAAAACGTGTAATTTGGATACTGTACATAGCAACAATCCTTTAGAGTGAAGCACCAACTGACGCCAGCCTTACTCTTGCTGCTGTTTTGATGAAAAGCAGTATTATCAGTGATATTATCTTACTTTTTAAAACAGTATTTCTGCTGCCAGTGTATAGTGGAAAGTATCAAAGGGGTGGAAATGAGTCTCCCCTCTCCTTTTCTCTCCTCTCCTGCAGAGGGTGCCGTGGTTCTGCTCATTTCGCCGTCATCGCTTCTGTTAGTTGCACAGTAATTGTGCGGTGGCTCAGTGAAAGATGATGCACTGCTGTGGCTGTAATGATGCAATGCACACTTGTTACATAAAAGGATTTTTCGTTTTAGACAAAAAAACAAAAAACAAAACAATCATGCAAATTTAAAAATCATACAGTATGTAACAAGATTTTGGGCTCAACACTTAAAAATGAGCTTATAATTAGTATCTGAGTGGAAAACATAAAAACCTTAAGCATCAGCAACTGGTCTGTTGCTGGTCTAATGCAGTTAATGAGTTATTGATAACATAGAATAACATAGGTGTCATCCTTTTTAATATGACTGCACATATCCTTATAGTGTGTATAAAGCATTATTAACTGTTTACACGTCTTCATCAGTAACAAGAGTTTGTTCAGCGTTCACAGAAAGTGAAGTAAAGTGAATGATATTAATGAATGTAAAACAACAGATACTTAATAAGTAATACATTAAATATCCATCCATTGTCTATACCTGACTATCCCTTTTGGGGGTTGTGGGGGGGCTAGAACATGCAAACTTCACATAGAAAGGCCCTGCCCGACCTGGGGATCGAATCGGGGACCTTCTTGCTGTGAAGTACATGCACTACCTGCTGCGCCACCGTGCCGCCCACATTAAAATAATCATCTCCAAATAAATACTTCGGATTTCATATTCAAAGAAAAATATGAAGATACTGAGCAGAATTACAGAAGTTATGCTGTAAATCACCCATTATCTGGTTTAAGTTGTTAGAGACAGTGACAAAAATATTAAGATACCAGTTCAAAACGTCTTGTTATCTGCTTACAGCTACATTATAGTTTGTCGCCATGCGTTATAAACAGTCATTGGGGGTTAAAGTGAAGTGTTTTCACATTTCAGGTCTATTGATTTGAACAAGGACAATGCACAAGAACATTAACCTTATATACAACGAGAGATGTCATGTACTGGTTCAAGGAAATTACTATTTTCCGCCTATAGCACCTGGACAAGCAGGTATTTTCTCTGACAATATGTGTCCTTCAATTTAAGCAATGTGTGTCAGACCTTCTCTGTGCGTCGACCATTTCAACTGCGATCTCAGGAAAAACATTGTAAGAAATTTTCATACAATGTCAAGAAGAGGTGACTTGTCATGGTGACACTGATATATTGGTGCTAAATGAAAAGTCACACGAATGCATGTATGCAAAGAGAGAAGCCACAGTGCAGTGGCAGGAAATGTTTTCCCCTTTGTAGCATGTGAGGTCTTCTCATCCATTGCACTGTTGGTTTCACCATTAACTGAACTCCTGCACAGTGTATCACTGGTTGTGGGACAGTTTTTTCTATTCGATATTTAAAGTGATTCTTACACTTCCATGCTGGAAGCTCTATATTTTGTCACACTATATGAAACACTGTAGTACTGCAAGAGTGTTTTTTTTTTCTTTTTTCCCGGAGAGGAAATGTTTGGGAGATTGTAATTATGTTGTCTCTTAAGGTAGCCAACCAGGAGGCAAACTGAAAGATAACCAGTCACAAGTGAGACATGAGCTTTGTATTGTTTTGCTGCGTTCCTATTTATGGAAATCAATAGCTGCTGTAGCCCCCACAGTACAAATGAAGGATAGAAGCAGGCGGAGATTTATCATTGCTGTGCTATTTACACAAGGAAAAGAATCTAGCATTGTGACACACATTCAGAGGCTCCTCTCCTATCTGTGTTCCAGTGGCAACACTGATATTGCTAAGGTATCAAAAAACAGATCATGTGATTGAATATGTTTTATTGTTCCATCAGTACAATATAGCATGTCACAACCCAAGGTCATCATAAAGGAGTCGCTCCACTGCTTGAATCTCACCTCATTGTACTCAATCAAGAGGCTAACAAGCCGGCAGCTGGAGGACTCCTGGAGTGATGTGTGAACAAGAACTGGATAATATATGGGACCAGAAAATGATGTTTAATTCAAAGGGATTTTGTTTTTTAATGAACTGATTGTACATCCTGCTATGGGTTCTTGCACAGCTGCATACTTGGAACATACAGTACAGAGAACACATGTCCTCAGAGGTCTATAGTTATTGGAGGGGTCATGACTCTTTTATGGGTTGGAGAACATAATATAGTACATGAAATTAATACTTAAGTGGGGGAAGAGTATTCAGTGATATCATTCAAAATCTAAAAAGTTAATCAGTTCCTGAGGTTTCCCATTCAAAAAACAAACAAACCAAAATGTAATCAAATACAGAGTAATATAATATTGTTGTTATTTTAAGGATTGTGTGTCTGACATTTTTCAGTTTTCATTAGTGGAAATCAGCACGGAAAGCATTCCTCTGGATGCAAGCAATATTTTGTAGTTTGACAGTTTGAAAACAGTAGCTGTCAAAACAACGTGAAGTCTGCAGGTTACAACCATACACAGTCTTCATCAACAGATGGAATTTGCTCAGTTGCATTGGAACAGTAAATGCTCCTTTTGATCATTCTCAGCACTCTGACCTATGACCCAGGTGAGTCCCCAAGTAACCACTGTGAACATACTGAATGATTAAACGTCATGATCCAGGTCCAGTGCCAACATTCAGTGTGGAGATCAGAGTTCGGGTCCCATCGTAGACGTGCAAGTCATGGTAGCTACAATGTGCTGAAACACACTGCCACTGGAACTGCATGTAATCCAGAGTTTCGCAGAATCGTCAATCGTCATATATCAACAAGCCTTGTTCTCACTCTTTCTCATGAGAAATGGAAAACAGTGCAGCCACTTTTATTTGTTGTAGTATACCGCTCTCCTGGTCCTTACTCCGAATTTATAGCTGAGTTCTCAGAGTTTCTATCAAGTTTAGTTCTTGAAGCAGATAAAGTAATTATTGTAGGTGACTTTAATGTACATGTCGACGTTGATAATGACAGTCTTAGCACTGCGTTTATCTCAGTATTAGACTCAGTTGGCTTCCGCCAGAATGTACATGAACCGACTCACTGTTTTAACCACACCCTCGACCTTGTTCTGACATATGGCACTGAAATCGAAGACTTAATAGTCTCCTCACAGAATCCTCTTTTATCAGACCATCATTTAATAACTTTCGAATTCATATTACCAGACTACCAGCCAGTAGGCAAAAATTCTTATACCAGACTCCTGTCTGATAGTGCTGTAGCTAAATTTAAGGATATGATCCCATCAGTATTTAATTCAATGCCATGTCTCAATACAACAGAGGAGTCTTATGCTAACGTTAGTCCCTCCCAGATTGACTTCCTGGTTGATAGTGCTACAGGATCGTTGCGTATGACACTTGACTCTGTTGCTCCCCTAAAAAAGAAGAAAATTAAACACAGGAGGTTAGCTCCATGGTATACTCCTCAAACCCGCAAATTAAAGCAAACTTCACGGAAAATAGAAAGGAAATGGCGTTCTACCAATTTGGAAGAATTTCGGTCCGCCTGGCAAGACAGTCTTAAAATATACAGGAAAGCCCTCCGCAGTGCCAGGGCAGCCTATTACTCTGCACTAATAGAGGAAAATAAGAACAATCCCAGGTTTCTCTTCAGCACTGTAGCCAGGCTGACAGAGAGCCATAATTCTGTTGAACCATGTATTCCTTTAGCTCTGAACAGTAATGACTTCATGAGCTTCTTTAATGATAAAATTCTAACTATTAGAGACAGAATTCATCGACTCCTGCCGTTAACAGGTACTGTTTTGTCTTCAAACGCAGAAATCGTAGAAACTGTTACTCAGTCTGTCGCAGTTTTAGACTGTTTTACTCCTGTTGACCTTCACCAACTAATTTCAATAATTTCATCATCAAAATCATCTACCTGTATTTTAGATCCTATCCCGACTAAGCTGTTTAAAGAAGTATTACCTCTAATTGACTCTTCAGTTTTAGACATGATCAATCTCTCTTTATCAACAGGCTACGTACCACAGTCCTTTAAAGTAGCTGTGATAAAACCGCTACTGAAAAAGCCTACTCTTGATCCAGGGGTTTTAGCCAACTACAGACCGATATCCAACCTTCCCTTTCTCTCTAAAACTCTTGAGAAAGCAGTTGCCAATCAGCTGTGCGACTTTCTAAACAATAATAGTTTATTTGAGGATTTCCAGTCAGGATTTAGAGTGCATCATAGCACAGAGACAGCACTGGTTAAAGTTACAAATGACCTTCTAATTGCATCTGATAAAGGATTTGTCTCTGTACTAGTCTTATTGGATCTTAGTGCTGCATTTGACACCATTGACCATGGCATCCTATTGCTGACACTGGAACATTTCATTGGCATTAAGGGAACTGCGCTAAGCTGGTTTAAATCCTACTTGTCAGATCGCTCTCAGTTTGTACGCGTTAATGACGACTCCTCTGTGCTCACTAAAGTCAGCTATGGAGTCCCGCAGGGTTCTGTGCTTGGACCAATTCTATTCACCTTATATATGCTTCCTTTAGGTAAGATTATTAGGAAGCACTCAATAAATTTTCATTGCTATGCAGATGATACCCAGCTATATTTATCAATGAAACCGGAAGAAACCAGTCAGTTAACTAGACTACAAGCATGTCTTCATGACATAAAGACCTGGATGACCTGCAATTTTCTGATGCTAAACTCGGACAAAACTGAAGTTATAGTAGTAGGCCCTAAACATCTTAGAAAGTCACTTTCTGATGACATAGCAGCTATGGATGGCATTGCGCTGGCCTCCAGCACCACTGTAAAGAATCTGGGAGTCATCTTTGACCAAGACATGTCCTTTCACTCCCATGTAAAACAAATTTCAAGGACTGCCTTTTTTCACCTACGTAATATCGCAAAAATCAGGCATATTTTGTCTCAAAATGATGCAGAAAAACTAGTTCATGCATTTGTAACTTCCAGGCTGGATTATTGCAATTCTTTACTATCAGGCTGCCCAAATTCGTTGCTGAATATTCTCCAGTTGCTCCAGAACGCTGCAGCACGTGTTCTGACAAAAACCAGGAAGCGAGATCATATTTCTCCAATACTCGCCACTTTGCACTGGCTCCCTGTAAAGTTTAGAATAGAGTTTAAAATTCTCCTCCTTACTTACAAAGCCATAAAAGGCCAGGCACCTTCTTATCTTAAAGAGCTCATAGTACCTTATTGCCCTACTCGAACACTGCGTTCCCAGAATGCAGGTCTACTTATGGTTCCTAAAGTCTCAAAAAGCAGAACAGGAGTCAGAGCATTTAGCTATCAAGCTCCTCTCCTGTGGAACCATCTTCCAGTCTTTGTCCGGGAGGCAGATACTGTCTCTACATTTAAGAGTAGGCTTAAAACTTTCCTTTTTGATAAAGCTTATAGTTAGCGCTGGCTCAGGCTTGTCTTGGACCAGCCCCTAGTTATGCTGCTATAGGATTAGACTGTCGGGGGACATCCAAAGATACACCGAGCTCCTCTGTCCTTCTGTCCCTCTCCATCTGCACGCTATCATGTCCTGCCACGGCGTGTTACTAACTTAACTCCTTCCCCGGAGTCTCTGTGCTTTGTCGTCTTGCAGGTTCCCATGGACAGTGTCTGAATCTGGATTGTGGATTTCAGCTGCGTCTCCTGCCTTGGCCCTGCCTGACATCCACTGCAACTGCTAATGCTGTTATTACATCCACTGTCACTGTTACTGTGACTGCATGTCTGTCTCTCTGTCTCTGTCTCTGTCTGTCTGTCTGTCTGTCTGTCTGTCTGTCTGTCTGTCTGTCTGTCTGTCTGTCTGTCTGTCTGTCTGTCTGTCTCACTCTCCCTCTCTTGCTCTTCCTCTCTCACCCAACCGGTCGAGGCAGATGGCCGCCCACCCAGAGTCTGGTTCTGCTCGAGGTTTCTGCCTGTTAAAAGGAAGTTTTTCCTCGCCACTGTCGCCAAGTGCTTGCTCATGGGGGAATTGTTGGTTTCTTTGTAGATAAAAGAGCTTGGTCTGTACCAGCTCTATATGGAAAGTGTCCTGAGACAACTTCTGTTGTGATTTGGCGCTATACAAATAAAATTGAATTGAATTGAATTGAATTGAATTGAATTGAATTGAATTGAATTGAATTGAATTCTTATCTGGTGAAATAGTTGTGAAAACCATGTGAATTGAGTGGACCTTGAGTTGACTTTGCTTCATCAACAATATTCTACGATTGCTTCTGTTCAAATGAATCTCAGTTGACCAGTGGTGGGACTTCATTGGTCATTAAATTGTTTTGGACCTAAAATGTCATATTGTATATGCTGTATACTTTATAGTGAAACGTTCAAGAGGGGAAATGATAACATCTCGGATCAAATATGTCACCAACTACACAGAAAATCCTGGTTCAATCACACAACACTCATCATTTTCCCAAGAACGTGATTGCATTCTGTTGCTGGTGAGATATGTGAAAGTTTTAATTTCTTTATAATGTAATTATTTTCTTTAAAGAAAAATTTTTTCAGAGCTTTTAACCACATCTCATGGTCCTCATTCAGGAAATAGAAATGATACGGGGCTGTTGTACGACCAAAATCTGGAGTTTCAGTCACTTGATAACAACTTGGTCATAGTGTAGAGATAGTGACTACCATCTCAGTTCAAGGCTGGTCTTTGGCATCAAATATGAATGGCTGCCCACGGACTTCTACTCAATGGTCTTGGTCTTTTCCAATCAATACTATGACTGGTTTTGGCCCAAAATCCGTGCCATTTCATTGATGTAGTGTTCCCAAAAATCAATTGGAAATGGTGTCATTCAAGACCTCTGTCATTGTCTCACACCTCATCTCACACCTAAACCTATTCAGTCTGTTGAATTTCCCTCCAGTCGATCACATATATTTTATTTTTGTGACATCAGAACCCTATCCTCAGTCTTTACCCTAAAATTTAATGATTTACATTACGGGGGCCTGCATTTTGTCCCCATGAGGGAGGTGAGTCCCCACAATGTGACTGTGTAAACAGATTTTAAGAGGGGGAAGAGTATTCAGTGATGTCATTCAAGGTCCCCCCCCCACACACACACACTTGTTTACTTTTGAATTTTGTTTACATGCCATGGTTTTTCTGCTTGTGGGTGGAGACCAAATGTGATCAAAGGCATGGAATGTGATGATGTCACTGTCCATGCCTTTGATCTCTGGTGATCAAAACCCACTGTGATGATGTCACAGGCATGGCCTTTGATCTCCTTTGATTGAAAGGCATTGATGATGTCACATCCTGGTAGCCTATATATCTCAGACGGAACAAAAATCACATTCATTAGAAACAAGTATCACAACATCTACATTTCGTTTATAGTGAAGTATCGGTAAATATCTCAAATGGATGAGTTCAGGGATCGATATATACGCTTTCTACAACAGAAAGTCGAGGACCTGACCAAGCAACTTAAAAAGGAAAAGACGCATTTCAGGGATGGGACTCTGGCTCACACTCAGAAAATGGAAGCGCTAGAGATGGAAGTCAAAAATCGAGACGAAGAGTTGAAAGCCAGTCAGGCTGAGGTGGATGACCTAGAAAGCAAAATACATGTCGCTACAGTGGACAATGACATGAAAGCCCATGACATTAAACAGCTGACGGTCATGAGAGAGCTGAACAAAGAGACAATAGAAACTCTGTCAGAAAGGATACAATCTGTTCTTGATGAAAAACAGAAACTTCTTGAAGACAGAAACAAAAAGTCTGAGGATAGACAACCAGAGAATGACCAAAGACGCAGAGCCCTAGAGGCAGAGAAAGCGCAGATGACAATAAAAGAGCTGAAGAGCAAGAACAAAGATCTGACCCTGAAGGTGTCTGCATTACAGGACACTGTCAAAGTCAAGGACAAAGCCCTTGCGAATGCAAATCTGGAGCTAGCTGCTTTAAAGACAGATGGGAAAAAAGGAGAAGACAAGACATCTCTGGACGAGGAGAATAGTCATTTACTTACTGATTTAAAAGAAATGATGGAGACCAACAAGCATCTAGAAGATGAAAAAAGACAGGGACAGTTCAAGTGGACAAAAACAAAAGTTGAGCTGGAGAAGGCCAAGTCAGAAAAAAGTACCTTGATAGAAATTGTCAAAGACCTCAAACAGGACTTGGTGACCAGCACATCACAGCTTAATGAGCTGAAGGCCAAGGTCAAACAAACTGAGAGCAGTAATAAGAAATTCAAGGATGATCTTGAGTCATGCATGCCTTTTATCGATGAGCCCGCAAAACTGAAAAGCAGAATCATCGCTCTGACAAGACACTACAAGGATGTGCCAAGCCAGATCATGCAAGAGAACAAGGACAAGATCAGTGCTTACAATTTGTTGAAGAAAACGTCAAAGACATCGAAAAAAAAAGAACATGGTCATAAGACTGCAGACCCTCAAAAGCCGTCAAAGCCGGTAAAACCGACACCATGTTTTTCCAACACTGAAACACCCTTGAAGAGTTCCAAAGTTTCCCCAGTGGGTGAAGACAGCCAAACAGCAAAGCTCACAGATGAAACTATGGAGCCTGTACACCCTTGTGCATCTGACACATGATCACCCAAACAGCCAAAAGAGCAGCATGGTGTCTCAGTGGTGATCACTGCAGCCACACTGCAGAGCAGCCTGGACTCAGCCTCTCACGTGGCCGAACCTAGCTGGTAAATGTATTGGGGCATTATTCCCATCAGGAGTTCGTGGGAGCCACACCAAATTCGACCAAAAAAAAGACATTAAATATCAAACAAGCAAGATAAACAATATAAACAAGGAATATAAAAAATATGAAAAATAATGAAAATAAAATGCAATAAAAAAACATAAAATTATGTAAAATCTCCATTATTTATTCACATTATTTATTTATTTATTTTTTCAAAACTACAGGGAGCCATGCCAGATCTAGTGATCACACTGCCATAAACTCTTTCCGTGTCTGGCAAGACTACATGTATGACCCCGACCAATCACAGCACATCTGATCTCACGATCATGCACAACATCAGATGTCATCAGGGAGGCGGTTGAAGCAACTGTCAAGCTGACAGAAGCGTTGTACGTGATGCTGGTGATCATGTGTACCAAAAAAATTAAAATATTAAATAAATAATAATTAAATGTATGTGGATGTGCTATAACATTAAAAGCAAATGTAAGAGGCGGCCTGTGAAATGCCACACTAGATGTGACAAGATGAAAAAATTCTGACATGCTAGTATAAGATAAGATAAGTTAAGATAAGATAAGATACACCTTTATTAGTCTCACAGTGGAGAAATTTCAGGTATTACAGCAGCAAAGTGGATAGCAAACACAGAGGGCATCAGTAAAAAAGACATTAAATATCAAACAAGCAATATAAACAATATAAACAAGGAATATAAAAATATGAACAATAGGTACTGATACTGCAATTGGATGATAGTACTACTGACTGGAGTATTGATATTGCACATAGGAGTAATAATACACCTGATTGAAGGATTGACATATTGCACCTTAAGATGAGATTCACCTATTTGTGTTGGGGTGTGGTGGGGCGTCCAGACGCTGTATGACAGGTCGTTTAACATGTTACACTACACGAGTATATACATATTTCCGTCGTTGGAGTGCAGCAAAACGAAGAGAGCAACCCTTAGTTTAGGAGTGTATGTGTGGGCCTAAAAGCACTTTTTTAAAAGTTAATTCAGCATTTTTGGACTGATTTCTGTTTAGGGTTGTGAAGCCTTGATGTGTTTTTACAAAAGCATAATAGCAAATTTGTAAATAACATGATATATTTATAATATAAAATTAAAGCTAATATATGAAATTGTTTCATTTAGTTTTTTCAAAAGAATATTAATATAAAAGAAATTTCCCCTTTTTCATGCATGAGCTTGAATTTTGCTCCATGATGCACTTGTGTCATCATGAGCCATATAACAGGACCATTGTCATTTGATACAGTGCAAGTGTGGACCCTTTTGAGAACCTTGGGGACACGAAAACATAAATAAATTGATTGAAACAGTATTTTTTTTAGGTCTAGTAAAAATCGGACGGACTTAAAATAACTAATCTTAACACTGTCTTTTTCATTTTATGTCTTTGTATCCTGGTTAATTTGACTATTTTAAAATATCTTTAAACTCCTTGAATTCCGCCTCAGACTAGACTGAGCACACAAAGTAAAAAAAAAAAAATCCTGGATTGTGAAATGTGGTCAGACCAGTATTTTGGGAAGAAAAAATTCAGTATAGTCTGTTATCAATTTGTTTTTTGTGATTCATTTAAACTAAAATAGTGTCTTACTGCTGAAAAATGTATTTCACCCCCCCCCCTCCTTTTTAGATTCTAAAACATTTATATGCTTATAGGTTTATATGCTGCATTCTAAGTAACCCTTTATTTTAATACAGGGAAATCTAAGATGACCATTAAAGCTGCACTTACCAACCCAGCCAAGTGTGGGCTTGGATGTGTGTGTTGAAGTACCTACTCATGAGTGCCTCTGCTGGTTTGAACGATGAATTTCAACAAGCCACTGCACAGCTTGAGGAGTGTGAAAAGCGACGTGTGTGTGTAAAGAGTAGTTGAAATTCATTGCTCAAACCAGTAGAGGCACTCATGAGTAGGTACTTAAACACTCACACACCAAGAGGGGACCTCTTGGAAAAAAGTTAATAAACCTTACCAGAGCATGTTAGACATGATTTTAGGCTGATTTAAGGCACGTCCAAGAGGGGACCTAAAAAATGTCCCCTGTTAGTTTTCAAGTCCACTGTTGGTGAATGTATGACGACACCCAAGTCCACACTTAGCTGGGTTGGTAAGTACACACACACACACACACACACACACACACACACACACACACACACACACACACACACACACACACACACACACACACCTTCTCCCTAATGCATATCCATTTGTCTGTGTAAAAGCAAGGTGAGCAGTGCAACTGGAACTCAAAGTGCTTTGCTGCACTGAGGGACTCAGTGTATCCACCCTGCAGGACATCCATATTTCCCCTTCAGACCCCCGACTGAATTACTCTTTCATTCTATTTCTATACCTATTTTTTCTCCCCAAAATGTCCTTTTTTAACCCTTGGGGAGGTCAGAAACAAAGTGCTCTGTGGCCTGCTGTGACTCTGTGCCAGGACAACACAGAGGACAACCCGATCCCTCACGTGAGTCAGATGATGAAGTTCTGTGTTAGTGATGCTAGGGAGCAGTGCAGCGATCACATACTGAAACAGATGTTACAGCCATGTGTGTGTTTTACTCATTCTACTCTGCTGATTGCAATATTCGTATAAATACTAAGTGTGCTGGTGTCTCTATTCTCTTTTTTCTTGCAATATTTGCGCATGGCCACTATGGATCAGAACGCATCGTTTAAGAGGAAGAAGACTCTTTACTGTCGCATACTGTCTCAGCGAAATTCGCTCTCTGCATTAAACCCATCCCTGAGGAGCAGTGGGAGGCCACCGTGCAGCGCCCGGGGACCGACTCCAGCTCTCATCCTCGGGCCTTGGTCATGGGCTCTGATTGTGACTCACATGCACCAAACTACCAAGGGAAATTCTTTGCATGTGGAAACCTCCTTGGAAGTAAACTTATTCCTGAGTCTGATTGATTAAAGGCTCCCTGGTGAGTTTTCCACCACTGCTACCATTTAATACCCCGATTTTAAAATGAATAAACACAAAATGAAACAAATAAACAAAATGAACAACCCACTGGCAATGCAATACACATTCCTGCAACTGTTTTCCCATTGTTCCACTGACTGACTGTTGGTGGTGGGAACACCTGTGAAAGGGAAACAGCGCACCAACAAATGCAAACATGGACTGAAAAATATTATTTTGGACTGACAACAGGTTACAATCCAGTTTTGAATTTTGCCGCTGTGGGTCAGTTCTCTTGTTTTAGTTGGATTTCTGATGGTGCCTTTAAGTTTATATTGTGACACATCTGTCATACAAGTTTAAATCTGGAATAAGAAATATTTAATACTTAGTTTGAAATAAAGGATTTAGTATTTGAAACTTAAACTCAGCATTGAATATTATTCTGGTTATAATAGAGAAATACTCTGTATTGCTTGTGATTTTGTTTATCCTATTCCTGGACACAACATTGATTTTGGATCATTCTGCAAAACTCAAAATTAAATTCAATAAAAATGTTCTTGGACTTTCAGTGCATCCAGACGCACCCCCCCCCCCAAAAAAATAACAATTCCAGCAATATTGATGCAAGCAGTTGCTATGAATAAAGTCAGTCCCTGTTTTGATGAGAAAATAAACTCCCTCCATTGTCTTATTACTGCTATGACTGCAACTAATGCTGATAAGACAGGCGGTAGGACTGACTCCTCATCTCCTCTTTACTGACTGACAGGAGCCACAATGATCAACGCCTGCTTCAGTTTGCCCTCAGACACACCTGACTTTAGTGACGCATGGATCGACTCTGATATCACCCAAGTCCACATGTGCACATAAATCATCCGCCTGCCACCCACCAGAACGGATTATTTTCTCCAATTTAGAGACACACATGGACATTTGAATGCACCTCTACTGGTCCCTTTAGGCTATAAAGTCTGTTAAATTATGTGAAGCAGCGCAGGCTTTCCAGGTGATTTCTTTATCGGATGTTGTATTGATGTGAGTGTTTTCTTTAATGATTTGCTTTAAAGATTAGAGAGACTGCTTTCAGCAGTTTTAAAGGTTTCCAGGCGTGCACTAATGTCACTGCAGCAAAGACTGTGATCATGCTCAATAGAAACCAACATTGACTGTTTGTAGAAAATGGGAAATGTACAGCGGTCTCTAGTGTACAGTCCAGTGGTTTGTTGACCCATCCATTAACTCCCCCTCAACCCTCCTCCCTCTGCAGACTTTTTGACTCTATAATAACATCACCTGATTTCCTGCTTTGCTCCCGAAGGAGAGGAGTTGTAATTAGAACGGCTGCTAGAGGACTTTATAACATCAATGTGTCATTCTAGGGACATTTTCCTGAAACGGCATTTCCCGAGCAGCCATTGTCTTTCAGAAACAGTGTACTGATACCAGCCATTGTATGATGCACTGTGCTTGTGGTCAGGGATTCACAGTCAGACCGCAGTATCAACAACAACAGCCTGCAGCAAACTCTTACACAAAGGTCACCATTGTACGAGAGGAAGGTCGTCACTGTACAGCGGCAGCCTACAGTGTATTTCCGTGTCATGACACAGTAAATAAATGCTGGAAATATGATAGCATTCAGGATCCCAGACCCTCACATGGAATAAACGACAGCTGACTGAAAAGCTTCCGCACTGTGGAACTTTTCCGTTTTGCAGAAGCCATGGGGTGAGAGTTGCACTCGATCGACAACGTGCATTTCCATTTAAAAGTGAGCACATATTTTCAAACCTAAGGAACCTCAGTACTTATTCAAATTCTTGTCTGTTTGCAAGGTTTCATACACATGTGCAACCTGCGATACATGTGCACAAGCCTTAGAGCGCATATTCGCAGACAGATAACCTTTAATGTTCAAGCCTCAGTACAGTCAATTCACAATGTGTGACAAACATTATCTTGTATGCAAATTCTGTGCTGAATGCAACATGCAGACAGAGCTGCAGATTCAGAGGTTAAAGACTGTCTACCACTTTGTGTGTGTGTATGTGTGAGTGATGGTGACAGCTTTGAAGCCTGCTGGGACAACAGCCTGCTTCAGTGTCAGGCTGAGGATGTCTGAGACGACACCTGCCAGCTTGGCTGCATAGTGTTCGCTTTGCTGGGGTGATACTTAGTATATGATGTTTATTTGTTGCATCATGGAATTGTGAGGGCACATGTGATGCATTTTACTTTATTTTACAATCTCTCACCTCAGGCTTGTTGGGAATGGTGACCAAATCCATTGATCGATCCATCACAGTGCTCTGCTTTGTAACTAATACGTTTCCTCCAGTGTTTGCAGTATTTATCTTGATATGTTCTTCAGTACAGTGCTCAGACCTGGAGAGCCTGTCAAGAAGAAAACAAAATGGTTTCCATGGGTTGAACAAACTGCATCTCAAACCTGTTACACAAACTAGTCTGATCCAGATTATTTTGACAACTTCTTCTTCTTCTTTAAGTTCTTGTCTGTTCCTGAACCATGCTATGTCATAAAACTCAACATGAAACTTAGAAAGCTACGAATGTCATTGGGCACACTTAGTAACCTGCACAGCATGAAATCCATCTGCCTGTGACCCACACTCAGTTTCTTTCACAGCCCCTCCACACACACACATTCATCTCCATTAAAGTCAGTATGGGGTCTGCCAAGCCCTTCACACCTCTGTCAGTCCCCATACTTTGGATGACATTGAGCCCAGCAGTTGTCAAAGAGCTACAGGGGAGGTGAGGGTGGCACAGTGAGAGTCCACATCATGCTGCACTGCTAGTGCTACTCCTGATACGTCTACTACTACTACTACTGTCACAGCTTCAATTACAGCGACAGCTAATACTGCTATGACTACAGCTACTATGACAGCTAGCTGTACTTTTATTATTACTCATATTTCGGTTATTATTAGAGCTGTTACTGTTGTTATTGTCATTGCTGTGCATCTCTCTCCGTCTCTAAACCCCAGTGGTCGAGGCAGATGGCCGCCCACCCAGAGCCTGGTTCTGTTTCTGTTCTGTTTGAGGTGTCTGCCTGTTAAAAGGAAGTTTTTCCTCACTGCCGTCGCCAAGTGCTCACTCATGGGAGAATTATTGGACGTCTGTAAATTAAATGGTCTAGACCTGCTCTATATGAAAAGTGTCAAGAGACATCTTTTGTTGTGATTCGGTGCCATGTGAATAAAACTGAAATGAGTGAGTGCAACTACTGCCACTACTACTGCTATGACTACAACTGCTAATATTGCTCTGTCTAATATTAGTAGGCTAGTATTACTACTAATACAAGTACTATTGCATGCTCCTCCACTACTGCTGCTGCTCAGATGCAGCTGATAACTGGAACCTGCTACATGCTACCACTGATAGTTGCTGCAGCTAATCTGCTAATACTCCCACATGGACCTTTACTGCAAGTCATCTGGCTTTCTCTCGAAGCCGGTAGCAGTCACATAAGTGGAGAAATACCTTAAATGAGTTTTGCATAATTTAATTCAAAACCCACAGGTCTTTATAAACAAATGTCTTCTTAAGTTTTGGAATGACTAAGAGATGTCAGAGTGCTGGTTAAGAGGCTGCTCTCTAGCTAGCAATAGTAGATCAACCCCCCTCCCCTTCGCCCTTCCAGCCACCATCGCATATGACCCACAGCAGACCTGCAGCCATCAGCAAGGGAATGGACACTGACATGGCGCGGCAAAGCGGGCCAGTGGACCATAGCGGCTTCATTAACACTGGTACATTAACTGTAAATCCAGGCGAATACCTCCCCCCACCCCCCAGGTCTCCATCTAGAACATCAGGTGAGAGGCCTCCAGCTACAGCTTGTGAGGGTCAATCTGCAATAAAAGGCATCCGTTTTCACGGCCTGTGGCAGAGAGATTGGAGACCTCCCACTCCTCTTCGAGCCATTAACTTCACCCTTTCATGGCAGACAGAGGGACCAGTCACTGAGCTTCCATAATCCCTAGCATTACCTTCACCTGACCTTCACATGCCGACGGAAAGAGCAAAGAAGTATGAAAAGATGGGACGGCTGAAAAGAGACTGCAGCTGTTGAAAGATCATTCAGTAAAGGAGAGATACTGTGTGTGTGTGTGTGTGTGTGTGTGTGTGTGTGTGTGTGTGTGTGTGTGTGTGTGAAGATTCATCAGTATTACTCCTTGTGAAAGAATCATGTCAGAAGTCATGGCTTAACATTTGGCATAACATAAAAAAATTCAACGCCGTCTCTCCAGGAGTTTCGTTCATATTGGACATTTCTGCCGCACAGTGTTACATCTGAGACCAGCTGTTAGTACAAACTTCAGAGAGTAGTATGTCCTTTAAGGATTAATTTATCTATCATTTACACCATTCTTTAACACGGGGCTGAACAGCAAGATGCAAGCTGCAGTCCCATTCTGCTTTCCACAAAACAAAAAAAATAGTATTTATGGTGGAGTGCAGAAGATGAATTGAGGAGTTTCACCGCCTGAGGAAAGAAGATGCTCTGCAGTCTGGTGGTATGGCAGTAGATACTTCTGTATTGCTCGTCAGATGGCAGTGGATGAACTGGTTGGGGTGGATTTTGTCTTTTAGTGTCCTCCAAGGTGGAGATAACTCCGAAGAGTTTCCTCTATTTGTGATCTTGTTTTCTGGGATATAACTAGACTGTTGGAAAGACTGTCAAGCAAAGTCATTACTGTTGTGCAGAGTCTGTTTCTGGGTACTTGTACCTTTAATGAAATGCTAAAAACTAGAAGAGTGCACTCAGAAGAGTGCAGATCTCCTCCAGGCAGTGATGTGCAGATCACAGTTATATCAGTGGATAATCAGCTGATCGGATGGGTCAAGTCATAAATATAATATTCTGATTAATAGCAGATGGGTTTGGGTGAAATAATACATCATTAATGAGAAAAATATTAATTTCTTTTCCTGGAGCGATCCCCAGCAGAAGTGTGCATTTCCACAGGGGTCACAATAACGTAAATTCAGTGATTATTCAATTTCCCGACACGATTGGTCAGGATGTGTTAATTAATGTGTCCTTCCACACATCCAGAAGGTCACAGTCTAGGTTCATCCAGTGAAACTGTTTGAAGTAAAGCAGCCGTCCCCCTGATAAATCCTGAGCTCCATCAGAGCTGTCTAAAAAAATTTATTTCAGGAGCTAAAAGTTTAATTCTCTTTTCTCTGGAGAGTTTCCTCTGCTCCGTCAAGTTTACAGCTGCAGCTTTTAATTATGCTGCTTAAATGTCCCACCATATTTTCTGCAGTGACATTGATGCACACATGGAAATGTTTAAAATGACTGAAAGCAGCGTCTCTAAGTTAATCCTTCAAGAAAGCACTCGTTCGTCAAAACAACACATAATAAAGGAATCATTTCAAAGACAATGTAACCTAAAAGCACCCGAAGAGGTGGAGGGAAATGTCTGTGTGGGTGCTAACTAATTGATGACAGTATTTTTTGGGGGTAGCAGGTGGATGATTTAATTGTAGCCTACTTGCAGATTTTGGATAACTTCATGCACATTACTGCCAGATGTGTTTGGGGGCAAACTGAAGCAGCTGGTTAAGAGGAGTGAAGAGTCAGCAGTCAACATACATAATAATAATAATAATACTAATGCAGTAAAACTTTTTCAAAGACTGTGAATCACCGCAAAACATGAGAGGTATTTGAGCATACGGCCATAACTGGGCACAAAAAATACCATGCTGATGGGTCCAGCGGTATGCAATATTAGCTGCAGACAGATACACACAACCAGATGCATGGTCCTCTCTAGGCAACAGGTTTCTGAAACCAGGATATGATGTTCACGTGAGCAACACATATTGTATTTGTGTTGTTTTGAATGCAGGTGCAGCACAGGTGAAACAATGGACTATAAGACTAAATAAAGATGTGACTGGCTGTGAAACTTTTGGGAGCTTGTTTATTCTCAACTGTTCTCTTTTTTTTTCTTGGAGATGCAGATTCGTTATGCTTCTGCTGCAAGAGTAAGGTGAAGATTGTAAATGTTGACAACTGGCAGCAATAAACGAAACAGTGTTTGGCTGATGAATACATAAAATCCAAGTTTGTGTAAATTGTTCTTATTGCTCTTAAATGGATGTTTCTTCCCCGCTGAGGTAAATCCTTCGGGGAAACAATGGTGTGTGCAATGGAAGGTGTAAAGTATTTCCTTAACTACTCGAATTGAGTGACGCTTTGTTCAATTATGGCACAATTTGAAACACGATTTGATTTGCCTAGTTTTGATTTGCATATATTATAGGCTGCATAAAACATCTATCCATCCACTCACACTCTGCTTACCCTGCTTATTGTGTATCAGCGGGCTTGAACCTACCCAAACATGCACTGGTTTAAGCAGCAGAGTGCAACCTGAACACGCTGCCAGACTACCCTTAATGATCCACAAACAACACAATATATTATCAGCACCTTAGTGTCAGGACTGAGAGCATGGATCCATTATTGTAGACAAAGACCCAGATGTTGATAAGAACATCAGCATGCCCTGACTTGTCAGCTTTTGTCACAGCAGGGTAAACACAGTGAGACCTGTGAAATGATGAGGCCACATTATCGCTTGCTTTGAGAAAGTGATTGCACTTTGATGAGTGGGGAGGTTAGGGGGAAGGGTGGTGCCAAGTGGCCCAGCACCATTATTTAGCACTACATTACCTCCCACCCCATCCCTATTAGCAGGTACAGATGGTGCTTCTTGCGCCACTTAAAGGTGCTCACAGCTGGCAAACTTGAACTACGTCTGGACTTTGGCCATTCTCATAGCAGACCAGATGGAAGGTGAGTCTATTAGTGTATGAGAGCATGATCATGGACGCACCCCTACAGGTGAAAACATGCTTCACACCACAAAAATCTCGCTGTACAATATCGGCATTTTGCACATGATTGCATTGTTTTTAGAATTTACTCTTCAGTCCAGGCGGTCAGACTGTAGTTACTCAGTTGCTCAGTTGATTGCAATTGCTGCTAACGGCCGATGTGTTAGCCCCTTGTGGTTGTTGAGGTAAGTTTACATGTTTTAGCCCTTTTTCCCCGTCCACTGACATGACTGCCTGATTACATGAGCAGCGTGGCTCAATAAATGGCAATGTTGTACCGTTAGTTGGTCCACTGCTTTCGTCCTGAGTGAAATATTTCCACAAATATTCAATAATTAGACATTTAGTACAGACTAAATGGCCTTTGTGAACTTTGGTGACATCTCAAGAGCAATAAGAAACAGTCAAAACATCAGAGTGAGGAAAAGAAAAGTGAAATAACTAAAATAGACCACAATTGTTCTTAGTTTAGTGCTCAGCAAATGTTAACATAAATACTGAATGTAATGACAAATAATCTAAAATAAAGGACTGTATTTTAAGTAAAAAACAAAGAAAAAACAAGTGTATTGAAGCATTTACTATTGTTAAATAATTTGTATGGGCTCTCTTGCCAGTTATTGCAGTCACTCCACCACAAGAGCAGCGTTCACAGTGTATCTCTTTGCTTTCTGCTTTACAATAAGCGTCTCACTCATGATAGATAAGAGTAATCTTTGTGTTTATTTATGCATGTTGGCAAGTTGTTAACTAGCTAGCTAAACTTTTACCATTGTAACTAAAGTGCTAAAGTGCAAAACTGGTCCTTCTACTGGAATGCTTGGCAGTTGACCAAAGAGCTTCAGGCGCGTTACCACTGCGCTCTGGACTGGAGCGGAGCTGACCCTCATTTGCATGTAGCTCCAGAAAGCCAGTCTGGCTTGTAATCAGGGCAAAGTGCATTGAATGTCACTTAGATTTTAACTTTTGTTTTACATTTTTTTTTGTATGAAATCAAAGAGATTTGCGTTGGAATATTACATATATATACATACTGGTGTCGCCTCGATCATAGAATTAATATTATACAGAAAGGAAATCCGAGGGAATGACAGTGAAACCAAATTCTGCATTGTAGCAGAGCTGGAAATACCGTCTAGTAATGTTGTCAAAGGAAAAAGCAGTTTACCAAGACTGAAAACTGTGCACAAAACAGTGTACATCCCTGAAACTGGGTTCACTGGTCCTTTTTCCTTTTTGTTTTGCTTTTGACAGAGTAAAGATCTTTTCAATGTTGGTTTTAACACAAGATCAAAGGCAGTTTTTAGCCGTATACAGTGCCTTATGCCAGCAGTGTCCTGGATTTGATTTTAGCCCGAGACCTCCTTTCAGTATCTACCCTTTCCTCTCACACCTCGTCTTTCCTGACTGCTGAGTGTCCATTGTCCGCCTATTGACAAATAAAGGCGCGCGTTATAAATGTGAAGCACAGCAGGAATCCTTTTCTCATAAACAAATAATTTCACGATACATTGCAAGCGCTGACCTCGCCTCAGTCACGGCTCCTGGGCACCAGGTCTGGCCTGTCCCTCGCCTGCCTGAGGTACAGCTGGCCCTCCCTGTCAAGCCTGCCAAGCCACTGTCTCCAGGCAACAGGCTCAGGGGCCACCTGTCATTTTGGATCAATGGACACACCTGTACACCCACCTGTCCAGTCTTGTCACATGGTGAGACAAGAGGAAAAAAGAGAGAGAGAGAGAGATAGGACCCTTCCTGGATGGTTGATGGCCTGATTCTGATGAATGGATGAGTCTGAATAGCTTGATTGAGGCTGACAGACCAGGGAGAAGCTTGTGTTTGCCTATTAATGTCGGGGAAATAATGACTCACACTGCCTTTGTCTGCCTGTCCTCTGCACTGAGCTCATACCTATACCTTGCATTCGCAGAGATGATGATCTTTTTTGTCATATACTGTAACTATTATTCACAAAAATCCTCTTTTCTGTTTTTCAGAAGCTCGGATACTGTGCTGATTAACCGCTTTAACAAGGACTGGACCCCGGCAGAAGCTTTCACTGTCATAACCATTAGTTCCATTTGGATTCATCCACTGAATGACGGATGACTGACAGCTCATGTTCATCGTCAGACACTGGAGACACTTAATTTATTTTAATACTGACAATTCATTACCGTGAATGCATCAATGACCTCTGTGTAGACTAGAGTCATTTTGCTTGGTGCAAAGATAGATTGTGTTTGACTGCCAGTATACAGATACAAAAATGTGATGAAGGGCCTCATGGATCACGACAGGAAAAATGACCATTGTAAGCTTTCTGTTGTTAGTTTAACAGATTTAGATACGTCTGTAGAGCAAAGAAGGATGTCTAAACCCTGAATTATATCTTGCGGTGGTCTGAGCAAGTTGCATAAGACACTGTATGCATAGTAATGAGACTGGAAAGTAAAATAACTTTCACATGTGGGCTGGAAGTGGACTTACTGGACTGTAGTTTCATCTTTGCTACTGTTGTCTAAACTCCAGCACAGAAGACCAGTTTCAGCACTATACTAATATAAAACCCATGTGTGGAAAACACAGCAGTGTTTGCATCAGGGAGTCGGGACTGGAGGAGGTTTTGTTTCCAGTTCACTAGCGGTCTACTTTCAAGGGCCATTCCTGCTCTTACACAGCCATCCTTTCTTATATGCAGCTAATTTGAAAAGTGATTTAGGTGCAATGGCAATGTTAACTCCAATACAGGAAGTGGTTTTCTTATAGCACAGAGAGAAGTACTGTAAGGGTATAGAGGGGACACACTGCTGAGTCTTTGTCATCCCATGTTATGCTTTACTTTTTCATAAGACCAATGTCTTTTCCTTACTTTAACTAACAGGTTTACTTCCCTAAACGTAACCATTACTAACCGTACTATAACTGACGTGCCTTTAGATGCTTTGGCTGCCTGGTTATAACCTGTGAAAACCTTTATTGTGAAATTGTGAGGAAAGGAATTGAAAGGCCTTGACAGCTAACTTTATGCAAATGTGTTCAGTATGAACATCAGTACAGACACATCTTCCATAAGTGTTGCAGGGAGTTTTTTTTTTTTTTTTTTTTGCAGATATGCATACAGTTAATATGGCAGCAAGTCAATTTGATGTCTTTGTCAGTTGTTTGCATTTCTTAATTTCAGTAGTTTTAGAACAGCTTGCCAAATTTTCAACTGCAGTTGAAAATTAGCCAGCTGGTTGACACTGGCACATTCACAGAAATGCTGATTAACGTACACTGTCCTTACCAATAAAGAAAATTATATAATATTAACATTGTGTTGATGAAACACTGCAGCCATGTTAGTGGCTCTGTGACTCTGTGCTTAGGCACAGCGGGGCTTTGAGATAAACACTAACATCAGCATCAACAGGCTCTCAGTGACGATGCAAATGCTGCCACTGATGCTGGGCACGTGATGTTTGTCATTGTCTCAGTTTGTCATGTGAGCATGCTAATGCTTGCTTATTAGGACTAAACACAAAGTACAGGTCCGGCTGATGTGAATGTCATTAGTTTTGTAGGTAAGTGTTGGACAGTTTGACAGTTATTCTAATTTACCAAAGTACTGGTCCAAACCACCAACCAATATTGCCATACCTACTGTAGATCCCACTACATCCTTTAATCTCCCCAAAACCTGTTTTGTTAATGCTGCATGAATATAAAACTCAGTAAAACTGTTGCTCTGCCCCTCCTGCTGTGTGCAGACCTCTCTTCATTTACTCATTATAGCGCTTCCTGCATTTCTTCCTTCACACACACATTTTATAAAAATGCTAATTTCTAAACCGGACTGCTAGCTGATGATTATGCTTTCCACAGATTCACTGTTTAAACTATATACAACCAACGAACGCAATGTGCTGAGGTTGTTATGTGTGCAGCACACGCACGCACGCACGCACGCACGCACGCACGCACGCACGCACGCACGCACACACACACACACACACACACACACACTGTTGCACTTGCCCTAAGTGCCCATAGCCAGGATTCAATTCTTTTTAACACAGTCTTCAGCTTCAGCTTGTCTGAGTCGCCTTACACTGCAGCTCTGGGGTCTGTGGAGATATTTCCAGCACCTCTGGAGCACAAAGGGAAATAACAGATTTCAATCTCAGCAAGACCTCTGGAGCAGTTTAAAAGTTTGTTTTTTCAGTTAAAGCATCTTTTTTTCTCAAGGAGGTACAGTATGTGACAGGCCTGGATCTCTAAGTATCTGAAAATACTTATCCTTCTCTGTATAAGGATCCTTAACTCCAAAATGGGTGCCATTTGTCACAATTACACTAAGTGCCAGGAAGCTTGGTAAAGTGGTTTAGAGCTATAGCAGTGTGGTCCTGTCTGTCCTGTGGATTACGACTTACTTATCTTGAACTGCACTAATGCTGTACTCGTCTGGGTCTTAGTGCAAAATGGTTATTTGATCAACAATATTTTCCTGATATTGGATGCTTTACTTCTTATTTAACCATGTGATTTAAAAAAAGTCTTCTTATATCTCTTTTACCTCACATGACAGCAAAGTCACCCTGTGACCCATGTATGAGATTAGGAACCAGTGGATGTTGTATTATTACATAATAAAAGTCTTGTTTGAGAACTTGTCGTCTTGTGCTTTTGCACTGCAAGCATACAGTACTGTATATAGTGGAAATCTAATGAGCGATGTATAATGTGGCTGCCCTTTGGGAACTGGCTGTTTCGAGTTTATTCAGCCTAATTAGCAGGGTTTGCAATGTTGCCTAAGGAATGTATTGAGGAGCTGTCTTCTGTGCCATAATTGTATCTACAAGCTGCTACTGAGGAGGCATTGACGTAGTTCTGTACAATTTGCTAAATGTTCGATATTCATTTCAATTATACAAATGTGCTCGGTTAAACTGTTTTTTCTGTGGACGTCTGGAATAATGTCCCAATTGGTCTTTGAGAGATACACATTTAGAAAGAGAGAGAGACGCAGAGACCCAGAGAATAAAAGAAGAAGAGGTAGCATATTTATAGGTCACGTGGCAGAGCCTGCATCCCTCGTCCAAATCCAATTCAGTCAAATCATATTGAAATGCTAATCTGGTGGAGTGCAAGATGTCAACCAATTTCAACGTGTTTCCTACATTCTGTCGCAGTGAAAATCTGTACAAAATCAGGCGACAAGGAAAACACTTAATTACCTCACTTTGTTCACATTGAAACTGCTGTTGCTCCAATTTCAGCACAATGTGAGCGGGCAGCAGAATACATATTGATTCTGAGGATCACAAACAGGTATGTGTGACTGTTTTGTGAAATGGCATCACCCATGCCCGGCATACCCACACTCCCATCATAATTTCGGTGTGATCATGCCTTCATGCTTCTGTAATTTAAATATTTACTGGGCAGTGCATCAACATCCACAATCCTCCACTCTTAATTTGCATATTGATAAGGAGGCCAATAGGGCAGAGAGGTTCGGAATAAATACTGTGTCATCAGCATGTGCTCACTCAGAGCTGAAATTACCATGGACCTTTTGGCCACAGTTCTCGCAACAGAAGTGCCTCTTTTAAATTGGCCATGAGGGGTCATGATACCCCTGGGACAACAAAACAGACTCGTGTTTAGAATATACAATTACATAAAATCCTTCCAGAGTCGTGCAGCCAGACCGAGGCAGTTTTCTTTTCTGCAAAGGGGTGATGGCAAAGATGAGACTCTGGTGTAATGCCAGACAAACACAGGCCTGTTTGAAACACATTAAGGGGAGAGACCACAGCATTTAGTATATTTAAGATTGTAGTCTCCTCTCTTCTGGTTCAGCTTAAATCAGCATTTAGATGTCACTCCAATCAAAAACTCACAGATCTTGCCAAGCTGGAAACAAATACTGACGGCGTCTTCATGTAGTCTCACATGATTGCATTAATGCATATTATTTTGCTGTCCGGATAGACTGTTGTACTAAGACCTTTGCCTTAAAGCAGCTCTAATCATTGTTTTTTATATCAACAATGCATGAAATGACTCGAGCCCACAAAGAACTTCTCTCACCTGACTGCTTTCATGGAGCTTTTCAGCGTCTTTTAGCTCTTTCTTTTGGTCTTACAGCCCTGGTCTTCACGGTTTTGTTTCCCTCTCATCAACCTTATTTTGCAGCAGGCAAGTTTTCATCTTCTATAAACTGCCTGTGCACTACCTTTCCAACACTAAACAACAAAGTCAGCAGCTAGCTGGCAGACATCAAGCAGTTATAGAGCCACATGTGTTTCTCATGAGCTGGTGGAGAGCAAAACCACATCTAAAAGGAGACTGGACATCCATCACATGGCCAGAACCAGGACTTCATATCAATGCTAATGTTATTGCCTGTCTGCTGGATCTATAAATAAACACGTTTTTGCTAACACGTTCATACACTGATAATATGTCAGTGTCATCTTTAAAGCTTGCTGCGCTCCCAGGTGACCAAAAAAAATCCCTTAATGCAGCTTTAAATCAAGCTTTAGCTCCTTAACTGCAAATCATGTTTTATGTATGTTTTACATTTTAATCCAAGATGAAATGCCGTACAGTTTCATACTCTACATATGTAATTCTCCTGTTACAAGCAGGGCTTGGGTTTCCATTAATTTCAGTACAATATGAAAATCCATTAGCGGACCCTTCAAGGTTGCATTCATTTATGTCAGAGGTACATTATCATTAATATGCTGCGTAACCATGCAACAACAGTGAGACTTTCAAACATCTGATGGTTGATTTTTCTTCAGATATTAATGAAAATAAACGGCTGCCTATAGTTGTACAAAGAAAACCTCAAACACAGCAGTGGGATGCTTTGCATGGTTAGCTTTGACATCTTTTATCCTTGATTCACCAGACTGACTGAAACAATGACAGAACAAGCAGCAGTCATTGATGGAGAGCTGCATTTTCACCGGTGATGTGAAGCTTATTTATAGCTGGAATTTAATGAGAGCTGTATTCAGCTTAATGCAACTGATCTGCAACACATTTAAGTATGTTATTAAATCTTATAGCAGCCAGACAGATGTGATACCTGTCTAGCCCACAGAGAGACAACAGAGAGCTTTCCCCTTTGACACGCCGACGGTAAACATTTGGCTTCCACAAACTTCACCAGTCATTAAATGTGTGATTGAGGTACCTGTTCCAGTGCAGTTTGTACCCATTAATTATTCAGTGGAAATACTTGAGTCTAATTTGGGCAACTTTCCTCTCAGTTGTTTTAAAGTGCTGAATTCTAATTTAAACGGATACTTACCACCACTTTCAATATAATGAAACTGGGTTTTTGAACAATAGCCATCGATGTGCCGTGCAAATATTAGCACAATGTCTATTTAACGATGTTAAAGATACAATCTGATGCAATAAATCTTTGGGAGTGGGCTGTAAGATGAAGGACACAATGAAAGAAAGATAAAGATATAATGAAAGGGAAGACAGAAAAGGGTCAAGCTATTGTCACTGACGCATTCATACTGATTAACTGTGGGGCCTGGAGGACTTTGAGTGCAGCGAGGCAGCTAGCACGCTGACTAAGCTGCATGGATTACTTTAAGGCACTGACATAAACATTCTGCTGCACTTCCCAGGGTGCCTCCAGTCCCCTTTGAGCTTGATGCAAAGAGACAGTGACACTTTGAGGATGCCAGTGGGAACCTCGACAGAGCTTTGAATAAACAAACACTCTTGCTCGAAGCTACATGTGGAGTGCCAAGTTACAAGCATACCCGACCTGTGGATGCTTTAGACTGAGGTGAGTAATAATGAAAGTAAAGTTAAAGTAATGGTGCCCGACCAGGAAGCCACTTATACACTCATTTCAGTAATTATAAGATGTGAAGTGAATCTATGTTAAAAGCTACACTCCCTTACTTATAACTCCTGTTCAATACGTAATTGCAAAGGAGGGATGGTTGCTGAGAAACAGCAGCATTAAGAGAAGGCAGTGTAAAATAAAATAATGGCCAGGTTGGAGGGATTCAAAGAGTTATTGGCCTCTGTGATCATTCTTCATCTCCATGCTGGCTGGTCATGAAGCGGTCCTTCCCTAATACGACTCCACCTTAAGGTACAAGGGACAAAATCTGTACATGAAAAAATAGTTTTGTGCTAAAGAGCATTGTAAAGGCACGTTACACTGATAGTAATGATTTAGCTTCAGTAGGATTTCATCCCTGTGTGTTTTCAGTGCCCAATAACTCTGAATGTATGTGAGTATTGTACTGAGCCAGCCTGAAGGTACATAAAATTAATAAAAAGAAAAGTTTCATTTAAACTAGAAAACATAAATAAGTGTTAAAATTGAATCCATAATTCTTGAATTATGTTGCTTCACGATGCTTGACCTTTACAATACTGTATGCTAACACGCCCAGTTCAGTGCAATATTACACATGCAGTGAAGGAAACACGCTTTCCTGTGATGCATAGTGTGGCAGCAAGTTTACACAAAAAGAGCTGAAAGTCATGATTCTTTTTGAGCTCAGGGATGATTCATGATTTTCAGGCCAGACTAAAGTCAGATTTTTTAGGCCTTCGTGTGCAATATGTGAGTAAGAATAATAAAAGTCCTGTACCAGTTGTAAGGCTTTCATCCTCATCAAAGATGCAGTTATACAGGTACAGACTGTCAGTAGCGGATGATTCAACTAAATAGGGCACAGACATCAAGTTCAATAACCATTTTCTGCACAGACGGATAAACAAGGCATGCAAACTAATTCATCTGCTCCTGCCGTTTGTGTTTCAGCTTGATATCTGCAGACAGCTGCAGCTTTAACCCAGGAGGGACCATGCAGTCCACGATGTGGACAGACTGAGCGAAACAGAATCCACACATTGTTAAGTTTGCTCCTGTGGCTTCATCTCTCACAACCACAGATAATATTATGCTCATGTTAGCGTGCACTCTTTCTTTCACTCAGTCTCTCTTGTAGATGGAACCGTTAGATTCACTATGAGATTGCCAGAACCAGCTGGACACCTGGAGTCAAGGTGGTCTGTGGCAGGTGTGCATGTGTGGCTGCTCCGCTGCAGTTTGCAGGACTGCAATCATGGCAGCAACTGTATCTAAGCTACTTTTTGACAGGTTCTAATATTTTTGTGCATGTTGTAATAACTAAATTTTAACCATGTACAGATTTTAGACATGGTGCAAAAACAAAAATATAATACAGCGATACATCGGCGAACCCTACAAGGAGTTTTATTTAGAGGATAGCCCTTTGGTGACACTGTGTTTAAAAACTTATGGTTGCCTTTGCAAGCACTGACACTGTGTGAAACTGGATTTAGTTTGCATGAAATCAAAGTGCCAGCGCAGTCTCGATGTGACAGAGATGCGTACCCCTGAACTGAGGGCTGCAACACAACATACAAGCGCAGCCATCTCACCCGACTTCAAATACACTCTCATTAGAGTTCAAATAAACATTGTCAACACATTGTGCTTTAGGGCTCTTCAGTCATACACTAGTTTTTGTAGATTAAAATGTTCTTTCATGTTTCTTGGGAAGTTTCAGGAGGGATTATTTAACATTTTGTGCATTGAGAAACTTTCCTGAAACTCTTAGGAACAGTGGTTGTAGCTCTAAGCCGCACATGAATCATGATGCATAAACCTCCTGGATTCAGTTCTAACCAGCACCACAGTGAAAACACTGTTAGAACAAGACATTTTGGATTATTGTGCCCTGAAACTGGTATGCGGTACATCAAGTTCTTGCAAACTACGTATTATTCATGACACACCAGATTTCCAGAGGTAAAATCCTTGTCCATGAAGCAACTGATGTGTATAAAAAATCTGACACAAGCTTTCATTTATCAATAAGTAAACACAGATTCTATTATTGTGACTGAATAAAGAAGACGTATGTGCATCAGGGTATTCTGTGTGTATGTGCGCGCAAGTGTGTGTGCCGTTGAGAGTAAGCTTCAAGGGGGTTGCTGTCAGTAAATAACTCATGAACACACTAAATGGGTCGAGGATAGAGGAGTCACAATGGCAGTGTCCTTTATGAAAAATCCAGCCACTGCAAGTGTGTAATTTTGATGCTGGAGGGAGAGACCTTGGAGGTTGTGGCATGAACCCCTTATGCCACACTTCACTAGTTAAGAGGAACTTTTAGTCAGGGAAATCTGTCTTCACTTGTCTGAATGAGTAGTGTGGCTCAGCTGCATCAGAGTAAGAATGAAGTGGTATCAGTGTACCCACTTATGCATACATTTAGCAGCTAAATGAGATGTTCTAGTCTGATCTACTTGATGTACAGGCTTTGAACAGAAGTGGGACAATAAAACCAATTCAGGTTTACAACCGCCAAAATCTGTTGCTCAGCATAAGATCCTTGTTGTTTTGTTCAGCCTCTGTATATAGTATCATCATTTATTTTAGCCATGCTAGCTGCATGCCTCTAGGAATGGTAATGTAGGTACGTCATCCACGGCTTTGATCCAGACGTAAATATCTAGTGGATGCATTACCATGAAACATTCATGGTCTCCATTCGCTCTAACCTAATGATCCTTTAGCGCCACCACCAGGTTTACATTTGCGGTTTGGGTTAAATGTCTCGACAACTTTTTGACAGATTGCCATGAAATCCTGACAGGATGAACTCTGACAACTCTGGTGATGCCTTCTCTCATCTAGTGCAAATAACAGGCCAAAATTTGAATTTGTGCAATGTTTTACTTTATGGTCAGACTCCTGGAAAGTTAATGCCTTTCTCATCAGCCTCAGCTGTACTTCGTGCTCAGTGCTAATTGGCAGATGTTGCATGCTAACATGGTAAACTAAGTTGGTGAATGACGTAAACGTTATACCTGACAAACATCAGCATCTATGCATTGTCAGAAGGACCATAGTCGTTTGACATTAGCATTTAGCTCAAAACACGCCTGTGCCGAGGCACAACCTCACAAAGCTGATACCAGGGCTGTAGACTCTTATGCTTGTGTCATAATATAGAATAATCTCTCACCAACACTTCTCTTTATACTCCCTGCAATAACAACCCTGCACTGGTTTTTGTAGACTCTTGCAAGCGCAGGTCCCAGATGTCGAGAGGTAAACTACAATCACAACGCAGGAGGTGTCATAGCAGTCAATAATAAAAAGGAAGAGAGGGCTGCTAATATGCTTGAAACAGACAGCTGTTGCTCTCTGACTGCCACACTGATGCAAAATGCATGAACTAGAACTGTCTCTGTGTTTTCAGATTTTTCACAGTATCGTGAACTTACGCAACATCTAGCGTGATAACAGCGTGCACTGCCATATATGACTTTAAGTGACAGCTCTATAAATGGAAAATGCCAGCATGTAGTAAGGAACAATGTTGATTGACTTGTCAAAATGCCATTCCTCGTATGCCAATCAAGCTCTCTTGCAAGTCCTCTCATTTCTATTACTCTACCACTCTGAAGGTGAGCTTTGCTGTTTCTCACACTCTTATGGCACCATAGATGCATCTCTACAAAGCTCCCCCCCAAAAGCATGATGACTTTCATCTGCTTTTTTTTTTTTTAATTTAGCTTTGTCTGAGTGCACAAAATGCTTCGAATAAAACTTGAATCAGGTCAGATTCCTGGTCTGACAGCTGCCAATAGAAAATGATATGCACACAACTCAGAGGATGCGTTTCAGCTATATCCCCATAGACTCTCTGCCATGACTGTGCTGTCAGTCTGGCTGGTCATGTATTGTATTTGTTTGCTGACATCTTTATTTATTTATCGGTGTTTAGCATGCAATCATGGCTGGCATGAAACTCCCTGATGTAAATTATAGAGAGTCAATATTCCGATTTCTCTGCCAGCTTTTGCTGCTATAGAGGCTTGGATCTGTGCCATGTGTGTTACCCACACCTCATATTGATGGGAGAGGCAACAAACACCGTGTGCATAGAATACTAATAAGGAGTAGCTGCTTATCTGTTCTGAAGTTATGTCAATACACAGTGTTCCTGCCCAACGGCTAAAGGTGAAATTTTGACATGAAGGCGACTCTTGATGCAGTGGTGTCTGGATCTCCAGAGTTCCTCCGGCGTGATTTGAAATGATCTGAAACAGCTCCCTTATAGCGACCGGCTCAAATTCTTATTGCCTTTCTCATTTTTGTCAATTTGGATAATTATTCAGAAAGCAAGTTGGAAAAAGTAGTTAACAGAAACAGAATGTGGTTCAGCATTGTGCCTTACTTGGAAGGTGTGAATCAGTACTTTTATGACCAAGAGTAGGTCTGACCGTACGCAGTCGTCATTAAAATTGATCGGGACTCTTCTCCAAAAAGACTCTTAGCACTAGGATCGATAAGCTTGAAGCTGCTGCTGCATGTAAAGCTTGGTTTGTTTTTGCATGTCATTCTTTCAACACACATCTTATAGCTTTTGATCTTCTTGAGTGATGCACAGTAGATTCATATAAAACAGAATGCGCAAGACTTACATGCAATGTGCACTGTACTGGTTTTAGAGTTCATGTTTTAGCAAATTCAGTCCGGGTCCGCTGTCTTCTGTCTGACATTACAGCCCATGATGCTAATGTCAAAGGCAAATATTCATCCATCCAATAATTAGGCCCTGGAGTATTGAACCTTATGATTTATGTCCAGTGCCAATGAAGCAGTCTGCCCTTTAGTGAAGCAGAAAGCAAGGATGCGGAGGTTGCATGGGTGGATTGGTCTGTAGCGTGTCTAACTTTCATGCTGGAGACCAGAGTTCACGTTCTTTCCCTGAACAACAGGCATGGTTTGCCTTTTAAATAACTGTGAAATTGATCTTTCTTTTTCATAAACCAGGTGTTTCAGTCGGATAACCTTCAACAGAACTTAGAGAGACAGTCTGTGCATTATTGGATTTCAGTGCTGCATTCGACAATAGTGAGCCTATTAGATATGAGACAGACTGAAGAAGAATCGGACTTGTTGGCGCAGTGCTGAGCTCATTTGAATCCTATTTGAAGGGAGTTCCCCTGGGCTTCATTCTCTGGCCTCTTCGGTTCAACATCTACATGTGCCTACTGGCTGAGTAGTGAAAACTACATATCTTAGCATAATTATCAGTTTTTATGCACCACATATCCGCAATGAACTGCCTGAAAGCTTGAGGTCAGCTCCGACTTTCAGCTCTTTTCATTTGATCCTTAAAATGGTTTCGCTTGCCTTTTTATTAAACAAAATGTACGATTCACTCACATTTCCCATTGCATTGCTTATGTCTGTCATTAAAACATCTTTTGTCATAAAGCGTAAAGCCTTTTATGATGTTATGCTTTAAGGAAAATACTTTGAATTGTCTTGTGGCACATTTTCCAACAACGAAGATCTTGTCCAAGGGTAGTGTTGGACATTCATTCCCTCTGTCTTCTTTCCACATCTTGTCCTGTGGTATATTCCTACACTTTCTCCCTCTTTGAACCTCCCTTACTCTGCCATCTCATGTCTCTGTGCACCGATTAAAACCTGAAGTCCAATAAAACACTCGTTGCACGAGTCTCCCCAGAAAGCCTTGTTCCTGTGACTCAGCGGGAAGCGAGCAGAAAAATGCATCCTTCAAAAACCTGCTGGGAGACCGCGGCCTCACCAAAATTGTCCTCCAGTTTGGCTGAAATCGTTCATCCACTTCATTACAGGGAATGGAAAGCAACCTGCCACCTTCCCAGGGTGTTTAAACCAAATTTAACAAACTTTCAAGCTGAGCTGAACAAGCAGAGCAGGGTCCTTATTGTCCATGTGCCCTTTTCCCTTTCTGAGTGGCGTGGACTAGCTTTATCACACAAATTGCAGTGTTGCGGTGGGACTGTGATGTCAAGCCGCATTGTAAAAATGACACTCATGTTGCATGCTTGGCAGAAACCCAACTACCCGGGGCTTTGCTTGTGTCAGAGTCTGCTGATGAGAGAAAGACTCGTTGGCATGTTGCAGAACTGTTGAGTTTACAAAGACTGGCACAGGTTATTTCTTTTTCTACAGCCGTGCACGATCTGAAAGCGTGTTAACAAGTGACGGAAAACAAGTAAGAAATGATCCTGTGGGATAGCGCTGACAGCTGAATTCAATTTACTCTTAAGTCCTCCTGGAGCTGATCCGGCTCAATAGTCTATTTCTCTTAAAGAATGATATCACTTTCTAATACGTCGGCCTTCATGAAAGGGGTTGTAACTCATTAGTTGTTTATAAATCATACGTTAATGTTTGGTTTAACTAACCGTAGGTCTGTTCTAAGTTTCAATAAGAATGAGTTTTGTGTTGCATGGTTATAAAAAATGTCTTTGACTGGTTTGATCATTGACTAACACTGACACCAAAGTCCTTTTCTTACTAACATTTAATGACTGTATACCTGATTGAAACCCTTTATAAATGACTCATTCATGGATTGATAAAACTTATTACTGTATTACATAGAGGACAAACACCAGCCAACAAGCTTTTCATCACCCCAAAGAGACTGATCTTATTAATGACTTGGTACTGGTGTATTATTAATAAATTATTTATTAACAATTAATAAAACTATTATGATTTCTAAATCCATGATAAAGGGCCTTTCACCAAATAGAATCATCATCCTATTAAATATGTTTTTTCATTCATGTCACAGTTAATTCACAAGGAGTCCACTCTGAGGCAGCCATTGAAGCCTCGCTGGTCACGCTGCAAGTGTTTTCCACAGCACAGCAGGGCGAGGGTAAAGGCATTGATGAAGTGCTGGAGGTGTACACAGAGTGATGGCGGAGTACAGTCACCTGCAGCTCTTCCAAGTGGCAACCTTCTGGGCTGAATAATGAAGCCACCACAGAAGTGCCACCAACTCCTTGAATGGTCACTTGAGCTTCAAAAGTGAGTCCACTCCCATAGACCTCCACATGAAACTTTTCTGCAGACGTAAACATGTCAACATTACAGCCTGGTGCAAACAGCTGTGGTCTATTTAGCTAATGTCCCCGTCCGTGACAACTGCAGAGGGTGAATTTTTATATAACTCACTTGTTATATATGCATAATTATGCCCATGGCCACTTTGAGTGACAGCTAGCTGCAAGGTTTAATGTGGCCATTTGCAGCTCCACCCACCTCTTTGCCCTTTTTTGGATTAGCCGGGAGTTTGGTGGGTCAGGCACTGCTAAAATGGGAACAGCCCGAGACGCTGTCACTGAGTTTCACAATGGCCCTTCAGAAACTGGGTGATGTCACGGAAACAACATCCATGTCTCTGGAGGTTCTCTGGAGGTTTTTTGGGATGTCCAACTTTGACAAGAGCCTGGAGGCATGAGATGTCTCATCTGGCATGAGAAGACCTCATGATTCCTCGTGCTGGAGGATGTGGCAGGGGAGTAGGAGGTCTGCGCCACCTTATGTGCTTCCTGACAGACAACGAATTATTCCAGAGGAGGACCTGTGATTAATATGATTTCTTTCAGAATCTATAACAGACTTTAGCTTTACAGAAAGCATCATTTTCATCACTGAATAATCTTCCTTTGCTTTATTCTACATCGTTCACAGTCATACACAGTACAACATATGTGATGAAAGTCAGTCTCTTAGAAATGGGGCCAACTCCGGTCGAGGCACTGACAGGAGGATGGACCTAATAAACATGTTTCTGATACTGAGGTTAACCTGCGCACCTGGAGGAAACCCATGAAAACACAGGGAGAGACTCTGCCAAGGCGGGGATTTGAACTCAGTGAGGCGACAGTGCTGACCTCGCCGTGCTTGGTGCAACATGCAGCATGGATGATTTAGACTTCACTTCATGTTTTGCAAGTGAGATGTAACCTTTTGAGAAAAATGTTGACACAACATTAACTAGCACTAACAAACATCATTTGCTTCGAGGGAGGAAAGCAACACCTGCCGCTTCCTGGCGAATGTAGTGAATAATCGTGTATCAGTCGCATCACATCTGAATGTCTCATGAACTGCAGATGTTTCTGCAAAAATGCGAAAGAGTGTGGCATGGTTGTGCATGTATGCCAGAGCACACGTGCGCTGACTCAACAGGTTTCCTGTGTATGTGTGCCTTTTGTTTTCAAATGGAAATCCTTTCATTTGAAAACCCATTTGAAATGGACTCACTGCACTGCTGCTATTGACTGTGTTTCCCTATTTTTTGATCTACTCTGATCTTGTTTCGGTAGAGGGGATGTTAAAGTAATAAAAGAGATATCACATGGGATCCAAAAGTTGAAAGAATAGAAGTTTGGAATGATATAATCCTCAGTCTTTATTCTATGTGTTTACCAAAGGACAATCCATCGCAGTATAAGACTACTTATACAGCCAATGAATATTTGATTTAAGAGAAGCCTTGGTCTAAAAGCAAAATGTGTGCAAATAGATTATGCATCGCCCCATCCCCTGTTCTGTGTTGTGCACACTGATTTGATTAGCAATGTGAAACATCATTTCATACATATTTATAATACCTACCATTAAAGCTAGAGTTAGAAAGTTGATTAGCTACCCAACCCTGGAGGGCATTGGTAGGATTTTGTAAAGTGCAAACAATAAGCATGCAGAAGTAAAACTGCCAAAATGCAACTGAATAATGAAACCAGCACAAACTTTAAGTGTACCGTATGTAAGGACATTGCAACACAGGCTGAAACACATTAAAAAACACTCACATCACACATCCAGTGAGATAGAAACAAGAAGAAAAACATCTTTTTGAGGTTTTATTTTGATTTCTACTTGCTGGCAAAGTTGAATCGAGTGATGTAACACTGATATCGGTTCATGTATTTACTGCACACACACTCATCAGTTAAAGCCCAGCCTGGGACAAAGCCTCCATGTTGGACAACAACCAGGCATCTGCTGCCTGGTGCTCATAACAGAACACATGAGGAGTATAATCGTTTGGGTGGTACTCGGCGGTGAACAGATTATCGAGACCTTTGGTCCAAATTCCTGGACTCCACAGTTCTCATAATACAACCAATCTACTTTTTTTAAGATTTTACCTTTATATCAAATAAATGATTGATAGTGACATGTTTATGTTGGCATTACCCTGGTTACCTTAACAGAAAGCCAATGGGATCTTTACAATGAATTTCGGCAGAAAATAATTTCTGTGACAAAAAAGGATGTGTGAATGTTATTTTATATATATATATATATATATATATATATATATATATATATATATATATATATATATATGCAGAGACATACACATTTAGTGAGGCTGGTGATGGTGGCGGTCTGTATTTTTCTTATTATCAGCAAATCCAATGACAAAAAACCAAACCAAATCAATTTATCCTATTAACTACTGTTTCCTGTGTAGGCAGCACCTGATAGAGCTTATTCCTCTGTGGAATAATATAAAAAAAACAATAATTAGCCAAACTGTTGCGTGGCCTGTGAGCATGGGAACTGTTCCTCACGTTCATCTGCTGTTGCTGCAGTTGAAATTTCACTTAATCTACTGCACTTGTGAATATCTCCTGATTGCATCTGCACAACTCTGACCAAAAGCCTCATGTGAAGTAACTCATAAAAGCCACACAGTCCTGTTGGCCCCAATCAAGAAGGCTTAAGAAGCCTTGCCGCTGCTCCTTGAGGCAGCTCAAAGCTTTGAAAATGTCCAGGCAGGTTGAAGCAGCCAGTTTTGTGCCCTATAACACCTTTTTACCTGTTTTGATGTGTTGCTACTAAAGGTACTAAATTAAAACAGAGATAAAACAGAGTATCTTAAACCAATTATCTTATCAGATGGAGTGGAAGAAGAAGGAAATAAGAGGAGACAATTTGTCACAGCGTGCCTTACCATATCGGCATGTTGCTATATTTAGCATGGCTTTTGGTCCGATCTGCTTTGACAAGTGTAAGCTGGTTGAAGATGTGTGCAGATTACTTCTGTTAAATCAGATTGTCTTTCTGATTAAGTTCAAACTAGTTGTGAAATTCTTATCTTCTCATTAAAGATGCAACGAAGCTGCTGGGGTTGAACTTGCACATCGCTGACCCATTTTTAAATTAAGGTGAGCTATTTTTAGGCTGAATTTATCACAGATTTCAAATGGATTGTGAGATGAACATGATATGGAGGCAAATATGTAAAAGGAAGTAGAAAAAAATAAACAAATTCTAACCCTTTGGACAAGCCGATTATACATTGCTAATTGCATTCAATTGCAAATTGGCATGTAATTATATACTGTTTTAAGCAATTATGTAATGATCAAGTGTCACAAACATGCATCTTCTCATGGAGAGGTGGACTCTCATCAGGACCAGACAAACAATTATGACATGTTGTGCAGTTAAAGTTTGGTGAATCTGACTCCGAACTTTGCCTCATTTCATACACCTCGCCTGGCCCAGACGATCTTATCCCTCTCTCAGGTAAATAGAGGTGAATCTGGAGACACTTGGGACAGAAAAAATCCTCTCTGACCGGTTCAGAATGCCCTGATGAGTGCAAGAAAGACACTCCTATGAGTGGAGCAGTGAGCACAATGGGTCCATTGACTGCACCTGCGATCGTGACGCTGGTGGGAAGTTCGGATCATTTGCTCTCAAACTGAGCGTGAGTGTGAAATGACATCACGTATGTATGAAACAGAGTGAGATCTTGTTAGAGTTTACTCTTGATAGTTCATAGCACACAACAACACACAACAGTGCCCATTTTAGACTTACTGGGTAGAGTTTTACCCACTGAAATTCACACCCACAGTTTGACGAAACCGAAACACCCACATATGAGCGAGCGAGCGAGAGCGGAGCTGGAGAACACATGAATTACACATGATATTAAAGAGATGGTGGAGGAGAAGGAGATGTCTTGATTATTGCCACGCAGCCTCACTTCAGGCAATTTGTTAAGACTAACACATTTTCAGTGTGCCTTGGATTCCTGCCAATCAGTTGCTGCGCATAGCAATGTGGCAAGAAGGTGTTGGATTCTGCAGTAATGTAGGAGGTCAGTGGAGAACAGTGCCGCTGGCATCCAACACCCATTCTCCTGGAAATATGCTTCAAAAATGTCATCCGCAGGTGCCACAGTGCCGCCTGCCACAGATTTGAAATGGCGGTGTGTACATGCAGATGACAGGAGCCGAAATAATAAGCTGGATGCAGAGAGTTTGCACATATTGTACACTCTTTGCATGTGGGCATGTAAATAATTTGTATTCATTTTGATTTTACCCAAATGTAAGAGCTAAAGTGGCTGACTTTAATGTTTGAAGGCGTAAACAAATATTTGCCAAAGGGAGGCTTTGCACACACACAAACACTCACACACTTGCAAATGTGCACACACGGATATTGTCTCAGTGTCATAACTGTGAGCTATCATGCCCACACTGGAGAAAGTGGCAGCCTCTGGCTCCCTCAAGGATGACAGGCAGGTGACAGCACACGCAGCAAGGCAGCTGCATGCCATCATCTTCAAAAAGCCGCACAGGCTGGAAAAATCCTGTCTCTTGCCAAATATGTTTTGGAGGAAATGTAATTCCTGTCTGGAATTAGTTTTTATGCTGCTCTGAAGTGTTAGTTTGTCACAGGAGACCCAGCCAGGCTCAGAGACCGGCCTTCATGTCCTGCAATCCAGGTGTTGTTCTCTTCTCTGAAGGCTGGTTAAGGTTAGGAAAAGACCATGGTTGTGCTTCAGTACGGAAAAAGTCAGCTTGTCCTGTTTTTCGAGTCAGAGTTTTTAAATGTCAAACCAAGACGGCAGTCTTCATAACCTTAACTGTAACTGCAGGAAAAACAAATGTAATATGAAGAATGAGTGATGAACGCAAACAGATTCTCACTGTGTCGACTGAAAAAAATGTCATTCAAGTGGTGTTGTGGATCTCACAGCATGCATTTGCTATTCAAACTGTTGTATATGAACGGCATTTTTAGGCGACAGGATTGGGTGGAAAAGTGCAACACTTTGTGACTTCACCATACGACGGCACCTCCCGCACACCCGCTCAAAGAACATCATGTATCTCAGAAATGGTCCAAACAGATTTCAGAAAACTGACATGCAAAATGTTCTCCTTGCTTATTGGAAGGTTTTGGTGCTGCATGTTTCAAGCCTTATCATTTTGGGCAGGTTGTTCCTTCATCTGTCTAGATTACTGTTAAGCGTATTACATCGATGTAAGGACTGTGGGAAAGAGAGCGGCTCAATAATGTAATTTGGATCAGTCTAATGTGTGCTTTAACAATAATGACCCAAAATCCTCTAACGTACAGGGAGCCTGAGAAAGGAGGTTTAGACAAGAATAAAATGGGAGCTGTCTTTTTGGTCTTTGTGAGTTCTAGGGTGAAAACTGAGCAAACACATTTTTATGATGGGGCACAACACAGAGAAGGTAGCTGCGTTTGCACAGAGCCTATAATTCCTCCAAGAGCGTGAACCAAAACCCGATGAAGTCTCATGTCAAGGCCTCAGTCTGAATAAACTATGTCATTCTACAATTTGACTGATGACTCAGACTTTCAATAATATGTTCAGACTTTGACAAATAAACTTTAAAAAAAATCAATACCCTACCAGAATTTCTTTATCTGTTTCAAGGGCTTCCAACACCGGTCCCAAAAGCCTCCTTTAAAAATTTGGATAGACGGGTTTCTGCATTCCTGCGGGATGGTAAAGTTCCTCGAGTCAAACTCAAAATCCTCTGTCCCACTGAACACGGGGAGCTAAACCTACCTGACTTAGACTGTTTGGCTGCCCATCCAGAGCTATTTGGACATGGATTAAAAACTTAAAACACCCTCTGGCATGGAAACAAACTGAGCAGTTTCATACAGGAAAATTCTCTTTATTTACAGAAAGGTGTGCTCAAAATCCAATGATAAAACATGCACCTAAAATATGGCATGAAATCAGAGTAAAGTTTCAAAGTGTCGCACAACATACTGATATACTTTATTCCATGTTAATCCTGTTTTACCGGTGAGCGATGGCATTGCTACAGACCGCATAAGAGAAGTAAATGTACATTTGGACATCTAAGTACAACAATTTGAAATCCTTTGAACAATTGAAATCCATTTTCAGGTTTCTTGCAGCACATTTTTTAAAATATCTTCAGGTTAGAGATCATATTAGAGTTCAGCAGGGTGGGAAACTCCCTCCCGCTAGATATTTATGATGCAAGAAAAACACAGTTCGAAAGGTTTTCCATCCTTTGCCTCTAACAGACCGTTCTTAATGCGAAGGTTAAATGGGACATGGGCTGTGCTCTCAAGGACTCTGAATGGCAGCTGATTTGTGATAGCTTTCAGTCATACTCCGATAGCACTCGAAACTCTTACAGTTTAACCTCACACACAGGGTTTACTCGACACCACAACGCCTCCAGAGGAAAAGCAGCAGCTACTCGGAATATTGTCTTATATGTGCGCCTGAAGCAGGGACTCTTTCACGTAGATTCTGGGGATAAATGTTGGATATCATGAAGATAATTTTCATGGTGGAGATCCAAATCAACCTGAGGAACGACATCACTGGAGACGTCTCAGTTTAAACACTCAATATGAGGGGCAGTTTTTGCTTTATCAGACCTAAATGCAGCTTGTAAATGTATAGCAGTTGGCTGGAAAAGTGAAGGGCCCTAGTTTATCTTTGTAGTTGAAAGAGTTCTTGGGAGGCTTTGTAGCCGTTTTACAAAATAGACCTTCCTAGCGGGGGTCTCGGCTGTGCTTGAGATAGCTTTCAGTCCAGGTGATGCTGGGCGTTCGCTGTCCCTGGTGGGTATCTCGGGCTTTTGTATGGTCCTATGAATGGCTTAAAGTTTGCTTGAAAAGACTAAGTGCGCTGCACCATCATATCACAGAATAATATACTGCATGCGTCATCCTGTTAGCATGTCTGTCTCTTTTTTAACTTTTCCTTTTTCCCCCCTCTAAACCACGTTGTTCCCGTCACAACTATGAAACTGGTTTTCGAAGCATTGTTATAATCATTATTCCAGTTATTTTAAATAATTTATCTCACCCTTTTTCTGTTCATTATGGGTATTTCAGAGAGGGAATGGGGGGATTGATGTTTGATGCTGTTTGCACTTCATTATTTTTTTGTGGGGAAAAAGGAAAATCTCAAACATACTGTTTAAAAGGATAATATGTTCAAAGGATGACAAGTTGTCATGTATTCTCTTTCAGATGACTATTTGCAGAACCTCACTTATATGTATATACAGTCAATATACATCCACCAACTTTAAATATTATATAGCTGATGGGGCTGTTGCTTCAGTAGAGAACTGCAGCAGTTAACCAATAAGAATCAAAGGAAGCAACACAGATAATCTTTAGTGAGTGCTGAATTCAGTCTATTGCACAGGTTAGGCAGCTCTACCTGATTGTTGTACAAACACCTTGTACAATAAGTCTATTTGGCACTCAGGTGAATTGATTGATTGCAGTCTGAAAGTAGGACACTGGACTTAAGATATTAGAATGAATAGCCATGTGTTTTGGGGAGGGGCCCACAGAGAGCGCCCATGTACAGGATCCAGACGTTGGTGATACGCCCTCCGGTATGAAGGATGAATGCTGTCCCAGGAGCAGCGGCTGTCGGTCTCTTGATTAGGATTGTGAATAACATGCTCCAAGGGTAACATGCATTATCAACAGATGAAAAGGAAGTGAGTCGAAAACAAATACGTCTTAAAACACAAGAAGCTTTCAACACCTCTGCCTGCGCTCAGTGTATTTGAGAGATGAATAAATAAATGTGCCATGGACGTCATTAACTTTTCAGAGCAAAGTGATGTACAGAATTAAAAACAGCACTAATTAAAACGGATCATTTGAATGTATTAATGAAACATTTATCCGGGTGACTCCTTTAACCTTAAAAACCAAAATCTTTCTCAAAGGCACAGAAACATTTCATAATCATTTTAATTAATATTCTCTCTACATAACTAGCCTGGCTTGAGAAAAATAAAACCTACGCTGCAGTTAAATTTGAGGAAATGCTGTATTTCATCCTGTTCTTGACGGATGCAGCGTGTGCACCTTGGTGTTTCTTAATGGACGACCTTTGTGTAGAGGTCAGAGACGAATGGGAAGTTGTTTTGTTTCCACCTCCAGCCACTTTCACACCTCTAAGTGCCCACATAATTTATTCATAAAGGTAGAGACCAGCCACGACCGAGGCCAAGATCATTCTCATGAGCTCTTACTTGACATCCAGCCACATCCGCAGCCGCATGAAACACACGTAAACAGGACCACACACATTCCCTGGAGGTCTACGCTGAACCATGACCAATAAAAAGCCCAATCCTGAAGAAAGAAACCACTTCCCTCACGCTGAGGGCAGTGAAAGCAAAACCGTAAAGCATGCTCCTCGGTGGAAACTGTCGATACGAGGACCCGGTCACAGAGAAATATTATTAATCTGATAGTTACTGCTGACAGAAGGGCTAAATGACAAAGAAGAGTTAATGATAGGTGAGACAGAAGAACTAACTCACTGGGAAACTGTGTGACCAGCTGCCTATGATACAGGACAGGTGACTGACCATTGGTGATTGGCTCAAGCGCACCTAAATTTCAATTCATTATTATTAACATTAATTTTCTTCTTTACTAAATTCCCCACAGCCCTGAAAGAAACAAGGTATATTATCTATCTATCTATCTATCTATCTATCTATCTATCTATCTATCTATCTATCTATCTATCTATCTATCTATCTATCTATCTATCTATCTATCTATGTGTTACTTGACGTGATGACAACTTGTCATGTACGTGCAATAAAAGCTTCCCAACAAGACTAATTTGTCCATCTAAAACTAAAGATGGAGAGATGTTAACGCCAAATGTCTGAAATTCAGGCCAAATTATCAGAGTTTTTTAAACGTGCCCAGCCTGAATGTACCGACAGCAGCGAGCCTGCTAGCAGCTCTGCTGCTGATGGGAAGGAAGCTGGTCCTGGCTGGAGCGCGAGCAGCTCTCCTGCTGATACAGCTGAACCCCCCGCAAGCACAGGAGGACAGGCTTTGATCCATCCTGGCTGTCAGAGAGGAAATACTCCTGGCTCTACAAGACCGATATAGCACATTCACAGACAGTGACTTGAAGCGCTGGAACCTTACACATCTTTGTCTGTTTTGTTCTGTTTAAGAGGCAGCATGAATTTGCTGAGGCAATTTCAAGTTCATGTATGACCTGAAAGAAATGGCTGTTTTTCCATAGATGGATTTTTTTCCCCTCAGTTGAACAGCCAGGGTCAGACATCCATCCATCCATTGTCTATACCCAACTATCCCTTTTCAGGGTTGTGGGGGGCTGGAGCCTATCCCAGCTGTCAACGGGCGAGAGGCGGGGTACACCCCAGCCGATCGCAGGGCAACATATAGAGACAAACAACCATGCACACTCATGCTCACACCTAGGACAATTTTAGAGTCACCAATTAACCTAATGAGCATGTTTTTGGTCTGTGGGAGGAAGCCGGAGTACCCGGAGAGAACCCACGCATGCACGGGAAGAACATGCAAACTTCACACAGAAAGGCCCCGCCCGACCCGGGGATTGAACTGCGACCTTCTTGATCTGAGGCACGTGCACTACCTAGGTTCAGACAGAGTAACGTCAAAATGATGTTACCTGACTGCATTTCCCAAAGCAGAGTGCATTTCGAATAATGCTATAAATTGATGCGGTTAACAGGTTACCAGTCAGAAATGTAAAAAAAGGAAGATTTGCCAGAATAAATAAATACATAAATTAATTAATTAACATTGTTGAAAAATCAAGAAGAAAAAACAAGAATGAGGGAGACAAACACAGTTTTACCGCAGCCCAGAGAGCAGGCCTTGACATCTGGACGAAAACGCTTGCAGCATAATTTCTCACCATTAGCTCTCGTTCATTTTAAAGCAGAGCAAAAAATGGTGGCCTTTGAACAATTATCTCACCTGCACAGGTCACCGTCAACCAAAGCCACATGTGGACTTTTGCACGCAGAGTCGATCTTAACAGTCAGTACAGCGGCGGCAGCACGACTCTGCCATCGCTGCTCGGCTTTTTTCCATCACTATTCCCCTGCCCTGTGTCCTCCATTGTTGTCCTCTCCTCACTCCCATCCCCTCGGTGAAACTGATGAAAGCCTTATACAGTATGGTTGAAATCTGTACACAGATGCTGCTTTCTGGACTGATTTTTTTTCATCCGACCTTGTGAAAGGCAGTTTGATTACAGGTCTCTTAATGCCTCAGCTTCACCCGCGGAACCTGTGCTGCTGCTGTCAAGGTTTAGGCGCACGTAGTGTGGCCATCACAGTGACATGTCTATTTGTGTCTCTTTCAGGTACAGTATTGCGCCATCAAGAATATGGAGTGTGTATAGTGCAAAAGGAAGCTCAGAGTCAAGGGAGAAAAACATGGGTTGTCTGGTTGTGGACACTGGAAAGCTATCTGACTGTTTTCTGCCTACATTTACTTTAATTCTATTCTAATGGTGGACCCAGCTGTTTCCTCCCTGCTGGCTCCAGAGTTGTCTTTGCTGTGACTTTGACTGCATAGTTAAAAAAATGCTATAACTGGTATCAAACTTTATCAAGCATTTTACTTTCTTTTTATGCTTCTGCATGTGTTTGCAGCAGGCATAAAGCAAGCGATGGATCTAAATGACGCCCTCCCACAATAACAATAAATGTAGACTCAACATAGTTGACTGGATATGTCCTCTGATCAAAAAAGGACAGTCCTCTGGGAATGTCATTAGTTTCCTCCTGAGCTGCCTTTAACCGGCTACTGGTGGGTGAACAAAAGTTTTGTGGTTTATGCTCATGTGGGCAATTGCCAAAAAGGAACATCACCTTTGACAGACACCTAACAGGAGAGCTTGTGTGGAATAATAAAGTTTTCTCCCACAGGAAGATGGGCGCACAAGGGGGGGAGTCACTGCTGACCCCATCACGCTTTGGCTGAAGATGCCACATTAGCATTGAGACTTTTGAGCTGCTGACATCTCATCATCATTTAACTACTACTTCTGAGAGTCATCGTCACCTTTCCTCTGACCTCTCACTGTGGTAAAAGACTGTTTTCTACTGCCGGTCAGATTAAAGTGCACCTCAGAGCATCCACGCACCCGTCTCAACGGCTTGACCCTCTGGTCCTTTGAAAGGAAGCTGTGTGACTTTCTGCATCAAACAAGATGATTTTCTGACTCAGTGCTAAACCTAGACACCTCCGTCTGCAGGCCATCAAATCAACAACGCTAGGTGTGTTAATTTTCGAATCACCTCCTGATTGTTCCTGGCAGTCCTGAGTTTCAGTTTCACATATATTCGGTGGAAGAGTGTAACAATTGTTGTTAGGATATGATACCCTACAGTTTCATCAGCGGGTGATCTTAGGCACTATTACAAAAAACAGGACTTAATTAGGAAATATAAAGGGAACAAAGAATTAGACTGAGCCTCACAGTGTGCAGACCTTTCTCCCCTGTGCCTGAAAGTATTGTTTTGAAACGGACTGTGGTGATGTGTGCTTTTTCCTCTCTTCGCTATTTGTGGTGGAAAACTGGAGTCCCTTGAGTTCAGCCCATCTACACGTGTGTTTGGTCACAGTGTGCATAGCCCATGTGTTAAAAGAGATGTTTACTTTGGTATTAAGTGCTGTAGTGCTGTGTTGTGTCTTCCTGTTGTCTCCTGTGTGCGTCTCTCCAGGTGCTGCCCCGCCCCACCTTGCAGCTGTAGTCAGTGATTGGATCAAAGCTTTCCAAACATCTCATCAGGCCCTGGAGGTTAAAGGACTGGAGATGCATCGATGGACTATTCCTCAGTTCATGGTTATGGTTAATTGTTAATAAATTCTTTTGTTTATGTACATATTTCAGTTTCTTTGCTTCTTTTTCCCTGAGTTAATTTTTTAGTATTACCCCCCTCATCCCCTGGACATATACAGGGAGCATAACAATTCAGTAAGAGAGCAGTTCTCTTTTAATAAGGTGAAAATGGCTGAGTCCCATATAAGCATGGTATGAATATTACTAACATCATCAAAGTCCCTGAACAGAAAAAAAAAAAAAAAAAAAAGGTAAAGTTAACACTTAGAGGCAGTGCTGCTTGAGGTAACTCCTCTCTGAAGCAAAAGCAGCCTACAATGTTCATTCAATGCATGTCTTTGACACCATAAATGTTAAAGGCATGAAGTCAGACATAGTGCTTGTGGCGTTAATATGTGTAGGGCACATGGTTCACTGTTTTCTAAAATGCCTTCCCATCAGTATGCCAGTGAGGTACAATGGTCTGTGGGTGTTTAAGTGTCAGGGACTAAGAAGCACTACAGGAGATTCAGAGGTCAAACGTAATAAGCACCTATTCACACAATGAAAGTCACCAGAATAATTCTCCAACAATAACCGACAAAACTGAGTGAGGTAAGAGTGAGTAGATGCTGAGGAAGTGGGAAATTGTATACGTTTTTTCAAATGTAAAGTTTATCAATTCAAATCCATTTTATTTATTTTGCCCAAATCACAAATTCACCAGAGCGACATCGAAGGTAACGTTAGGCTCGATGAGCTGTTCTGAATGACGGACGAGACAAGATCTACCCTACCTGCAAAGGTTAACAAACAAACAACTTCCAGTTTACACAAACCACTGGAACACAGACTGAGAGGTTGTATTAGCTGTGGGTGACCGCAGGCCAGACTGTGAGCTAATTTAACAGTTTAACACTTCAGCAACCTAAAATGCCATTTGTGCGTGAATGAGATGTCCAGATGCTGAGAAAAAAGGTTGTCGGCGTACATGTGGAAGTTGCAGTAATTTTATTTCTGCACTTTCTGAACAAAAGCAACGGAGTTCACTCTCTATGATCTGCTAGCATGTTTTTCTCTGCTGCTGCTGCAGAACTGCTACCTTATTAATACAAACTGCAAAGAACAACAACCAAAAACAAGATTTTTCTTCTTCTACAACTTCTGCTTCATCACTTGCAAACTTACTGAAAAACCTGTTTCATGTGCACTGTATAATTATTCTCTGTCAACTTTTCACCTGCGCTGCTGAATTCAGGCGCTGGAAAAGAGCGTGATCCTCCAAAAACCTTTTCTGGAGGCTGCCACAAACTACACAGAGAATAAATATCCGCAGCACCAAAAGCAGAAGCTGCACTTCCAAAGATTTCAAATGTGAAACATACGAGTGTGCCGTCTAGAATCAGTCACAAATAATATCAAAAGACAAGCTGTGTGATTCTTCTTCCTCAGTCTCCATCTATCTTAAAACATATGGCTGACATTCAGAGTTTCTCTTGTTGTCAACCCATAAAAAGACCAACACTGTGTTTGTCCATCTTTCAGCACTTTGAATAAGAATGGAGCACTATTTCACAGATAAATAAGCTTTATCAGGATTCGGCTACAGGAACACTAGTTTCAACCTCATTCTTTTCTTTGTAAAATGTGAATTTTTAAGGGTTCATAGAGGGAACAGCAGTTATCGTACGATGCGGTGACACTGAGCCACCATGCAGCTTCTACAGTTCTGTTTCAAATCAGGCAATTTAGGAAGTGGGTTTCCATGAAACTGAAATATTAAAGCACATTTCCATTAGGACCGCTGTCATATCCAATATTTTAAAACATAATTAGTAATAAATAATTCATCTTTATCAAATGAATTGCTTTTTCTATTTACAGTTTGGACCTGGGGCCCGTCTCATGCAGCAGGATCACTAAGTTTCCAACCCCTGAAACCTGGAGTAAGAACTGAATCAAAAGGATAATTGAGTAATCCCTTTTTATGATAAATTGCTGTTTTCTCTAGTATAGCAGCTTTTAACACAAAAAGGATACAAATGCAGCCTTTATTCGACCAACACAGGCAAACGTGAAGATGAGAAGCACCACTGGCCCATTCTCACATCCCCAATTATACCACTGTTCTGCCCTGCAAGAAATGCAGACTCTCGGTTTTTCCTGATCGCTTGGCAGCTCTTTGAAGTCATGTCCACTCGCATGTAATTGGAAAGAGCAGTCGTTTACAGGGTGCTGTTCAAGAAATGCTGGCAATTACACTGTCTGTCACTTGCTGAACCCTAATGAGAAATTACACCCTTTAATCACTGTAAATGTTGATACTAATGGTGATACCTGCCAACCTCCACGTATCTGGTGGATACGAATCGGTAAGCATTGGACAGAGCTGCCTCTCTGTGTGTCTTGCACTGACGTGAGGAGCTGCTCCTCAGCTGTGTCTGCATGCTCTGTGAAAACCAAAGTTGCATTTTCAGAGTTGTTTCAAAGGAAACACAGAATTTTAAGATCCTCTGTATTGATTTTGCTTGATGGCTGCTGGAGAGAGACTGATAATGTTTTTGTCTACAACACTAAAACAAAACAGCATCGGATTAAGGTTTTGAACAGGTTCACGACAGGGTGCATACCCACAGGACTATATTAATTTTTCCAATAAGCACAAACAGTAAAAAAGCGTCACTACCCAGCAAACACTGTGTGGTTGGTAGAGTTGTAATCTGACACGTCATGGCTTGTTACACAGAAATAGCCAAGAAGTCGTCCATGGAAACTGTTTGGAAAATGATAGCAGTTTCAAAAGAATACTTGGTGATTGGATGAACCATCTGCTTATCATTGTCTGTCATGGCCTAATGTCAACCAATCAGATCAACGCAAAACAGCCTTCAGTGTCATTATTTGCTCTGCTTTCAATGAAGAAATACTCTTGATAAAACTGATGCAACAGCAGTATCTACACTAACCTCCTTCGGAGCTGCTATTGTTGATTTTCAATGAGTCACACTGTCGTCACACTGCTGCTAGCTGCTAGTAGTTCCTCACAGGACGCTGATTGGTGCAAACGACTGCACATCAGCCATGAGCCCAGAACCTGATTCCTGGCAAGATGTGTTGTTGAATGACTGGTTGTGCACCTGGCCAAAATGGGCACACTGTGAGCTTCATCTGGGTGAGTTTTGAAAGATTTAACTAATAACTGAGGCACATCAGATGAACTCCAGCCTTCTGTTTGGGCTGTGCAAGAGTAGAACACAATCACAGACTAAATTGTTTTTAGGTTTGAACAGAAAGGTTGTGTTTCACAAAGAATCTGAGCTCAAACAAATGACCTTCACATGACCGTATCAGCAGAGTAATGGTGAGAAGTGTCAGGTTATAAAGGCCATCCAGTACACCTGCATGACTACAGGTTGTCATCAATCTGTGGTGGCCAATCAGCTTATGGATGAGCCTTTGATGGTGAAGCGTGAATGCAGCTGGTGTCAATCAGCTGATGCAAACCTGACTTCAGTGCTAAGACTGAACTAATTCAGTGCTTCATTCATATGGGTGTGTACATCTCATCTATTATCAGGATTTTCTTAAAAGTGACATGTAGCAACAGCTTCCAATTGATTTCCCTGTAAAGACACTGATTGGACTGTTTGATAGCATATTTATGAAGCTGTACATCTAGCTTTCTAATGCTGGAGAATGTGTGTGTGTGTGTATACATTTTCCAGGTATTGTTAATGAACTATAATAAAAAAAAAAAAAAACACACTGTTAATGCAGATGAATGTTCAGGAGGTCAAGCTACATTCTGCATGAGGACTTTTAAAGATTTTTGAGGAAGCACAATCTTTTATTGATGCTAATCCCCCGGAAGATTGCACAGTTCCCTATGGCATAAAGAAAGATGTATGACTGGGTCCATGGAAACAGGCAGGTTTATTGATCAGTGACACTCATTTCCAAACAGATTTGAGGTTTTCTGAGATCTGGGAATATGTGATGACAGGGGAGGGTCACACTCAATGACACAAAGTCACTTTATTTAGAGAAGAAAGCAGCAATACAGAATGTTTTAGTTGTCTGACTGTCAGCAGCGTAGATGCCTCCTAAGTAACAAACACACAGCTGATCCACTTTGATTGCACCCAGTAAGGCAAGCAGCTATATAAACCAATGAGCATCCAGCACTGGAATGAGCACGAAGGTGGAAACGAGTTCAACAGAAAAAATCAGTGTGAGCATCATCCACCACAATCACATCTTTAGATTCACGTTCCAGTGAGCATTATTTCACACAGCGCTACTGATTTAACATTTCTGAGTTCACGTGACAGCAAGACCTTTAACATTACATTGCAACAATATTACCTGAGCTTTCCAAGCTCAGCGTGACATCAGAGGAAAATGGCCACTGAGTGAAAATGGTCTATTAAGTGCTGGGTTAACTGGAAACTCTATTTTTACTTGGCTGTGAGTAGAGCAGTGCGTGCTGTTTCTCCAGTAACTTCATCTGTACCATAAGACAGTTCCAGCCAGCTTTGACCGAAGTAATGTGATTCAAAACTTTGGAGGGGAAAGTGAAATAGATTACTGCTTGCATCCCTTATGAAGTGCAAAGGACATTTAATAGAAGACAGAAACATTCACAGCTACAGATTGCCAAGGATGTTTGGGAGACTTACAAAGCTCTTATGTACCTTAACTATCTCTATAATTCAGCACACATGCCAATCACATAAATATAGACATCACACTAGCTACTCCACACATGACGCCTGTTTTGTTGCACAGCCCTCATAATGCAAAACGTGCTTAACACTTGATGAATACTCAGTACTTCTAAAACTGCATAGTTGTTGGGCAGACAGACATTCAAGCAAACATATGCACGGACACAAATGTGCATGCATGTGCATACTGATGCATACCTCTGAAAACCACCCTGAACAAATGAACATTTCACCTCTCCCGTTACTTCAAACCTTATTCCTCTCCTGCGGTCAGGCACCTGTGCAAACAGTGGTTAAACATGTCCATGGTTACATATGAGCACTGTGACATGTCTCTCACTCACAAAAGATTGTTGATAAAGCATTTTCATTTATGAATACTACTCGAGTGTTTTTATTTTTACAAATGATTGGGCTGGGAACATCAACATGTCACTCAATATGTGTGAGAACTGCTGTTTTAATTGTGCTACTCAGAGCCTGTGCTGTTGTTATGAGCCAAGTAAATCGTAATGCAAACCTCCTACTAATTGATTCATCTGCAGGGTATTATCCTCTGTCAAATTATGGCCCACACACTGATATACCTCCTGACTGACCGCATTTTGTCTCTGTGTAACACACTCACAATCGCCTCCTACACATAAGCTATAAAGTACATCACATCAATTACATCCAAACTCCTGTGACAAAGGCAGTGGTGTGCTGAAAAAAAAAATGTTACTGCTTGAGGCACACAGTTGTTTTACAGATTTCATTTCACAGCAGCAACTTAACAGGACTGGGCAAGTGGCTCTGCAGGCTCACAGTCCATGTAGTTTTTGGACATTGCTGAGGGATGAGCAGATTTACAGTATCCTGCCATCGAATAGCAGTGCTCCGCATCTCAACTCAGTGAGCATTCTTCTTGCCCCAAAGCCACGAGGTTCAGCAGAGGTGGGGAGGCAGCTCACCACCCAGGCAAATTTTTCACATATTATCTGCCCTGAGAAGGAGCTGATGTGCCATTATGACATTTCTCTGCTCTGTTGCTTATTTTTTCAGCAGTGTTGCTTCTGCTTCTGCTTCACAATGCTATAGTTAATACGACTGGTTGAGTAAGCTCATGTAGTACATGGTGAAACACTGACAGGAGATATCAGCAATAGTGAAACTGACCCTTTGTTAAGCCCTGCCCCATTATTACAGTTGCTACACCTGTCAAGGCCTCTACTCTAGCAGACTACATCTGCAGTTAACAGTGACAGGTGGCAGATTTACCACCTGAAATTCAAAGAAACAATGGATCCTTGATGGGAGACAAAAACAGTCTTCTCATTAGGTGGCCATCAGTTTTGCCTGCTGAGATGATGACTGTCGCTGCCTCTCAGTATCAAGCTGACATTGGCATCATGAGTTAACTGAAAATTGTTGTAATGAAAGGAGAAAGCTGTGAGAAACCCTTAAATGGCCATTCGATGTCTATATACACAAAGCTGTTTATAAGTGTCTATAAAGGGCAAGTCCAAGTCTTTGACGCGTGAATTGCAAGCCAGAATTGAGTTTTTATGGTCTATGAATGATTATGAGAGCCACAGTATCACAACAGCCAAAAAGCATCAAACGCTTATTTTTTCATATAAAAAGCATGTAATTAATGTCCAGTCAAAAGTATGAATCAAAGCTTCTGTATGTGTCATAAAGTTTATTGAAACCCTCAGAATGAAGGTGCAGCTTCCCAAAACCCCCCATGATGATTTTCTGTCTGGTTGACAACTGTGTATTTTTTACAGTGTGTGAGTATCTTTTACAGTGTAATATAAAAACTGAACAAAAATGAAAAAGACCTCTTTTAATTGCTAAAAGGAGGAACTAGCACATAATTAAAGGATTTGTGTGTCACAATTATTTTCATAACCGCAGGCAGGAAAATAGGTGGTGTGCTGGAGGGGAGGGGAAACGATTGACCTATTCATTGCTAGATTAATTCAATTTCTAAAGAAAGGCAATTTTTCCTAATTAGGTTCTATCAATTTTCTCCATATTATTCTGGTATTGATGAGCTCAGGTTATATTTTCCTTGTTAGAAGCCTACATCACAACATGGTTTTGTTTGTGCCATGAGGGGATGCTGCATAAATAACAGACCTGCAACTCTATTATTATTATTATAAACAAGGTCAAATTTCCAACAATAGCATGTTTCATTTGTGTAAACTGACAGTCATCATAGAAAAGGTTGCTGACCCCTGACCTAGTGTGTTAGCACTGTACCGAAATCACAAAAATGTAATATTAAACTGTTGTCGTCTCTCTTGCTCACTCTAGATGATAAATACAATCACTCGGACAAACAATTATATGTTTTACTATAAGCATTTTCAAATCACTTCTAAAGGCTTCCAGGACGAGGACAAACTCAATAACCTGTCAAAGTCATCTCAGGCGAGCTTTCCAAAATGCAATACAGAGCGGGACAGAGCCGCTAAGTGACACTCTGAGTGTAGAGGTTAGCAGCAGAACAGAGTGGTGTTACATCAGCTCTCAAGCAGGGAAATGTGCCAGTCCTGAGCAGACTTCATATCTAACGCAGCTACCTCCACAACATAAAATAGGTAGTGATGTGCAAACTCCTGTCCTCATAAGTAAGGCTAGTTCACTGCTTGTAATTAACTACAGCCTCACGACAAGCACGTCAGGACATGTGGACGATTGTTAAGACATCAGAGAGAGATGACATTTTCTGTCTTTACTGTATATTTATTTCATTCTATATTGTTAATTAGCCCTGAGAGTCATGGCAGCCAAAGAGGCAGCTGGTGTTCAACCCCACAATCACAAATCTGAATGAAAACCAGCCCCAGCTCCCAGGACTGTATCAGTCTGAGCCAAGAGGCTATTTCTAGGAAAAAAAGAAGCACTATCCACAAAACATTTGCAATAAATCCACCTCTGAATGATGTTACTCACAATGACAATGACCCAAGGCACTGCACAGTGTTACATTGATCTGTGTGACTGTTGCAGCACAGTGACCCCCGTGTTCCTGCTAGCAGGGGGGCCCTGGAGGAAGGACAGGACACAGAGCTCGGTCTCTCTGGACATAATGGGTCAAGACTGACAGATCTCGCTACTTGGAGACATTTTCTGAGTCAGTAAAAGTTTGCACTGCCTCTGGCACATGACATTTCTCAGTGTGCCATCTGAGATATTGCAAACATACCTGTCGCTGAGGTCGTAAATAAAATAGTTTCCTTTTGTAGCAATTCTATAGTGCAGTCTTGAATATGCAGCCCTCTCCCTTCACCAGGTGTTTACTGCGCTGCAGCTTATGTCTAATTTGGTTCCTACCACCATATCATTCTCTCCATGTCTCTCTTCTCAATGCACTCCTGAAAAGTTATATTTTCTCTCAGTAAACTATGGCTGAAAACGTACTTTTGCAAGTCAACACACACTTGTGCACACAAGGAGATCTTCTAGTTCCCTCTACCTGACACCACATGCCGCCACTGGCCACCATCAGACTTTGATGAAACAAGGTTTTTGGAGCACAGTGAGTCATTCTGGAGCCTGTGTCACCACGCATGAGGCAGCCAGCATCTTCTGCAATTGATTTCCAGCTGACACTCAACTGGCTGCCTGTGAAAGATGACCTGTCAGTGCAACTCAGGGGAGCATATCTAGCGAGGCATCACGCAGGGAGCCTCATGCGTGAGATGGCAGGTAGACGGACACAGGAGACCCTGAGCTGGGCCTGTTGGGGAGCGTATCTTATGAATAGCCTCGGGTCAATGAAAGCTTGCTAACAAGCCAGGCAGGCAAGTTGTAAGTCATACTTTTTAATTTGAAGCGAGAACTGCAGTTTGCGGTTATGTGTGCAGAGTTATAACACTATAGAGCGCTATGGATACTGTATGCCATGTGTTTGAACAATGTGGAATTCAAAAATGATGTACAAGAACAAAATATTGTTGAAGGATATTGTGTACATAACGTTGCTGGCTGCTAACCTGAATTGCTATTGCTAATCATACTTTTCCAGTGATGCTATATAAAGGGTGCTTTAATAGGGACGCACGCTGGCATCCTCACAAAAAGCATTACGAGGGCAGCAAGATATAAGCATGCAGCACTATACACTGGACTTGATATAGGGTCAATTCTCTCAGGAGGTCCAGTCCTCCTCCTCCTCTCCTGCATCTCCAGGGAACAGAAACTGTCACTGTGATCTCGGAAGCTACAGCCACATGTCTGCTTGGCAGCACTTAAGTCAGCTTAACTTTTTCTCACCATGGTCGACTTGGCCATGTCCTACTGGCCGCTTGCCAGGGTGGTGGACGCTGCCTTAAGTCTGAAGTTGTTAGAGCAACTTTATGGGGTGAAGCCAGGAAAAAAGTTTAGCGTAGCTGTAATCATGTGATGTCATCATTAAGATGGCACTTGTTAAGAGTTTAGCTTTTTGTATATTAGATCTCACAGTCACACAATCTGGAGCTGTCCGTTTAGTTGAGATGTGCAACCTTTGGCAAAAATGTCTCCACTCAAATGTACATTATTATCGCACACACATTAATTTCACTAAATACTAGTTTCTGCTTGAAATGTACTTAAAAGTGTGAACGATGTGAGGCTAAAATACAAGGTTTGGGAAAGCAAAGTCAATCATCGACCCCATTTACACACAGTCACTTCATGCCTCTCGGGCAAATAGGATTCTTTTTCTGATATCAACAGCCAATCGTGGCCCCCCTGTGGATTAGGGATTAAGATGCTAACTATGAATTGTCTGACTGGCGATCTCTGTTGCATGCCTGTAATGTCTCTATCGTCAGAATCTCTAATAAAGACATGAAAGTGCCTTGAAAAAATTAAAGAAAGCCAAGTGTGAATGCTTTCAAGAGGCACGTGAGACCATGATCATAATCCAGAGACAAATGAAGACTGAAGGCATCCATCTCTCCAAGATGCATATGTAATTTTACTCCTCTCAAGTGTAACTGCATCAGCAAGCTGCCTGTGGAAATAACCTTTGCAGGGTTACAGTTGAGTCACACTGAAATGAGCTGTTGCTCTCTGTCACACTGAAGCACCAGGGCGAAAGCATCTCCAGTCAATTTAAAACATACGATCACGAAGAGCGTTGTAATATTTATCTGATCTCTGATCGGTTCAGTCACTGAATGATCCGCGTGGACCAGAGAGCAGAGTGAATTGTCTCGCTCATAGCGCATAAATATGATTCATCCATGTGTTTGTGGAAACTCATGGGTAGCTGTTAGCTCGCAAGCTAAATTGTTATTGTTGGAATGAAGACAGCTGTAACGTTACAGAGTTTGTCAAGTGAGGGTTAATAATACTGTGTGTACTAACAATATAACAATAGCACCACACCACCATTACCACAAATAAAATATTCATTTAATTCCATTAAAAACTGGACTTTGGCTGATGTAAGACATCCATGTTTGCTTGGTTTCCAGGTACTTCTGTCTGAAGAATATCTGCCAAGTAAGATCTTAAAGAGGTCTCAGAAAAGTAAATTTCCCAGTTCTGATTAAACATGGGAATATTGGCATTAATGCTACTTACAACGGGAAAACTCAGAATTACAATAAATCCAATATGACATGAAGGCTGCATTAACACCAGCCTCAGGACTGGAGGAGGGTCGACCCTAATTTGCATGTAAACACTGCGACCAGATTTGTGAGCTGATTAACGAAGATCCACATGTCGCTGAGTGTAAATGAAATTGTTTCAAATTGCAAACGCATTTAATCTGGATGTGAGAAACTTGAAAGAACGAGTGTAATTGGGGCCAAGCAGTCTTGAAAAGGCCTTAGTCTGCCTCAGATAAAGTGCTTTTTCAGGCCATCTAACACCATCTGAACTGACCCAGTGATTGGGCAGGTGTGTGGGGGTGTGAAAGTTACAGGGTCTGACCTCCTCTCTCAAGCTTGCTTTTTTCATTCTTCACACAACTGCTTCCATCATTTCTGTGTGTACAGCACAACCAGGTGCAACACTGTCTAAATCTGTGTCCTTGTCCCCATTTGTGTGTTCAAAGCTTGAACCCTTTAAAAAGACTCAGTTATTCATGCTTCTGTGTAGAAAATGAGGCAGAGCAGCACCCAGGCGAGCTACACTGTATTTGTTTGTTGTATGTTTTTTTGTGTGACTTAAACTTAATGAAGTGAGGTGACACTGGATTTTCTGAATCATCAGCTCCATCAAAATGAAGTTGACACCACCCGTTATTTGGTCACTCCCCGTCTCAGCTCTCTATGGCAGCTGCCAACACCTTGAAAGCCAAGGTCGGCCTTTAATAAAAACATCATAAAAATCTCTGCCATTATCCGGTTAAATGGTGCAGAAGATTTGGCTTTAACAGGACTACTTCCCCCCCAAGTGCTGTTGAATTAATTACAGGCAAAGTGGGAGGCACTTTTAGGCTAATCAGATGGTATCAAATGTGTGCATGTGTGTGTGTGGGTGAGACTGATCAAGGTCACTTGATCCTGTGACTAAGTGGACGATGGCTTGAGAGATAAGGCTTTCATTTGCATAATGTCAAAAGTCAGGCATGTATCTACACACAGAGTTTATACTATATGTTCACATGTCTTCAACTAGTTCATGAATTTGCCTGTGGTCACGAGGAAGTTAACATTAGTGAGGATTTGAATTAATTCACCTTGTCCTATAACGTCTTTAAGCCCTCCATACAATAACCTCCACAGCTGGGGGACAGTGAGGTGATGCAGAGGGAAACTTCAAATGTAAATTAACGTTCAGACATTTTCACTTTCATATTCACGTAATAACTGAGACATTGAGGAACTAGTATGTAAAGAGGGGCATATGGGAGTAGATATAATTATAGTTTCATAGCGGCAGTTTTGATTTGTCATTACAGGAAAAGCACAGGTGTGGCTAAAAACGTTGCCCCAGTCAAGGCCAGTGAGTCATCATGCTCAACACCGAGGTCCTGAAACTGCCACAGCTTTTGTAAGTGGAATATAGTCAATTTAATTCAATTACTTAGGTCTATAGTCGAGGTTTATGTACCACCTATAGCAGGGGACTCGGGTCACTGTAATTTGATTTCCTGATCTGAGTTCATTTCAATGGAATCATTGCGACCACAGGATCTGCTCTGACCCACAAATTAGCACTGATGGCAAGACGTCTTGACAGTGTTCACCTCTGCAAGAACTGAGAGCTGGATAGTCCACAATAGCTGAGCTAATGAGCTTGCTAACCCTTAAGGTCATTAGCTCAGAGAGTTTATTTTCCTTCTTCAACACCTTTTCTCTCAGAAGGATGTGGAAAAAACAGTAGAGAGAAAACCGAGAACTCCGGGAGCTGTGATTGACTCGCAGTCAGCTGGCGAGTTCATGGTTAGCTCGCAAGCAACAGCAGTTCATCAACAGACCTCCAAGTAGTCACTACATCATCAAGCCTCCGGCTCTGTGGATGAGTGAATGTCACTTTGTGGTGTGAAAAAAAAAAAAAAAAAAAAATGTATTTCAGTTTGTCTGTTTCACGTTCACACTGATTTGCTGTAATGCAAACAAACCAAGAGGTGTGAACATGAAATCAACTCATTCACTGGACAGTTTTGGTGACTCACATCCATCATTAGTGCTACAACCAAACCGATTCCAAAAAGTTGTGAAGCTCCGAGAAACATAAATAAAACAGAATGTGACCATTTGCTAATCCTTCCTGACATACACCCAATAGAAAACAGTACAAAGACAATACATTGATGCTCCTAAAACACCTGTTTGGAACGTCCCACAGGTTCATTGGTAACAGGTGATATCATCACGATTGGTTATGGAAGGGGCATCCTGGAAAGGCTCAGTCCTTCACAAACGAGGATGGAGCGAGGTTCACCACTTTGTGAACACATGATTGGAACACTTCGTAAAGTTTGTTTGCAAATGATTGTCTTCTGTTTTTATTTCTGTCCCGACCTTTTCCGAATCAGGGTTGTAAATGGATCCACTGCAGAGTTTAAGTTCATGCTGGTGCCTGACAGCATGTCATGCTGCATTTCATCGCCCCTTCTGGTTTTATCTAGCTTCTCTGGAAGCTGCAAAGTGGTCACGAAGAAATAAACCTGTTCCACGGCAGACGTTTGGAGGTGTGAAATACAACTGGCACGGTGCTCACTGAAAACCCTAAAGACAGATATTCTTAATGTTAATAAGTTCCACCTGTGTCTTTCCTGCTATGATTCAAAATTCATGCCTCTATGTCATGTCTGGGGTCTGGTGGAGAGTAGTTATTCCATGATGCTTAACTCACTTTTTAAACTACACCGGGCCCCATAATGTACAGGCTTATGTGCGTGTGTCACCGGTTACTAGCTGATCCTTCATAGTTCAAAGGTCACTTCCTTCAACAGTTTCCATAATCAGGTAATGGATTTTAGAAATTTGATAGTGTCCTCACATCTGTGTACATCACACACTCCTGCGATTAGCAGGCTTTTCACTCACACCGTAAACAACCTTCACTAATGTGCTGTGTGTGGCAGGGTTGTGAAATTTTTGAAGCAGCTGTGAGGTGAACGTGAACGCGTGTCAAGACGATATTCATCAGCTCGTTTCAGTTTTCCTGCCCCCCCCTCAAAGGAAACATGCAGCTCACTGAAATTGAATTGCTTTTCCAAAAAATGGACTCAGACAACTAAATAAAAAGATAAAATGCACAGAAAAGTTTGACATGCTGATTTAATTGGGTCTATCTCATTCTGTCTCTAACCATTTCTACCTGGTCTGTCCTGGGCACCCCTGCCCTGCAGGTGTTAAACTTCCCTCCCCCAACACACCTGGCTTTTTGATAAGACACTGTGAAAAACTTGAGTCTAAGTGAAGGATCTTGAGAGCAGATAATTAAATAAATTTAGGTTCTAATCACGTTGTTTTGATGGAAAAATACATTTGTGACAAATGCTAAATGTCTGAATTCATTGGTATTGTTAGTTGTTTAATTAAATGACACAAAAGATTAATTTGGACTGAGGATTGCCTAACAATTATTCATTAATCATGGAGAACATCATTTGTAAATTGTTGTATTTATTCACTATATACTGATGCTTGTTCCACTTCAAAACTGCTTAACTTATAGAAATATCTTAGATTCTGCAACCAAAGCCCCAAATATTCTAATCCTACCCTCGGCCATGGCGCTCACAGGCGATATTTAAAAGTCCCTGGTGCATAATTCATTCAGATATAAAGATGCTTAATCTGGGCTGAGAAATCAGCCATGATGTGAGAGCAGTGTGTGAATGTTAATGCATTCACCGAGAGACAAGAACATGTTAATGCAGCCCGAGTGAAACAACACAGGCAATAAGAGGAGACTGTTGAGATCAAGAGAAGTGGCATGAAAGGGTCTCGATTTATTCACCTCAGACCTCTGAGGGCTTCATCTTTTTTTCATTGCAGTCTTTCTTTATCGCCGGTCTCGGCAGACGTCATACGCACACAATGTGAGGGATTAAACACTAAGATTATTTACCAGAAAGTGGGGCTCATCCCTGTGGAGACAGAGGTGAAAAAACATCTTCAATGTCTCCCTTCACCTCTCCTTAAGCTCTAAAATCAAGATTGATGATGTGCATGATTTGGGAGTACAATGACACCCCATTCTGCACTCCCTCTTTGTCTACGAGTTTTCTTATAAGCAGATAGCAAGCTGTGATATTCAAAGTGACACTCAATTAGCTGTGCACTGGCAGTGGGACATAGATTGATAGGATGGCTTTGTCCCTGAATGCAAAAAGACTTATTAAGATAACGTCTTTGGAGTCTCACAGGCTAGATTCTTTCCCGTAAACATTTAGTGGAGATAAGTGAAAGGTGAGATGTTCATATCATAAAATAAACATCTGTTGTCAAAGGTAAAGTAAGCTACTATTTGTTACTGGACAGAGAGCATCCATAATTTCATTCTGGTCATGTGATTCATGCAGAAGTTAAGACAGCGTAATGGAAAAAATAATTATACTGCACACTGTGCTAATGCTCCCTTAGCAGTAATCGGCAGTGTTTTATTTTAAACAGCATGTTTATAGGTGGTCTGGTGCCTGAATAACTCCAGTCGTTGCCGTTTAGGCCACTAAAAGGATCATCAATCCAACAATTTTCCCTTCTAGAATCCGTCTCAAGTCTAACTCAAGCTCATTTACGGCCCTCATGAACAATGCTAATGTATGCAGCAGAGATAGACTCAGACCTGCCAAGACCTGGCACTGACAATTTGTATCAGTCGGGGAGATGGTGCTTTCCAGTCAGCCGCCCCTAAGCTTTGGAGTAGCCTCCCAATAAGCTTGAGGTCTTTGGTCTCAGTGGACCCGTTTAAAAACCCATCTGTTCAGACAGGCGTGTGGTATTTCATGATTTAACTTGTGTCTTAGCTCTCTCCCCTTGTATATTTTATCTAGTGTTTTATCTTTGTTTTATTCATTTGTTTCTATTTGATTTTGCTTGATTTCATTTCTTTGACTGAAGCACTGCATAAATGAACTTGCTGCTCGCTTGCAGCTAATTGTTCAGCTAACTGGAGATGGTTACTAACTGAGTGCATTCACTCAACTTCTGCATTCAGGCTCTTCAGTTCATAGCAACTATCAGCTAGTTTCAGACTTGTCATTTACCAAATCAAGTTGCAGCATCAAAACATGAGGAATGCCGTCGCTAGCAAAGACTTCAGTGATGTGTAAACTGATTGTTAGGCATCTGTAATGCTAATCAACATCCTTCAGCTACATTAAAAGGAGGTCATTAGCATCATTGCTTGAGCATGACCTCTCATGTACTGATGTTAATGCTAGCCACTAATGCATTTGTTCATACACAGTATGCATACATGGATAAATATGTGTGTCAGAGGCAGTGGTATTCATGCGTTCAGAATGAGTGCGACATCCAATTATGCTATTTTGTCATTCAATTTTGTACAGCAGCAGCTTCACAAAACATGTAACTGCAGAAGAGCAGAAGAAAACAGAAGCACGAGTTCAGTCATTCTTTTAGTTTACAGTCAAATGGAGACATGACAGCAGATAACATGCATGCAGGTTCTTTAGTATGCCTGCAGCATGTGTTGAGAAAAGTGTATTTAGTTGGTCACTGACACTGTGCAAAAGAGATGGTGATAACGTATTTTTTCGGTCTGTCGATTTTCACGAGCTGGTGGCAGACAGAACTGCATAATGAAAGTGAGGCTTATAGGGAACTGAGCCAAGCGCTGATGGTGTCATTATTCTACAGCCAATACGTTGTGCAATCAACAAATACTTCATAATGAAGCGGTGTCAGGTCCAAAGTGTCGACTGTATCCCATTTTCTCTGTTATTATTCACTCATAATTGCAAGCTAATGTTACTTTTGTCAGCTGGTTCACTTAGCTATGTAATGGCTTTAACTGGCAGTAAAAGCATGTAAATAATTGGTAATAATGAATGTCTACATGAGCACTAGTTTGCTTGCTGCAACCCATTAATACGGAAATCTGAACAGCTGTTGCGAAGGGGTCCTGCACTACTTCTGACGTAATTTTACTTGGAGTAGGCCTATTTGTGCTTGGTGACATGTCAAAGGGGAATACTGCACTTTATAAATGTTCTGTTTACTCAAAATGTCCCAATCTTATCACCCCTAAGGGTAATACTTTGGGCACTTGCACATCACTGCTGGCTACAAGAGAACATGAAAGTAATTTGTCAGAGTAAAATATAAGACTTTTACTGAGTTCTCTGAGGTTGAATCTAAAGCAAGAATCCACTATGAAAAATGTATGAATGAAGGCTGTGAAGAGAATACTTGGCACCGAGCATTGATCTGATGTACTATAAACAGAGATATACTGTCAGTGTCTCATAAAAAATGCTCCTTTTTATTGTCTTATTTAGTTTTATTAGAAAATCCTGGAAATGTGCTTTTTAGCAGAGTGTAGCCACTTGTCGTAATACTTCCCTGCTAAGCATTTGCATGTGTTTTTGAGTGAACTTCCTTGAAGGTCCGCTGTGAATTCAAATCCATGAAGGTTTGTCTTCAGTCAGAATTTGAAGGATTAACTCGTCCACTCTGTGAGACAGTAGCATTTGGCTGCCCAGGCCTCCTGAGGGAAACTATGGGAGTAGTCACTGTTGTAATTGCTCTAATACTATCAACACAAAAACAAATTCCCACCCACGCTCACATGTTGAAATATGAGACTTAATTAATTACAGTACCTCAGGTGTATTTACTTGCTATAGTAAGTTGTCAGTGGCATGTCCTGTCTGGGGCAAATAAAAGAATGAGAGAAAAGCAGAGCCCAGGGCTGCAATTCAAAATAAAAGCATGCACTTTTCTGTAGTTCACCAATAAAGCACAGTATAGACAAAACAAAACAAAAAACAGTACTGAAAATATTGAAACACTTGTGATACTTTGTCAATATTTCTGCCCTAATGAATCCTTAAGCTATTAATTTTGCTGAATCTATGGGTCGTACACTATCTCTGTCAGACAGCACTGATTCTATAGATTTACATATGTGCCAGCTCTGCATATTTATCTATGCACATATACTGTGTACATGTTTATGTGGGGTCATGTGTAAGTGTTATAATTGCTTTCAAAGTGAACCTGCAGGACTTGAAGGATAAGAGCGAGTCTGGCGGGGTCCTTTGGTCCATCTCAGCATATATGTTATATAAGGCTGTGAATGTCCAGTGAGGGATTTATGAATGAAAAGATACAAGTGCTTATCACACCTCTGTGCCAGAGAGTTAATGGATTATCTTCAGCAACTGTTCTTGGATGTGGTCATTTAGAGAAATATGCTTGTAGGAAACTCTTGGTTTGGTTTATGGGTCAATCTCTCATAAACTGCAAAGGTGAAGGAAGGAACATAATCTTTATTTCAGAGGGCTCCCTATAAAGTGCGCCACAATGTGCAGCACATTAATTTGTTCAGTGGAAATCTGAGTGCTTAGTCCTAATTAACCACTGTACTAACAATATACAAGTCTCTATGAAAGCAAATCATGACAAGCTACAAACACGCGTGCCTGCATTACTTACGGTTAGAAAAAAGGCTCAAAAAGCACAAATAACTGGACCTTCCTAGCATTAGCTGGCTGCACTATCTGGGCTATGATCTAATGGCACTTGATAATGCCAATTTTGACCAAGAAAGTGACACCTTGATAAGATGAAATGCAGCACCCCGAGGACACCTGTGAGACAATTAACTCAATTTCAGTGCCATTCATTAATCGCTGGCAGTTTGTCAACCTCATTATGTCAGTGTGCAGCATGTTGGTGCAAACCTGCATGTGGTGGAATGTCCAGGTGCCAGGCTGCTTCTGGTCACCTGCTCTAGCTTTGTTGTTGGGACAGTAATTAAGAAGCACATTATTTCTGATTAGCGTTCCTTTGCATAATTAATGAATAGGGAACTATGTCCAGATGGCTATTTCATCACAAAACCATTACTCATCTTGTTGAGCAGGACCTTCAAATGGAATAGTCAGTTAGAGCATATTTTAGAGTATGAAAACATAACAATTGCTTTGCTTAAGGCTTGGAATGTCGATCCTTTCAGCCCCAATTTCTAGTTTACTTGCAAACCACCAGAAACTTCTCTCTCGTGATTATGTTTGATAGAAATGTGCTACAGCACCTTTTGTCAATGCATGTGTCCAATAGCAACAAGATGCTACAGAGAAAAATGGAAAACAACCATTTTTAGTCTCTTTTCATGCGCTTTTTTTTTTTTTCCTCGTCCTCCGGTTTCTTCCTCTGTCCTTTTCTCTGCAGTCTGATCAAAACTCCCAGGGGTCCACACTTGACCTCAACTCTGTTAACCCTGACTAAGCTCAGTGGCAGTTACTGTTTTATCACCTGGAGAGAGCACCAACTTTTCCTTCAATCCGCGCTAAAACTAATTAAAGTTGGGGCAGAGGAAGCGCATGGCGAGAGAGAGGGAGACAGAGAGAATGAGGTTGAGTGAGTGATGTTGGGAGGGGGGAGATTAACAAGTGCAGGCAGAGAGAGCACTGTCTCTCAGCCGCTAATCCTTAATGTCACAGATATGCGGTAAGCTGGGGCCTTTGTCAGTTAAAGACTGCCTTCAGATCTACCCAACTCTTTGTCTGCAACTGTGCATCCTCCTCCCCGTATACCCCGTGCTGTACCCTGACTCTTCATACTTCTTGGATCAGGGATAAACACGGGAGCACTCACTTTTGCAGGCGAGATGAAAGGCTGCTGGGGGTTGAAAGCAGCAGCTCATGCAGCTGAGATGGCTTGCCACAACACCAGATGGATAAAAGAGCACGGAGGAAGAGAAGGGAGGTTTATGAGGAGGCTCTATATTTCCCCCTCAGTGTTTACACGTCACAGTGCGACTTCGGCGGATTTGATTCACGCCTTATTAAAAAGTTCCACTTAAGCCTGGGAAAGTTTCAAAGTTGGTATACTTTGTCTAAAAAGGTGTGTAACTTAATGAAATGTGGATTTTCATGCACACTTGAGTGTGCTTGTCGGATCATCTACCGGCGTCTGAAAGCTCCTTCATGTACATGCTGCAACATGAGAGACAGAGTCTGTGAGTCAGTTTACTTTGAAGAAAAAAAGGTCTCCATATCTGAGTTTAGTTGCTATTAACAGAACAATAAGTTCACACAGTTTATTCAGAGGAGTGTTTGTACCATTGATTCCTGTCTCATAACTGTCCGTTCCCTCAAACATCCCACTTTTGTGCAGCAGGTCATATAAAAGTGTGTGCAGCAACAAAGCTAATAAGCTACAATAGCTTCCTCCATTTTGGACTCTCTGGCTCTGTCTTTTCTCACAGGTCAGCACTCACAAGATGGTTTGCTAGTGGTCAGGTTTTTGGTTTTCGGTTGTATGAATCCACTGATGATGGCGAGTCCATTGGAATTAATTGGTTTTCCTCACAAATTTTACAGTTACAGTCATCATGTCTCACCTGCCATTACAGCAGGCTTTTTGTCTTTTTGAGTGTGGCCACTCAGAACAGGTATTAACTTTTGTCTTTAGACGTGACTGGACGACACATCATACAACCCAGTTTATTTGAAGCATAGCAGGGCCTTAATGATACTTTTCCCATTAGCATGCACTCTGCCCAAGTCCTGGCCTGGTTCCAGACCTCTGAATTGCCACCTACATCTCAATGTAGTGGCAATTATCAGGCTACCCAAGACTCACAGACCAATGACAAGACTTATAAGAGCTTGATTTGTTCTTTGGAGTTTGGCGCTGGAGAGGGACGCCAGTGATGGACTGTTACGATGCTCTAAAAATACAGTCAGTGAGCCCTATCACGCTTTGCCATATTGTCCAGTTCATAGTTTTAATGAGCTTGGCCTACTCACTTAACCATATCAACATGATGTGCTTCTCTAGTGACACAGCAGAGTGAATTACCATCAACGACAATTAGCTAACTGAAGTGGATAAGTCCATGGGGCTTTGTGTGCTCAGGGTCAATGGCAGTACAGGCAAGCAACAACAGCAGGTCTCCCATTACCCAACAAAGACCATGTTCTTTCATCTGCGGGGGGTTTTTGAGTGCAACTTTTTGTAAGTTATTACATTTGTCAACAGTGCCAGTGTCTTTATTGTAGATGCAATTTTCATAATTGATGGTCCTTATCATGGCCCCCGCCTTAGGATCTTATCTACTTCACTGACTGTGATACAATATTCAATGATTGCATAATCTGTCTATGGGATTGGTATTGATAGCCAGAGTTAATATACAAGAGTGTGAGGGTGCACTGCGAGCTAATGAGACAGTTGTGCCAGCATGCATAACTGCTTACGTAAAGCTAAGCCAGTTTGAGATGCACAGTTGTAAATTGTTAGGTGGTTACAAGGCTGTACTGTAGGGGTGATTTATATCAGTCACTGCTAAAAACTTTATTAGTACAAACAACATATGGTACAAATGACCTGATACTCTTTCAAAAAGTACAATATTTCTCACTGTCACAGTGGGAAAGAGATCACTCAGCAAAAACCATTAGCTTTAAAATAGCATTTTCTCTGTTTTTGATATTACCCCAAAAGTATAAACTGAATTTTGAGTACTGTGGGAAGAAAATATTGGTATACATTAATCAAAGGCGTGTCAAGGCAGGCTTGAAAAATGAACATACTGTCCTGCTTCTATACTGCTTTTATATTACCTAAAATAAACCAGTTCTTGAAATGTGACTGTGTTCTGCTTTGCCCCTTCTTTGGGGGGTTTTTGTCCATGTTCCTGGGATCTGGAGCTATGGCATGCTCTCAATATTGCTGAATTTTTATGTGATACATGTCACCTAGATTGGACTTTTTCCTCTGTGATCATAAACCTTTGCTAACATGCTGATAATAGCAATTTAAGACTCATGGTGGGAGCTAATTTTGGACACTTCCTTTAAAATCAATGAATGCATCTTCTTCATATCATGCAAAAAACTCATCTTTAACCTATCCTCACAGAGGGGTTTTAGATTATTATTATTCTCATTATTATTATTTACAGTGAATGCCCACATTTAAAGAACTGTGTGACACAAAACCAATATTGTAGCAATTCTGTAAAGTTAATTGTCCCATTGTTCTTCACTTATCATTTTTAAAGCGATCAGAAGATTCAGTTTAGTGCTGCAGCTGAATTTAATTTTCGGTTGTGAGAAAAAGTCACTGTGTAAGCAATGGACCCATGACTTGCCATTTATGCCAGTAGCTTTAACAGCAATTGAGCCTGTTTTATTTTCTACAAGCATTTTATAAGCACTTATTGAACAGCATTGGTCACATAAGTGTATTATAATTGAATTAAATAGGAAGTGAACGTGCCTGGTACTTTGCTCGGAAACAGATATCCTAACAAAGCCTGACACTTACATGCAAATGTCAAGGCTGTTAACGTCGGTGGTGTATGTTGTATCTCTAGAGTGACAACCATAATACCCTCCAGCTCTTAGCCACACTGTAATCTTGCACTTAAAATATTTATCTGTTTTATAATCTCCAACCAGGAAGATAGGATAAAAATTTCTTTATATTCAGTAAAGCCTAATGGTAGATTAAGACGTCGGACCAGGAAATGACAGCTAAGCAGTAGGAGTTGCTTGCACTTAGCAAGTTTTTGACGTGTGTCTTCTCAGAGAAACTGGAAAATGGAGTCTCTGATTAAAGAGCACTCTGTAAAGGCATAAATTTAATGCATCTGTGGTTGTTAATTTTGCTTAAAGCTTGACATCTACATCATACATTATTATTTCTTTGCATTACTCCAGTAGTCTTGCCAATTTGCGTGCAGAAATATACTGCTGATACAAAAAACAACACAGTACATGCTGGCAAGTAGAGAACATGAATGCCACAAAGCCAACAGTGCACAACATTCAGTGCACAACATTCAGTGCAGTATTCACATGTACTCGTCATTGCGTAGCTCTAGTCTCAACACTCATTGATTTGTCAGATAGCAAACATGTAACAGTGCCCCTCAGTGACCCAGCCTGATTATTGAGTGCTTTTTTATTTTATTTTTTTTAAGGGGACAATAATCATGAGGCTTGTGAAGACTTGAGACTGAATAATCATGGATTCGGGGGAAAAAAAACCCTCCTGGGCTGATCTGCAGAAATGTGTTGTGACAAGAACGTTTGCAAGAGTAACCAGCAAGGGGCTCAGAGAGGGAGACAGGAGTGCTTCGTCCTTCATTATCATTAGTAGCAGTGTCTGATATGCTGTGGATTGTCCAATGGTGCGTATAATCGAGGCTGTCTGAACGCTCGGACCTGCAACTGAGAGTGACTGAATGGTTCGACGAGGGTGTAGTTTATAGCAGAGATGGTGCAGGCTGGTGAATCCTGTTAAATATGCATCACGGTTCATTGGACACTCGTATGCTGTCAGGCTGTGAGCTCTACTGAGCCATTTGTTAAATCTTTGAGCAGAAGGTCAAACCTCTTGAATAAAACCGAACAGACGTGACGGCGGTGTCTGATTCTGATGTAGGTTTGCCACATTTTCTTTATACACGCACACTTTAATCTATACATACACGCAAGCAAGCACAAATATAGGTTTTTGATATGAAGCGGCTGTGACATCTTGCCTGAAGAGTCTCACCTCAGCCAGAACTGAATCTGCAGTCAGTTTAGAAACAATTAACTGGAAATCATATGAAACATATCAGTGAACGTTTTGTGGATACGTAGAGTTCAGACATTCTGTCTGATATGATGAGCTGTATTACATTTTCCCAAGCACACCATGCACTGTGCATGCTGCATCATGTACGCACTGTACATGATGTGTACTGTGCATTTAAAAAAAAAAAAAAAAAAAATCTGACAACAATTCCCTCTAAAAACCTGCTACATTTTTTAATTTCATCATTTATTAGTCATGTGCAAAGCTGTTGATAGACCCTTTAATTACATCATACAAATGTGGCCATCAGTTATGAAACCATTTTCTGTAGATGGCTTTAGGTTATATTCATAGCCTGTGTCGAAACATGACCAAAAGATGTCTAAGAGCGGCACTGAAAACACATCTATAAACATAAGGTTAAAGTATTAGCAATCATTAGCTGTGGTTATGTTTTGGTATCACAAAAAATAATCTTGTTTTCTTGCTGCATAATGCAGGTGGAGGGAAATCACTTCACTAATCCAGGCACATATCATCTATAGCGTGTTAACTTTTTCCATGTTGCTAGAAATACCACGGACCAGATCTGACAGAGCAGTCCACGCATTTTTCCGATGTCATGATCTGTGCGGTTCCCCCCAAGCCGGCGCCCCATCTCCTTATAGGCTCTCTGTAAATGGTGTTTATGACCTCCTGTTGGAGTATCAACAAATAGCCCACTGTTGTTTACCATATAATGCCTGTAACCTAGCCGGGGCAGAGCATGTCGACGGGTCAGCCACTCATCGCTGATGCTGATGGACTCTCTCTCAGCATGTCGTGGAAGTGGAATCAGTTCTCTTCTACTTCTCCTTTCAACAAAGAGTATTTCCACTCTACGCTTCTTTGCACTGCATTTCTGTGACAGCTGTAGCTGTAAAAGTAATGGGTTTCCGTTATAGAATTACATATATATAGAGTTATAAATTCCTTTCCAAGGGTGACACATGCTTTCTTTTATACAACAAACATCCTTCATTGTGAAGGCTTATATGTGCAGGGCGTAGATGACATGATGACCATGATGAGCAGCTATTCGCGCACACACACATCACAGTAATAGCAGCCATGGTCACACCCGTTGGCATCCACATGCACTTACTCCTTTCAGCAAACGCCTCGTGCAGCACATTGCTGTAACATCCATCAGGGGAGGAGAAGAAGAAGAAGCTGAATTTAGAGAAGGTCACTGAGGTGAGAAGGGACATTGTTTGGAGGCTCAGGGTAATGAAATGGGGGTTGTTATAACACTGGTACAGAAAAATCTGTATTGCAGTGTTACGTAAGGTGTTATGTGTGGAATCATTTTCAGTTTTAACAGTTGTTTTTGTGCAGTTTTGGAGAGCATATTTACATACATTATAGGGAATTTCATGTTTGTGCATCAGGTTGTTCTCAATTTTTAGATCGAAAAAGATTTTTAGATTCAAAAGGCAGCCAAAAAAAAGAAAAACAAAAAAACAAACCCCAATAAAAATTACTTCATAACTGTTAATAATGGTTATTGTGTCTTCTGTAATGAACTGGTCTACACAAAGGTTCAATAACCACCACAGAAGAAGAAGAAAAAGCCTCCTGAGGGGACACAAACCTCGGTATGTGTGTGTCTTGGAGTTGGTGTGTGTTGATGCCTCTAAAAATCCGTCTATGCATGTATAGTGTGAACTATGATGGCTATGACTCACACATAGGAAGGAACATTCGCAATCATGGATGATTGCTGCATCTATACAATACATTTGCTTAACATTGAGAGCCGTTCCTCATACATACTAGGGATATACAATACGATGGCAAGTGGTTAAATGGAGAAAATCTCCGTCCCTGCATCCTCCGAATCCTGCTCTCTCAGTCTGTGTCACCCATACCAAAGGCACATCACAATGGTCTGCTGGCTCAGGTCTGATTACAGGTAAAGGCATGGTATCATCAGTCTAATCCACAGGTATACCAGCTCTGTGAATCACTCATGCACTTAAGAGTATTGTCCAGCATTCGGTCTTTGCTTTGATCTGAAGCTGAGTTAATGGTGCGTGAGAATTTCTGTCTAGACAGGATGATATCCTCAAATCAGAGAGAGACAACAACCACGAAGCGCCTGTATTTAAAATAACTTTCCAAAGTTCATCAAAGGAGAAGGGAAAGCAGAAAAAAAAGAAGCTTTTTAATCAAGCCTAGACTACTAACAGGTAAAAATCTGTTTCATTTTAAGAGGTACAGTTTAGATGTAAAAGAAAAAAAAGCATCACACCCCCACCATGATTCAAAATACAACATAGACGCATATATAACCGAATGTTTTAGGTTACTGTACTGGGTAGTAACCTGCTATAGATAAGTGTCTGTAAACACAGGTAGAAGACAAGTGTAGAAGTCAGGATCATTTTGGGAAACACGAGTATGATTTATGTTATTTGCTAATTAAAAATGTAATTACAGTTTTGGGCCTTCCCTCAGAATCAGTCACACTTTGAGCTCTAAATTTAGACTTCCATCTGAAGCGAGACTAAAATCCGACATGGAAATGCAGAATCATGTGCACTGTGCTGTGTCTCTTGCTGAAAATGTAGTCAGGTATGAAGGATTAAATACAGCAAGATTTTCACACTGATAGGAAGTGAGCTGTGAGATTAGACAGGAGCTGATGGGATAACAAGCTGTCAGCGCTGTCTAAAACATATTGCAGCTAAACTGGAGCTAGACGGCCGAGCAGATCCAACATTTCAGATCACAAATGACTGCGCTGAAAACACCTAATTAAAAAGATGCTCAAAGTTTCCAATTGCGTGAATGCAGATGGTCCAAATGATCCATAGCTCACTGACACATACGCACATGCCTACACACATTTCTGGAATACTGAATTGAATGACTTATTAGCTGAAGCCCATGTAGAGCGTGCAGGTTAGATTATTAAAAAATGTGCCAAGCCACCAAAACATGAAAAGAGAATGCCAGGAAAACTAAAAAGCTGCGGCATTATAATTAACATGGCGTGGACTAAATAAAACCTTCAATAGGATCAAGATACAGATGGGAATTTTCACTTACAAATTCTTTAAACAAAGGCGTTAGTATAGCCAACTTCAAAAAGAGGCTTTGTTCTAAAAAGCACTCCTTAATTGAGCCCTATCTCTAAATTAGCGAGACCCCACGAATACCTTAAGCTCTGTCAGTTGCCCTGGTTTTCTCTCAGCATTTCTTCTACTTTTATCTGCTGTTATTTCTAATTTAACAAAAAACTTCAATGAAGCAGAGACCAAAGTTAAGTTTCGTGCAATCTCTCTCCCTGGGCCTTTTTTTTTTTTTTTAGATTAGCCTGCTGTGTGCCATTTAATTATTAATAACATTAAATTGAAATTTCTTAATTCTCCATAAAAATGCTGGAGAGTAAAAAACATTGCGCCTCTATTACTGCTCTCCACCTTCAGGTGTGTGTTTGCTGTTTGTGTGTTGGTGGCACAGTGGAAACACTGTCGCCTCACAGCTAGAAGGTCCCGGGTTCGATTCCCGCTGTGGGCGCCAGGGCCGTGTCCTCCACCATGCCTTCAGTGCCTGCTGCTCGAGGAAAGGGGCCTTTCTGTGTGGAGTTTGCATGTTCTCCCTGTGTTCACCTGGGGTTTCCTCCTTAAATAACCCCCACTGAAAAAACATGCAAGAAGATCACCACCTGACCAATGGTGACGAAGGAAACTAGGTCCCTGGGCGCCGGTCGGATGGCAGTCCACCGCTCCTGGTCTGCCGTGGAGGATGGACGACCAGGATGGGTTAAAGGCGGAGGAAGAATTTCACCAATTGCATGGCGTGTGCAGCGTGTATGTGCTGTGTGACAAATAAAGGGGATTGTCCCTCTGATTCTTTTTCTTGCTACCTTTCAGCAAAGAAAAACAATGCAAGTGCAACAGCAACAACGCTGCTATAATCAGTAGCAATGGATCAAATTGCTACATGTAAAGGGGGTTGCAAGCAGGAATGGGAACCAAGGACCAGTTCTAGTTGAGGACTGGTTCCAAATCAGATCAAATGGACGATGTCAACATCATGGAGTCATGGCAGAGAGGAAGAATGGGTCCAACATGTGCCTTCATTTCTTGAGGAAGAGATAACGGTGCGAGTTGAAACGTCTATAATTTCAAGTTCGGTTGAAGCAGCTGAGACATCTTTCTCCTCAACATGGGCTTTAATTCAAGGAACGCCATTTATCTGAACTTCTTGTAATAACCTTAGCGACTCGCAGGCAGGCACAGCAGATTTTTTCTTTTACTAAGAAAACCGAAATGAAAACTAATAGTGAAACAAATATTCTCTCATTTCATCCATCTTACATGGTGACAGACCTTTGCTACAGCTAGCCCTCAGGCTAACTACAGCCAGCTTAATTCACACATCAGCTCCCATTCATCAAAACCCTTTCACACTTAGAGATGGGAACCGCGAACTGGTTCCAGATTAATCAGCGGTTAAACAGAGGAGCTTTTGCACACCTGAGTCACATGCATGCATGTTTCTACACTGTGTTCAGACTCTGAGATAACAGAACAGTTGCACTGATGCTGAAAACCTGTGCAGGCCTACTTTCCTCCACACAGCAAATGAATCAGGGATCAATAAAGGAATAGATAAAGAATAAGACCCATCAGCAGAATGATAATGGCATTGATATGAATGAAATCTTATGAATTCCCATAATTCTCACTTGACTCTGCAGTTCCCCTCGGCTCCACACTTCTTTGATAGCCATATCAACTTATTGCCAATATTGTATTCAACTCGTCTCCACTGACCACAGAACTGCAGCTCTAAGAACAGATGACATGATACCTCTTATAATATAATCATGTGCAATTCTTATAGCTGCTACTGTTGTCATTGTTATGCCTCTCTCTTCCTCTTTTCCTCCTTCCCTCCCTCCTCCGGCCCCCTCCTTCAGCCCCCTCCCCAACTGGTCAAGGCAGGTGGCTGCCCACCCAGTGCATTGTTGGGTCTCTGTATATGAAAGAGTGTGGTCAGACCTGCCCTATATGTAGAATTTTACTTTGTAGTGATTTGGCTCTGTATAAATAAAACCGCAATTGAACTGAATTGATTTGTTCTTGATTAAATAATATAAAATTAGCAAATGGTTGGTTATAAATGTACAAAAAGTCATTTGGACCTCATGGTAAAACTGAAACCTTAAAACCAAACCGTGCACTCACACAGAGTGGAGAACATGACGTTCAGCCATCTTTCTCCTGCTTTTCAAGATGTACCATACTCTTATTCAAGCACTGCACACATATCGTGGAGGTGGGAGACAGGTAAACACAGACATCAGTTACTGCACAGGTCGTCCGTCTCCTGAAGTGCACCTGGATAGCTCTGCCCACACACTTCATCAACAAATGCACCCCCCCCCCCCCCCCCCGTCTGACCAACACATGCTATGGCACATTGAAACCAGTAGGCTTCCTCGGCTGCATCTCTTTTCCTCTCCCTCATGCACACATCCACCCACACAAACACACACAAAAACAAGCACATTGTAGCACCATTCAAGCAGCAGGCTTTTCTGCCAACCACTGGCACTGTGGCTCACAATAACATCTGTGGGTTTTCACGGTCCAGCTTCATTATGCATCTGTGTACCACATGGGAATCAGTCACAGAGCATAGCAAAGATAAGATTGTGCCTATTCCTACCAATGCCATGTGGCACTCAAACACAAGCAACTGCTCCTTGCTTAAAGCAATATGCAGCTTTTTTGCCTTGAGGCTGAAATGGCATTTTGAACAGTGACCTTCTCCCTTCTGCTCGTCAAGTTAGCAGCATTTGTCACTTATCTTGATGAGCTGCCTGCCTTGAAATGGCATCAAGCTGGAGCTGAGGTAACCCAGCATGCAAAGCTGAGTCATGTGAAGATGCAAATGACAAAGGGATCATTTTAACCAAACAGGAGAGCCTTAATCTTCATTGCATGCACATTTATAGTCATTTTTCAGTCAGTAAAATTATCCCCATTTGGAAATCAATGAAGACATTTCACATGTCACTCTTAAGATGTTTCCTCTGGACGTCCAGAAGCCATCTCCACAGTGCCAGACAATTGCACCCTCTCATCTTAGCTTCTTAGCTGAGAATTTACTTTTTATCCCCCCACAAATTGACAGTGTACCAGTTTTGAAAACACTAAATTAGCTCAATTGATTAAAAACAGAGACGTAGAGACGTTTGTTTTTAAGCCTCCAAAGACTTCATTTTTCTTGTCACACAACACGATTTATAACAAGTCTAATTTGAAAAAGTGACAAACCTGGCAGCACGGCTTTCCCAACTCCAGGGTAAAAATAGTTTTATGTTTTTGTCAGTGTTAATCACATTTAAGGAGCAGAGAAAATTCATTCCACTTCCATTTTTAACTAAACACTGACACACGTTCTCATGCTGGTTTGGAGTTTGGTGAATAGATGAAGTGCACAGATAAGTTGCTTCAGATCAGAGTGACAAACAGTCTGAGATCAAAGCTGACTAGAGGAGAAATTAATTGATTTTTTTTTTTTGAAAGAAAAAAGTTTAATGACATTTCATGGCCATTAGACAGCACTGAAGGCCAGCGAGAAGAGCGGCGAAAGGTTGCTGTTACATTTCAAGGGTTTGACTATCGTTTATCGTGGAGGAAAACAAAATAGAGAGAAGAGTCGATTGTGGCATTTCAGATAAAACCATCACCAAACGGAGGAAAGTGTCACTTACACTTCAGATGTCAATGAAACGTTACAGAACGTAAGGCAGTGTTCAAAAACACACAAAGCACAAGAGCCATCCAGACAGATGCAATTAAATTACCTTTATTTCCCATGAATCTGCAGCTGCTCTGACTAGCCACTGATCAAATTCAGGAGTAACCACGACAACAGATATTGGATTTGCCATTAATTTTATCAAACCCACAGATCCCCTTGAGGGTTTGGCTTCCCATCTCATAAGGTTAAGGTTATAACATGAGCAGAACAGGTTGAGACTGCTGAACTGTATGCGCACGCAAAGCCACAAGCCATGCAAATAACTTATTTTGGCCACTGATGCATTGCAAGTGAGTGTTGTGCTGAATTACTGTTTAATAAATGTTTTCAAATGAGCTAATGGCACCAGCTGTTAAGGCTGAGCAATTTATTCTCCATTAAACCAATGTGTGTGTGAAAGAGTGAAAGTTTCAAATTACAAGAGCAGGCCTGCAAACGAAGAGAGATCACAAAAGATGACAGAGCTGAGACTGGGGCCGAACATCGATTTGCAAACTGCCACTTTCAGTGAGAACTAGGACATTACTGAAGAATTTTGAAAGATAAGATGCGCTACAGGACAGACTGTGCCTCAGAAATGCATCCAAGTTACAAAAATGACAAATCAATAACTATTGAATACCAGCACAAATGTGGAACTTTATGATCCTCTTATTGGTTCATTTTGTTGGTAAAATGTTTATTATTATTATTATTATAAATAAATATATTATTAGAATTCCTTTATATTTTAGCTATAATAATATATTGTTTTCAGCAAGAGCAATGTTTACAACAGCAAAGTTACTATATAGACTCAATAGTATCTCCTGTAAACTAATGTAAAATGTAAATAAAATAAATAAGATTCCTGACATCAAAGCACTATTGAAATAATGTATAACATTAAAAGCAGTCACCGTACTCATTCATCCCTCGTCATCCTCTCCGTTTCACTGCTGGACAGGTGCAGCTCTGGGAGGACGGGCTGCCCTTTCATATTCATGGTTACATTACTGAGGCTCAGCAGCAACACTTCAACTTATAGCATCTGAAACGTTGCATTACAAACAGGTCGCGCAGGGCCCTGCCTCAAGTGTAACGGTTCTGCCCATGCAGAGAGATAAATAACAGCTTTCATGGCCGCTTCGAAGCCCACAACTACCAGCCATAGCAGCACAATGCCCACCTGTCGTTGATCCACAGGTCACAGAGGCTGATGCGAGAAACACTTTTAAAAGGCTGAAGGCTGGCAAAGTGGCTGACCCAGACGGCACACTCAACTGTCTCAGGTTTTCATGGACGTATTTAACCTCTTCCACCATCCTCAGAAAACACCTGTCTTTGCCTAAATGATTATCTCTCTGCTGCTTTGACCTCTGTTATAATGAAGTGCCTGGAAAGACTGATTACATCACATATTAAATATAAAATTTATGCTACCCTTGACCCAGTAATGTTTTCCTTCTGTTCCAATAGCCTTGTAGATGACTCTGCTTCACTCGCTATGCATTAGGTTTTTGTCCAGGTTGAAAAGAAAAGTACTTATGCAACAACGCCGTCTGGTTTTCCTGTACAGCCTGTTGACACTGTGCTGCCAAATAAACAAACACTAATATCATATAATTTACTGATGCCACTTGGACGTGATGTGATTGGTCTGATCAACCACAGCGACGAGTGGAGGAACTAGCTCTTTGGAACCATGACAACTGTCTCTCTCTCTCTCTCAATGCCAGTAAGACAAAATAAATCACTATTGACTTCAGGAAGGCCAGAGGGAATTACGCTCCTATTTCCATCAACGTGTCATCTGTCAAAATTATTGGCAGTTTTACATTTCTGGACACACACACACATCAGAGGTACACTGACATGGTCCCTCATCACCAAAAGCATCCTCATAAAGGCACAGCAGAGGCTTCCGGAGGCGCCTCAAGAGCTAAAGTATTGTGAACTTTTGCTGATGCGCCATCGAGAGAGCGCCGGCAGGCTGCACGTGGTTCGGCAGCCTGACTGCACAGGACTGTAAAAAAGTAAAAAGGTCTGTAAAGACAGCAGCTAAAAAAATCAATGGCGGGGAATTACCACAACTCCACGACATTTACAACACTCGCGGCAGAAAGGAAACCCATAACATCAAGGACACCAGCCGATGAAATGACTCAGAAATGTTACCTGAGCATCAAATCCAGCAGCAGCCGGCCACAGCTGTGTTTCCATCAACGCATTTTTATGCACATTTTGAAGTTTCGCATCAGAAAAGGTTAATAGAAATGGCAGAATTTGAATGAACTTCCTCAATTTCACACTCTTTTGAAAAAGAAATTAATTGCCTTTAATGGGAGATGGAAAAAGCTGTGGTGAACGTCTAACTCAAATGACTGATCAGCTGTTTCCACTTTGAGAGAAGAAAAAGAAGAAGCTGTTTCCACTGTCTGCATCTTTCGGGATATTCCCAAATTTAAAAAAAAAGAAAAACTCCTGAAGATTTATTGGCTTTTGGCAAACAACTGGCTTTGTTTCCGGTTCACAACCTCACAACTTCTTTTACTTAATTACAGCCATGCTCAATGTGGCCTAAACCACCAACTTCTGACTTCTGGTTACATGCATAGCCTAGTTTATTGGCTCTAGTCCAGCTGATAGAAACATACTTAGCTTTTTCCTTTTTTCTGCAACATTCAAGAAGGTCGCTTCAGCATTAAATGAAAACTCAGCCGGTGATTGCTTTGTAAAAAGTCGATATCAGAATCCGACTTGGCTCCACTGGCCGAGTATGTGTGCACATAAAGAAATTTGGCTCTGGTTTAAACATTACACTCAACCTACTTGCACAGGAATAAAGAGACATACAGATAAACAAGAGCAAAAAGACAACGATGGCGACTGTACATGTCAAGAACTGTGCATCGATGGACTATCAGTGGCCGGTCAGTGCATGTTTTGATGTCAGAGGGTTAATGAACCTCTATGATTCATCAGGGTGACAGCTTGTGGGAGGAAACTGTTAATATATGCGGCGTTAGATGAGAGTGCACTTAGTGTTTAAATTGTAAGTGTTACTATTAAGTGTGCTGTGGGTTTCAAATGTTATGTATGGATGGTCTGTAGTCATGTATGTACACAAAGGGAGAGAGAGGCAGGGCACAAGTATTTCTCTGTACTTTTAACACTGCATGAAAATTTCAATTATCGTCACTGTAAATTGCCGTGGAAGTTCTGTGATAATAAACTCTGACACTACAGTATATAGTGGTCACATGTTTTTCTGAAGTCGCTCATGAGTGTCATTGGATCCATAATTCTCTGCAGTCACTGGAATCAGAATTCACCTTGGCTCATAATTCATTTCATGAATTTTCTCATATACAGTATAACCCTGTAAGAGTACAGCAGTTCAATGGACTCATTAGATTTTAACATTACAGAATGTAGAGTTCAGTAAATGCAGCTAAAAAAGCCCATAGTCCAAAATGACCAGAATAAATCTGTGTGGGTTGTTGATCAGTACGAGCGACTCAGTGATTGCTTTGCCAATCGCTGAGATTTCATGCTCTTAAAACTCATTTTCTGGCCCAGTCTGTTTTTGGAACGAAATGTTCCCTGCCTGAACCTCCCGCCACAAAACACTCACATTTTCAACTGTTCAGTGAGGAAGGACAGCACTAAGTAAACTAATGTGTCTGAATGTTTTTCCCTCACAGTCCAAAAAAGCATTTCTAACAATGTCCATCCATCTATCCATCCATCTTTGAAACCACTCATCCTGTTCAGAGCTCAAGCACTGAGTGAAAGGTGCGGTACATCCTGATAGGTCAACCAACACTGTATTTTATCAGTGTCGTAACAAGCTTTACTTGGCTGGTCCTATATTGATGCTCAGCTCACGACAAAAATGATGCAGTAAATATAACTGTGTCTCTACATCCTTCAAAGTTTTGTTTACAGGCCCGATTCTAAAATAGTTGGGACATTGTGTGAAACAAATACAATACAATACAATGTGATGATTCACTTTTCCTTTTTGACATCTACTCAATTGAAAACAGTACAAAGACAATATGTTTAATGTTTTATCTCATCGGCTTCATTGATTTGTGTAAATATCTGCTTATTCTAAATTTGATGCAAAAACATGTTTCAGACAAGTTGGGACAGGAGCAACTAAAGACTGGGAAAGATGTGGAACGCTCCAAAAACACCAGTTTGCATCATTCCACAGGTAAAAAGGTTGATTGGTAACAGGTGATCGGATCATGATTGGGTATGAAAGGGGCCTCGTCATTCACAAGTGAGGATGGAGCGAGGTTCACCACTTTGTGAACACATGATTGGACTCAGGAACACTCCAGAAAACACACTTCATGTGTGAATGATTGCTTTCTCCCATTGCAAGCTGCCATTTAATCAGCAACTTAGATTCAAAAATCATGGGTAACTTATGATGCAGCAATGAACAAATATTGTTTAAAAGAAGTGTATGCTGACAGATTCTGTGCCCTGTGCTTTATTAACCACCAACCTGTACAACTCCTCCCTCTGAATGGCCCTTGGACTTTGCACTTTTTCACTGTTCATATTATACTGATACATATTTGACCATTTGTTGTATATTTTGTTGATATATATATATATACATATATATACATATATATACATATATATATATATATATATATTTTTTTTTTTTTTCAGTATTAAGATTTTTAAGATTTATATATATAAAAGCAAAATCTTCCTTCCTTTCCTTTCTCTTTTCTTTCTTTTCTAATTTTATCCTTGTATGGAGGACCTGCAACAAAAATAATTTCCCCTCGGGGATCAATAAAGGAAACATCAATGTGCTGTGAATACCTGTCTATACTTGTCAATTAATGGGATTCTGAATTACGTGCATTCGAGTCAAAGTCTCTCCACCACTGCAGATTCAGCCACCATGACAAAGACGACAGAATTTTCTCTCTTATGACCAAGAACCTGTGACTCACTCGCTGCTCCATTATTTGCTTGGATACCTTCAGTGAATTGCAGAAAGGTGCTTAAGTCTAATACCATGAACGGATCAGTAGGAAAGAACATCCATTTATTTCTTGAAATGCGTTGACTAACCCAGATGAATGACACGCATCCCTCAACCCTGCTGTCTGCAGGCAAGATAAGGAAACTCTCATTCCCACGAGATATGTTAAAATGCCAATCATCAACAGAAATAGGTAAGCATACTTTTGGCTGATTAAATTAGTGAAAGGACCCACCTCTGGTGATGTGGTTGGAGATTTGTGCTGTAAATTCTAATTAAAACACAAGAGACATTTTAAGGAGAGGGACTGTGGTCCAGGCTGAACTCTGGGAGGAAACTGAACAAGCAGAGTCAAATTATATTATTACAAATATTAATAACCAGCACCCAACATCCTTTTCACAGAAATTACATTTCACTGGACAGTGAGATTTGTGTGTGCAGTTCCAGTTGTGGAATTAGATTAACGCTACACCACTGCGGAACAGTAAAATGTCTTTTCATTATTAATGTCTGCTGGTGATTCATTCTGTTATTCACAGTATGTCTTGGGGTCATTACTGTACATTAGCATTGATGTAACTACTGCAAATAATAGAAGAAAAACATTCCAGCAGCTTACAAGATTGCAGGTGGGAGGCGAAAAGACATCCTCACACCTAAAAGACTGAACAACTTGATTGCAATGACTCCCAAAACAACACACGACAGATCCCAAGGTGACATATTATGATTGTTGTACCAGCGACCGGCTTACTGGGCATTTGTCATCACATGGTTAACGTTGTAAAGCAGTCAGTTTACTCCTGGGTTAAGATACGTATATTACTCTTGCGTACATGATGTAACTTAAGTATGTAACGGAAGTTGACTTAAGACCTCACGCAGGACATGAACAGTGGATGAAACACCGTTTGTCTGACCCGTCTGACCATCACTTCCTCCAAATGTGGACTTTCTTGCTCTTTATTCTTTATGCACCTGACTCCCTTCTTTGCTCCGGTCAGGATTACTACGGCCTCTAGAGGTCATCGCAAAGATGGCCTGTGGGGCTGTTTTTCTGATGAAGATCAGTGAAGTCATTATCTGCCCATAAAGTGTTTTTCTAATTGTTGCTTCACTTGGATGTTGGAGCCTCACTGTACAGAACGATCACATCCATCTGCAAAAGGGAAAGTTTAAACCACTCATGGTTCAAGCATCTGAAGTATCCCGCTGTTAAAACTTGACATGAAAAAATGTATTTGTGAAATACATCAGGCAAATTATCATTAAAAGCAGTCTTAAAACAGTCTGGAGTGGATCTTCAAACTCCTAATTATTCATAAGAAAGAAGATTTATTTTACTCTTCCTCACGATCCTTACTGGAAGGTCACACTTTCAATGAATTGACTGCATAAAGCTGGAATCTGTGTGGAATGGCTCCACTGTTTGGTGTGTGGGATTACTCAGAAGGTCAGATACATTTCATTAGATGCTGGCGATGATGGCTGCAGGTATTTTAATCAACTGACAGGAAAGCGCCTTCTTCGTGATGGCATTATTGGTATGAATCTCTCATTACAGTATTCTACACAGTGTGACCAGTTACTTGAGATAACTTGAATATAAAGACATGCTCTAAGAGCTTTTGAAGTCTGTGCTCGTCTAAAAGCTGCTCGTCCCATTTCACAAGCTTTGTTTTTGGTTTGGTTTCACAAGATGTTTTTTGTACGCAATATCTAAATCCTGAATACCTGCAGAATTTATTACATGTACAACAATGGTCATTACATCTCACAACTGTAATGAGACAAGTTTATCAGTTTTTCTTTTCACTGTGTGGTTTGGGCTTGGTCATAAGGGCAAAGACAGCCTCCACTCAGACTCAGGTCACGATCAAAGAATCATCAAAGAGCTCACTGCTTGCAGAATCAGCAAGAGTGCTTCACCGACAGACTCCGCCGTCTCTACGTGCCAGTTCTGTTGACCAAATAGCGCCCACGGACATCAATTTTCTGAGACAGGTTCTGGAAGACGAGATATGCCGCATTCGGAGGACTCTGATTGATTTACTGGACAGCTGCCCAGGTGGAAATCTTACTAGGACACCCAGACAGCCATGAAGTGACAGGGCTAAGAAAGTGTGAAAATTAATGCAGTATAAATGATAAAATAAGACAGAGTGAAAGTCATTGCACAAAGGTCAGTTTCACCCCAAATAAAGACTGCATGCGCCACAGATGTCAATTTATGACCGTCCATGTGGATGAATTCATTATGCAAAAGTTAGATTTCTTCTAAAGAGATTTACTGAGACAATTGATCTTTGGTTACGATAATAATTCTGTCAAAATTAAAAAAAGGGTTTGGTTCCCTGCCTGAAATTGTTAAGAAATAAACAGGAAAACAGCATGAAGAAGGATGAGAAGAGAACATGAAAGGGAAAGAGGCTGAACGAGGGGAGAGGGGTGAGAGAGAGCAGGGAGGGTAAAGTACAGAGGAAGAAAGAGAAAGAAGAAGTCTGCTGGAAGCAGAGAGCTATAATAAGACAGCTGGGTTCCCACACGAAATGACAAAGCAAGAGCAGAGGCAAAAGGGGGGGGAGGAGTGGAAACGGTGGGCAATACAAAGAAATGACAGAGGAAATAAGCAACGGGCTGGCAGGAATAGAGCAAGGAATTGGATGATAGAAAAACAGGCAGATTCTGAGAGGAGAGGAGGAAAGAAAATAGCGTGAGACAAAGTGAGAAGGTGGCAGAGAGGTTCTGCTGGAGCAGCTCGTTACTGCCGAGCCAACTCCTGCTCTCTTGCCATCTCCAAGAGCTAATTGGCACCCACAGTGTGAAAACTCAAGCCTGTGTACTCATTCCCACAGACTTACCGCACACAAACACAGACGCGCTCGCACACAAAGTCACAGGGGGAAAAATAATCTAAACACCTCACGGAGAGGCACTTTCAAATAACTTAAACTATAATGTATGACAAAGAAAATAATTGACAAGATGGTGTATAAGTTTGCCACAATAAGACGGAGAGCGGTGTTCCCTTTGCTGATACAATGCTGCCTCTGACGATGCTTATACATGTATGACCAGATATCACAGGTAAAAGGGGAGAAATACTGTATATCTGGCACACTGATTAAGTATGGTTGTAAACTAAGACCTACAGCAAAAGGCATTTTTTAAGACTAGCGGCAATGAGATCAAATCACAATACAAATAAAAACTGTAAAACACAAGTGGTGTATTGACATTATCATTGTGAACAACATTGATACAGCTGCAAAATAAGAGTGATGGTCTACAGTTACTCAGTCATGCTGGGTTCTTTTCTTGGCCATTCAACAGCTTGAGGACTGGTGGGACAATTGAGTCCCCTGCTGTTTCAGTTTAGTTGAATTAAAAATCAGGTGGACGGGTAAAAAACAGCAGTTTTCTGGTTGTGTTTCCACAGCTGTGTTCAGTTTTAACAACATATTGGATTCTATTTGCCTGAAGGCATGTCTGAGTGAGGAATGGGCAAAAAGTGGGCAGCCAGGGAACACACACACACACACACACAGACACAAATATCTCTCTCTCAGGGTATGAAATGCATCAAAACTTGTGTCTGTCAGCACTGAAGCCGACTCATCCTCATACCTAAGCAATGAAGAGTTTCACTGCCAATGACTCCCAAGATGACAGGTCAGCGACAGGCTGCTACAAAAGCTGGACCGTCCTTGTACTGGACCTTTGTTCAATATATATACCCACTGTTTACAATCAGCTTTCCTCACTGACACTAATCGGTACATCAAGCTGTGGTTGGAGAGCAGCTCTGCCAGTTGGGGAAAAGCTAAAAATGTCGGAAAGTTTGTAGAGAATATTGAGAGATTAAATGAACACAGTGAACAGGTTTAGAGTTGTAGAACAGCGTGAAATTAGCGTCAGATTTCTTGAAACATCACATGCAACATAATCCAAACAACTGCACAGTGAGCAGCCACGCTCCGCTCACGCCGTACGCCCTGTGCTGTGGATATCGACTGATCGGCCTTGCCAACATGATGAAAGTGTTCATTAATGTGCTTTATTTCCATCCTCACGTCACTTGTGTAGCTGCTGCGTGTTTGTTGTGCATTCCTGCATTTTTTGTGTTTGTTAATTGTTCTTTTTATTTAGGATTGAAGCAGCATTAGAAAAGGTACAGCCGTATGTAGTCCGCAGCTGGATGTCCAGTGGTTTCGTGCTGTTGAAACATGGCGGAGGATACATGCTGCATATAGATTTCTTACAAGGACATGCCAGCAACAAAGATACACTATAGAGGAGTGGGGGAATTCATACAGCAGACAATAACAGGAAGGAATGTGGTTACTTCATGTTGATCTATCCTTTCGCAGTCTCTCACATTACAACGTTACAGAACATGCCGTTTGTACTGAAAGGTAAGAATTACATGAAGTTTGTGTAAGCGGTGAATCAAGCATGGACTCTATCGAGGGCCACTCCATGTCATGTTCCTGCACAGTAAACAAACCGATGTCAGACAATGTGCCTAAAAGGAGTATACTGTGGAGAGGTTATTACCCACACAGCCCTTTCAGATGAAGTCGAGTGCCCCTTCACCACCATCATGTTCCATGTGTGATTTAAAACTGAAGGTTGCTTGGAAATTAATTGTTCCAATTTTACATTGCTGCTCGAGTACCAGTGAAACAAATTAGATACAACGTGTTAACTTAAATTAGCATTTTTCCTCCATATCTCCAGCTCCACGCTTAACTCACAGAGACTGATACGAACCCTCGTCTCTCCAGGAGCAACAACGAAAAAGCGTATTTCTCACAAAATGTGGCAGCAAAGTCAGCTGGATTGATCTATCTGTTGAATCCATAGAGGAATTTGATAGGTGAGTTTTCTCATCTGAAAATCAACCGTAATGTATGTACTGTATGACGTAAACTAAATATCCACTGGCTGCCCTCCATGCAGTGCGCATATGACCTTTATTAGACAGTGAAAAGACTAAAGCATCTCAGAAAATGCAAGATGCGCAAAGCAAAGGAATAGATTTTAGATCATAACTCAAAACTCTGTACATAATTGTCATTTTTGGGTGAATTTGGCTTTTTTTGTTGGGAGCACGTACACGTAATTCTACACGAAACCAGGACTCACCAACAAAGAAATCCTTTGTCATGATCAGGGATGACAGCAATAAGTACCACGTTCTCTCTAATTTCAAAAAGCAGTTCTAAAATTTGTGAACATGCAACTTGGTATTCGATTAGAAATGTCCTAGCTTTGGTGAGAGAGTTTTCCTATTACTTGCAGAATCCCCCACCAGCAGAACAGGCCTTTTCAAGCTGAGGGCTATCAGGCGGTGGGTCTTGCCTTTCTACATCAAGAAAATGAGACTTCCATTACTGGCTGTGGCACCACCTGCTGCTCCCACAATCTTTGTAATCCAAAGATGCCAGCTGCTGACACCTCAATCACATTCACCGTCTCCCTTGGAAAATTTACCCGCGGACCACAGGAGTGCTGCAAAAACCTGTAATTCCCCAAAGTGATGAGACAGACTCTTTTGCTCCGTTTGATGGTAGGGCAAATGTAGGAGACTGCAAAGAACGATGGTTTGACTAGACTGACTTTAGAGAGCATGCTATCTGTACATCCAGTCCTCAAGCAAGTGATGAATTTGTGATTGGTGTTGCTTCTCTGTAGCCCGAATGCTGAAAAATATGTACATTTGACACACTACATTTGCTTTTCCAGCAGGGGGTGCAGAGAGGGGGCGGTGAGAGGGATGAACCAGGCTGTATGATCATACAGTGAAGAACTTGTAAAAATCAGTGCTCTATTATTCATTTACGGCCAGTCTTAAATAGGCAATCTCTGAATTAATGGACACCATAAAATCCCAAATGTGCAAACAGAATGAAGGCCGTGAAACAAAGCTTACTAGACATGTATGCCAATCCAGCACGGCTTTATAGCCAAATTACATATTCAGACGTGTTTTATGAGTCAGAGCTCTCTCTCTCACACACACACACACACACACACACACACACACACACACACACACACACACACACACACACACACACACACACACACACACACACACACACACACACACACACACACACACACACACACACACAGCAGGCACTGGGCCTCATGATATGTGCGGACAATTAAAGAGGTGCTTTGGGAGGACTGAGCAGGACTGTAGGTCACCGGTTTGCAGCCTTTTAAGTCCGATGAACCCACGTCGACCCTAACAGATGAAGTCAGGAGCCCCTTCATCACCCGTCATGTTCCATGTGTTCAGTTGAACTGATTTAAAACCTGTATTTAATTGTTGGTTATTTTGCACTAGAGCTGTTAACTGTTTGTTACTTTGAGCTGACGTTTATCCCCAACTTTTGTCTAATTTCATCTGTTTATCCATTGATTTTAGCTACATACGTCATCCATTACTTCTTGCTGTTTCAATTATTTTGTCCCTTGTTAACTAGCTTTCCAGGCGCTCTCAGCTGCAGCACATGAGGTTCAGGTGTCACAGCTGAATTAATACGTGGATATATTATTTTTAAAAATGTAAAATTGTATTTCTGTTCAAATTAACTGACATACTCCACAATCTTCCTTGCGCTGTTTGCAGGAAACAGCCTCCGGGGTACAAACATCCCTGTTTTAGAATTACAGCTGAAGGTGACCTGAACCGTTGCCCTCCTTTACAATAACAAAGATGCATTCTCCTAAGCAGATAAATTAAGTATTGCATTATCTTTAGAACAATCCCATCGCTTCCAAACATTGACCTCTGAGACAATCATAGCGCCCTATGAATGTAAATGAATCATCTCGAGCTGGTATTACATGTTCCTTTTGGAAACTTATTCACAAGGTCTTAATAATTCATTAACACTAATGTAAATGGTTGATAAATGGTACTATTACTAATTTATTATTATTGTAATATTAGAGCTGAAATTGAGTAGATGTGTGTGATTTGGAAAGGAGGTTCTATTTTAAGTGCAGCCCAGTCAGAACGGTTTGGCTGGAGCGGGAGTTATTAGCATAAAACATGTTGATAGGAAATGAGGAAGTGTACTCAGATTAATTTTTAATAGTCTTTTACTTATTCCACCCACATCTGTGCTCTTCATGTGGGGATCAATTACAGACTCTCGTGAAGGAAGAAAGAGAGACAGAAAAAGAAAGTGTAATTTGATTCAGATTCATAGCATTTCACTTAGTGCTGATCTCAGTCTGTTGCACTTTGACCTCAGGGTGACGTATTTTTCGCCTCCCACAAGGCAAAGGCCGCCAAGCGACAGGCAACAGGAATCAATAACTTCAAGTTGACACCCAGTGCTTTACATCACGCTTGCTTACCTGGATACAAACTCATTTTCTTTTAACCCTCACGTCAGTCATGCTGACACCCGGGGGAGGGCCTTTACAAAACATTTATGCCCCACACTGGAGCGAACCCTACCTCCAAAACAAAGCTGGCCCTGCCTCGGGAACAAGGCCTTTAATAGCATATTGATCAAAAATGAATTGAGTGCACAATGAGAACACGGCAAAGCGCAAATAATACAAACTACCTAGCCTTGGCTAAATGAAGGGCTGATCGATGCAGGATTAATTGCATTTCTCCCAGATCACAGTGTAATAAAAGCACTGAATGCAGGCTCCCACGCTTGTACAGAAAAAAATACTAGAAGCATAACACCAGAACAAATCCACTGCTTATTATAGTCTTGTATTCTCATCAACTCTAATTTTTCAATATTTAACGAACCACTGATTGAATGCTCAGGGTTGGACGGTCAAGGGTTGCAAACTATTGACTTGTCACGAATAACAGATTATTCTCTTTAGAAGCTTAAACGTGCTGCTTAAAAGGGCTGTTTAAAACACCTTTAATTAAAGCTACTTGTAATTAAAACTACATTTCGCAGGGATTTTGTGCATTTGGAATCAATCAATCATGAATATGACTGATGCAACTCAGACATATATGTGTATTTTTAGCTGGACCCCTGAGGAACTCTGGGTCAAAGCTGCCGATTGACTTCTTTTCTGTAATAAATTCCACTTACGAAGCTGGTTGGTAAATGCAGCTGTGAGAAAAGTTAAAGAGGGATCAAAGTGTTGGCTTGTCCAAATCTCACTGAAGTAATAGTTGGATATTGTGGGAAATACACTTCTCTCCCAAGACCCTGACAGGATCAATACCACTCTCATGCTTTTATGGTAACTATAAAGCTAAAACTTTGAGGCCTTTACCTTATTTTAGCATACAGATTGGAATTCGGATAAATCGCCTACTCTTGTTTGGCTGTTTCCCCCTTGCCAGCAGTCTTAACGCTAAGCCAAACTAAGCTAAGCTAAGCTAAGCTAAGCCAACCGCCTCATGGCTCTACCTTCATAGTTAGCATACATTGAAAAATATTTCCTCTTACCCTGAGTGCTATTCATTCAGTCATGCACTTTTTATTTGCTAATGTTTTAAGATATCTGCTGCTGGGACTGCGGGACCACAACCCCCAGCATAATGGAGGGCAGAATTTCATTCATGGTGCCGCAAAATGACGCTGAAAAACAGAGGAAATACTAACAGCACATAACAGTGGTACGTCCTCTACCTGGGAAGGTGACCTGGCTGCTTGGGGCATGTGTGGTAGACTCATTGTTTTCTGAAGGTCATGTTGCTGTTGAGTTTTTCAAATGCAACTTTTACGATGCTTTGAGCATCCGATATGAAATTTCACATCTCAAAACTTCCATGTTTAGATACCATAAACTTTAAATATGTTTCAGGCTTGCATACACTTTACAGTTATCTCAGCTATCTTTGATATACCCCCAAAGCCGTCTCATGTCTCCCTGCAAGGACACTTCATCAAAAGGTATGTCCTCATCTGTTGACGGGATGGAGGAGCAGGTTTGATGGTTCGTGACCTGCCAGAGATGCAGCAGACTTTACAGTGATCTGAGGGGAGTTTGACTTTTTAAACATGACAGAAGTAATCCAATCAGAGAGCAGAAGGATCGCAGGGACAGATGAATTGTCCCTTTAGTGTCACATCAAATGAAAGTGTTGCTGATAACTTTCTGCGATGGCAAAATGCTAAATTATGAAAGGTTTGTGTGATCTTGCCCTTTGCCATGATTTAAAGTAAAGGACACATTGTTTGAATAGAAGCCCTCCATCAGGCAGAGGCTGGTCCCTTGAAGACCGAATGTCCACACTGAGACTGAGACAACATAGACACAGGACACAGGACAACATTAACCTAAAGTTGGGAGACAAAGATGACATGATTTGTGTTGGGAGGCTTCCAGGTTTTGGATTTTTCCTTCTTCCTGTTTTTGTGGCAAATTTATAGGCGATTGAAGGATCTTTTAAATGATGGTTTATGTTTATGTTTTTGTTTGCAGTATTTGTCTCCATTTTTAACACTTTAATTTCCATTAAAAAGATTAAATTCTTTTAATTTGGATTAATGATGTTTTTCATTATTTCTTATGTCTTTAATATATTATGTAAAACACTGGATTGCCTTTCTGTGCTACAAATAAACATGCCTTACGTTGTCTTGCCTTGTCTTGTCTTAAAGGTGTACACTTTTCATCACATGTGGTTCAACACATTTGTAAAACCTTTTAACACTGAGTTCACCACTCGTCTCTCTGTGCACACAAATGCAACTTTTAAATTTGTACTCATGCCAAACATCTTTGGAAAGGTAAGAATCTTGCGATTTGATTGATGCAAACAATTTCAAGCGCAACAGCAGGTACAATCAAGCCAACATCAAACAAACAAACAATCATTTTTTAAAATTGAGACACTCACCGATGAAGTCTCACAGTAATCCACAGATCAATAGCACTCCAGTAGGTCCAGATTATCCACTCCAGTAAAACATTAGTCCAAAACACGATAATAATCCCCATAAAGCTGCTGCATCATTTCAAATCAGGCCCACCACCATGTGGGCATCAAGATGGCCGCTACACCTTTTTATTAACACCTCACTTGACCAATCGGGGGCTTCCATTTCATCCCACCTGTTCTCCTCCCTCCGGCCAATTGCAGATTGTACAGATGACTGGCACTTCATACAGCCAATGATATTCTGAGAACGAGGACCTGCTGCTTCAGTGAGTAATTTACAGCCAAATCAAGGATTTCAGTGCAAGTAGGGATGTTGTACAGGCTTTTAAAATACATTAAATGCCCTCAATTTAAGGATTTATATCTTAAATGTAAGTATAGATACAACTAATATGGATAGAGATGGCCTAAATATTGATTGCATATGTGTGTATTTATCTGAATAAATATAGTAAATGGGTGTTGTTGTTTTTTTTTTGGAGAGGGCCTAGACATGCCATTTGAAAAACATGTTTTTTTTTTCTTCTTATTATTAGTAGATAATAATAATAATAATAATAATAATAATAATATTAGCATTAGCATTATTAGTATTAGTATTGGTATAGTAGTAGCAGCAGTAATTGAAGCAGCAAAAACTGGGAGTAGCATCAGTGTAAATTATTTCTGTTATTATTTTTTTGTTTTTTTAATGTAATCTTTTTTCTCTCTTTTTTAATCTCTCCTCCTCTACTTAGTTTTTCTGTTCATCCATAGAAACCCGCATACACCAACATCAAGCACACGACAGAAACATAACCCTGTTCTAATGACGTTAAAGTTCTTAATGTTGTTAATGTTCACACTGTTCTTGTCCTTTAAAAAGAAAAACATAAAATAACCATTTCTGTGGCATTGTAATCAGTTTTTACTGAACTTTGACGAGAGTGAGGCGTCATGCTGTGGTCCCATTGTGTTCCAGCTAATAAGGTGCAGATAGGGCCCTGCAGCCATCTGCAGGCATCTATTTGCAAAAGAAAATATTCAGGCAGTCATAAAAACCTTCTACTTCAGTGTGTTCAAACGTCTACTACTCAATGCCAGTAGCACTTACAGTGATTATGACTGCTGGGGATAAAACTTCAGAGTGTTACATTTCAAAAGAGACAAAACCATACATGTACTCCGAATGGTTCAAGAACAGCTTTAATTTACTTCGTGTATGCCTCGGATTGGCGTTTTAGGCTCATTTTACAGCAGTGTACAGGAATGGTAAAGAGTGCGTAGCGTTTTTAATGCTGACAGGGCCAGTTTGTTTCAGTACTGGGTGTGCTGGTATCAGAACAGCTCAAAGGCTTTCATAGCATCACTTTGATTTCTTCTGGTGCTTATATTTTGCACTCCATGCAGTTAAAGTATCAAACACTCACCCACCTTGGGCTGAAAATGTGGCCCTGAAGGTTTGCAACTTTTGAATTCAGTGCAGTTACAATGGGCTCTTACGCTCAGCCATTTACATGGCTTAAATAGCACAATCAGGACCTTGCACCCAGTGTAAACAAGCTTGTAAACAATGTTGTGGAAAATATGAATGTTTGGATCATATAGAATATAAAAAAGGACAGCAGAGAAATGGTTTATGTTGCTGCTTCTGTTCATTTTTCTCTCAGTGAAAATGGATCACTGTTGAGATTCGCTGCAACTCTTGTGAATCAAGAGCTGAGTATTTGATCATCCAAACACCAGCATTTCTATATAAAATAATAACCCATTAACTGCAATCATCACCCTTCCCTTGCTGTGCTGCTCCAACATCCAAAGTGTTTGCTCTGTCTCTCTCCTGTAGATTTTTCTGTAATAGAAGAGCAAACTAATCTTGGACAGATAGAAATCCAGTGAATCAGCCTGTTAAGACACGGAGCACCTCTGTGATTATTTACCTGCAGTAAATTACTGGGTGAAGGGGAGGTAATAATGATATCAATATGATCCTCCAGTCCCTGCCTATGCATGTGTCTGTGCCTGCGTTCTCTCAGATTCTACAGGCTGCAGCTATCATCCTGCTTATTGAGCTTCAGTGGCAGAATTAAGGTGGGAGGACTCTTTCTAATTATTATTATTATTATTTTCTTTTTTTAAAGGGTCAACATTTTGGTCACAACAGCCCTTCTTCCCTCAAACAGCTAAGCCTTGTCTGAAAAATCTAACCGTATAATAACCACATGCCATACGTGGTCAATTCCTTGACGCAAGTGTCTCTGCCTGAACTTAAATAATAATAGACACAGTGATGTGGCATTAGCAATCCAATTATAGGCTGCTGTGATTCATAACGTGACTACACCATGCTGTCATGCACAGTGTGAGTGATAAACAATGAATGCAATTATGTGTCAAGTGTGTATGCAATTTTTTTTCTTTGGAATTGGACCATTTGAGACGAGCGTTGTGTGTGTGGCCACCTTACTCATCCGGAAGAATCGGTGCAGTACAGATGATACTGAAAACACACTGATACCACATCAGAGGGAGCCAAAAACATACATGAAGATTTGAAGTTCGTGAAATCAAGCATGAGTGTGTCAGCAGAATAACATCACAGGGGTCACAATGGCATCATGAATGTGATTGGATGGGGTGAGTCAGCTGGTTGCTAACAGCTGGTGAGTGAATGAATGAGCTAATGCTGTGTTTTACCGTATTCTTTTACAGACTTTAATGGCGCTCCCTTCTGCAGGTATCTAGTTAAATTAGCAATTCTGTTTTAGTGGGACAAATAGTGGAATGTAACTAAGTACATTTACTGAAGTACTGTATGCTATTATACTCAATATTGTACTTTTTACTCCACTCCATTTATTTTCTGAAATTAGCTCTTTCACTTTTCATGCTTTGAGGTTAATAGTAATGTGCTTTTACTTCAGTGAGATTTTGACAGCAGGACTTGTACTTGCAACAAAGTCATTTTACACTGTGCTGTTGCTACTTTACTTAAAGATCTTTCTACTTCCTCCACCACTCACTGAGGATGTTTGCTCCATGATTTGTTCTCCTTTATGTGCATTGTGTGCCTGTCGATCTCCTTGGAGGCTGATTGACATTTTATTTAAGATCCCACCTTGAGCCAGCTGTGAAGTATGTGATGTTGTGCTATCAGTGTCAGGCCCTCCACAGCCCACTCACATAACCATGGATTGGCCTAGGTGGGTGTGCTATTTTCCCCCTCACCAGGTGCTGTCTGCTGGTACATACGGGCTGAATAAATGTAGTGTCTTGGAAAATGTATGCATGGTGGAAACTTTGTCTCCTGTGAACTTTCTATTAAAAGACAGTACAAACAGTCTATGTTCTGCGTTCTCCAAAGCATTGAAAAATACTTGCAGGATGTCTGATGGATGCTTTAGTGTTGGGGTTATATTAGCAATGTATTAGCAGCCACATTTATCGCTAGCACCTGCTAAGGGGAAAACAGCACACCCACCTAAGCCCACCCATAGCTACACAGGTTATGGAGGGCGTGAATATGACTCACTCTGACAGCTCATCACCATCACTTACTTCACAGTCAAGTAGTGGATGGATCTTGAGAAAACGTCAATCAGGCACCAGGAAGAATGACAGACACACAGTGCATGTGAGGAGGAAAAAAAAAAGTCAAGGTAATGCAGAGCTGCCACCATAAGCAAACACTGGTGAAAAGAATACCATTTTGAAGGCTGCGAAATCAGAGAAAAATCTGACACACACCTACAAATAAATGATCTATGACCCATAGTTTAGCAAACAGTGCACTGCTAAAGAAGTGTTTACATCCCCAAATGGCATGTTCACGCCATGCTCTCCTGCTTTGTGAGGATCATTTGTGGGTGCTTTTATCTTGGAGAGTTGCTCAGCCATTCAAGGGCAATCTGTCAGACACGATAGGTGATGAGGAAAGGTACAAAATGCAAAAAATGTGAAGTGCCGCCTTTGTTTAGGGTTGTAACTGCTCTTGTAAAGCCTAGTGAACGAGTGATAAAGCTTTCAAAATAGATGGGACAACTTTAAGCACATAATCATATCTTTGAAGTAGTTATTCATAAATTTCTGTCAAAGCTTTGAAGCATTTATGTATTATATACTTTCTAACATTATAAAATTGTACGCACATAAAAGGATATCGTTTGCACAGTTATTCATACACATTTTAAGAACATTATGCTAATACTGCATATGGCTGTTTTGATGTTAATTTTGTGTAGAATCATGCTGCTGGTTTTCGACATGAGAAAAATGCTATAGTTGACTTTTAATAGATACTCCCACTGGGAGAAATTTGACAACCTGTCAAAACACCTTTTGTTGCTGTTGGACACTGTCTTGAAAGTCTGAAGACTAGTTTTGTGTGTTTTTTAAGGCATAAACACATTTATAGAGAGTGAGGACACAGATGTCTCTCAAGGCAAATTACCTGCTTATTTCTCTGCATCCTTCATCGTCAGCATGTTTGATGTCCTTTTCATTGCTCCTCTCTGGAATCTTTTATCAGTATGGCTTAGTATTTTGAGATGTGCTCATGCTTTGTTTTCTGTGTACTCAGTGTCATTTGATTCAAGGTAATTACTCAGTGAAAGCGCAGAGAGTGATTGTTGTCCTCGTATGATCCAGACCACTTGTGTCTGAATAGCGTATATGCTGCTTGCTGGATCATCTTCTCTTGTTCTTTGTGTGTGCAGGCAGATGTGCGTGCGCCCATGCATGTGTGTCTATGTGGCATAGAGTAAATGTATACCATACATTTTGCTAACTATGCTGTGCGTTTGTCTCAAATCAAAACATGGGGAAGCAAATGTGACATGATTGGTCAATTTGGAACCTTTTGCACATCACGCAGACAGCTGTGTGTCGTGATGAAGCGGTGAATGTGTGGAACATAGACAGAACATACCGTAAAAAGACATTGAACTAACTAAGTGCTAACCTACATATGCAACTATGAATGCAATGCTCTCTTCATTGTTTTCATTGTGCAGCTGCACATATTTTGATCTACCGAACGAAGAAAAGCATTGGCATAATAACATTAATAATGGCCGCATTAAGGTTGGTTGGTGCACAAGCTCCAGGGTCCTGTAATTTTACATGCTTGAATTTTTACAGTAAGTTGCACATTGTTATGCACATAAAATGACAGGAATTTCACCATCTTCTGAGGACAAACGGGACGTCATGGCTCATGGAGGCTCACATTCTTCTCCTGTGCTGTTTGGAATATGTCTGCTCCTTCTAAAGGTCATGAGAGAAGACAACATGATTTACCATCATTTAAATTTGCACCAAGTCAACCTGGTAAAGCTGCATACTTCTCCTGCTAACAATGCATGGGTCCTGCTAAAACCCATTGTCAAAGGCTAGGTTGCACCTGATTGGATTCCCATAAATTCAATAGGTCAGGAGTACTTTAGCTTTTCTTCATGCTCATTTTCATGAAAACAGCGTCCTGTTTCTTGACTCTGTATAAAAACAATATTTTTTATCATTCTTGGTGTGAAAATAAATATTTGCTTGTAATTGCTCATAGATAACAGATGTGTTTTCATCAATAAGACATTTGCCCACTAGCCCAGATGAATACAATTTAATTGAGTTCAAACTGTAATAATCCGGAGCTCTGAGCCATGATGCATAATTTATGTACACTCATACACAGTTATACACCTGTGTGGACATAAAAGCAGCTCCAGTGAACATACAGGTGAGCCTACATTTTTGTTCAACATACTGAAACCACTTTGTCAGCCAGCCAAGAGTGTGGCCTACAGCGGCGAGCATCACAGATGGTTGTTTTAACAGCAGGTGAGAGAACTTCAAACAAAGCAGGGCGATGTCAGTTAGAGTATGGATGTTTAAAACATCAGTTCCTGGCAGCAGGCTACAAGGTCATTTTACATGGATTCATTACTGATTCTCTTTGCCAGCCAGTTTTCAGGAGAACATGATCATGTCTAATACATATTATTTCATAGCAGACTCTGGAGCTTTCATGGGAATTCTGCGGATGTTACAGTCACTTACATTTTTCACATTATTTAAGTGGCAGATTTGATGATTTCAGTCCTGGTTGATTTGGGTAGTTACTGGTGGTGGTAACAGCAATATTTATGAATGCATATAGTTCTGGGGCAGAACTATATACATGCATATATAAATACTTCAGTATTTTCATCAGTGGGCCATGGGCTCAATCACTGCTATGTTACCTCATTCAGTGATAGAATGTGACTTAACAGACCTGTATCTGAATAAAAAGCTTTATGAGTATGACTTTAAACAGAAAACCAGCCACACATCCACAGAGTATATTCAGCATTGATAGATTGTGAATGGTGAATAAATACTTCATGCATCAGACTCATCCTGATGGGGAAATGAATATCTGAACATAATTTCATGATGATCATCCAGCTGTAAGGGGTATTTCACTCAGATCCCCAGAGCAAAGATGTTAACATAGATATATATATATATATAAAAACATGTTGCTACTTTAAGTAGTTATTAGTTATTTCCCCTTTCTTTTTCCTCATTCATCTAAGGAAATATGGGACGAGATATGTCACTAGTATGATATGAATTTTCGCATACTGTTCTCCATCTTCACGCAGGCACAGTCAGTGGCATCACAAACACAGAGGTTCATTTTGCATGTCTTAAAACACCATGAAACTGCCTTGCGCCTTTTTTGTAATTCCATTGTTAAGCTCCAAACAAACCCTCTTGTGCAGAGGTGGGTACAGTGGTACATCTGAGGTTATGTTTATGCAGATGGGGTGGTGAGAGCAATTTTGGTGCTCATTCACTCATTATTCATTACCAAGCTGGAGGTACTGCCTCCTGGTACTAACCCTGTTCCCTGCGGTGGTGAGCGATTGTTTTGCCACTGCACCAGCTGTGTGCCCTGTACCGACATCTCTGCTGGAGCTCAGGAGGCATCCTGAGGACACCTGCTGTACTCTCAAAGCTCTCCTTGTACAAACTTGGAATCTGAGGAATACATTAGCACTCTGGTGTGTAGGAAAGCTCAGGCTTTTATGTATTACAACTACTGGTGCTATATTGGGAGGCAGTATGGGCCTAAAGGTTATAAAAGTGTTATGTTAAAGATTAGCACTTTCCCTTGCATCATGACCAGGGCTGTGGTGCCCTTAAAGCAAGGCCATTAACCCAAATGCTCCAGTAGCGCTGCTCACTGGCTAGCAGATCAGACTGTGGGCAGACAGGGCAGCTTCCATGTGTGCATGTGTATTAATGTGTGCTGCTGGGAGTACTTAGTAGTGAAGTAAAGGAATGAAAAATATACAACCATGTTCCTTTAGAAGCACAAAATTACTCAACAGGAGCAAATGCCCTGCATGCAGGTAGAAAGCTGCTGAACTGCTGCAGCACGCCCTGCCATCAGTGTGTGCTGTTGTGTTAAAATGGGTTGGCATGATGATTACTAGCTGTTACATATAGAATATCCTCATTATTCAAATTGATGCAGTGACCAAATATTGCACTTTGTTTGTGTTTGCGCTACTTCACATAGATTACATGCCAATGTCTCACAGTATGTGAAATGTGGAGTAAGTTAGTTAAGTAGAATTATATCTTCTTTATGTAAAGAGCCTTAAAAAGGGCTATCTTTCTTTCATTCATTCATTCATTCATTCATTCATTCATTCATTCATTCATTCATTCATTCATTCATTCATTCATTCATTCAGCCTTTATGCTGACAAATCGACAAACAAAATCTGTGAGAACAGCTGCACACAGATTATACATTTTTTGAGGTGTTAGAAGAACATTCAGTTTTAGGTCACATTGGAAGGGATTATGAGTCTACTGCACTAATAAAACAGCCTTTCCCAGATCAGTCCTGGCCTGAGTTGAAAATGGACAAAGGCCTCTGAATAACAGAGATGTAATGTGTGATGGTAATTTTCTGACCAGAGCTATATGTGTTACAGACACCAATGCTTAAGCCTCTCTCATTCAGGGAGGACCAACTGACCTTATCGCAGTGGCTACAGTGGTGAGTATTGTAGCTATGAGCAGTAAAAAACCTCAGGACTGAGTGCTAAACCAAATCTGGGGGCCTAAGTGCGTTTGCAGCAGCAGTGTCTGCAAATTGGGAAAGTAGATCCAACAGTTCTTTTCCTACAAATCAAAGCTGGTTTTATTTCTGTGTAAGGAGACTAGATCTTTTGCCAACAAGGTTCCTAATGTGCCATTTAAATGTAAATTTGTCTTCAAGCCAGATGCCAAGATTCTTGTATTTCCTAACCCTTTCAATATTTAAACCATTGACGCTAGAGATATGCAGATTATTGTCGTCTTTTCAGTTTCATCTTATGATTACTTAGAGAATGAGAAAGAGCGAGAAGTGTAATTTTCATGTGGAGGACGGTGGGGTGGTCAGACGGGTCAAGCACAGGACCCTCACCCACGATAATGAAGTTTAGGTTCGTGTGTGAAACCAAAAGGGAAGCTAACTCACTTCTGTAAGTGATGTAACATGACCTATGCAATCACATGTAACCCTAACTCTACAGTTTCACAATGTCAACCACAGGTTTATTATTGTTCTCAGTAAGCTTTATTAAGAAGGTCATGTTGAAGGGGTACCCAGTGCCTTAAAAAGAAACAGCGAGAGGTCCTGACGAAGTGTCTGCATGTGACAGGTTGGGAGTGAGAATGTGTTGGCTAAGCAGGACTACTGAATCCTTGATACTCAAATTCAAATACCACTGAATCTGCAGCATTAAACCACCTTTCTAAATTTCTGTGGCTTAAATTCCCCTTTTAGATGTTTCCAGTGGTGCAATTTAAAAAACTAGATTTTACATTTTTTTCTTTAGGATTTACAAATTTGGGTAGAAATAAGTGAACTCTTAATGTGAATTTCTTAGACAGTTCTAATTATTAGGGCCTTTCTTTGCTTCCACACACTTCTATTCACTCCCTGACAAACGCCCCATACAAAGTACAATATAAATTAAACAAGAGTCCCTCAAGGGCCCCCAAGAATTTTTTTTGCACATATCAAGGGAGATATTATGAAGACATTGCTCATTCAAATGGTGATGGCTTCATTATGACTTCCACCTTGGCTCAGAAATGAGACCTTGGGACGAAGAAGGCAGAGACAAGAGGGACAGATTTGGGTGGGGGTTGGGGGTCAGAGCAGACTTCAGGAAAAGAGAGGCAGAAACAGATGAAGAGAGGCTCGCATGAGTAGAATAATAAGAGCCCGCAGGAGGAAAAGATGTAGAATGTGAAGGGCACAGCGAATTAGTGTTAAGATAAAGACATCAGGGACCTGGTCTGCAAACTGTTTTCTCTCCGTCAGTGGAGGAGGGCATGGAGTGGGAGCACTATACAGTGTGTAGGTGAAAACAGCCAAAATTATCTGTCAGGGAATCAATATCAGTGACAGCTGATGAGCAGGTGGGCACTTGTTAGCATTAGATGATACCTTCTAAACCACTATTTAGAACTGGGGGAAAGTAATCGTCCACATTGTTCACATGCTGAGAAAAAGGTGTAATTTGCTCAGAAAATCACAGTTTGTCTGTAGCATTGCAATATGAATAATTTTGGCACTTTTTTCACCAGATGTTGACCTTTAAGGAGGATTTTCTGTCTCGTACAATCAGCGATGCAGATGGCAAGGCACAAGAATGCAAATGAAGATACTGAAGCCAGGGGCACAGCTCTGACATTCAATCCTCTGTGGACAATATCATGAAGGACACGGAAAATCACACATTACAGAACGTCTCCGAAGCTATGGTTAAGAAACATAGCACTCATTTGCTATTATTTTTGGACAGTTTGTGCTTCTGTTGTTTCTCTTGAATTCTCTTTTTAATTTGTGCAATAATTAAACTGTTACTATATTCAGTGATGATTGATTTTCTGTCGTCTGCAACATTTTCTGCACAGTACTGACCAAATGCAATCTGCATAACTAAGCATGTGCTCATTAGAAGGCCAGTTGTCCTCTCTGCTGCTGTTGTAGCTTTCTTCGTTGTATCATCCATCTTATCCTCTTTGCCTAAAGGTACATTCCCTGACCCCAGCAGTGCAAGTAGTCCGCTCAACTCTCAGTTTTAAAATACCACCAGTGAGCGTAGAGGATATTTGAGGTTTTGGGGTTATTTCTGGGTGATAAAGGCAAGTTGAGTCGCCAATACACTAAGTTCTGCCAAATGAAGCAGTGAGCCAAAGAATAACACAATAGCAAAGTGGGAGAAGTAAGTTCAGGGTTCTCAGAGTAAGGCTTGAATGGGAATGAAATTCCTCTGATGGAATTATTAATACAGAACATGAGCAAACACCTCCGAAAATATCTGCTTCTTTGATATATTGCAAAAGTTGCAAGACTGTGTAGGAAAAAAATGGAAGAATTCAAGCATGACTTCTGCAGCTACAACATATTCAATAACAGAGGTTAAAATTCTGCATAGATTATTCAACATGTAGCGTGTTGTATTGAACTGTATTATTTCAAAGTTTGTCCAGGGTGAGGAAAAAAAGTTTGTCGAACTTGGCTATCAGCCAGGCTTCATTTTGCTAGCTGCTGTGCCGAGGTCTCTCTCTGGGTCATTTGCTTCTCTAACCTAAGGGTGATCGTGGTGTCATGAAGCTGGTTATCACCTCTCTCCATTTCCAGCTCTGAGTGGAAGAAACAGGTTTGTGGGTCTTGAGGACAATGTGAAAAAAGTTGTATGAAAGCTTCCAGAGGGAGTTGTGTGAGATCTAAATATTATTATTAATAATAATTCTAAAAATAATAAGCCTTTTTTTTAGAGGGTGTGGAGTTAGAAAGACTGTGTAACCTCTGCAGCCTGTGCCTTATCTCTGCTTGAGGGTAGAGGCACCAGGCTTGAGCAACTACTAGCATAACACACCTGAATTTCTGACTGAACTGTTGGTGGCTGAATTGCATTGTGATCATTGTAGGCAGCAGGCAGGTTTTGATGAAAAAGACGATAGGATCTTGATTCTTTGCCACAAAATACTCACAGAAAAAACCCCCCACGAGTTTAAGTTTAAATATTTGTGATGTTATGTTTTGACCTTGACACAAACCTGCTCCAACTTTGCAACTGCATTGCAAGGCATTTTATAACCATGGCTATTTGCATACTGAAACACTATTGCTGCAGAAAGTGGCAAAATATATTAAATTTATTTGTTTCAGAAAGTCACACAAGTGTCAGGACCTCTAAAAGTCAACCGTCTGAAAAGTTCCAACACTACTTGAAGTTTGAAGCAGTTGTTCATTTGAAGCATGCAGCAGTCTTACAAAAGCCAGCCAACGCTAGCAAGACAGTTTGGAACAGCGGGGATGAATGAGGAGCTGACAGACATAAATGACTATCACCCACTGTAACTTATCCTTAACGGTACCTGAGTTTTCTCCAAAATTGAGATGTCAATCATGGGATAAAATTTGCCACCGCTCTTCCAGACTGGCTGATAACAGAAGTTTAACACTACAGGAACAAATCAGCGACTGTCAAAATACAGACACTTTTGTTGGATCTGCTCTAAAATCATCAGCAGCCTTTGAGCAGTAAACAGCTTCAAGGACAGCTATGACTAACAAAACCTTCTTGAATTGATTGAGGATGCCAAGTGCTGGAAGCACAGGAGAACTAATCTCACTTTGTCCGGCTATGTTGATAGCACCTCGTTGGCAAACTAATCAGGCCTCTGTTGAATTTCATTGATCTCTAAAAACAATTGACTGATTCTTGGCTGCAAACGTAGAGAATACAGCATAAAGTGAAACCTCCAGCTCCTCCATCATGTCAGTCAAACTGACGGTTCTTATGAAAGCCCTTTCAATATTTGCACCCTCTTTGTGACTAGAGGATTTGAAAGGCCTGTAAAAATAAAACCTGATTTTGGCCAAGTGACGACCCCACAAGCACACTATAATGAGTTACAAAGATACAAATTACATGTGGAACTACAGGTGGCACCTTATTAGTGCATTAGTTCTTTCAATTAACACAATAAAGTAAATGTTAACAAATCGCTGTTAGAAAACCGCATTTGTCTTGGTGTTCTCGGTGGAAACAGTAGTTGAAGTTTTCCTGAACTATAAGTCAGCTGACACTTGAGCGTCAGTGGTTTAGTCCTACCTGCCAATGAATGAGAATGCACTGCAATCGTGACTTCCAGTGATTTGTGTATCAGTGGATCCTGATCCTGGTATAGTTTATCTGGAAAGCAGTTGAGAGCAGGAGGAGGTGCTCTCTGGGGATGACCTTGGAATGAACCTGGAATTTTGGCTGGCGAGAAATCAGCTTTGGGACTGCAAGCGTGCATTCTTCACGGAAGAGGACGGCTATAAATCAGGAAATATCTGCTAAATAGCCTGGTGTTGCCAGCTGAAGGAAAAGACCAGGGATTGAATTTAAAAGGTACGTGATAAGATTTTTAAGATTATTGCTTTACACTGACATGTAACAGGCTTACTTAGTATGTACTTAGTCTTGCATGACTTCGTTTCAGCTCTGCAGAAAGGTCTGGCTAAACCTATTATCATTCTGTCAAAGGGGAAACGCTCTGGCTTGTTTGTATTTTTTTAAACCAATCACAATCATCTTGGGCCATGCTGAGCCCAGGATGCAGAGACGGCGACCTTGCAAAATAGATGTCATGGGGAACTTGTTTGGGAACATTGGCACATAGGAAGGTGAGCCATGGCATTGAAATGGCTAATTCCACTTAAAAGAAAACGTATAACCTGCTAGCTTGTTTACGTTAGCGGCAAGGTCAGGCCAACTTGCCATTTTCAGCGTGCAGGTGCTCGCTTGGAGGTTGTTGTTGTTGTTGTTGTTGCTGTTTTCACGTTGTTGGCCAAATGCAGACTTAAGCAAAATACCTGCTTTCTGTGAGTTTAACCAGTCTGTACAGCTTCAATCATATTTAACAAAAAACCCGACCAGCTGCTAGCCTTTAAAAGCCACTGAAGGAAACAGAAAGGCATTGTTGTGGTGCTGAATGGACGGCTCCTGTGAACTGACACTGGATGCATCTTTAAATCCGCTCATAATGTCTCTCTCTCTCTGCTTCCCCCATACCTTACCTTTTCAATGTTGTAAGGTATTGATAAAGTAATGATAAATCATGGGTGGTGGCTGTTTGATCAGCTAGGAATGCTGTAAAATACATATTGCATGAGCACAAACATGCTTTTAGTAAATATAGACAAATAGCATTAAAAGAATGTTGTGCAAATCCTTGGTAAATATCTTCCACAGTATTTAAAAATGAGGCTTTGGCTCACGCTCTGATCAGAAGTCAGACACATCTCATACCTCTCATAGGTGAGGACTACGCAGGGGGCGGATCAGAATAATCTCTCTAACCCCAAACGACTACATCCCAGTGATCTATAAGATAACTTGATTTGTGACACTCGTGTGTTATCTTGTGCTGTTCTCGTCTCTATCTTTTCAACGCTGTTACGTGTATGACACACATCAAATCTCTTGACCTTTCACAAATGGCACCACCACTTCTCTGGCCTCGATGTGCAACATATCACATTGCAATGATGCTCTTATTACAGCATGTGGCATTTATACTGCATGTCAGTGTGTTTGTGTCACAAGTCGCTTTGCGTCATTAAAAGGACACGTCTGCAGACAATTTGAGTTTCTTGCAATAAATATTTCCTCAGTTTTATGAGTTTTACAAAGGATTTTACTGCCACGAGGCCCAGCGCCAGTAAGATTTGGGCCACTTGATTTACAATTCAGCTTTGTTCTTGCATTAATTTTTTTAAAAGTGCAAAATTTTAGATAAATCATCATAACAAGCAGACTTTGCCAGACTCACTGTCACTGTTTTTTGCTGCTTATGCTTGACATCAGGAGGTAACAAGAGCCACAGCTTCAAGTAAGCAGTTGTATTATTCATTGCTATACAAATACTTTTTTACTTACTTTGCTGTCAAGATGTTACATTTTGAGTTTATTCTTCAAGCCTTTACAGAGCCACCATTACATTTTCACTGAGCAGCTGTGCCCTTTCTTGGATCATGCATTATATGACTGGACAATAAAGGCTGCTTTCTGCTAATCATAGATAATTACCACATTAGGATCTCACATGTTTTATTGAACAACCACAGGAAACCAGTTTGGGTGTATTAACTCAGTGACAATGGCAAATAAAATGTCTCCTAAATGAAATGTTTTCCTGCTTCCTGACTGCTTTGAGTAATGCACCTGGGACAAATGTGCTGTATTTGTAGCCTATAGGCAAGGTGGCAAGCAATAGAGCAATTCAATTGCTTGTGTATCCATGTGGTGGAAGACAGATGACATCAACCAGCCACTTTCTCACATCAGCTGCAGAGGTATGTGTTCCACCTGAATGATCAGGCTCCCTCGACACATCGTGTCTAACACCACTGGGTGATTTTGTTCCTCCCAGTGCTATGGCTAGATTCCATTACAAGAGCGACAATGCCATTACACTTGAAGGTTAACGACAAACGTGGTCTATCAAAACTGCTAAATGGGTCTTTAATTTACCTGCTCAAGTGACCCTGTTCGTGTCGTACATGGCGTGAGTTCATTTAAGAGACGCCAAAAACTCCACGTAGCGATGAAGATTTACCTGATGCACAGGGCAGAACAGGCGTGTGCCAGAAAAATGAAGATCTGGTTTTGGCTCCCGCTCCACACTGTACTCAGCTTTGCAGACTTTAGTGAAGAATCCACATTCTCCTCCTTTTAATTCTGAATTATAGATGTAAAGACATAAAGATACAAGGGGATTCAACAGAGGCTGGATGTTGCCACACAGTGCTGTTAGTGCACTTACACATACGCTGGTGTGTGAATGTTGAAGTAATTTGTGCTCTGTTGTGTTGCTAGGCATCTATGTAAACCTACTGACAACAGAACAATGCTGGGCTGCAGAAAGAGGTGAACTTTTTGCATTGCTTTTGATTTAAAACTACCAGATAACATGGAGTGCAATCATGAAAATCTGCATATTTATCTCCATAATGAGTGTTTTTGTGACATTTTAATGTGTTACTGAAATGTGATAATTATCGCAGTTTTTTTTGTTCATCTCATAATTTACATGCGCACAGAGTGACCTTTAGCTGCCATTAAAACTGTAACCTGTTTTGTGGTGGACATTTTCATTATGCTGGTGAGCAAAGCACAGCGGTGGATCTGGCCATAGCAGCCATTCAGAAACAGAACATTAAACTTAAAAAAAAAAAAGGATGTGAGTCGTGTCACTGGGACAGGCAGTGTCGGAAACTCCAATTAAGAAAAAGGCCTTACTGAGTAATGAGGTGAAATCCGTGTGGAAAAACCTGTCCTAGCTGTCCACTCCTATATCTGCTGCTGTGGAAAGCTCTCCGCACACAACAACGCCATCACTGCATCCAAGGAAAGAAACATGACAGGCGGAGGTGTCTGAGTTTTTAAGGGCCATCGCCTGTGCAGTAGATTGCTCCTCGCTGTACTCACACAGGTCAGTATCGCCACTGGCGAGAAACAAAGCAGCCTTAATCTTCTGTGTCTGTGTTTTTGGAAAAGTTTACTTACTATTAGTTTTAGAGAGACGGAGTAGTGTGAAAGAGAGGTTTTAGTGGTGCCTCCATACACGTCTATTGTTCCAGTTTTGTTCTTATGTATAGTGATTTAGATGCAAAGGGATTGTTTGCAATCTCCTCAAAAGTTTACAGCTGACTTTATTTAAATTCTCTTGACCTAGATACAGTGCAGAGCAGTAATAAGCTTCGAAGAACCTTTGAGATACAACTCTCAACTCTATTTTTTAACTGGTCGTTTTCGTACACACCATCAGCAAAAATACCTTCCTTGGGTCTTGCCTTGGGGATATGTTGTATAAATTGCTTGTAATACCTCCAAAGCTTGCTTTTAATTTTTTCTAATCTGAAAAGCAATTCGGAAACAAAAGTAGATCATTATCTTCCAAAAGTTAACGCTGACGTTGTGTTTTCTGACGGCAAATCTAGAGTAAAGAAATGATGAGAACTGTTCTGTTTGCTTGTGTGTGATAACAGGTAACAGGCAGAAACACAACTGGAAATGATCAGTGGGAACATGGAAAGCACTTTTCTTTCTCAGTCTGTGTAATCTGACACTGTCACGGCGTCATTTAAAATGATTTAACCCAGCAATAATATGTTTGAATTTTTAATTTCAGATACTCAAGTGGAATGGATTATCATGTACATGCTGATTATATGCAAAGCTGATATTTGGCGTCTAGGCTCTGACCTTGTCATTCACAAGGGAACGCCAAGCACAGCGCAGCAGGGTGTGGGGAGTGAAGATAATAACTTCCCTCAGAGCCTACAGGTGGATGCTAGGGTGGAGGTGGGGCTTCTGAAATGCTGTATGAGCAAGGTTAAACCAAGTTTGGCACAGCAGGGAGGGATAACAGCTCTTCCCTTGGGGAACATGAATTTCTATCCCACAGGTGGATGACATAGTGGAGATGGGGCTTTTGAAATGCTTTATGAACAGCAGCAGCAGCAGCAGCAGCAGCAGCAGCAGCAGCAGCAGCAGCAGCAGCAGCAGCAGGGCATAGCTCAGGTCCGCAGCGTGACAGGAAGGGATCACCATAATCAAAAGATTGCATTGCATATATTGTTGTGAGAAGCCATGTGAGTTTAGCAACGGGTTTGTTTGTCTAAAGTAGATTGCAGGCATATGCTTTATCATCTATTTCCCACAGCTGCTGTGCCGCTTTACAGTAGTCGGTGCCCTATTATTCTTCTATATTGCCGATGCAGGCAGCCGGCTCTGCATTGCATTCACATCAGCTCCTACTACATTGTTAATTGGTTAGTTCTTTGCAGAAACACTACTCCAACAATCAGCCTTTCAAGACACAACAAATGGGAATTAGCAACCATCAACCGATGACACAGTACAGAGAGCGCACACATCAGTCTCATCTAGTACCAGCAACAATCACAAGGGATGTGAGATTAATAGAGGCATTACAGGCGATGCTACAATTTCATGCCAGAAGCATTTGCATACAGTGGAAGCAATTACAAGCTGGACTGATGATAAACATGCTGTCCTATGTTGATTATAAGAACAAAGAAGAGTTACTGCACCCACAATCAATCACTTAATTGAGAGGCACAATTTCTAAAATGTAGGTGCCTCATCAGTGAGTGCAGAGCACACTTTGAGCTCCGATGGCTGGAGGTATAATATATGATTTTCCATCAGACTAACAGGCGCAGCCACCGTTCAAAAAGACTGACGCTCAAGACTTTAAATACGATATTACCTCCCGCTCTTTAGCACAATCCCAAACACCCCAAACACTGACACACCTGTTTTTGTTGACGTGCATGATCTCCCATCATGGCGCTTTTATTATCATCATTCTTTATGCAACAGTCTTAATTTTAACATTTCTTAATACTAATTCCCGAGCTCTAAAACTTGCTGTTGAATCTTTTTCTCTCCACGTTGCTCGTCTGGGTGGAATGCTTTCCTCTTATCTTTCGTTCGCCTTTTTCTCTGAAATGGAGCTGAATTCTGCATACTCGCTGTTTATGAAAAAGTATCCACTGGTTTCGTCAGCAAATGTAATTTTGTCCCCTGGAAGTTTACTCAGCCGGAGTCTGCCTACGTCAAGCCTTTTGAAAACTCTGTGAACTCTATCCACATTCAGTTGAACTCCAACTCAACTCTGCATCATCTTGGGTAACGATAACAGGACCTTCCACACTCGCTATTCTGAGCTCTTTTCATCCTATTGATGCCACTGTTTTCCTTAAGATAAAGTCAGTCCTTCTCATACACCCATCTTTCATAGCTCCCAATGGTAAAGTCACTCAGGCGGAAATACCAGCCAAATATGTATTTCTAGTTCTGTGCTCTCCCAATCTTTAATCTCAGTGTTCAGCCTATGGATGCCTGTGGCAGGCCTCTGCTCCCCAAAGACATTTTGAATCAGCACTCATATGTTTGATGACACAAGTAATACAGAACTCACTACAGGCAAACTGTGTTTATGACGGCTGCTACGGCGCAGGAAACGTTCGTTAAACTCTTAGCCTTTGTGATGCAACGTTGATTTCAAATGACCTTGCAACGCATCACAAATTCATGTCCTGTTTCTCTCCATAACCTCCGCGTTGTTATGCAGTGCACAATGTGTGTTTGTAGGTGAGCTGCAGCACAGACAATTTAAGTCCTAAATGGCTGAGTGGAGCATTAAAATTCCAGGCACAAAACTGGACATGAAACATTACTCAGATCAACCTAAAGAGCTGTCACAGGCACTGTCAGAAATACTCCACACACTAATAGAAATCCAGCGAACAGGGGTCTCGGACGTGGAGGCATTCTTTTTCTTAGTCAAACACCTCATGTTGATGCTTTTGTGATCAGTTTTTTTACTAAATTCACTTTAGATATTGAATAATTTGAACAGCCTGGGTGAACTCTGATATGCTTTCCCCACTCTGTAAATAACATTTCTTTGTATGGCAATATGAAAATGACTATGAGGAATGAAAGTCTGCATGTGGAGGAAGGTGAGGTGGAGCGAACAAACGCTGACTTTCACTCATGAGTCCACCTGTCAACACTGACTTTTTTAAATTTATGAAATGTACATGACATACGAAACAGTAACATTTTTAACTCAAACCATCATTTTTTGTGAAACCAAACCAAGTTGTTTTGGTTACCTTGAGACGCTGAGGGTCCAGTGCGCCAGTCGTTGGAACTCGTGTCAATTTTAGAGCCAATCGGTCAATCAGTTCAGTCCTTTCGAGAGCGTGTTGAACAGATCACAGTAAATAAAAATAAATCACAATAAATGCAATAGTTTCTGGTACTGTTCAACTTAATACAAAAGATAATCATCAGATACTAAGTACTTAACATGGGACAGAATGGGACATGAACCGTATTAGCATACATCTTGTCATTAATGAGCAATTGTTCTTCATGGCGAGCAGGCTCTGGGCTGGAACCTCGGTCCTCCCTGCTGGAGTTTGCATGCTCTGCGTGGGTTTTCTCCAGGCTCTCCAGTGCAGCACTTGGTGTATCTTTGTGGGTGGTAACAAGGTCTATATATCAACTATATACATATTCTGCATTCACATAGTCACATGAGGTGACTGACTGACATCAAGGGGAAGAAATGGGGAGGACACTGATGCCAAACTTGGCTTTTTCACTTGAGCATGCGAGGAAAAATTAAATTTCCAAAAGCTAACACAAGCCCTCAAGTAAAGACAATAACTTGGGTCTGTCTGTTTTACATAATAGAGCAGTGTTGAAGGGAGTCATTGGATGCAAAAACCTCATTATCCTGTCTGACGACCTTGGCACACGTGCTGAATGAGAAAGTAATGGCTCTTAAACACTGCCAGCACCCCAAGACAGCCATTTTTATATGTGGTTTAGGGACTGTCAAAATTCCAGGCCGGATCCTCTGAATTGTACTTGTCTTTGGTCAGAGAGGGGGAGAACTTTTTTTATTCGGTGTGTGACATTGGAGGCTGGTGGAAACAGATCCACGTCCCATCACACGACATTTTGAGAAGCCCTGTTGCATTTTATGCAAACCTCTTCCTCAGCGCGGTGAATTTCCAGCTCCCGCCGGTGTGTCCGTCTATACAGTATTTCACAAGGGGACAAAAAGACATATTCAGAGTACTTTTGGAGCACATCCTCAGAAAGAAAGCTTTCTTGAGTTCTTTCATCAACACTATTTATATCACACGTGTTCACATTACTTCTTTTAGCCAGTAATTAATATATATCAAAGTAATCACCTTGTGAAGACAGATGTAAGACAGAGCAGATCACAACAAATCTTTCATTCTGCCTCACCAGAATAAAGCGAGATGGCAGATTAAAGATCTTAATTTATAATGGAGTGAAACTAATATACATCACAATTAGTAGTAAGACACTGTATGTCTTCTCTTGATTGGTTCACATGAAGTCTACAGCCATGCCAGCAGCTCTGTGAGGCTGAACTTATGCACAGCGGTGCTTTGAGCTAAAAGCTAACATCAGCACACAGGGGCGACGTCAGCAGTTCTGTTGGCTTAGTCTTTGCATGTTAGCATGCTAACATTTGCTAAAAAGCACTCGAGGCAGAGTACAGCTAAGACTGATGGGAATGTCAGAAGTTTTGTGAATATTAAACCATGTAAAATATTGAAGACCTGATGATAAAAGCTAAAGTGATAACCAAAGTTAATACATTTCATTCAGTGGAAATCAAAAATGTCTGAAAAATAATTTCATGGAAAACTATCCATCCATTCATTTTCATGCAAACTTAACACACAAAGAACACAGAAAGGCCCCGCCCGGGAATCGAACCAGCAACCTTCTTGCTGCGAGGCACACACACTACCTGCCGCTCCACCGTGCAGCCTGAAAACTATCCAATAGTTGATGAAAGTTGACATTGTCCTCTTAATCATAACATGGTTTTATGACTATTACAAAGTCATAAAAGTCAATCCACTAATGTTTACATAATAGGTGAAAAAAAAAAACCCTTTTGCATGTGATTTTAAAGAAACCGTATTTGTCATTGACACAGCCTGACTAAACTATGCAAGCTGCCATGAAACCTTTTACTCGTCCCTGATTTATACGCGGCTTGCTTATATTCTCACTGACATAATGGGGCCTCATTCTGCGGTGATGCCATGTGGACATGCTAATATGAGTGTAACTGGAGAATACAATTTATTGCAGGAAGAAGTATAAAAAATGGCTGTATGATAAATGAGCATATTTATATGTACATACAATAATGGGATGAAATGAACGTGCATATGGACTGATTTAACCAGGAATTTAATGGGAGTTTTGAATAGAACATGATGTATGCAATGAACAAGAATTTAATGGAATAGAAAAAAGTTATGAATCAATTTGGATGGCTCATGGACAAAATAATAGGAAAGTAAAAGAAAACTAAACTTTCATAAAATTAAGTTAAAGCTAAATTAAGTTCCTCTCTCTCTCTCTCTCTCTCTCTCTCTCTCTCTCTCTCTCTCTCTCTCTCTCACTCTCTCTCTCTCTCTCTCTCTCTCTCTCTCACTCTCTCTCTGTCACACACACACACACACACACACACACATGCACAAACACACACACACACTAACCTTGCCAAAGTCAGAAATCAAGCTGAATGTTTCACCAGCTGGCAGATTGGTATCTAAATGGCTCTGATGAAGAGTCTCTGTGGAATCAGCTTCATAGAATGAAAAGTTCACTACCATTATGACAGCATTAGCTTTTAATGTTTGATTGGCCATTTAGAGTATTGAATATCATATTTGACTGGCAACAGAGCTGCATGTATGTGAATGCCAATGCTGGTTAGCTTTGCTTTGAACAAAGCCACAAGGGCCTAACATGACTTGAGCAAAATGCAGGAGGATCTCTGGGCAGACATGAAACCTGGGCTAAAAAGGTACAGGTCAAAAGAAGAACTGCCGAGGCCCCAAGTGAAGAGCTTGGCAGCTGCGCACTCCATCAGTGCCAGCCTCAAATGCAAAGGGACATGGACTTGGCAAGCTTCAAAGCATTTTAGAGAGGGAGCACTGGAGCCAGAGCCCAAAGTGGGCGAGGGAGTTTTTCATTCTGTCAGATTTTCCCATGTACGGACATGGTGCAACATGGAAATTTTATTCACACTTTATTTACGTATATTTTAAGTATATGGCTGGCTTGCTATGGTTTACCACTCCTGAGCCCACGTTCACCTGGTTTTGCTCAGCGTTGAATCGCTGTGAATCCTGTTGCGCCACTGTAGACTTGTGGCACTTTGATTGATCGGGGCCATTGATGACATAAACACATATTTGTGTGTCCATCTGAGGTCCCATCATCTGGTCATCCATCAAACTATAAAACCAAGTTGGAAATTAACTTTGGAGAAAGAATACGTTCTCATAAATGCTCATAAATGCATAAAATTACAGATGTATAGTTAGGTGCTTTTCCAAGCACTCCCAGCATGACATGCATGTGTGCTGTGAGGGCGAATACCAGCCTAGCAGACTTACACTGTGCAGATATTGTGTGCTGTTTGACTGCAGGTCTGATATTCCAACTCCAGGGATTTGGCCATTGTACTGTCCCCAACTCCCTGCTGAGTAGATATAGTGATTCAGCATTAGCTTCCCTCTCTGGAGACTGCCAGTGTACAGACTGCCGGGGAGCAGAACAACACAAACAGTTTATACTGAGTGAAGCCTTTAGACTGTGAAAAGACGAAGGAGAAATAACCTTATTTTAACCATACAATTAAGTACATAGAATACACAACATCGGGTCAGTGGATTATTGGTGCTTGCTCTTGGATCTGTGCAAATGGGTCATCGCAGGGTGTCTCGGTTCATTCATGATATCTCTCTGTTCGAGGCCTCAATCTCTGGCAGGGGAAACAGCATGGCCCTCCGCCCATCCTTTTGACTCTCATTTGTGCCAGGGCATATAGCACAGAAGCAGCAGGATTTGTACTGTGTGGTTCAATTGCCAGCGTCGGTATGGATGTTTCCTATTGACTGGACTGCACATTGAGACTGAGGCTACCTTTCGTGAGCAGTTAAACGGAAGGGAGTGCTACCAGTCAGAAAAAATTCAATATTTAATAACAAAACCACCGTTTACAACCAAACATATTATTCATCACTGCACCATACAAGTAACAACCTTTCTATCATCACTGCAACATCTAGAAAATGTCCATCATCTCGTGGCAAAACGATTAGAAATACCTCTGTGGAACTACAGAATTGATTGGAAAAAAAATATTTCCCTCAGGCAATTATAGTGATAAGAGGTTTTAAAAAAAATTGCATACAATATATCATGCTATCACCTAGAAGATAATGACTGAGAACCTCATCAGTTCTGCCACATCCGTATCTCGCCGGCCAGACTGCGAGATAACTCTATTTCTTAACGGATCCCACATGGCATGTATTTCACTCTAAATCCTCCTTTACGCTTTTCAGTTTTCTCTCGCAATGGCCAAATTGAATTCTTACGCTGGAGATATGTCCAGGGTGACTTTAAAAACTCCAAAGTTCAAATAGCCCGCACCCTTACTTTTCACCAGCTCCATATAGGGGTTGTTGCTCATTCAGGACACTGGACATTGCAGAGAAAATGGGGGCAACTGAAGAAGCAGCAGTACTGAGGGAGTAACTGAAAGAGTGTGATATTTGAAAAATTTGCCATCAAAGGTTAGATAATTCAGAACTTTACTTGTGGAAATGTAAGCAAGTTTTAGCTTTAAAATGTGCATGTCGAAGTGTTTCATCAATAGCAGAAGAGCCCACTGTGAGGAATGCTGTCTTGCAGAGTGTGGTATGAAGATCTTAAAAAGTGACATTTCTTTTTATTCTGCTCTAAGATGATTATTGTATGTGCATGCCTCATTGTACTCTCACTTGAAAGAAAATTCAAACACACACACCCCCTGAGGTCTGTGAATTCATCTCAGTACTGACCTCATATATAATAGATCACCTCAGAGTCTGAAAGTGCAGTAAAATAAAAGAATGCCTTGTGAGGGGCATTCTACGAAAAAAGCTTGAAGTAGTCAAAGGAGGAAATTGCAGTGATCAAAGACTTGCAGGCGAGACATATTGGAAAGGCTGTCTGGACTCTCACCACTTTTACAGTTATGTTTACCTTCCGACTGAACTCTTTCCAGAGGCTGAATCTCTTTGTTGCCAGTGACTCCGGGTTCATCTCGGCGGAGCTGCATTTGTCCGGCAGTGACCGTCATCACCCCTGTTTGTGCTGCCTTTAATGCCTCACGCTCTCTGTCAGGTCGGCAGAGCCAGGAGCTCACACAGAATCCCAAACTAATTGCTTTATCTGAGCCTTTTGTCTAAAGGGTCAGAAATTGAGTTTGCTTGTAGGGCGAGGGAGAGAATTATAAATCGAAAGGGATAGGGGAAGAAAAATTCAATTTGTGCACAGCCCCTGTCAGAACCGCTTACTTGCGGTGTCTAGATTAGAAGAGAGAAAGAAAGGCAGATAACAGCATTACAGCAGGAACAAACACACTCTTGTCTAAAGGGCTAGGCGTGGAGACTAATCCAATACCTGACACAGACATGTCTGAACAGCATAGAGTTTCTCCTGTCAGAAACTGATGTCAACACCTCTGAGGACAGCCCGGGTCCAAGTTAACCCTGACTGACAGTCATTTTTAGGTCTGCAAACTCATTTAAAAACACAACAAGGGACGGGAGGATGATTCTTCAAAAAAAAAAAAAAAAAAAAAGACATCATGATAAAAAACACACGTCCAACTCCAAAAAGCCATTAGAAAGGGCTGCAGCTGTCAGTAGTGTAAGGTCCAGGTCCTTCTTTGTGCAGGATTCATGCGTAGTAACAAGTGCCCAGGAGGCTGGACGACGATTAATGCACAGCGCAACATGTCAAGCAGTCTGTGGCCATTTTTTACCTTCGAGTCGAAATAATCAGACAAGTAATGGATCACTAATATACCCAACAGACTGTTTTTTGGATGATGAAATAGCATGGCCATACCATAATCCTGCCTCAGCCTTGCTGAGAGAGCAATAATGTGCTGCTGCCTGTTGCTTAGAGCTGTACGATAGAGACGTGCAGATTCTTTATGACTGACAGCGAATATTGACTGAATTCAAACTTCACAAATTCTGATGTGTAAAATTAAACAGCATAAACAATTCAGTGATGACTATCAGCAGTAGCTCTCAAACACAAATCCTGGTCTCCTGGGTGAAGGTCCTGTGCTTGACCATCCAGCCACCCCACCTTCCTCCATTTTCTTGCTCTTTACGCTGCGTCGTTTGACAAATTGGGAGTGAGAATGAGTTGCATTAGTGTGCATTTCCACTGACGCTGTCCTTCTACAGTGGTCAAAATAAGAACAAAGGTGTAGGCGCTGACAGGTTGAGACACAGTGATGCTGATGAAAAAACCAAAGCCAAGTACAGCACAGCTTCAGCCTCCAATATATTGAGCACTATGGCTCTGATTTAAAACTGTGTGCATGGCAGATATTGGGCCATTCTTCAAAAACACAAACTTCTGGTTCTTTGTGGCATGAAAGAGGTAGAAACACACTGCCCTGCAACGTGATCCATGAGGTGTCTAAAGCCACTCGGATCTATGCATGCATGCATTTTAAGGTTCAGCTGGCAGTGGCACTGAAGTTTAATCATTAGATTTTATTACTTTTTTAGTGACTTTTACATTTACTTTTAAACCAGGTTATGAATCTGAACAGCAGCCCTGCAAAAACCACAAGTATAGGTTTGTTTGCTGTCTTCTCCAAAGTCAGATGAGACGTTTATTGTCAGTTTCATATATGTGTTAATATCATTGGAGACCTTCATTTGCTTTGAAAAACGTACAAACCCTCAGTTTTCTGACTATTTAATAAGGTATATGCATGGATGATGGTCGCAGCTGCACCCTCATTCAAATTCAATGCTAATAATCCACATAAAGCCTCAGCAGCCATTGTGCTTGCTCAGTTTATGTCTGCTGCATTGAAGACAGCTTTCATGTTCGTGCTTTAGTGATGCTCGTTTTAAAAGGATGGATGTTTCACTGTGATGACAACAGGCTCCTGCATCTTACCTGCATTTCACATCGCCGCGGTAAAGAACAGTCGACTCCCTGAGGAGAACTCTAGTTGGTTCAATCTTAAGAGAAATTCAACCAACAAAAGGTCTTGTTTTTAACTGTCATTTCCTGCACTTACTCCTGCTTCTCTGTCAGGGGCTGTGATATTCACTTACAGTAAGTGTGTCTACAAAATAGACACAGACACACACAGAGCAGTTTGTGACCGCAAACTCAGCAAAAAAAGGTAATGTGCGTTGAGAGGTCCTCTGTTTCAAAAGAGAAGCCAGCCAGGGACATGGATCAATATTTGAACATGATGGAAAGATGCTTACTTACAACTGTCAACATGGGCGGAAGTAATGGAAAGTGGTCAGCCATTTTGAGCAACACTCCATTTAGTGCAGACCGTGGTTGTTCTGGGCAGCTTTCAGGTGTGAACGTGTGAAACTGTGTGGAACAGGGCATAGCTGACAAAGAAAGGACTGCTTTTAGTCAAACCAAGGCAGATAAAAGTCAAGAAAAGCCAACAGTATGGATGAAAGATGACTATCGACCAGGGAAGACAGAGACGTTTTTCTTTTTTTTTTTGGTTTCCAGTATTGGAAGTGAGGAAAAAAGGCAACTCCGTCAGTAATTTTGAACAGTTTTTGTTGTTTTTGCCACTTTAAACGCCCATAAATCATTTTAAAGCATATAAATTACAAACATTGATGAGTTTGATCAGTAGACTTAAAAAGATTTTTAATAAATTAATGAAATTGTGTTAATTTTTTGCCCTTATCTAGACAGACAAGAGCATAGGGGGTGGAAACATGGATGCCATGATCAAACCATTTTACGATGACTAATGCACAACCCCGAGATGTGCGAAGGTCTTCAGCTGACGTCACAGTTGGATGACGGCCGCCCCAGTTTACACACTGGAGCTCGTGGTCTGAAGAACCACAGCAAAAAGCAGCAGCAGATGAAACCACGAGTCTTACAGGACGCTCTTCTGTTCCCGTCGTGGTTTATTTTAGTGGTGGGGTCAACCTTTTTGTTACATTTGCAAAATGGATTACATCTATAACGACAGCTGCATGCCTGTGATCATAGTTTTAATTCATGGTGTACAAGCATTAGCACAGCTTTTACTCCAAGCGACTTTCTGCTCAGTCTGCTGTGTTTATTGAGTTTTGATTAATAGAGATTTGCTGTGCATCTAGTCCGTGATTAATGAAAAATGGGTGATTTCAGTTTTGCTCAGAGAAATCTTGTGTGCCCATTTATTCATGCGACCTAAAATAACTCTTCCCTCTGCCTAACTGAATATTTAAAATCATAGATAGTGTGGGATAATACTGATACGCCCATGGCATGAATAATAGAGTATTTCTACAGCATTGCATCTCACACTTTTTTTTTGTTTGTTTGTTTGCCACTATGATAAAATGAGGAGAGTGTTATGTCCAAAATGACAAGATAGAGAGAAAGAAGACATTCTTCACACTTTAGTGAAGTAAAAATAGAAAGCAATCATATGAGCTCACATCCAGTTTTTATCAGTGGTTCAATAACTGAAAATGAACCATTTGCAGAACAGGAACAGAGTAATGAAAGATGTCAAAATCCAGATAAACAGATTTAATGGCTTCCAACAGGCACAAAACTGGCTGAATTTTTTTATTTTTGTATTATTCTCGTATGTTTTAGAGCAATCCTTGAAATAATGGATAAATATCAGCTCAGGTAACATCTAGAGGAGTATCTGTCACTACATGACAAGGTTTGGATTAGCCACACAAGGCTTATCTTAGACAGCTAACGACCTCTTTGTCACACTCTGTCAGGTTAGTCTGAAATTAGAATACAATTCAGAGAGAAGTTCAGGAGCAAACAGCCTCGGGATGTTCCAGATGCGATAAACGTGTCATCAAATGGCAGCGCAGTCATAGTGCTACCAAAAAAGACCAGCAGATATTTGTAAGGCTGCAAACTTCATGGCTGAGAGCAAGCATCCTAATCAAATATGTATGTGTGAGCAGCATACATTGACCATACATATAATATACACAGTATTTCAGACAGTTGTGTACTTCTAACTTTGAGCAAACCATTTTGGCAAGACCCTTCCCTGTTTCAATAGGACAAAGCAAAGTCCATAAAGAAATAGTTTTCACAGTTTGGCAGAGAAGAGCTTGACTGGCCTGCACAGAGCCCAGACCACAACCTCCTCAAACATCTTTGGGATGAACATGAACGCCGACTGCAAACCAGGCCTTATTACCTAACACCAGTGGCCAGCCTCACTAATGCACGTGTGGCTGAGTGGGAGTCACTCCCTTCAGCCAGATTACAAAATATGGTGGAAAGCCTTATCAGAAGAGTGGAGGTTGTTTAGCAATCAGTATTGTTATTTGGTCATATATTGTGTATGGACCATTTGTATGCATGTATTTATGTACCTATCGTCCATGTAAATTTACATGTGTGCATATATATTGGACTGGCTGGTTATTCAGAACTGATAAATTAACCAGGCGTACAGAGTGGGAAGTGAACTGGGAGAACATATGCTGAGTAAATTTAATAGAAAGGTGCTCAAACACTGGAATATCAGCTAACTCGGTAGGAGCTTTGCCAATGATGCCTGAGGGAGCTCTGATTAGAGTGTGCAGGTGACTTTCTTCTAAATATTTCTTGATCTTTGTATCCAGCACCAGCGTCCAACTGAAGTTTTGTTAAGATGCACACAGCTTCAGTAGGTATCTATTACATTGCACAACAGTCACTGTTGCCACTGAAATTGAATTGGGGACACCAGCCATCCATACGTCCATTTTAGAGTTGGTTGTCTTGGTCAGGGTTGCAGTGGAGCAGCCTAGTGTTATTTCCCCATGCAATTTCCTCCAACTCATCCTGGGCCCTGTTCCTCTCTGCAGTTTATTCTGGTATAATTCCACCATGCAGCACTGTTGACCCAAACCAATTCTTTACATGCTACGCAGAGTGGCCCACGTGCCCTTCTCCTTAGATACATCCTCTAGTTCTTTCTTGGGTGATTTCAAGGCATTCTGATGTGTTTTGGGATTGATGGGGGCCCTAAATTACTGCCCCCTCTCCCCTTAACCCGTACCCTTGCCTGGCTCCCAGCTCCCAGGCCAGCAGAGATGTCATGCCTCCATTGTTGTGATCGGTCTGATTTGATCTCCACCATATTATCATATGGTGTGGGATCATGTCCCTCAAAGAAACTGAGAGCAATGTCTGCAGGACTGCAGGATGACGCATGGATTCATCAGTAACCACAGTCGAATCGTTGGCTTACACATTGATAATTCTGTCGATTCATGTGCAGTTGAAGCCAGAGAGATAATATTGCCTAGAATAGGGACACTTACGCCCACTCCTGGAGCCATGCATTGGTGTAAATGCTTACAGGTGAGTGCCTCAAGCTGTATAACCCTGTTAGTTTTAGTGGGCACAGCTATGGGAACAATACCATGTGGCCACCTGCAAGCCCGGTTGGTAATGTTTGCAGGGCAAAAGGAAGAGTCAGGGTTGAACAAGGCATCATTAGCAGTAGGAAGTGAACCAGAAATGAGAAAATATTAATCCAGGCACGATGGTAGTGTCATTTTTATGTCAGCTTTATTTTCATCTGCGTCCTATAAAGCTGATAATTGGTGCACTGTGTAACATGGAATGTCTGCAAATAACCAAATGATGGAAGCATCCATTAAGCTTGCATGCTTGAAAATCAGCAATTTAAATCCCTAGTGACATAAATTTGGTCTCTTGAGAGATGTCTAAACACTAAAAAACAAACAAACAAACAAACAGGAAAATAATCCCACATAATGCCAGATAATTGTCATTAGTTTGGTCAGCCTGAGAGAAACACTTCTCCCACAGGTACGAACATTTAAATCAGAATCAGAAGCAAGTTTATTGGCAAAGTACGCTGACACATACGAGTATTTCTGCTCCAGTTGCCAGTCGCTCTTTGTGTATCTAAACTTAGTGCCATAAATAGATATACAGGAATATAATCACAGAGGTACAGCTAATGATATAACAAAGGTACATAAGGACAATACAAGAAAAATACTTTAGCTGCTGCTAACAGGTAAGTGAGTTTGAAAATAGATAATTGAACAAACATGTGCACTGTTGACAATATATAAGGTGCTAGACAAAGTAGTTGCTAGGCTATTGCGCAGAAGCTCACATGGATAAGTTAAATGTTAATGAGTGTGTTCGCTTGTGGAAACTTTTTTCCACAAGCGAACACAAGGGTGGTTTTGCAAGCAGTGCTCTGTAGTGTCGGTATAGAGGTAAAATTGGGTTTCGGGCCCAAGTGTAGAACCACCACAACACGGGTAAAGCTTTTATCCACTTTTTAAACTTGAATAGGCAGGACCAGATTAACAGCCACAATCATAGTCTCAATCATTTGAGAAATCATGCCATGGTGTAAGGATTTTAGAAGATACCAGCACTGATTCACCCACTCCATTACTGGTTGTGATGCTCAAAGATCAAAGAGAAGGTTAAAGGTCACACTAATAAAAATTTCGATTCTGGATTCTTCATAACACATCATTTATTTATCACAACAGCTTCCTGTGTGTTCATTTATGTTCTTTGGTGTCACAAAGAGCTCGCAAAGCAATATGTGATTTTCATTTCTGGCTATTTCTATGGTCACATTGATGACAGCATCCACCGCAGTCTGTGATTACTGTCATCTGACCTGATCCAACATGTGAAAGAGCCAACTCATCAGCACTGACACATTCTTGACCTTCTCATTTCGATGTGTATTGATGTCAATGAAGTTGCCTGATGTTGTCAGGCCATTACTGTGTTTTCTTCAGTGTGCTCTTAGCTGCTGATCGAGTTATCACCAGTAGACATGTCAAGAGGCAGTACTTGTGTGAAACATTAATGCAGCCTTTTCAAACCCACTTTCTCAGTGCAAAGTCCTCACTGGGGCCTCTATCTGAGAGCAGCAGTGATGTCCTGGCTGATCGCTTTAATTCTCTTATGATAGACGGTATCAATAATGCTGCACCAGTAAGAACTAAAAAAAAAAAAAATCTAGAGCAAACATAAAGCCCCGTGGAGAAATGCTGACCATAAAGTAGCTCAAAAGAGACTGCTGTAAAGCTGAGAGGAGGTGGAGAAAATCAAAACTGCACGTTGACCTGGACATCTTCAAAAACACCCTGAGGACCTAGCACAGAAATTCAACAACACGGTAGAAAAGGGTTTTTCTCCTCTCTTATTGACACCCACAAAAATGATCCAGAACACCTTTTCCCAACCAAACTCATCAACCCCTCCCCTGCTGTTTCATCTGGTACTTTCTCAACGGGCAAAAGCAATGAATTCGCATTATTTTTCACATGCAAAATTCAACATCCCAAATAACTTCACTGCTGATTTGTGCTCTCATTTGGGGCAACTCACCCCACACTCAACTAATCTAAAGCGGGAAATCCACTCTTTTCCTGGCAAAGTGTCATGGCCTTGAATATGGTGGCATTGATTTGATCCATCCTCTTCTTCCCTCTGCTGAAAAATGCCTCAGTGAGCACACATTTCTTGATTAAGGAGGCATCCTAATTATATGCCCAAACCTCCTTTTCATGCACTAAATAGTTAGATACATACATGGATAGATGCATAGATGGCTGCTTCTCTCTCTTTCCTGTATAACTTGGTTTGTTTAGCCAAAAAACAAAACAAAAAAACCCCTCAGGATTCATCCACCTGCTCACTTTGGATTGCTCCGGCTGGGACGCTCGTCATGCAAGGAAATACCAATTATATGCCAGTCTATAGTTTAATTACAAATCACAGCTCGCTCTATGCTGTCACACAAATTAGATTTGTAGAAGAAGGGCAAAGGAAATACAGAGCTAATTTTGTCAGGATCTTGTCAAGTCTCCTGAGGAAAAGACCTCATGTAGAAGTGTGCCTGCCAGTCTCTGCACTCACATTTGACATGAGTCATCTTTCTAAAAGATCTATTAGTGTCAGATAAAGGGATTCTTCGAGGAATGGTGTGTCACAGCATGTAGTCACAAGGATCTGCAGCAGATAAAGGTAGATGTCCCTCTTTTTTCCAGACAGTCAGCCAAACATTGTCAATCTTTCACGAATATTCTGTCTTGATTTTAGAAGGAAAATGTTCATTTTCAGAAATAATAAAAGATAACGGCAGCATTATTAGAGGTATCACAGGTGGCCGGTGTCACTCTTGTGGTCATTTGGCAAAGTAAAAGCAGTAAGATTAACTATTGTTGCTTTAGAAACCTGTGGCTCATTGCCAGCTTTTCCATCTCAGTCAAACATGATGAGGTTTTACATTTACAAACAAGAGCAGACTCATCGGTTTGAAGAGCCATCTGTTAGATTCCCACAGACTAAATATACCAACAGTATAAAATACCTACCGGCAGCAAGTGAAAAGGATCAAGTCACTCACTTTGCTTTGTAAGTGATGATTTTTTTTTTTTTTTTTTTTTTTTTTTTAACATTTTGCATTTTTATTATTCTTATTTGACAAAGTGTTTGTTTGTTTTTTTTAATGGGCACAGAGCTGAAGACAAGTTTCACCATATTACCATGATAGCATAATACCTAACCTAACGGTTAAAGCTTGCCCAATGAACCTTATTAAAAAAACGAACCAGCATTAGTGTTTCAATATACTTGTGCAAGTCTGAGCCTGTAAAAAAAATCAAAGGTGAAAACAATAATTACATGAACTGCAGCAAATGTAGCGATCAAATGTATGGGCTAGCTGTGGAGGACTTCCTAATATGTTCATGAAAAATATCAAAGTTGCAAAAACATGGCAGAAAATTGCATCCAGAATCTCCTGCAGGGTGCCAAACAGCTGCTGTCAGGGTGGCTAAAGGGTAAACTGACGTGATGGCACAGGTCACCCAAAAGTACACCTATCATTATTTCCTCTCTTTCTTCCTCCCCAGTTCATCAATTCATCCAGACTGCAATGAAAATGCTAACACGCTGATGTTAAGCTCCAGGGGTGTGTACAGAAGGGGGGCCTGGGGTGCCACCCCTGAAATCTAATAGGCTTCCCCAACTGCCACCCCATTATCCCAAACTATGATTGGCTAACTGCCCAGCGAGAGGCGGGACCTTAATTTGAAGTAGCTGTCGGAAAGGTATTTTTGAATGTGCATCGTTTTCTTTTGTATGTAACCCAATTTTTGGAGGTGCAATTTCTTTTTGAGGACAATAAACAATAAAGTATGGAAGCTTTATGTTATATCTGTATGGGGACCACTCTGTCGTGATTGGTAGGACTATTTATCATAAATCTTGTAAATGCGCTTGTGGTCAGTCGGCTAAATCAGTCTAATAGAATGCAAAATAAAATAACAATAGGATGGTCAAATTTGTAATATTTATGCTAAAAAGTTAAGTTCAGGCAGAAGTACTGCACTTGATAGGGCCGAATAACTTCCTCTGCCACCAATTACAGGCCTTATACTGAGAAGGCTTTCTCCCAAAGGTGCTTTGTTTTTCACAATCTCCCATACGACCTTTTCTCTTTATTTCTCTCTCCCTCTCTCTCACACACTGTGTCTCTTCAGGTTACACTCATGAGGCGTTTCCACCTTCATCCTGAGCCTAAGGGTTAACACACGCAACATGCCACGTGCGTCAAAACAATAATACCTGCTGTTTCCTTTGTAAAGCCACATACTGGTGATGTCAACCTGCAATGATGCGTCAAGGTGCATCAGTGACGCACTCTTCTGTTTCCCAGCTATCTCAGAGTCTTTATGCAGGTTGCTGTCCGGTGTCGTCCTCGGTGGCATCTGACAGTGCAACATCACCTTCTGTAGATTATAATATTACCTCATCTAATAACTCCATCACTGTCGCTTCACTCGCAGATTTAATTGAGAATCACATACATGTGGACCACCAAGAAAAATGTGGAGAGGCTCACTGAGAAAAGACTTTCCACTTCTTGAACATATTTTGTGGTACACCTGAGTATTCAGAGCATCCACTTTATAAATCCACTGTAAAACATCATGTATGCATTCCAGTACTTTTTGTTCAGCGTCATTGTTGCAGGTTACATTGATGGCTATGTTACGCTATGTGATACATTGTCAGGTCTCCACTGAGTGATGGAAGATGAGAGCTGTTTGCAATTATACACACCTCATTTCATCATTGTCTTTCTACTTGTTGCTACAAAGGTATCTGCCTGCGATGATTAAATCAGTGGATGCAGCGCTCCGCAGGTGTCCGCTGTGCTTAAAATATGTGCTGAGTCTATTTGACAGATTGAGCTGGGTGGGAAGTCAGAAACAGGAATGGCATAAAGAGCGTGGAGAATTTTCAAAATAAAACACCTTGTGTAGGCTCCCAGTCATATGTTATCAATGAACACAGTTAAGAAAGCGTTTAACTACAGTAGCATGTGAAGGTTTGATCGAGTATGAGCGAGTAAAAAAATGACCTGACAGCATAAAGTTAAAGATTACACATTTCAAGCAGATTATCATTTAATTTCCATCTTTCACAGTTTTAAAATAACAAAAATGAAAAAGCAAAGGTTCGGATACCCTGCATGGTCAGGACTTAGTAACATCCACTTTAGCAATTATCACAGCTTGTAAAGGCTTTTTGTAGCCAGCTAAGAGTCTTTATGGATTTTTGCTCATTCTCCCTCGCAAAAGCCTCTAAATCTGTGATATTCTTGGGCCGTCTTGCATGCACTGCTCTTTTAAGGTCTATTCACAGATTTTCAGTGATGTTTAGGTCCTTCAGCTTGCTCCTCTTGAGGTAGTCCATTGTGGATTCTGAGCTGTATTTATGATCATTATCGTGATCTAGAAGCCATCCTCTTTTCATCTTCAGCTTTTTTACAGACAGTGTGATGCTTGATTGCAGAATTTGAATCCATTCTTCCTTCTACCAGTGAAATGTTCACTGTGCCACTGGCTGCAACGCCCAAAGCATGATCATATGAGCAGTTCTCTCAGAAAGTTTTCTTTCCAGACCTCAACTTGACCTCCACTGTTCCTGTTAACTGCCATTTCTTAATTACATTACAAACTGAGGAAACAAGTACCTGAAAACTCTTTCCTATCTTTGTCTAGCCCTCTGCTGCTTTGTGGGCATAAATTATTTAGAGTGCTAGGCAGCTGCTTAGAGGATCCCGTTGCTGCTGATTGTTGGAACAAGGTTGGAGGAGTCAGAATATTTCTAAAGCTTTGAATCACTTGGCCTTTCCTTACCATGTGTTGAGATCAGGCCATAGATCTAACGAGCTAATTAAGGTCAGAGACGCTGGTAGAAGCTCCTGAGAGCTCAAATCTCTTGGGGTGCCCAAACTTTTGTATGGCACTCCTTTGTCTCATCTGTCCAATCTTTAACTTTATGCCTTAGATCAATCCATCTTCTACTCAATATTAGGCAATGCTGTGACATCGCAATTTACGATGAGAGTGTGATGAATCCGCCTCCTACGTGCAAACCTTGCAGAGAAAAGTAAGTCTGATATGATGGGATTCAATTATAGAGATGAACCATTGATATATTATGAAAATTGGATAGACTCAAAGATGATTTCCATTCATTTCTTTCTCTCTTTTAACTGCATTCAGTCAATATTAGGCTTTAAAAATGAATGAATGTGAAGAAAATCATTCATGCCCTCATTCACGCCTAATCCCAGCAGGGTGGGCAGTGGCTTATTTTCTGTTGTATGGTCTTCATTCAGAAAAGATACCACCACATTCAGATGATCTGCACATTACTTCTATTCTTAAATCTTTACATTGCCAGTAAATGCTGCTCATTTCTATATCACATAACCTATCCCTAACCCATTACTGTCAGTCAAAACCTGATACAATGAAGCTAAATTTAGCTACACAGATGGAACATTTCCTGGTTTTCCTAAAATGTATCCCAACTTTGGCCACTTTTGAATGCAAATTAAAAAAATAAAAGCTGCATCAATGATCCATCAAAGCTTTCCAGCTTTTAATGGATTGATTTTCCCGACTGAAAAAAGGGACAGATATGTTGTCTGTGCAGGAAGGTGAGTACAAGCCATATTTACGTCTGCTGCGACCTGTAGTGGTTGTAGCAATTATGAAGGGAGCAAAGGAGGAAGACCGGTGATGTAGTGTAAAGAACAAGAAAGTCTACGTTTGGACAGAATAGGGATGGATGGATAGGTTGAACAAACAGGAGGTCGCTGTTTGTGTACTGTGTCAAAGTCAGCTTACGTTACATCACATACATAACAGTTTATTGTAACCTAAACCAAAAGCAGGTTTGGTACTTTAACCTTTTGGTGCCTGAGCTTAATCAAACTGTGACTGTTTCACCACATTAACCACATTACAACAAAGTTCCAGTATGTCCTGTATGACGAAGGTCGTGCAGGTGCGGTACATCTCTCTCCAGCAATCATATAGATGATCTTGGGAGTCATTGGCATTCGATCTGTGCTTCCATTTAGGTATGACGATGTTGCTTTTCAGTATTTATTCTGTAACTGCACTAATTTATTTGTTTTGTTTATTTGTCTTGAATTCTAATTTAAGTTTTTCCCTTCATCGTGGTTTTAATACATTTATGTGCCTTGTGTAAAACACTTTGAAGTGCCCATCTGTTTGAAATTACTTACTTGCAATTATGCCACCAGTAATACACAAAAACCAGCCCCCCACTCAGCTGAAACCTATATTGGCTTTGATTATTCCATTAACCTGATCATAATTTAATCATCAAAGGGTTCCTGATCTTCAGAAATGATAGAAGAATAGACCACAAGTACTTGGCTCCATCATGAAGGTTAAATTGTCCTTGAAGTTAGTCTATAATGCTTTGTGGTAAAGCCAAAAAACCCTCCCACTCAGCGTCAATAAATGTGCCACGGAGCCACCTGAGTGGCTTTTAACGGGGCTTGCTAGCACAGACGCAGAGAGAAAATGGTATTTTCACACATTTTTTGGCACACAGACATATAGTACACACAGCCTGGAAACCATCTTCAAATTCACACTATTCAGCTATGTACATATATCAGCCCGACTTTACACACATATTCAGAGTAGGCTATAAAATACATGGACTCCGGTTGAATGGGAAATGGAGAGAGTGGCCATCTAACTGTCCATAGATAGGTCTTTTCTCTCTCTCTCTGTCACTGAGTGTGTGCACTTTAACCTGTCCCGAGCCAATTAATCTGGCTCTAGACAGGTGTCTGAGCCAGCATGGCAGGAGGGAACTATTTCCCTCTCTGCTGGCAGCTGGCACTTCAAGCACATCCCCCATGCCTCACAGTGACCTGTTTACCCGCCGTCCGAGCCAGTCAGCCTGCCTCCGAGCAGCTGCACTTTCTTTGGTAGGAACATTTTGTGTTGAACCAAAGATGAGCACTGCTGGCGGGAGTTCAGGGATGGGAGAGTGGGTTTGTCAGTCAGATGGTTCGGTGCGCTCAACAGCTATTGGATGGATCACCATGAAAATTTTCAATCAGGGATGAAGGAAATATCTTCGGTGATCCTTTTTTTATTTTTAGAGAAATATTTTGACAACTATTTGTTTGACTGCCATGAAAGCTAATGTGGGTTGTTGTTCAAAGCCTGCGGCTCTTATGTTATTCAGTGGAAAGTCACTAAAGGCTACTCATAAAGTTGCTGTATGTCGGTAGATTAACGTGCACATTCACAACTCATTCACGCTCACGTCTGCCTGGTGAATGGTCGACTGAACAGTTCAGAGCTCCACAGCCACCTGAGAGCACATTCACCCAACTATATATGCAAAGATTCGATTGGTTATTTGGAAACAAGCATTACAACAAATGACTGCAAAAGTAGGCGGCACCATCATAACCCCCCCCCCCCCCAAAAAACAAAATCCAAATCTCAAAGGAGAACACGGGACGTCTTCTCCTCCTATACTTTGAACCATTTAATTAATTTTGTGTGTCAGATTTGGAAAACTAAATATACTATTCTGGCTAATTAGATTCATTTACCATTTATCTGTGGAAATTTAATTATTATTCCAAATTCAAGGCTAATTTTGGGTGACAGATTTAATTAGCTGATGTTGTACGTGGTCAGTGAAATGCCAGCCATCCATGTCTTTCTGTCCTAATCCCGTCTGCTTAGAGACCTGTTTAGTTTTTAATGTCATAATTACATAATATCACTGAAGTAGTTCCATGTTGTGTTTAGGCCTTCGTGGCACCCCAGACATCAAAGTGAATCTCTCAAGAGCTAGAATGACCCAGAATTAAGTTTTTTCGGGACATTAAGTACATATAAGTGTGAAAAGATCTGCAATCAATAATCAATGGATTCTTTGCTTAATAACTCATGAGTCTCTGACACGCAGCACATTTCTCACTCAGAATAAATGATTCCCTCAGTGTTTGACGGGTGGATAGCGGAGACAAAGGTTTCAGTCCTCAAGGATTAGAATCCTTTTTACATTCAAGGGACACGGGACCGGTGCATTTTGGAAAAAGATCTCACTGGTAGGCTGCAGTGACAGTGGTTATTCATGTGTTTCGACCTTTGCCACTTACGTTTTTCTAATGGGGGCAAAAAATACCCAGTAGGACCTTTTCAGAAAGATGCTCAATATTTGATGCTCAAGTACACTTTGCTTGGCAGAGAGGAGTCTGGGAAAATGGCTATTGAGGTTCGAGTGTCTTTTTCTGTGTCATCTTGGTATTATCAGTGTTTCCCTTGACAAATTTGGAATGTGAAGAGTGTTTTTGTATTAAGGTCATTCATTGCTACCATTCGTTGTGAAAGAAAACAGGAAAAACATTCAGTGTGTACTGTACGTTTGTTTTATTAGTTTTATTTAGTGTGGGTGATGCCCTTGATTTTTTTATTTTGTAACTGATGCAGATTCATTCTGTGTTTCTCAGCTTTTGCAGCAGAGCTTAACATGAGTTGAAATCAAGATTTTACACTCCCAATTATCTTAAACTTTATCTGCATAGCATTTATTTCGGGCTGTGAAATGTGGGATGTACCCTGCATATTACAAAGTGTGTTCAGCAGTCTGCCTTGAACCTAAATCGAATAATCAGTTTAGAAAATGTATGGATTCATGTGTGGGCTATTAATTACATATTGAATCTAAAGATCTTATACATTCTCCAGAGACCAAGACCAAGGAACCCACCATCAGATTCTCCTAATGTAACCACCTTTTTGTAATATATTTCAGCTTTCATCAATTGGCCATCAGTGCAAAAACCTTTTTCCTAATGCAGGAAATTACACTGCCAGTTTGGAGAAGTTGCAAAGTGAAGACAATTTCCTCTTAGATGGACATCTACATACATATTAGTCTCAAAGTGTTTTACAACAAAGAAATCACATGCATCACATAGAAAAGATACAGAATGAACATAAAAACAGGGATGAAAATTAATGTAGATAAGATGGAGAGTAAAACCTGCTTGAGAATGATCATAAAAGGCAGACTAAGGATTAAAATATGGGGGATGAAATACAGCACTCTATACTGTAGGCCGGTTTCTATGCTCGTTGTGGCACTTTATACTGTGTGGGTAAGACCAGCTACATGACAACATCGTCGCCTATGAATTAAGTTTACTGTAAATTCAGCTACTCTGCATTACGGCTGAACAATACGCAAAAAAATCATGTTGCAATTATTTTGACAGAAGTTGCGATGTGAGCCAGGATTATTTAACCTCGAGCCTGAACCTAATTTTAAAGGATAAGAATGGCAGTATTTTATGTTTCTGAGCCTTTTTTATTATTATTATTATTATTAATATACAGTACATTCATAAGAAGTCTTTGATGAGAATGAATGCGCTGCCACAGACTTTTGTGGCATTAGATCAAAAAAGGCAGATTGGAGGATGCTGTAAGAATAACAAACATTGCCAGAGAATAACTTCCATGTACTTACAATATGAACATTCCTTATGCTGAAAATCAGGGTTCTCTCACTCTGTACATGAACACAATTAAAAGGTGAGGCGGTGACACAGGACAAACTCCTCAGCAGTTTTTCTAATTATGTCTCTGAAAAATGGTGTGAAAAAAAGCTTTTATCAGTTTCTGTGCTCTTAAGTAGAAACCAAAGTGCTTTTTCACCTCATTTTCACTTCGTCTGTCTCTTGCTTACTCTCTCCAGCACATTTCTCTCATTCCCATCTCTTTTTCTTTTCCGTCTTCCTCACTAGACAAATCCCCAAATTCTTTACACATTCTCAGTCACGGTATTCAAACTTGTTCTCACTCCCAGAGCGATAAATACAGATGCTTCATCACGACCCTCTGTGTCTCATAAAGACATACAAGGTTCCCTTTAGCCACTGTATTTCAACTAGTCCAACAAGATCCCATCTGTGACAATATCACACACCCAGAGCAACATTCGACACCCAGCCAGTATTGTCTGACAGTCGTCACGAGAAGCAGCCACATGACTTTCCTATAACAGGTCGCCACAGTGTCAGTCGTATCACCCCTATAGCTTTCTTGCTGCACTCAGAGCTAGCTTAACAGTGCAACAGAGCAGGCTGATCACTGGACACCATTACAGCCTGTGTTTGTTCCACAGATTACTCTCAGTCAATCAACTGTCACCATACAATTAAAACACCACTGACCGAGCTGTTAGTGTAAGCTAAAAACAACCACCAGCTATGTCTGCTTACAATAGCTGTCCGGCCCTGATAAAGTTTTGCAAATTTTTCTTTAACTAAGGGAAAGAGCTGCAGCAAGCTGGCCCTCACCTTTAACTGTCGTTAGGGATTTGAAAATTGGATGGTTTGTCCGCTCCTAATACAGGAATGGTGTGTGCCTCTGCCCTCATGTGAGTGTCACAACTGCCAGCCAATACAGGCTGGAGTGATGATACAGGGACATCTGAAGATAATGCTGATAAGATAAGCTAAGATAAGATAGGATGAGAGGTGAAATAGTATTCTCCAGCCCTGATTTTACATGCCAAAGCCTTAAACCTGTTTTGTCTTTGATGCATGGAATAATGCTGTTCAGTATTTTGAACATGGTATGTTATGTACTTGTAAGTCCATTACATGTCAATACCAGTCAGTCAATAACAAAGCAGCCAAATGACATAAGTAATTGCAGCTCATAAAGGAGTGACACAAGCAATACTGTGTTGCCATCCTTCATCCTTTGGTTTTTATCACAATTTCAGGATGCAAATCTGTGTGCAGGGAAGGAAGCTCAGCAAGCCATATGGTGATGTTGACGGACGTATTGCATAGACTTGATAATAAGATTTGCAAAGCGTGGTGCATCTTCAAAGGATCTCAGAAAATCAGGGCACAAAAACATGCAACACACTTAATCATCAGAGGGTGTTCTTCAGGCGGTGCATGAATGTGTATCATCCCATTTTCATACACACAATGATCACTAGTGGTAACTGGGGTAGTGTAATTTAACACTTGAAGTTAGCATTTGGAAAATAACACTCGTATTATTGTGTATGTTTAGTTGTAGTCCAAAGAAAATTCTGCACGCTAAAAGCAAAATCCAAGCATTTTTTTCAGCTGCACAAAGTATTTTCTCATTCACCACTTTGGAAACCGCATGAACGAGAGCCATTGGTCACAGGGGGTTGTTTATACTCTGCACCATTTGGCAGGTGAGATTATACTGGAGAGTGTTCGAGGCACACCATATTACTATCTGTCTCAAGCCAAAAAGACACGGTAAGAGCCTCAGTGCAGGCACAGCTGGCCAGCTTTCATGTGCCTCTGGGCTTATGTAAATACCCTCTATGGGCTGAACATTGGTAAACAGCCTTATCACCTTCCCCACCAGGTTTGCACGTTGCATGTGTCTTTTTTTCACTTTTCCTCAAAGGATGTTAGACAAGTGATCATGTTGGCCTTGTAACCCACGCAGATGCAAAAGCAAATTATGCATGTAGAGGAAATGCACCTTTTTAGCTCTGAGTTGTCCCAGCAAAGGTAAGGAGGACTTAGAGCAGTAAAGTAATTCAGATTAACTTACTCTAGTATAATACTACATGTGTTACGGTGCGCTAACTCGTAGATAAATTCCCTTAACAATGAGAACTGATTCCCAGACTCAGACTATTGTGGTGAATCACTTTGCATTATGTACACTTTAAAGCCCTACAATTCTCAGAGCAAGGTTTCACTTTGTACAAATTATGCTAAAACACACACTGTAAGCAGGCCAGTCAACAACTGAAGGTGGGACAAGAGGTGGCTGATTTTAGACATAAATACAGGAAGAAACAGTTATGCATGTTTATGGATGTTTAATAAATATTGCTCATTTTTCCAAGCGGCCATGATCAATGCTTTGGTGATTAGTTTGACAGGTGTTGAAAACATTTAGTCTTTGTGACAGCTGATAGATGTGCATTTCTCACCAGAGTTCAGTGTTTCACGTTAGCTAGCCAGAGCAGACGTATCTATTTAAGTGTGGCATGTGGTAAAACGCAAGGATGAGTGCCATATAAAAATTTACCTTCATTTCTAAATACCAAAAATGGCCATATGTAAGATATCGTGGCATTGTAGCACGCATCCTCCATTATCAGTTAACAGGAAACCTGGCCAGACCACCTTAACGTATCATCTACAAACAGGGACCAACAGTGTTTGGACACACTGTGGAGGGGTAAAGAAATGGCATCCTTGGCCAAAGGGTGTCAGGCAATCTGAATTATAATAATAATTTGATCTAAAAATGCAAGTTTTAAATGATAATTAGTTTAATTGCCAAATGTAATGTAGGAGACCACTAACTAATACTCATATATTTATATTTTTTTTCCCACCATGTCCAGTTTTGGTACATTTTGAGTAGGTTAACTTGTCAGCTTTGTTCCTTTTCATTTGTATCAGAGGGTGATTATGACATTTGGAAATTTTATATGGAATACAAGCGTTACTAGGTTTAATAGAGGGTAATGTAATGGTTAAGCAGTAAAATCTGTACCCCATTTATAAAACAAATCATATTAAACGAATGTAATCCAAGTGATTAGCAAGGCCTGATCCAAAACTGTGTTTCTGTTTAATAAAGTGATTGCTCAGGTTGTTAAGCAGTCGCTCATGGATTGAATCCCGGCTCATCTGTACACTAATGTTACTTTCCCTTTCAGTTGTTTGAGCCTATAATGTACAAATCATTAATTAAGCCAATTTAGAATTTAATGAGTGACCACCGAATTCATCAGATGATTTAACTTTGGTTATTGATCATCAACCCAGAATTGTAGCATTGTCATCATTAGGCAAGGCTGTAATTTATGCCATTGCACACTGTCATCACACATCCACACCGTGTGAGTGACGGGGAAATTAGCATTCAGGAAGCTTAAGCACATACGTCTCTCTAGCAAACGTTTGCCAATAACTAAACTTGTCTTTGCCATGCTAAGTCTGTCATTAACCATATAAACTGAAGAGTAGGCTTTTCATATAACCAAGGAATTAACACGATTATCGCAGCTGAAATGTTTCCAGTGCAAGTTGTGAGAAATCTTTATCTTGTATTAGATTGTCACAATAAATGATTACTTACTGTTTTGTAAGCTAAGCAGACCTCTGATCCATATCTGGGCCCAATCATCTGTATGTCTTTAAAATCAGATTATTTTATTCCCATTAAAAGATGATATACTTTGGCATTAAATGGAAAGAGCCAGCGCCTCCCAGTCAGTTTTGGAGATCAATACCCCTGCACTGGTAGGTCATTAGAAATGTAAAACCACACCATCTCTGTAGTGGGCACTGTGGACATATGAATAACATGGGAAGGGCTTCATTGAAGACAAACAGGAAAAACTGCAAGTTAGAGAGAGAGCAATAAAGCAATCAAAAGAAAAACACATGTATATATAGTTTCATATGTTTGAAGCACTGTCAAGTATGTATCTTATCTATATGGCACCTGCTGGATTTTGTTTTTTTGCTTGCACCTATTTGGTAATTTTGTGATTTCAACCAACCTGCTTGTGCCAAAGTGTCTGGAAAGGCACATCAGAGGTAGCTTTGATGCAGCTCAGTGTCACAGTGCAAGATCTGCCATGTCGGCCTGTACCTGCTTGTATTTTCTGCGTCACATCAGAGAAAAACTTCTCACTGGCTGGGAGGTTAGTGACTTTGTAATTACTGCAGTAATCCATCCTCCTCTGTCGACTCACTATTTCTATATTATACAATCATCCAATAAAAAGTGTATATAGGCTGCAATATCTAGAAAATTAAGACAATACAAGGCAATCTGGGCTATTTTTGTCCACCTTCGGTTTATCTGGCAGACTTCCCGTTTGCGTTCAAACGCTGAAAGGAACACAGATTTAACACATACAGTCCAGACTGAGATAGTATTTCACCCCGTTAGTGATGATGTTTGCAGCTTTCATGTGCCAGATTTGTTTTCTCATAAACCTGAATAAACCCTGTGTAAATAAAATAAAAGATTTTCTTTATATCACAGTCATTTAAAATCCTCTCTTGTAATCACACCTTCAGAGCATTCGATCAGCTTTTTCAACTGTACGCTGTCCAGAGGATATGGAGCAGAGCGCGGCAGAACTGGACCATGTTATGACAAATGTATTGATCTTTTTCTGATCTAACACATTTTGTTGTAACTATCTTTTTTTTTAAATTGTCATATAAAGTCACCTGAAAGAATCACACGGAAGTAGGTTTGCTGATTGTTCTCACATCAAAATTCATTCAAGTACAAGCTACCAAAGCGAGCCTTGTGATTATTCTGTGAAGGCATTAATGTATTAAAATACCAAGTTTTATATGTCACTGTACTTTGTATACTGCATACTGACATGCAAAAATTAGTTATTTAAGTCTGCAGCGTTCCTCAAGGCTTGCCTCATAAAGGTTTGAACACTGTGCCAGTTCTTTCTCTGAGGCACAACCTAAGTATGTATTTGTTAGCACATAATCAATAAATAATCATCTCTTTGCCACTCATTGTGTGTGGATAAGTGCATGCGTTATGCAGTGGAAGAGTGCTACAGTTTACACCTGACTGATTTCGTCTGCATGTCCAAAAGTGAGGAAGACACTCTGAAAGCGCTGCCTCTCTGCCGGAGCTGACAGCGTGTCAGTCAATATGCAGCATCCCTCTAACATTTGAAAAGCAGGAAGGTCAAGACAGAGATTGATGGAAATCAATTTTCACTCATCTCTCCTCTCTTCACAGACACAGTATATCCATGCAGGTCGCACTAATAAAAATAGAATCCTTGCCTATTTTATCTGTTTAACAGCATCTTGTTTGATGTTATGCTTGAAATGCCCACGTCACGCAAGACTTATCAAGAGGAGTGCCGATGTCTGTTTGTCAAAACTAATTATTTTATGTAGGCTCGATGTAGCAGCTTGTACAGTTTTAAAATACTATGTTGTAACAGAAGTCTCCAGCCGAACGTGTAATAATTCAAGTTTTCAGGTGTACTATTGCATAGTTCATGCATAGCATTACATCACCTCCACCTTCAAACAGAGCTGGTTAAATTTCTTTTTCTCATTCTGGAAGTCGTGCACAGCCACACTCACTAGCCCTTCGTATTGCTCTAATGCAGCAGCTTAGATTGTAATTATCCACATGGAAAGGTTATTGGACTGGCTTCTGTGAATAGCAGGCGTCTCGCTTGGACTGCGAATGTAGATCTTACATTGCCAAACATGTCGAAATTAAAATATGATATTGGTTTGGGGATTTCACAGGATGGTGCCCTTGTAATCTAAATCTGCCCAAGGGTCTCCTATCAATCTCAGTGTTGAATTAATGTATGGCAAGACGAGGATAATAATGACTTTTCTGTGTAATCTGGGATATTGCCTCTGCGCAAGTTCCATATCAAATACCACAGCATTTTCATTGTTCTTTGTTTGATGTTCAGATAGAGATTTCTTGCAGTGATCTTGATGGGCAAAAAAATAATTTCAACAACGCCTGATGCAAGATTTAATGAATTTCTGCAAATATCATTATTATTTTCAAAGTAAAGTTCTGAAAATGTTGTAATTGTAAGCAAGAAATCACACAAAGTTCAGCAAAGAGAGTGATGGCAATACATGATAGGAGAATGCTGATTGACTGTCAGCGCTCCTGTCCACCTGTGTGTGTGTGTGTGTGTGTGTGTGTGTGTGTGTGTGTGTGTGTGTGTGTGTGTGTGTGTGTGTTCAATTTGTGTGTTATTTAGCTGCGGTTGTCAAATTCTCCCCTGAAAAGTTCGCTGCAACATGCAAGGTCACATCCCTGATGGAGCAGGTGAAGCATCAGCTGGCTAATTTTCAGCATTGCGAGCTTGTCTGTTTGTGCTAAAAGGATGCAAGAAGGCAGGAAAGAACTGTTTCAGTCAAATAATCGAAAGGAAAAACACAGGAGAGGTTGTTAATTTAATTGTCTTTATCTTTGTTTCTTATTTAAGAGAGAGTTCTCACGCTAAAATAAAAGCTACCTGAAATTTGCAGTCTGGAACATAGTAATATCATGAAATATGCAGGATAAGCTACAATACTAATTTAACAGGGTGTGAACAGTAAGCTTACTGACAGAGCAGTCAGCTTGAGGAGAACTGATGCTAGAGCTAGCAGCTAACACAACACCCAAAGAGCACTGGTCCTAGACCTACTGTAGGTTACTAGGTGTACTGGTGTAGCAGCATCATAGATACCAGGTATCTAGATATGTATTGAATTGTCTTAAGGTTTGTTTTGAACCTTTCTGCAGTTCATGTTTATTTGTCCCAAACAGAGTACAGACTGTACAGATGTTCGCTGTAACCTAGCCAAAAATGGACACAGGCAACTAAAGAAGAAGAAGAAGAAGAAGAAGAAGAAGAAGAAGAAGAAGAAGAAGAAGAAGAAGAAGAAACGTGCTTTATTTTATCACACACACTACATGCACAGGACATGCACATTCGTGAAATTATTTTTCCGCATTTGACCCATCCATCGTCAGTCTTTCCTCCACGGCAGACCAGGAGCGGTTGGCTGCTGGCCGACAGCGGTGCCCGGGGACCCAGTTCTTTCCTCGTCACCATTGGTCAGGTGGTGATCTTCTCGCATGTTTTTGGTGGGGGTTATCTAAGGAGGAAACCCCAGGTGAACACGGGGAGAACATGCAAACTCCACACAGAAAGGCCCCTTTCCTCGAGCAGCAGGCACCGAAGGCATGGTGGACGACACGCCCCTGGTGCCCACAGCGGGAATCGAACTCGGAACTTCTAGCTGTGAGGTGACAGTGTTCCCACCGTGCCACCCAAATTTATTTCTGTTAGTTTCAAATTCATAAAACCCTGGAAACATATAGAATTGTCACTCACATCTTGCACAAGTGCGTCTTTCCTCTATTCACACTGCAAATTTGTGATTTATCACCCCCACTGGCAACTTGAATTCATCCATTAAGAGGGACACAGTGTAGACACGTGGCCGAGCACGGTTTTCCACGGTGCTTTATGCCTTATGAAAACCAAATCAATATGACTGAGTTGCATCCATCTCAGAGAATTTGATCAGTGGTGAGGTATGACACACAACAACATGAAGCCGAATCCATAAACAGTGGCAAACTTTGGAAGCAGTTTAGATCTGATTTTTATTGAAGACTGAAGTTTACTGTTTATTTCTCGTTACGGACTCATTTATGATCTTCAGATCAGCCACACACACACACACACACACACACACACACACATACACACATTTTCTCACTAACATGTTTACTGCTTCACCAGCATCACCATTAAAATCTCATTTCCAAAGCTCTAACAGTCTGCTGATCATATGAACACTGATTGGATGCCACATCATCAGCACCTCAAGAATGGGCTGACGTTTAAGGCGGCGCTCATATCTCAACACGCTCGATCACATTATCCTAACGCCCTCACGTTGTGCAAATGGACGTAACTATGTTTTTCAGCACACTCAAAATGTCGTTGGGCTCGAGTGGCTGTGTAAGCATATTTACCTGCATGAAAGGCAAATCTCATGCATATTCAGGTGTCATGGAGAGGATCGGATGAGTGAATACATGAAGAAAAAAACAGATTAAGAGACAAGTAATGGTCGCTATTAGCATAATCTTAGCATGGACACTGGAAGATTGAGAACTTCCCTTACAGCACAGGTGTCATTTTTTAAGCTTCCCTAACGATGTATTATTTTATTATGGGATGCCTATCTTGATTAAAATCCACTTCCTGCTGCATCTTTTTTTTTTTTTTTTTGTATTTTTTCCCCTTTTAAACCTCTCTTTCTTGAAAACTACAAAGCACAAAACTGCAGAAAGGAAGTGTTTTAGGGACTCTCCTTGCAACTGGTGAGGCCGTTAAAGGATTATTTCCACATCATGTTAAATCTAGCTGTCAGCTTGCCACTTAATAAATAAATAAATACCTGTTGTGGCTCTGAGAAATATAGCTCCCAGCTTTGCGAAAGGGTGGAAATAAACAGCATCTCCTCTCTCCTTGTGCGGCTTTATTTGCTCTGATTGAGTAAAGTGCACTTCTGAGCAGTCTCGAGTGGATGTGCCACCTGCTGCAGCTTCCAGTTTGTCTCTGACTTTGTGGTTACATTCACTTTATGAGTTCAATATGAATCAAAAAGCGTTCGGCTCAGGAGTTCTGCAGAAGTCCTGGAAAGGCCTGTGCTTTTCCTCTACGCTAAGGCATGAGCATTTCTAATGCAGCAGCTGTTTGAACAATGATCAGCGCTTGGTATGGAGCCGCTGGCGGCAGTAATGAAATTCTTACTGGATATGTTATGGCTGTAACCGCATGTTTATGCTCAGCGTGTCAAGCTCTGGCTGTTGTTTTAAGCTCATGAAAGTATCGTCTCTCCTTCTCACTGGTGGGAATTTTCAGGTTTCAGAGGGTATATTTTTACATGACATTGAACTTCGCTTTGAGTGAAACAATGGCTTATCAGCAGCTTATTGACTAAAGCCGTTTTTTATGAAGGCTGATAAAATCATAAAACCCATAGATCAGTTCTTCACGCAGGAACTGACTTATCAGGACTCTCTCATCCCTTCAATGCACAGTGAGCACTGGTGAAAACATAGGTGGGAGTTAAAGCCCCCCCCCCCCCAACATCTCTCATTATATGCTTATGAGCTTCCATCCCATTGGGAGACACGTATGTTGCTCTTTGAAGCTATCAGCGACACCTTCAAAGCTATGCCTCCCCTTTGAAGATTTCCCTGCCGTTTTCCTCCTCCATATGACATCTTTATTCAGATCAGGAATTTAGCTATGCTAATGCACATGCATAGCAGGACAATGATGGGCATATGATAGCTGGTCTTGACACTTGGCACTTGACACCCGAAGAAATATCAATTTTGACTGAGATGTATTTGATGGATCATGAACTCGTCTTATCAGTGTCTTCATGATAGATATAGTCAGTGGAGGATTGCATTATACAGCAAGACTGTGCTGCATGTCTAAATATAACAGGCATGTTCTGACAAATTCAGTCTTTGGCCGCTGAAAAGACATGCTTGAGCAGTCAGGGCTAAAACCTCTGCTGAACCCAGTCACATGCATTTGCTTAATCATTACAGTCCTAATATTTAGCCGTGTTAATGACATGGCTCGAGGGATCGTCAGTGAGTTTGTCAGTTCACCACTTTGGTGTGAAATATCTCTCTGATTGGATTTGCTCAAAATTTGGTACATTAACGTATGTAATGTTAAAAAAAAAAAAAAAGTATCCCAATGACTTTAATGATCTCCTTCTCTAGGGCCACTGAAGTTGACATTTGTGGTTTTGATGTTCTCAAAGACTCAGGGAAAATTGTAATAACTTTGGCAATCCCTTAACTTTCCCTTAAGAACTGTCATCAGGTCCAATATTTAACTTGTCAAGTTCTTTGGTTTGTGATCAAATACCTGCAAAACACTCCCATCATCAGCCTCTGCTGTAGTTCATTTTTACAGCTTATTAGCAAATAGCAGCATGCTATCATGCTACACTAAGATGTTTTATCTTTAGCGTGCCTAACAGAGCATCTAGCCTGACTGTAGACTGTTAGTCTTGGTCATCTTGGAATATATAGGCCAGCTACTATCTCAGTATGTTTTTTTGAAAATTGAAAACAACAAAAGGGAATCTCAATAAATTAACCTTGTTCTCTATTTTCCCTGTAATTACATACAGTATGCAAGGACACAGTTAAATGTCCACACTGTATTCACCATCCTGCAGCAGAGACAATACCCTTCACTTTTCAACCCCTGGAAGAATGAAAATAGACAGAATGAGATCGCAATTACATGAACTGAGAAATAGTCATTTGGTCCTTAAATCTGTTACAAGGCCATGACTCCATTATCCTCAGAGTGGGGGTACTTAATTGTTATTGCTTTGGTGTTTTGCATTCCCATTATGTCTGGTTTCTTTGCGGCTTATCTCTTAATTGTGCTTTTGATGTTAATCAGATCGGAAATTTTCATTTGCTGCAGCGCCGGGATGGACCTCCATTGATTGGTGTTCCTCCAGTTGTGGCCCAGCCGGTATTTGAGATACTTCAAAATTGTATCTTTAATGCAATCTTCCTCGGAGTGATATGGTTATGCATTTAAATGAAAAACACAGCAAACAGGACTTCACAGGCAAAGCTTTGAGTGCAGTTTGTAGCTTATGTGCTTGAGTTTACTGTTCTGTGCAGAAACGATCAACTTTAGGTTATTCAGATTTAAAATTCAACTATGAAGAAGAAGTTAAAAGACACTCAGAATAAACATGCACTATAGCACAGCATGAATATACAGTGGTTTCTATCAAATTATCTTTCTAATGATGCTAAGCTCAAGCAGGTCAAGCATTAACTTCTCAACTCCCAAAATCTGCCGTTAATAATCCTGCTAAACGAATAACAACAATTTATTATTGAATTTTGAACACCATTAAGTTAATTGTTTGTTATTAAATATGCACTATTGAGTTAATACTTTTCTTATTAATCTGTGCTTAGGAGCCGTCATCATCAGCAAGTCTCCACAGCATGGGAGCACATACACTACGTCGTACTACTGCAATTACTGCTATGATTATGCAGTAACATTGTTGCTACTGACAATAAAACCAACATGTCAACATGTAAAAGAGAATGAATAAAACTTGGATGTGTGCTGTGGCCACGGTTTTTTTTTTTTTTTTTTTTTTAATAATAGATAAATAATAAAGCTAGAGATAAGTTCTATAGACAGAAGTTATGTTTACATTTAGTGTTACTCACCAAAATACCCACATGTAATCTGTATTTTAAGTTGGCATTTGCTTGTCAACACTTTTCTTCTTCATCCCTGCCAGTGTGTAAACGCCACCAACTGTATCAGCCTTGAAACAGACTGTAGGATGTAAATCACACCAGTCATGTGACGACAGCACATACATGCATGTGCGTCCTGGTGTGCTTGCATAATAACAACAAAACAGCGCCCACTGATAAAAATACTGCTCCATAGTGCTGCTAGTGGTCAAAAACTCAAACGAGTACCCTGACACCGTAGGTGCTAATCATGATTGACAACAAATAACTGTCTGAGTGAGACACACACAAGCTCATGTCTATTATGGCAAAGCCAGTCACGTTACCTGGTGTCACTTCCTATGCAGCCATTTTTGGGTTTTAGATTTTAATTGGGTCATAAAGGTATAAGAAACTATAACTGAATAACCCCAGCATTTAAATGGCGCCATGTAATGATTGCCCTGTTCCAGTGTACATGGTATGGTATTATGATGACAATATCTTCACAGTTTTATACCTGTCATACTTTTTACAGGATTCCTTCACATGATTCTGTGAAAAGTGGCTTGAGAAGGATGTTACTTTGAAGATTGCCTGTTCAGTATAAATATTCAGTGCACTGCAGCGAGTACTTCAATAAAATGTTTGTGTTTTGGATGGTATTTGAAGTTGAAAGCATATTTACCTCAGCTGAAGTTTCGCTGAAATGCTGTGTGTGAGGTAAAGAAATCAAAGCGAGGGAAAACAGACCATCTTCCCTGTGCCTCCCGGGCCCCCGGGGCAGATGCCTCGTTTACAAAAATAGATTATTTCTTAGTCAAAGTGGTACAGATTGTTTAGCAGGGGAAATGGCTTCAAAAAACTTCTACATTAGCTGAAACGGTAAAATGCAAAAATGTTTGCGACCTGTCCTTTTGAGGCTGTTCGGCTGTTTTGTTTTGTAAAAATACATGGAATTGGTTTCCTCTTTCAAAGAGCATTCCTTCACTTCTTTGCCAAGCTTACATATAATTTACCAGTTGTAAAATTAATTAAACACAAATATATGCAATCTTCACATCTGGAGCACACGCAAATATCCTTTTGCTTACATGTGGATCACTGTGCAATCAGGCAGGTGGTTGTACAGCTCATGTTCTACCTGTTTGACCTGTGATGGGACCAGCGCCCAGCTACACCACATGAATCAGGCAGATGGACCTCTGCCAAGTTTGAACTTCCTTTCACTTATAGGCACCTTACACTCACACACATGCACACTCAAACTAAACAATGGGACCAGACCGTCCACATTAGCGGTGCAACCACTGCAGGTTCCTGCACCTGCTCGTGAGCCGTGGAAAAATGAGTGGAGGAGACATTCGGGCTGGATGCCTCTTGACTTATGCATGGTTTTTATAAGTGATGGCGGTGTGCTCACTGCTTGGAATAATTGTAAAATGAGCAAGTCTTGTTATCGCAGCCATCTGATGTGTATTACTGTTGACGTTTCTCGTTAGTGTATCATTTATGCCATGCAAAGTTGGAGCTCACGCAGTAATACATATGAACTCCGCTATTCAGGGATGCATATCATTTGAAACAAGCGCTGAAATCTTCAATATTTTAGAGGCTCGAGCCATTTCCGATTTTCTCTTAAATTGTTACAGTAGGCATGAGCAGTGCAGATCACACACACTTCGAAACATTCACTCACATAGTGTGTGTGTGTGTGTGTGTGTGTGTGTGTGTGTGTGTGTGTGTGTGTGTGTGTGTGTGTGTGTGTGTGTGTGTGTGTGTGTTTTGGACGTACATATTTGGGGACTGTCCATCTCTTTGAATCCTGTAGGTGCTCTTCATTTCCTCACAGTACTGTCCTCAGCCTCACTCTCTGTCTCTTCTCCCTGTACCGTAGATTTGAGTTTTACCGGCAGTCCTCTTTCCAAGTCTTTGTGGTAGAGAGGAGGTTGTGTGAATCAAGTCAATCCTGTTTCCGTTATTATAAATTACTATACTTTTCATTGTTGTGTAAGACATTCACACCACTTGGTTGACATCAAGGAAAGATTGTGTGAAAATGACATCTTGTGGTTTAATGGAGGACTATTTCTCGTCAGGGTGTAGTACTCCCTGGAGTCTCCCCTGGTTTCCTGGCAACCTTTGTTGGCCGGTCGAGCATATCCTTTAACCAAAGCACATTTTCTGTCTCATAGTAAACACATGGCTATCTAAATGATTCCTACACTGCAAAAAAATGTTGCCAGGGAACATAATCAGGGCAGCAGTTATCTAATTGGGGAAGCAAATCAGATTTATAATATCTTCTCAGACACCCTGGTTCTACCTGATGTAGCTGCAGGGTGCTGCTGTCATCCTGGATCCATATTCCTCATATATGTTTGCTGTCTTGTTACTGAATACTGTAATTCTGTTTTCCTATATTGCAATTAGTTATTTCTGTCTGTTTTGTGCACACGACATCTGTTGCACATCTCTCTGTGCTGGAAGAGGGACCCATACTTGTACTGAGGTTTCTTCCTTTTATATGAATGATGTACGTGAATAAACATATAAATCTGTATCTTATATATAAGGCTGCAGAATATAACGTGCAGAATTCCTCCTTTACTCTCGACATTTTGACTTGTACTCGTTTATTTCCCTGAATTCACTTTTGAGTTTTCATAAAAATCAAATTCACAAAAGAAACTGAAACTGTTTTCAAAATGAGAAATAATAATAATCATTTGGGCTCTCAAAAATGATTATAATCCTAATAATACAATAATCCAAAATCAATCTTTGGCCTCCTCCAAATACAAAAGAATATTGTGATTGTCCCCTTAAAACTAAAGCAACAACAGACTGAGCGTAGTATTTCATCATATTCCCTTTGTGTTGGACTCAGCAGTGGAAATGAGCTGTCAAGGCTCTGCCTGTTAAGAAGAGAAGAGCCCGCACCTCCCTCAGATCCCATTTGAAATCCTCTAGAAAGGCTCAGGTTGCAGTAAAGAGCTTCTCCATCCCCTCTCTACGTGCTGCCGTTAATGATGGAGATGAGAAGTGTTGGGGCGATCTTCCCACCCTTCCCCGGCAGAATTAGCATTAGCATAATGGGCTTTTTAACACAGCCCTTACCTGCCACAAGGCCCTCCAGAAGCTGGCTGTGCAGGGCCATTAGTGGCTAACTGGCAGTGAGCCAGCGCTCAGCTTTCAATTGAAAACAGAGGGCAGCAGAGGGGGAGGTACACAAAGGAAGAGGTCATCAATTTTTCATGTCGAGAGAGTTTATCAATTTGGGAAAAAAAACAGGACAATGGAAGACACAGAGCATTACAGCAACCGAAAGAAAATCACATTTACATTTTGAACATTCTACACATCAATTTTTCATCAACGTTTAAGCATCAAATGGCTCGAACCAGAGCCTTTTTAATTATGAAGATTCTCAGGGCCTCCGTAACCAGTGAGAAAGCTTTAAAGGCATGGGGGGGGGGGGGGGGGGGGGGGGGGGGCAACATAAAAAACATTCATTTGCTATGGAAAGGAAGAAAATATAATCTTGAACAGAAGCAGCTCATTACTCAACAGTCAAGAAATAATTAGTCATGACAATAATTCATGTTATGTTTTTGCACACAGATGCAGAGGCAGGGAGACTGAGACGAGCGCTGATCACAGTAAGAGATTTTCAATATAAGACACGTGAAACAGAGGAATCAAGGCGATCCGGCAGTTCTCTTGGAGGGGCAGCAGGCAGGCGGGAAGGACCTGTACACGTGACCAGTGAATTTCCAGGGAGACTTTGGAGCAGGTGGCTGGAAACCCGAGGAAGGCAGGTAAGTAGCAGCACAGAGAAGCAAACACACTGTTTCCGCTTCTCACAACGGGTGGTTCGACAAATACTGGGTGAAATCTGGGGTTTATATCCTGAAGAGCAGGTAGGTCTTAATTTGTGAGTATGCTCAGATCATGAGGAGGGGGCGTGAACCACTGAGCCAACCTGCCGGTGTGACCTGCAGGACACACCCACACCAAAAGCACGGAGAGAACAACAACACATACAGGGAAAAGGAAAATATAAACGCAAGCAAAAGGCGAGGCGAGCTGCTGATGCCAAAAAATCATTGCTTTGATATGACTGAAAAAGGAGTTTGCACTACAAAGTTGTGAACTGCCTCCGTTTATAGTTATTCCTCACTCTGAGGATAACATTTCTGTTTCCATGTGCACAATAAAGACTAGAGTTCTGAGAGTCCTTGGCGATCGGGCCCAGTCCCGATGTCATCATAAGGGGTTGGTGAAGCCGTGGGCAGTTTCAGAAACCCCCAGATGGACTCCAGTGGTGATGGGATGAAGACAGTGGCTGAAGATCTGGATGTGATGAAAGGTGGACTCTGATGAGCTCAACATGGACACTGCAGGTGATGGTTTCACACTGAAATGACAGCTGATAGCAGCACAGAGGAGAACAGATGTAAAGTCTGACAGCAGTGACGTGATTGGTTGATTGAAATCAATGCAAAACCAGGTGGGTTTAAACTAAAGTGCAAACACCTATCGTCAGCGAGGGAGCGAAGTGAAGGAGCATAAAGATTCCTGACTGAACTTACATCATATACACCTCTGTGGACTTCCTCATAGTTTGCAGCAAAGCAGCAGAATAAGTGTTTTTTTCTATTTCAAGGTTTCTTTCTAAATCCTATACATCTTGTCAAATTGATGAAGATGTTCTTTTCATTTACTTGTGTTTTGTTTTCACATGCTCTCTTAAATCGCAGTGCCTTGAGCTCTCAGGGGCACCGTATGGAGCACCTCCTCAAACTGGCAGGATTGCTGACCCCCATTTGCGGTGTCCAGATCTTGGTCACAAAATTCTTCCTTCAGACTCATTCAGTATGAATCTACACTACATGTCGTTGGAGAAACAATACGTATTCTGAAGTCTGTGGGCTTAAAGTCGGGCTGCTCCCTCACATGTGTGACGTCATCTTGTTTACTCTCACAATGCCATTGTCAGTTTCATTGAGATTATTTCCTCAATGACGGCAGTTTAAGTGAAAACAGTCTATAGGCAAGGTCTGTGGATGATCCTGACTGACTGGGACAGCGTTTCTAGAAAGCTGGGTTTCCATTTTATTTGTGTTTCTAATTTTTTAAGTAGGAAAGTTAACCAGAGGCAGGCCTCATCCTCAAAGTGTTTTCTTATGTAAAGAGAAAAGAGGTACAGAAGGTGAGGCATAAATCTCACTTTTGTTTCGGTTGTCCAGGTAAGTTTCCTTCACTTCCTCCTGTAATGGGATCATTACTGTCTCTTGTGGCTGCAGAGAAGAAAACTCCTGCTGTAACTGCAGTCGCTGAGCATGAGTTGAAGCGAAGCTTTTTCCCCCATCGGCCAGAAAGAGGAAAAATTAGCCCGTTCCACACCCAAAAACAAGCTTTGACAAGCTACACAAAGGTGAGTTTTATGCTTTATTTTTCAGCTTTAAAAGAGAAAAGACTCAAACGATGATCTTGTTAACTTCCCTGACTCTGATAAGGAGGACACACAGCTGCCCTGCCCTGAGCTTGTCTGTGGTCTCCCATGCAATGGATGAGACGGTCCCAAATGGGGCTGGAACTCTTGATACAGTCTGATAACGTCTAAGACAGCTGATAAAATGCTCCAGTGCCTAAAAATGAGCCCAAAGTGGCTGTGATTCTAGGACTTTTGGGACAGTGAGGACTGATTACCCACACAGAGATGCTTAATAAAAGCCTGACCACACTACAGTAGCAGGGATGGTGCACCCAGATTTAGTGGAATTACTCTCCTCAGTAAGAAAACTGAACACGTAAAAAAAGCTGAAGAGAAAAACCCACCAGCTGGAATATCTTTTAGGTGAGCAAGGTTATTCCTTTGACAGATGACAAAATACTTTTTGCCAGGTCTGCACCCCAAAGAATTTCTCTTCCACTTTGAGCAATGTAGTGGACTGCAGCTGAGGACGAGGCAATGAAGCTTGGTGCTCCAGAAATATGTAAAGCGACAGGGGACAAAATTGCCCAAAGGCTTCACCTTGTAAAAAACTGCTTGGTGTTTCTGTCCCATCCAGCAGTTCGTGTGTGTATATTTGGGAGTTGGGTGTATATGTATATTGTTGATATAAATAAAAGAAATAAAAAGCTTCCTGTGTGGTGGCAGTGTTTGTTATATGTATCATTAAATTCATCCTGACACCAGTCACAGCTCGACTTTCCCTTGACCCGTCCTTTCTTTTGGTATTTCGATTCCTTTCCAAAAGAAAACATATCCACAAGCCTCAGCTTCGTGACATCGGCTCTACTGTATTTTTCTCTCTTTCGCTTGTCATGTGTGGACAGTGAAAGGTAAAATTTATTTTTAGAGGTGCCATCCCCAACAGATAACGAGAGCCTGGTCCTCATTACCGCCACTGGAAGATAGTGAACTGTCACATATGGGTGAGACAAATGTAGAGCAGCCCCCCCGCTGTCAGCCAAATGAAAATAATTACACTCCAGAGGCCCCTCACCTTGTTCTCATTACTCACTGGGTGCAGGGTTCCAGCAAGACACAAGCACAAGGCATATAAAATAGGGATTACACCACAATGCAGACAGGATTGGAAGTAGAGGGTGACATGGGGGGCAGATCTTCACCCCCTGTCCCATCCCATTCCCACAAAACGACTGTCCCGTCCTAATCCTGGAGGAATGACTCCCGTCCCATGGGTTTTAACAGGGGTCCTTAAAGCAATGCAATGACTTTGATTTAATGTTTTTTTTATCCTTTTCAGAATAATTTTAGACAGAGATGGAAAGAGTACTAGAATATTATACCCAAGTAAAACTTACGTAGTAAGCAGTACTTAGGCAAAAGCAGAAGTCAGTTAAAGTGTACTCTGAGTTTGTGGGTATTGGTGGTGGGGTAGACACACCTTTAGGCTACAATTGCATTCAAAGTCAATCCAACAGCACGAGTGGAACAACATCTCATCACGCCACTGAGCTCTGGGGCTGTATTCATGAAACATCCTGAGGCTAAAAGTAGCTCCTGACTGGTGGAGTAGGCTTCTAAAAATAAGGGGTCTTAACTTAAGGACTCTTAAGGTTTTAATCTTAGAGGAATTCACAAAGCATTTTAACATTAAAAGGTCACTGCGACAGGCTTTCAGTCAGTAATGTGCTGCAGGTGATGTGTCTCATCACGACAGTGTAATAATGAACTTTGCATCCATATTTTGATGGCGCCCGTTTAATAAGGTTTCAGTTGGCTCACCAACAAATCCAAACTGTCCAATAACACCGGAGATGACGGTTTGCACAACAATATGTTATGTGGGCATGGGGAAAAAAATGCAGGCTAATGATCTGAGCTTCAGCGATCTGACAGAATTCTTCATCAAAAAAAGCACTCTTCACACCTCAGTCTGTTTGACAGTTCATTAAACGTGCATTAAACAGTTGCCAACCGCAAGAGGTAACTTCATGGCCATCGCTGGATTATCCGGCACGATCAGTGCTTTATGCTTTTCTGTCTTTGTTTCAATCTGTCACAGTTTTACAAAATATCTAAAATGTGTTTTTTTAGGAAATACATCCACCTGTTTATCCATTCCTCCATCTGAATTTAATTGTTTGTGGTAAGATAAAATCCCTTGTGCATATGGCCCTTGATGTCCGAAACAACAATAAATTCCATTTGTATATACAGATTTGCAGCCAGTGCATACCACTGATTATCAATTACAAATATACAACAGCCTTCCTTTGTATAACTTCACTAGAATTAACCAGAAAAAGAGGACAAAACTGGGATAATTAAACACAGACAAGCAACATTAAATAGAAAGACTTATGGACCCGGCAGAGGGTGCAACAAGCAATATTAGGCTACAGAAATTAAGTAACTGCCACTTTAGCAGCGGAAAACATCACTGAAGTGAACAACATATACATGTATAAACAATATGAACTCCACAGCAGCTGCAGCCACAAACACACATATTAAACAAAGGCAGCAGCACAGTTTTTACACATGCATGGCACGCACACACAATATTAGATTAGATTAGATTCAACTTTAGATTCAAGTAGTGCAAGTGGCATGAAGTATAAACAGTATAAACAGTATGAGGTAGGTGCAGGTAGTGCAAGTAACAACATGTTTCAAACAAGTTGGGACAGGAGCAACAAAAGACTGGAAAAGTAGTGGAATGCTCCAAAAACACCTGTTTGGAACATTCCACAGGTAAACAGGTTCACTGGTGACAGGTGATAGTATCATGACTGGGTCATTCACAGGTGAGGATGGAGCAAGGTTCACCACTTTGTGGGAGTTTACTACATGGGTTCGAGAACTCTTCATAAAGGTGTTGATGGTAAACACAGTTTGCAGGTGTTTGCCTTCTGTTTTTTATGTTTCCACAGCCTCCTAACTACTTTAGAATTTGAGTTGCACTGTAATGTCTCTTTTCTGCAAGTTTTAACAGACTCTCACACTGAACACCCGATCACCCCTCGCTGCTCCTGACATCAAAGAATCTTTAGCACTACTTTTCCTAACAGCAGGGGAGAGATCGTGACCGAAGGTGTGAGAGAGATTCAAATCATGCGATCCACTGACTGTCATGGGAAACAATATGAAGGAGCATTCCACCCTGGTCTGGATACAGTGGGAATATTAGCAGTACATCTTAAGGAAATCCAGTGGACTACAGGATTGTCCAGTTGCATAAAACCCAGAGTAGAAAGACAAAAGAGGTTGTCCCGATGTTCAATTTACCTCTAAATGATACAATCTGGGGTTCGCAATTGGTGAAGGTGTCTTAAGGAAGCTACATTGAGCTGCTGGCTACGAACAACCACACCTGCCTCAGGAATAAAGACTTCTTTGTTGCTGTTAATTTACAATATTCCCTCACCTGATCCATTCCATGCTCAGTCAGTTCAGTGCTTTTACCTTCAGTAATTGTGTTTCCCACATTAGCTAAAGACAGTGGTGCTGGTTTGTGTTGAAAACCATTCCTTAATAAAGAGACTATTACTCAATCAGCCATTAAGGGAAAACTGATTTTCCATTTAACATTTCCATCACTGCTTTGTATAACACCACCATCTTTGGCATGACAATTATAAGCATTTGCCAACCCCAACATTTTCAGTATTTTCCATCTATGTAAATGTAAATACAATTAAACACTGTAGATGGCTCGTGTGGGCTTATTAACTCAGATATCAGCGTACTAGCTCCGGACCTCTTATAGTTAACAAATGCTGATTGGCATTAAGAGTAATCACCAGTATTACAGTGCTTCTAGATATCATTTAGTTACATTGTTTAAACTAATTGTTCAGGAGGCACTTAATGTATATTATATGCCTTCCCACTGCATATTACTGCAATTATTTTAATTTTAGTTCACAACATAATCATACCAATTATAGCATACTCTGGTATTTACAGGGAGTCCGTCCTGCACATGTTGTTTTCATCTTATAGCTGTGACAATTTCAACAATATAGATTTTCGGCAGCCACAATGACAAGTGTAAAAGTTCTACTGTAGTAACAGAAAAGTCTACTAAGTATACATTTTGCATCCTTTATAGTAGTAGTAGTAGTAGTAGTAGTAGTAGTAATGTAAAAGTTAAGGTAGGTGATATTCTATAGTCTTCTTACTGCCAACAAATCCCACAAAAAGGCCAAAACCAACAATGAGCCAAAGCCTGATTTATCTTATTTCTCCATTGTTGTCCAAAAATAATTAAAACACATCAGTGAGCCACGCTGTTTTCCTGGGCGACAGGTTCCTTCATTATGTGAACGCACACACACACCGTAGTTTATTTTGACTCAAACCTCATACACTGTCCCTCTGCCATAAATTCTCACTGCCACACCAAATGTGTATTAATCCGCTGCTCAAAATAATCCCCAGCAACGCGCCATTTACCAGTTTCAGTTTTCTAAAAAGTGCCCCAACTCTAACCTTTACTCTCTGTTACATGAAACATTTTATTTGCTGTTCGTCAGGGGTGATAAGAACTATTTTGGAAAGTCTGTTTCAGTGAGCACAAGCTGTTTACTATTTTGTGGTTGACATAGTGAAGATTAACCTAACACACCAGATGGTTTGTTACACACAACCATCTGGGAAATAGTCCATGGAAACTGTTTGAAAAAGGGCAGGCAAAAAAAAAAAAAAAAAACTTGGCATGTAATTGGATGAACCATCTGTCTGTCACGGGCGAACTTCAACCAATCGGATCAACGAACCATGTGATGTATAGCAGAGGAGTGAAACTCTTGCTGAAGCCAGTCAGCGAAGAGCGAAAGCATCTTTTCCATCGAGAAAAGCCATCAGTGCTGTTCTTTTAATTAAGAAATGCTCACCAGGTCTGATATAACTGATGCTATCGCAGCAACTAAGCAAACCTCTTTGGGAGCCGCCATTGCTGCTCAAACGAACGCTGACAGAGCTTTGGCCACAATTTCACAACTTTAAGCCTGGTGAGATGGATTCTTGGGTGGCCTGATCTCCTGATCTCCAGCTGCCTGGATGGTAAAAATACAAAAGCGTCTGCTGTCCATTGATATAAAATTCTGTACAAGAGTACCAAGTGCCAACGCAGTACCAAAACAGTGTAAAGGAGGATTTGGGTAAGATCAGGATGCCTGGGTATAAGGTTTTAAGCCAAATGACGGCAGAAAAAGTATAGATTCAATGAGTTTCTTGTGTGTCTCAACAGGTTTTGCATGGAGGCATTTCCCTGCTCACCTGCCCAAACAGTGGACGCTCTCTTCCCAACTGACTGTGTGGCTGAAGCACACAAAATCCCACCAATGTGAAGATGACAGCTTCAGCTCCATCCCACCTTCACAAGCCTGTCACAAACTTCCCTTCCGCCCAAGTGTCTGTTGCTGTCACAGCGTGAGAAAGCTGCCAGGGAAACATGGCACACAGGCATTGTTAGTGCTCGGTCACACCAAGAAGTGGCACATTTCTGAAATTTTATACAAATTCACATTGTTTAAGACTGGACGGTGATAGATTCCTCTATTCAGGCATGTCCAGAGTTCTACTTTGGGGATCTTTTTTCCTCTGTGAGCTAATTCACTGCTTGCACCATTGACTGTAATGATTCTGTTTGAATTTTTCTGTCATGAGACTGTTGGTGTGCCTTTGAAAACATTAGCCCGAAGGTTATCAAACCATATGTAGCCAGTCAGCTGATATTGTCAACCTACTCATCTAACTCCTTTTCAGTGTCTTCTGCACTTTGACATTCCTCTTCTGTAAAAACCTCCCGACTGAAATTTTTGCTTGCCACTGGAGATGCAATCCATAGACAGTTCCATGGTAGGCTTGTGAAGAGTTTATTAAAGTTTTAAGAGGTTAGGCAGAGCACATACGATATATTGCTTGATTTCATGATCTCCCTTCAAGCCCGGTTGGCCCCATCAATCTTTTTTTTTTATTTTAGTATTATTTCTTATGACAGTCTAAACCCTATCCATGTGTTAAACACAGATGTTGTCCACCACCTATGGCACTCAAATGCAAGTCATTGTGAGTTTTTGGAGTAAAAATAATGTTAATATGTTAATAATTTCCTAATAAATCTGTTGGCGAGAATGTAGAGTTGTTTTCTTTGTTCATGCAGACCAGTCAGGTTTCATAACAAAACAAACAAAAATCAACAAAATCACAATTTCGTGTGCTGACATCTGAGGCTGCATGTGTTGTGTAGAAGATGGATCGCAGAGCTGTGATGTCTGCCGGAGACATTTTGATTTGTTTTTCACCGATTCTGGTCAAAATCTTTTTTTCCTCAGAAGTCTCTTGTGTTGTGTATTTATGTAGCAACACAGCAAGATGGGGCCTTTTTCCTTGTTTGGTTTCATATTAAACTCACATTTATATTGAACAAATAAAAGCATGCCAATGATATTTTCTGATCTGACCACCTGATTTCACTCTTATAGGCATTCAAATTATTTACCAAGTGAAGACATACTACTTCAATTGCTACATGCATTATTTAGTAACTAAATCAGTCAGTCACAGCTAACGTTTTTCCTGGCAGAGCCACTGCAAATGAGGAACTTATTTGTTTAGCTGTGCAGTTAAACTGGCAGTGAGTTTGTGTGTGATGCAGTATGTACACAATTCACTTTCAAGGAATCTAAACAAAGAGATTTAGTGACAGCCGTGAGGCAGACAGCCAAAGCATCCCAACACAGGTGGCCCAAGTAACTGCACTTATGTCTATCTTCACATATTTGTGATAAGTTTTGACAGTAGGACAACAATGTAAATGGTTAAATTGTTTAAACTGACACTATCTCAAACCATATGTTTATTCTCATATGATCACTGCTCTTATTTTTACACACGTAATCCAAGCTTTTATATAACCTTTGTACTTTACAGTACTTTTACGAGTTCAGTTAAAAGCTGTATTAAAAATGTTGTAGAATTTACCTCATCTGGATTCTGCAGGCTGAAAAAAAAAAAAAAAAAAAAAAAATTAAAACTGCAACACATTTATATAGTGCACACTACAGTTATTGTTGGGGAGTTGGGGACAAAGCACCAGTGAGGACAGGCTACATTCAGCTGGGTGTTAGATTTTCCCTTCCCTAATAAACTATAGTCTGCTGTTATGATAGTCACAGTCCCCCATGTGTGCTCAGTGCCTTGCCTGTGGTGTGGGTCAGCAGAATAGCCAACGATGGCTGTGGCCCCGTCTCTGTGGGGAGTTGAACTTTTCCACTAACACAGCACCACTGATATTCTCCACACTGAAGAGGTGAACACCATTCACTTCCTGAGTAATTACACTTGTTATCCTCCCTGCTAGCTACCAAATGGTGGGGGGGATGTTTTGATACTGAAATATTAAGGTTTGGATCTATGTAAAAGGGTGGCATGGTGACGCAGCAGGTAGTGCACGTGCCTCACAGCAAGAAGATCGCCGGTTCGATCCCCAGGTCGGGCAGGGCCTTTCTGTGTGAAGCTTGCATGCTTTTCCCGGGGTTCTCTCCGGGCACTCCGGCTTCCTCCCACAGACCAAAAACATGCATTAGGTTAACCAGTGACTAGGTGTGAGCTTGAATGGTTGTGTGTTTGTATATGTTGCCCTGTGATCGGCTGGCGACCGGTTCAGGGTGTACCCCCGAAAAAGGGATAGTCAGGTATAGACAATGGATGGATGGATGGATTTACGTAAAACTACTGAAGTGGTGGACGGTTCACCCCAAAATCAATGAGTTGCAGCGCTCTGGAGATATCAGCTGTAGAGATGTTTGCTTTCTCTAGAGTGTAATGCAACTAGAAAGTTCTAGTATAGGGAACCCTTTAATGTTCCCTGTTAACCTTTTGCCAAAAATAAGTTATTCACTTGCATAATATGGCTTTAATACAGGCTGACCCAAGTCTTTTGGGTCAGCTTCTAAGAATCAGCCTCTAAATTTCTCTCTCCAGGATGGTTAAAGCTTCAGCTTCAGCACCTACACAGTTGGGGACCTGTAACATAAATATTTGAAGTCAAACTACCTAAGAGTATTTACTTGTGTCATTCACCATTTCCATCACCATTTCCCATTAAATGACCAGTGGGGAATATGGAACTGGCAAAAAGGACTGAAGTGAAGAAATACTTCCTGTCAGTATCCATGTTACCGTGGCTAATGCCTGACAGCCTCGGGGCCAAGAGCAAGCCGTGTTACACAAGCACTCTGCCATGGAGAGAGCTGCTTCATCACACTGTAAGCAGCAGGAATAGAGGGAGCCACAGGAGGAGTATAGATTTATATTCTGTACATTATTATGGGTGAACACAGATGGGGTCTATAGGAGGACTGGTGAGAGTGGGAATCGGAATAAATTTACCCATCTGGAATGGATCTTTCATCTTTCCCTTATTTCAGTTAGTTTTGTGTTAAGCCTGCTGTATATGTTATGTTGTTAGTGGGTCTGTCATGTGTGGAATTGTCACCTTTCCCTGATCCTTTCATCGTTTTGAACTTCACATTTCTCATCCATTTCTATTCATCTATCAGTCCTCTTTTTCCTTGTATCTAATTTATTGCTTTTTTATGGCTGTGTTTAAGGGGTGCTGTGAATGTCTTAGTCCGAGACAGGTGTCGGACCAATGACTCGCCTTGGAGATCAATAGATCTCATCTCTGTCTACTCAGCAACCTTTCACCAACTTTCTGTTGCATTTACAGGGATGAATGACCTGCAATTACAGGTTCGTCAAATTTGTCAATTCAGATATTATTAAGAAACAAGAAAAAGAGAAGATGAAGAGAAAGATTCAAGTAATTCAGTACAGAAGATTGATAGATTATTGAGTACAGTGCAGGATCAAAACATGAGGAGACTTTGCAAGAGTTCTAATAATGGCTGAATTTTTTTTATGCTTTTTCCATCTTTCATGAAAGAAGATACAGCCCAGATACAAGACAGTTAGACAGCAAGGGGACAAATGCCACCCTCGTGCTCCCAGGCACAGTTTTCATCCAGAAATAGATCTGGATTTCACTGTCTCCTCTTCACCCCATCAGACAGATGACAAACCTTTCCATTTCAATCAGGTCTAACCTGGGCGATGGCAAACAAGCGACCTCATGCAGCACAAATATTGGATGAACTCCAGGTTACTGACACTGTGGACAGGTCATCAAGCTTTGTTTGCTGAGATTACTTGCACAGTCATAGAAAATCTGGAAAACAATGGAGTTTTGTTGCAGCAGTCATTCCTTTTAATTTTATGCAGATCTCACAAATAAACACTGATGCCTGTTCACTTTGACCCGGCCTCAAATGATGCAGGCTCTCCTTGCCTGCTGTATGGCTAAGAAATGCAAAACACGTATTGATAAGGAGAACGTTTTGCCAGTTTAAGTTCAATTTAAGGTCCCTTGCCATAAGGGGATTAGGAAGTCCATTGACCCTTTGCTAAGCCCCATTCCCTTAATTATTTTTGTTCTGCCTGTCAGGTCATGACATAACCTTTCAAACTGTTGGTTACCAAATATCTTTCTTCCTGGTACTCCATGTGGACCATTTCAGCATATGGAGAAATCCAAGGCATGACAAGCCTGCCATGTCTAGTTATTATGGATCAAGGTTTTTTTTTGGCCCTGATCCTGATCCAAGTCCTGTAATCTCGTGTTTATCACAAGCTTCTTCATCTAAATATTGAAGGTCCTGGTTCAAATGATTGTGTCACATTGTGACCCAAAATCAATATGTGTAATCATTCTGGATCGTCAATGATAGAGCCAAACACTGGTTAGATAACACTGTGCCTTCTTATTAAACGAGTTTCATTGTATTGACCACATAAATCATGATTGGATGAACAATTACATGGTGTTTCTGCTGTGATGAGACAATGAGACAATGGATGAGTAGCTAGCTAAGTCAATCAAAGCCCCGTAAGAGGGCGATTATTACGATGTGTGTATGTATTGATTCTGTCAGTCACAGCTAAACATGGTTAATCAATGAACAATAGCATACGAATATAAAGGTTGTGCTTTCAGTCCACTCACCCACAACATTAAGATGCATGTGCCGTCGGTGTGTGTGGGTTTGATTGCGCTCTGTGTCAGGGGAGATGCACATATTACCTCTACTTCTATTGTTTTCTTTGCCGCAGATTACCTTTTCTGGGATTTAAAGTGGGCTCTTTTTGAAGCCTCTATTGGATGTGACACATTTGGAAAGGTTCTTTTCACAGGGCTTTTGTGAGCCCACAAGCAACATTTTCCAACTGTCATTTTAAAAGAGTCTGACCCTATTGTCTGCCCCACTCTATTCTCAACTACACCTGTGTTTTCTTTCTCTTTTCCCTACATCTCTTCATTGGCCATTATTCCATCTGTCCTCCCAGGTTCTCTCATCCTCTTCCCCTTTCTTCCCTCCCCTGCCATTCATTACTGTTCTCTGTGACACGTACCTGGAGGCAGCCTCTCATCCTCTATTCCATTGGGAGAAAGGTAAAGCAACAAAGCACAGCATGGTGGGAGCTGTGTTTCTTTGTGTGTGCTCATTCATTCACATTTAATCATCCACAATGGCAGTGACCATCATTCCCAATTTCCTCAGTCACTGAACTGACACTACAGGGATAGTGAAGTTTCAGCTTTATGCATTCTGATAAAAATATTACGGGACGACGGCGCCTTTCACTCTCCCTTGTCTTCCTTCTACAGCTGTATTTGCATCATGCTTGAACAGAAAATTCATTTTTCTGTGAGGGTTAGAATAAAAGAAATAAATAAATCCCAAAGCTACACTTAAGCTGCTGCACAAACAGTCCATGAGAGCTGCTTTTTGCAGCAGTACACTTTATACGTATGGTGCAAATGTCCACACAGCCACTGTGTTAATTAATTTCTGATGTGTTCGTTGATGAGAGGAAATAACGTTTTAGTTTAGCTTCTGAGAGTTTTGTCTGATGAACATGGTTAAGTAGTTTTGCTATTTTTCATAATGTTTAATTGTATTTTAAAAATGGCATTATATCAGCCAGGATGGCAATGGAGTAAAAGTGCTCCCAGTGCTTGGTTGGGCACCTTGCTGGCTGTGTTTTTGGCATTTGGTGCCCTTTATTTATAGCCATGTTAGCGGCGTTGCTCCAGGGATGGCAATGTTCATTGGTCAGTTATCTACTTGGGTTCAGACTGAAAAGTCATGACAGCTATTTTCAACTAGATTTTCATGGAAATTATGGAATGACATGGAAGTCATAAATGTTACCCAGAGGATGAGTCTCGCTGATTTTGTTATCCCTGGCTTTTCCTCTAGTGCCATCATGAGGTTGACATAAGTAGTTTTGAATGAATGTCTCATCAACTATTCAAATCCCTGCAAAAATAATGACAATCCCATCAGCCTCAGATGTACTATACTAGTGCTAAAAAATATGCTAACATGTTAGCCATTTTTATCGTAAGGATGTTAGCATGCTAACATCAAGTGCAACCCCACAGAGTTGCTAGCTTGGCTGTAGGACCTTCCTTCACTTGTCTATAATAGACAAAGATAATATTTACCAACTTTAACCATCTATAAAATTATATGGCAACAACTTTAATAAAAGCATTTTCTAAAGAAACGTGATTAGTTTATATATAATTGAGCAGTTTAGCACGGCCATGTAAGTGAAGTTCTCTTCACACAGTCTTACAGAGAACAAAGGAAATAAATAAAGTGCAAGAGGCTATGTTGAGGATAAAACATTAATAATATAATATTTAAATACATCAGATACACTCTGTCTCTCTAAGTCAGGTCATGATGTTGTGCTTTCTTAGTTACAGGTATTTGTGAACATCCATGATCATGATTATATAATCCACCTTTGGAAGTCAAGTTCCTTTCTAACATTGAATTCATAAAAGTAATTGAAGACATTAAATGTGTGAAACGATTGCAGTCTTGCTTTCCATGGCCTTGTCATTACAAATATGATTTTTTTTTTTTTTTCATTATTATTAAAATGTGTTTTCCCACACACAGATGGCATGGCATCACATAAAAAAAATACATGTACATTTTGTAATAATACTTTATCTTAGCATGCAACACAAAGGAAAGAGAAACCTCATGTCCATTATTATTATCATTTACAATCACCAACATTCACCAAATATACCAACAAGACGAATTAGATGCATTCCATCATAAGCTTAATTTTGTGATTTGCTGTGAGCATTGTTAGGCAGCCAGCATCTGAATGAGTCATCATTATCAGCAAGTAGAGAGCAACCGGTCCCACAGTAATCACACAGGCTTCCCTGCTGGTTGGAATTGCTAATGGAGTTTCAGGTGCCTGATTTACAGCCCTCCCTCCCCGTGATAAAGCCTTCCCCTAATGTTATGCTACTCTAGACTCCTGGGATTGTATTAAGTGTTGAGAATGTCAAATGGCAGTGTGGATGCCCATAACTAAAGCTAATTAGCAAGGCCATTTATTGCTACCAGATGTGTGCCTGTGTGTGTGTCCTTGATTGTGCTGTATATGGATTTGGGAGCATGCAACCTTGATTTAGACTATATGCTTTTTTGTAATCTCTGATGTACTGTGAGGGTTGATGTGAAAGAATATAAATACAGCTCTTTCGTGTTCTGTTTATTCACATGGACAAAGATTTTTGCAACACGGTCTGAGTGGATCAGTGACTGGATGCCCCTGCTCGATGTCCTCTTTGCTGTTGTGGAGGAGCAATTTGAATAATGGTCATGCTGATGTCGACTACAAGTCTAACCTACAAAAAGTAAAATGGTCATGTCAAGGGTACTTAGTATGCACTTTTTTTCTGGTGTGGCTATGCATGAGAGGCAAACAACCTGATATTGACACAGTGTGGCATAACTTTCCCCTGACCGCTCCCCTTTGACCATCAATCACCAAGACGGCCGATTCATCAAGTGGCCCGTCGGTCCAGCCCCCTTGTGACACACAAACGTTTTTCCAATTTAAAATCTGATATTGATGGAGCACTGCATCTTGCTGCAACCACTTTGAGCCTTGCTGGGCCCAATACCCTTATCCATATGCTCGCCATTGTCATAATTCAAGAAACACCATTTCCATACAGGGTTTAGGCAGACTATCCTCTATGGACAAACTACTGTGAATAAAAAAAGAGAGGAATACCCAATTTTTCTTGTTTGACTGATTGACCACACATGGGACAACCTTTTCATGCTCTTCTTACTCTCACTTTGGTCAAGCCATACACCAAAGGTCTCTCCTACTGCTATTGATATAATCTACAGTGATCTGCAGAGTGCAGTGATTCAATTTGATGTTTGGCTTGAATAGCAGGCTGTGTTTGTGCAACTGTCAGGAACTGACAGAAAAAGGTCTGGTTATTAGCAAATATAGGAGACAGTTATAGAATCAACAAAATTATTGATATGTATTAATAATTACCGGGCACCACCCTGATATCAGGAACTTCTGATCAAATAGTAAATATAGTCTGACAAAGGGGTGTTCACTTAAAATCTCAATATTTGAGGACTATTTTACATTTATAATCTGAACAGTGAAGGGTGGACTGAAGCACTGATCGTCACAACAGAGTATATTCAAGCGTAGCAGCACTGATCAACAATCAATGATACTTCAATCAATAAATCTACAGTGTTCAACAACAACTGCAACTACACGACAAGCAGCTATAAGCATGAGCAACTGCAGAAACAAGCCTAAAGACAGCAAGCAAGCACGTGGCACCTGTGTGTGTGTGTGTGTGTGTGTGTGTGTGTGTGTGTGTGTGTGTGTGTGTGTGTGTGTGTGTGTGTGTGTGTGTGGATGAATGTGAGAGAAGGCAAGATGGCGGACTGGGCTGCGACAGTTACAGAGAAATGAGAAGGAGGGACACATTTCTAGCAACAAGATGGCCGGAGCCAAACTGAGCTAATTATCACACTATCTGTGCATTTAATGTGTGTGTGTAGGTGCATGTAGAGACGTACATGTGTGCGTGTGGATTAGTAAAGGAGAGAAAGAAGCACTCAAAGCGAAGCAGAGGAGATCCTAATCCACAGTGTAAAGATACAATAACTGTCTCTTTTATCACTAAGGAGCCTGGCATACGAACTGCCCGACAGCGTGGGACAACACAATCAATGCAATGTGTTAGGAACACAGACACAAGCAGCACGCAAAGAGATTGAAGTTTTTCAGACAGCAACAACAGGACTCAGTGGTCCGTTGAGGCTTACAGTAACACACAATTATTAACCTGTCTCTGCCCAGACAAAAGCCTCTTACTTGAGATCACTTCAGGGAGCGATTAATGTTTGTTTCAGTCTGTCTAGGAGGTCCGGAGTCTCTTCAAGCTCAGATAACGACCAGGCCTTTGTACCGCTTTGTCAGCGGGTTCAACGACAGGCTGGTCCTCGTGAACGAAACAGCAAAAGTTGACTTGAAAAGAACGGGGCGTAGAAGTTATTCTATCTTTCTCGGGATCCAAACGTGTGTGGTGAACACAACATAGTTTGTTACTTGTCCAGCAACTTGGGACACCAACCAAGTCTTGCGCGCAGGTGAGCTTCATAAGGCCTGAAAAGGTTTTGCCATTTCATTGTTCAGGCCTTTGTTTTTACATGTGAGGTTCCAGCACAGCATCAGTATTTCGACCCCGACAGCTTCTGTGACTTTACTTTAAAATCTGCCAATGGTAGGTGCTCGTGTTGATTGTGTCTGACAGGCCCATCCTGCAGATATCATAGGCATACCAGAGACTGGCATTACACAAGCTCCTCTCAGCTCTCAAGGCTGCTCATTCCTCTGTGCATGATGACATCAAAGTAAAGAGCACTGTGTCAAGATCAAACAAGCCAGGAAATCAGTGAAGCAAAGAAGGAAGTGTTCCGATGTACTTATCGACAAGAGCTTACAAGAGCTTACGAGGGTTATCAGTTAGAAGGGGATGCTGCGTCGAGCCAGTAGCCTTGGTGTTTTCTGTCTGCTGGACAAAGTCAAGTAAATACAGCAATAAATTAACCTGGAATTAACTCTTTCATCCACTATGAATTAACTATTGCTCTCACAGCACTGCTTGTTAAACCACAATGTCTTGTTTCCTAATTCTACATGTGTTAAATACAGAAAATGTGACAGAAATTAGATGATTTGTGAGGATTTGGAGTCTTTGCAGTTGTTCAAAGGCACCTTCAACAGAGCTGGGATTGTGTGAGTAAAGTGATGAATTTAAAAAGTTTCTTGTCACATAACTTTCCCAAATCTGGTTGAGGTCCATTTGAGTAAGCAAGCACTGGCCATCTGCCGATGGAGAGAAGTATAACCTTCAACATTGGTAACAATATTATGTAATTCTGTGTAAACTGATGGCCTATGGTATCTGCCAAGTGTATAGAACTACAATGGGTTTTTATTTACATGTTCAGACATAAAGTGTGTATGCCGCAAGCATGAAAGTTTATATTACACGCCTTGTTGCTGGTTGAAAAGGCCAAAGCAATATATTTTTAAGAAGGCACAGTCAAGAGGATTGGACTGAGGCCAAGTCCAAAGATCTTCCCTCTGTGGCTTCCCATTGGACAGCAGCCTTAATGGACATGCAACATTCCACGTCTAAGTGGTTTGACATCTTGCTGCCATAAATAAACGCTTACAGGGACGCTCTATTAGGCTAAACAAGGCTCTGTGTGTCCCTCCAAAGCCAGGAAGCGCCCTCCTAATGGTACACTAATGCCTTTATTGGATTACTCCAACATCTCCTATTCCAGTGCGTCACAACTACAGCATTCTGTTGGATTTGATGGAATGGAGATGGCCTGGGTGGGTTTGATATCACCCAGGCCCAAGATGTCTGCAATTAAGACTATTTCCAGCTGAAGATTATACGCATCTCCGATTACTAAATGCTTTTTTCACCCACAGACACTGTGGACCTTTTGTACAATTGGGACAGATTTCATAATACGCTTATGCTTTTAGACTTGCCAACATGTGGTCATAAGATTTTCATGGCACTCTCTGGACTGCTACTTGGCATGTCAAATAAACAAGAGCGTGGCATTACAATTCAATAAGTAAAGTGCCCACAAAACTGCACTAATGGTTTTCATAATGACCAGATGTACTAATACTGGACACGGAAAAGGAAAGGTTGAAAAAGAAGTTAAAATCTGCAAAACATTAAAGCATAATAAAATACTGATCTTCCTTAAATCCCCACAAACTTGTGCATCTGCAGAGACAAAAGACTATTATCTTCCCCCCATCACTTACACTGCCCTGGAGGTTGCAAATTCTAACCTGCAGACTACGGAAGCAATTACTGCGCATATAATGCAGATGGTGCAACAAAGTACTTAAGAAAATGTTTTTCCATTAGACAGACACTTTGGTCTCTATAAGGACCTTGAATTGTGTGTCATCCCCTTTCAAGTGATTGTGTGTCTGTGTCAATACATGTGATTTTGTGTGTGCGCATGCACATTCTGTGTGTGAAAGGCTATTAGTAACCTTTCCCCATGTGTTTATTAAAGAGGAAGGTTATAATGCTCTCGGACAGCTTTTAGGGGAAGGTTTTCTGATGACCAAAGAGGTGTGTGTCAGAAGAATTGAGCACAATGTTTGTTTCCAGCACGTCTGGGTGGACTAAATGAGTGTAACACACATAGCATAATATGCACCAAACAATACACAGAAACCAGATACACAGGGACCCACACTGACACAAACACACACATCCCATGTGTTTTACTGCTCTCGTCTTGCATGCTTAATGCCCTGGTAATGGATCCATTGACCGACCAGTTGAGTAGACCTCTCACACCCAGAGGAGTTTGTTAGTGGTGGTAATGACAATACTGATGGGGGCAGTTGCCTTCAATATCTGCTCATCTCTCCTCATAAATCTCTCCGTACTAAACGCAACTGTCATTCAGTCACCACTCCATATCCCCACTCAACAGTCTGAAGCAGCGGGGTGTGCATCACCTTTGACAGCACAACTTTTTTTCTTTCCATAATTGCTCCATAATTCTCCAGAGGGTCTTTAGCGCCACTTGACCAAATGTTCATGTATTTGCTGACCTTACTTTCTCAAGTCTGAACAAGATGGTGTCCAGTCACCTGCTATTCCACATTCATGAGTTGAAATCAGAACCTGATACCAAGACAGTGGAACATAAGTAACTGTACTAATGCACACATTATCAACTCCTCATACTTAATGAAAATTTATGACCAAATTAGAGGACATTAGGCGTGCTTTGGATGTTCTGATGTTTTCAGTTGTATCTTACACAGGCATTGCCATCTAATGGGTTCTATAGGCTTGACCACTAACCGCATGGCCAATGATTCTGGGCTTTTCCACCCTGCCTGGTACAGGCTGTATAAATCACGTTGTACCCTGACGCAGCATCCACTTTGGAAAATGACTTTTAGTTTTTGCATGACCCAAGGCCATAGGCTTGCATTGTTTCAGTGTAATGGAAGCAAATGCAAACATGTGGCTTTCCCCCCGTAGCCTGGCAAAATCAGATAGGAAGAGGCTATGTGAGATACTGTAGAGTAATGCTTACATTAAGTGCAAGACTTATGAGGGCAGACACAGTCTTCTAATCGAATCACCCTATACTATCCTGATTGGCCAAACCAATGCATGTAAATTTCAGTGAGCTGCTGTGCTGGGGTGAGTGGATAAGTGCATATAACATAGAATTAGAGGTTGCCACCTGTGCCATGTCCATATAACTAGAGTTACAATGCACATTTTTTTTTCTTAGAATGGCTCCCTCTATAAAAAGACTTTCATCTAAGTCTACAGCCATGTTCTGCAAAGCCACATATTAGCACAGTGGCTGCATGCCTATATCGCTCACGGTGATAATGCTGCATGATGATGTTTAGCATGTAAAATGTTTACCATCTCAGTTTGCATGTTTGCATGCTCATATTCACTAATTAGCACTAAACTAGATGTACATTCATTCTCTGAGGACCATGAATATTTCTTCAAAAATTTTATGGCAATCAACCCAATAGCTGTTGAGATGTTTCAATAAAAACTATGTAGTAAAAGTCATGGAGGCACCTGAGGAGTCAGATCGCCAAAGTCAGGAGGATTCATCCTCTAGGAACCATAAATGTTTTCAGCCGAGCAAACCACTTTTGCTGCCTGGTAACAGCAGTCCAAAGCCAGTCACCATCGATAGGGAAGGTCATGAGGTCAAAGAGATCAACCAGGAGTCAGTCAGAGAAAGATCAAGGAGACTATTCACACCTGGCCAAAATTGAACATAGGTAGGGGTTATAATCTCCACCCCATGTATCTGCTGTTATCACGTGACTGATGTTCCACACTCAGGTCAAGAGCCTGGCAGTGAGATGCTGCTCTCAAAAGCTAGTGGGCAGACCCGGGAGTTTACTTTACTTTGTTATCACATGTTGTTCATTAATGAACTTCCATGATCAAATCACATCATGGAAATCAAAACTGCGATTCTACTGCAAACATTCTGGAGCCCTTACAAAATTACATAGAAAGAGAGGGCCAGAGCTTGGCAGATATCCTCCTACAAGGTCTTTTTTTAATACTAAGTTGAGCATGAGAGCACCATTGCATCAGACACTGTTTATGAAAGGAAGTAAATTGGCGGCAGCAGAGTGCAACGGCACAGTGGCCCCAAACTACCTCTGATCTTACCAGCCTGTGCACCACAGCCTGCTGCTATCCACTATCCACCTAATAAAATCCCATCATGCAGCTTAACAAAGCAGGCTGCGGCTTAAAGTAGAGGAAGTGGTTAGTAATATGACATAATACTGATGACTTTAAGTGATGACTTTTATTTTCTTGTGAAGCACTTTGTAACATGTTGTTTTGAAAAAGCAATATAGATTAATGTAGTCTTGTTAAATGTATGATTAATGCAGCAAGTTTTGCTGACCAGTATTCCAAACATTGTTTGTTGTCATAGACCAGCCAAACTTTGAAACTATTGTGGCTACAACAGTTTCTCCTCAGTAATGTGGAAGTGTGTAATTCATGTAATTCATGGCCTTGGTTACACCACAGCTGCAAGTTGAAAAAGTTGAACCATCATAAACCCTGAATGCAGTGGCCACCCTCCCTCTCCTTGTCAATGTCTGAAAGCACTTGAATTGCATTGGATTTTCCACCAATCACGGTATTGGTGGTTTGATCTCTAGCTCCTCCTGTTGCGGTATCCTTGGGCAAGACAAAGTGCGTGGTAGCCAGCTGCCATTGGTGTCTGATGTGTGAATAAGCAGCAAAAGCCCTTTAATCCTTTGGATGTCACCATTTCCCAGAGGTCACTTATAAACATGCATGGTCAAATCACATCTTTAAAATTACAATTTCCTACTTCCTTTCTCTTTAATGAAGCAGATTATCACCCAGCACTTGAATCATATCACTACTTTAACACTTGTGTTTGCGCTGTATTTGTTTAAAATCATTGTATTTAGTGCAATATGAAAGACTAAAGCAGGATAATAGTAAAGCATGGCAACAATCTACAGAAGGTTGACTTAGTAAGGAGTTAGGCCACCACATGTTGCCAAACCAGCTTCAATGCATCTTAGCATTGATTCTCCAAGTCTTTGGAGCTCTACTGCAGGGAAGGAACCCCCTTCTTCTAAAAGATATTCTCTCATTTGGTGTTTTGATGATAGTGGTAGAGTGAGCTGTCTAACATATCAGTGCGTTCAGTTGGATTGAAATTTGGTGACTGCGAGCCATTCAGTGAGGCAATGGGGGCCAATGGGAACACTGTCATGGAGACCACTCCTATCAGGATAGAAGGTGATCACACAGAACACCTTTGTATTGATTTACAGTGATCCCTCCATCTAAGGGGACAAGTGGACATAAACATTTCCAGCAAAATGCCCAACACAGCATAACAAAGCCACTGGACAATAGGCTGAAGTATGACTCATTTGACTGTATCACTTCTGTCCGCATGTAAACCAGCGCCGATGGTTTCTGCACCACTGAACTCTCAAATGTGCATTCATCTTTGTAATGCGGGTTTATGCACTGCAAGCCACCTATAATATCCCTCTCAATGTAACTGTCAAAGTGCGGTTCTTGCTGACACAGTCTGATCATGTCCTCATTGACATTCTCAGTCACCTGAGGAAGAGTTGCTCCTCTGTTTTCCTGACATATTGCACTAATGCACGAGCGTCACGGTCATCAAATGTGCGCTGTCAGCCACAATTTCCGACCCAATTTATGATGTCTTTCCTATAGATTTAAATGCAGATGTCACTTTAGTCACTGTTCCCATCGAAGCATGAGCCAGTCGAGGAGTCTTTGTGACCGTAGCTCCTCCCATTCGTGTCCCAACAATGAACCCTTTTTCAAAGTCACTTAGATTTTTTCCTCTTGCCATCTTGATACAAAATCAGAATCCACTGGGTCTGCTCAACATTTCTATACATTGATGTTAGTTGCTTAATTGTACCACGCAGTGCAGTGTGGAAGCATCTGCTTTCGTGATGCTTCTCCGGTCATTTATTCAGTTTTTTCTTTGAATTTGTCTGTAGTTGGCAAGAATATAGGGCAAGTCTATTTTTCCTTGGGCTGGGGACAAAAACAATGACATATCGATGATTTGTTCCATCTTAGATTCCTTCAGTGATGCGCAGCGGTGACAAGATTATTTGAACCCCCACACCTCCCACCCAGTGGCCACCATGCCCTTTCCCTTTAGCATCATACAGCACTAAAAGAGCAATGCTATTATTTGCCCTGTTAGCTAGTAATTTGATACAGAGTGAACCATGCATCCACTTCTAGACAGTGTTTCAGAAGTACAAGTCATTTCTGAGACAGTGAGTTTGGGAGAAGGGGCAGATAGGGCCAGTGCCAAAGTATCTGGTACCCTGAGGTCTTCTGAAGACTTTAGGGTAAAGTTGCCCTAAATAACTGACAGTAGACTGATGGATGTACAACAGAGCTGGGGCTATAATTGGAGACAAGGTGACTTCTGCAGGGCTATTTTCTCAGTCCTCTTCACAGGCGTATTCTCATATCTGGTTCATCTGGTGGAGTGAGGAGATGAAACCTCCTTGAGGGCTATCCATAAATGGCTCAAATGAAAGATTAACACTGAAGTTACTGAAAAATAAGGAAGCAAAGAAATCAACCAATCAAACGAACTGAAGCCAACAGTGTGAGACAGTTAAGTGTTTCTTAATAACACTTTTCTAGGGCACTGAGCTGCCATTGTGACACTGTGAGTATGTGGGCTGGAGTTTCTCAAGGGCTTGTATGCTTGACAAAAAATAGCTCTCTGTTGAAATGTTGTTGGTCATTAGGCATAAAGCACACTGAGGTTGGATCCTAATTGAATCATAAAGTGCTTGATAGCCTTGTTTGTGTACAAAACAGCAGCCAACAACCAACTGAATGCAATTAATCATTATAGCTGAACTTAACCTTCACAAATATAAAGATTCTGCCAAAGTTCATGACGGGAATATCTAATTTAAAAAAGGATTTAAAGCAACACAACTCAACTTACTGTAAACCCTCCGAACCTAAAGGCTCTTATTTTGCATACATACAGAAACATTCAACATGTTTTATTTTTTCTACAAACCCTCTGAGCTTTTCTTCATGATTGGATGGTTAATCTCTCTCACATATTGTATACATTTTACTCTATGTGTGGTAAATATCCGTCATCATTTCACAGTGTCTAAAATTTTCCCATTTTATTTGCTCTAATCCCCTGCAGCAGGTCAAGAGAGGAGAGAGGAGCAGAGGGAGAGTTGAGGGAGAATAATGCCATTTCAGGATAGGCCTTATTTAATTTACTGCAGGTCGATAGAGGTTCTCCAATTGCCTCTCCCAGATTAATAAGTAACCCACACGCGCTGTCCATCACTGTCCATCTCCCATTAGGCCTCTGAAATGGGGGCCCAAATTGCCTGGCAAGGTTGACTCTGATGGAAAACACACTCTCTCACTCATTTTCTCCCTCCATCGCCATCTATTTCTCTCTCCCTCCCTTTTCTCTTTTTGCTATTGGGTTTCATTTCCAAGATGCTGCAGAGCAAAACATATCAACTGCATTAGAAACACACAATGTTTCATAAATGCCTTGTGAGAATGAGGGAGAAGAGTGTATGACTTGTCATTTTGATAATCACTTAGTCAATCTTTCCATGTTTTGCATGAGTTATTTTGTCGTGTTTGGCATTAAAAGTGCTCAGGAGAGAGCGTAGAAAATGTAGGTACGTTTATGTTGCTACAGAGAACTACGCAACAGTCAGTATCCAGAAAAGCTGTTATCTGTATGTGAAAATGAGATGCCTCAGAACTAGTCCAGCCTCTGAGCTACAGTAATGCCTGAGAGGAAGCAACACCTTTTCACTATTTGGATGGCAACTCTCCTCCATAGCTCCACAAAACCATTATGCTGAAGCAGATCCTTCCCTTGACAGTAATTGTTACTTTTCCTGACAGCCCTTTGAAAGTGCAGCGGAAAGGCACCTTTTTACAGAGACACCCACAGAAAAATCATAAATTCAAGGACAACTTGGTTAATTACAGGAACTTGTGTTAACTTGCATTTCCATCTCATTCTGTGTCACACATTTCACAAACTTAATTCTTAATTTTTTAACTTGCCTGTTTGTTATTTTAGCTGTAATTTAGGAACAACCAGTATGGAAAGTCAGGATGCCACTTCCAGTCAATAGAAGGGGCATCAATGTCAATTATACCAATAATGTTATCACATCTGTCATAGCTATTCAATGGTCATAAAACTGAATCAAATTTCTATTTTTCAATACAGCAACATACCAACCTCCTATTGGTATGTATTTAGACTGGTGGGAGAGCATAGTCGTGTGATGGTCACTTTAAGGATGAAGACTGGATCCCAAACCTATATATGCTCTATCAATCTTTTGATTTTATTTATGGAAGACTGCGACCATTGTTATCCAGAAGAGATGTGCACTTGCACTCAGCAATACTGTTGGAGAAGAGGATCAGGGTGACTTAGCAACAGGTTTTATTTCAGCCAACATACTGTAGTTGTTGTGTATTGATTGAAAACAATTTGCTGTACACTTATGGTCGATGCAGTCACACTGACCATCTCAGCAGGTGGTTTGGCTGATTGGATCACAGTCCATCCTTAATGCCTGTTGGTGTTGTATGGGGGATCCTCGACATAACATGTATGACTCCCACTCCTCCCAATCCCAAGAAAAGCCAGCTGCACAGTCTGGATCAAAGTTCAATAGAGCAGTTTAATAACAGCCCAGCGATGAGCACTGGCCAAAATGACAAACAAAAGTTCACAAGAACATTTAAACATATGGCAAGTTTCTGGTCTAAACTCCTGAGCCAAAAAAGTCAAGAAAGACAAACAAAAAAGGGATTCACACTCCTATCAAACTGCTGCTATGGGTGCACAATATTTACAACATACCATTTAGCAGAATTTTGAGGTAACGAGTCTATCCAGATTATTAAACTCCAGCACAAATCTGGAAACTGACAGAAATATATAACAAAAATAACAAAAATCTCTCATTGTATTACATATAACTAAATGCTGACTTAGTCCAATCCAGAGGCAGCAATCCCTTCAAATGGACCAATCATAGGCCACGACCTGTTTCTCATCACCTTCCACATAAGCACGCACCCTTAGCAAAAGGGGAGGAGGGAGAGAGAGCTGTCACATGGAGAAAGTCAAAACAAATATGACCCAGGGTTAAAATATGTTATGATGTGGTGATGTTATTCAGGGTTTAGGAGCATTCTTTGGACGTGCACAGTGTATTCAGAATATGTGTCTCAGGAGGGGTCTTTACCACAGTTTGCGTCACACGGACTCTTGCCTGTTAATGGTCAGCTCTTGAGCCAGTAGTTTGGACTTGGGTAGAGATACATGCACAAAAGAAAAGCACACATGTCTGGTTGTAAGGAGAAACATACTTTTAAAAATAAGAAGAGACTTGGAAATCAACAGGTTTTTAGGACATACGCAAATATCGCAGTGGAAAACTTTTAAAGAGGGTGGTTGAATGAATGAAAGAGGGAGGCTTTGTCCATTAATCAGAGTATGCACAGCTGCACGTAAACATGAATATTAGTGGATTTTTCAGTTTCATTGGTCATAAATAACTTGATAGAAATATTGTCTTTTTTCAGAGTAAGAGCATGTAAATGTGGTCAGTGTGTGACACCAGATGATCTTGTCTGGTCTTCACTAGCCTCCTCCCTAAAGGATTTTTGGGAAAACCATTGCAACGTCACACTATTGCCTTTACCACTTGGTATTTTACTGTGATGAAATGTCATTTAGGTGAAGCAAAAGATAAAATATGCGATAACCGGCTTGATCATACAGCACGGGGTCTTGTACAATTCTCCCATTGTTCGCTTTCCGTGTCATGCACACAGTGATTATCTCATGAAGACGCTTAAAAAGAGCCATATGTTCCATATGATTTATTATCACATGTAAGAGCACACCTTTGCTTAAAAGAGATCAAGCTATGTTCTTTATATTCTGTCAAGAGAGGGACAGCTCTTGTATTATCTAGATTTTCTTGGAAAAAAGTTACCATACAATCTAGGAAGTATGAAAGGAACACCTCACTGACTTCTGTACGCCCTTTGTACACGGCAGTCATAATGGATTCCAGTGGTGACCCAGAGTCACAGGAGAAAGTGTAAAAATGTATAAAAACCTCTACAAAAACTTCTCAAACCACTTCTGTGGCATAATTCACTCCTCTGCTGCTCATTCTTATGCTCCCAACACATCCTCATCCCTAAACGAGAGGCCAATGACTCCCAAAACGACGTATATGACCATCGGAGGGTAAGGGTGAGGAGTGCATGTATTCATAGAGTCAGTGGACGACTTAACATTGGGAAAGGGTTGCAGTTTGGTTAGAAAACTACTTGGTTAGGTTTGGGGAAAAAATGTTGTTTGGGCTAAAATAAGATTTTTTTTAAGTAACTTCAGTATGCAAGCTAACTTATGTACATATAAATGTTAACTGTATGATTTAATTTGTTTTTCCAGCAGAGCTTTGAACTGAGGATGTGACAGTGTGACATAAAAGTAGTGTATTTAGTCATTTTGTGGAGATGCATACAGTAAGTCATCTGTCAACTATGGTTCATTTGCCCTGTCCACATTTTAAAACATGCGACCAACAAACAGTTTGATCAAAATTTAACAAATAAGATAAACATTCAAGATATAGTATAGTAATACTCTACCTAATTTTTTTAGGCCTCAAAACCAACAGATGGCAATCAGGTGGATTTATGTTACACGGCCACACAATGTTTTGGCAGATAATCCAGCAGCGACTGATGCTGAGGATGTGAGTGATGATAACATATTATCTCCCCACACCAGCTGAGCTGAATGAGGATTCTCCTTCAGAGTCAAAGAATAGAGATGGAGAGACAGCAGAGCCAGATAAAAAACAACAGAGGTGGTACATTCCCCTTTCAGGTAAGACTGTCCTCAACTGGAAAACAACAGCGTTGGTCTATTCAGGTGCTTAAAACAGCCTGTGTTTACATTTTCTCCTCGCGACCTTGTTCGGGTTTGTGAATAATGGCTGTGCTCTTTCAGTAGCAAAGGCATTGTTGTACAACCATAAAAACTCACAAGGAGAAGATGAGGGTGACGCACTTCAGTTTAATATCTGCATCTCCCCGTGTGACAAGAACCAAGTTAAACCAAACTGAAAACACCACTTTTGTGTTCTTATTACTCTTTTTTGGAGGATATTATTAACCTTTCTGGCAGTCAGATAAATTCAACCATGTTTCTGACAGCAAAGCTTTAAAGTCAGATTTCACAATAAGGCAAACTGAAGGAGGTTAAGGTTCAGCTTTTGTTCCTCCTAAAGCACAGTATTTTAATAAGAAACATATTTCCTGAATATCCAGTACCAATACCCATTTTATAAGCTATCACTCCATTTTACTGGAGGTTTTAACATGATGTTTTTCTTTTTTCTTTAACACAAAGCTATAATGGCCCCTGGCTCATTGTACGGTGGCCTTCATGAAGTAAGTACAGTACAAGCAACCTTGAAGAACAAACAGGCAACAAGTACAATTTTTCATGTGAGCGCTGTTCACCAAATATAGCTGGAGGAGTTTAATGCACAAGAAACAGGGGAACATGTACTGTCTACCCATGTCTTTCTGCAGGTATTAAATTAATATTGAGTTTGCATCTGCTGCTGTTTTTTCCTGCCATCCATGATTTAACAGTGGCATCATGCAACATGCTCAAGCTGTCCACTGTTGGCAACTCAGTCTCACTCAGCCACATGCACACACAAACACACGCCATGCTTGGTGAAATTCTTCTCCGCTTTTGACCCATCCTTGGTCAGTCCTTCCTCCGTGGCAGACCAGGAGCGGTGGGCTGCCAGCCGACTGGCACCTGGGGACCCAGTTTCCTTATCGTCACCATTGGTCAGGTGGTGATCTTCATGCATGCATGTTTTTAGTGGGGGTATTTTTATGGAGGATCCCCCAGGTGAACACGGGGAGAACATGCAAACTCCACACAGAAAGGCCCCTTTCCTCAAGATAAGGGCAGCAGGCACAGAGGGCATGGTGGAGGACACGCCCTCAGCACCCACAGCGCCCCAGGTGGGAATCGAACCCGTGACCTTCTAGCTGTGAGGCGACAGTGTTGCCACTGTCCACCGTGCCACCATTTGCCAAGAAGAGGTTCCTCCTTTATTCAAAAAACCTGTTGTTTAAGCCTGGATGTTTGGGCTGTAACACAGGGTCCCTTCCTGATGCTTCTCTGAACTCCTTCATTCCCTCTGATGCCTGTTGATTTAGAGATTTTCACATTATGTTTTTATGCAGATTTAATGCAGATGCCTACAGAACTCAACATAAGAAATGTAATATCCTTCCTGAGCCAATGCAGATAATTTGACTGTATAACACAAGTCCATTATTAGTTGTGAAGAGACTGTGAGCGAAGATTTTATTATGATAAAAATAAGTCAGTGGCTCCACAGATCAGTGTGACATTCAGAGGCTTTGCACAGTCTCTGTAAAATGCTAAAAAGGCTATTATGGTTTTGGTACAGACAAAAATCATTTAGCTGCTTCATTTATTTGGTGGAACAAAGGCAGTGGTCATTGAAATTTATGCTCTTAATGTCAAGTTGGGAATGACCTTTTGTGCAAGCGATGAGCACAAACTGTGCAGCAGAGAACAGATGAATTAAACTCATGAATTCTTAAACTACCAAGCGCACAATATTTCCTCCTCGCAGTCAAAGCGGAGAGATGATGGGAACATTATCTTCCATTGTCAGACGCAATTCACACCTACTTGAAAACACCCAAAAGCCACAATCAGACATTGTTAGTCTTTTGTATGGTCATTTGACTTATGACTGATTCATCCACTTGTTTAAGGAGGTTTATCTTCACTAGATCACAATTTAAAGTAGAAATAGGCTAAACAATACAATCAGTTTGACAAGTTGAAAATTGGACTGCCTCTCTCAACCACTTGAGATCTTATTGCATAAAGTACGGCAAACAGTCCACTTGTGCAAACAGAAGCATGCTGTTGATGTTTATGTCACATGTCCTGGGAGTTAAGTAATCCTGCTTTGCATGTCTCAAATAATGCATGATGTTAGGTTTGTTTTTGCATTTGAGAGGTTGCTTTTCACATATACAGTAACAAACTGTGTAAAGGGAGGTTCTGGTACTGTGTGCTTCACCTTTGTGGCACATTCGGCATATTAAGTAATGAAAAGATAAGTCAAGTTATGAATTGCAATAGAATTAAGCATCATTTTTTTTTTCAGTTTTACCCAAACAAAATGTAAATGAGGAAGCAGGCATCATTCTATATTTTCCTTCCTGTCAGCAAATCACATTAAAATCCCATGTTTGTGGTGCTCAGTCCCAAGTTCACTGGTTCCTGCTGAAGCCATATCTTTAAAAATGGGTTTTAAATACATGGTTTCATTTTTAAAAAAACTTAAAAGCTAAACCTAAACAGCTGAATATGAACTATTTTAATATTAAAAGCCAAAAAAGGCACTCACAAAAATAACAAGACCATTCGTGCGAAATTGCTGCATATGATCTGAGAAAAAGATCAATGATACACTTAAAGGGAAGAGAGTTAGATGTGCTGAGAATTAAAGCGTAACGGAGCTTCTGTGTCACATTACACTCACAAAGCATTTATTAAAAGTGCTTTCAAAAGGTCACAGTCCTGGCACGGAGATCGGGAGAGGGATCGTCTTTTATGATCATCATGCTGCTCTGTAAGGCAACGATCTGTTAACAACAGCTTCAGCAACCAAACCTCATCTACCGTCCAGTGTTCGTAAGGTCAGCCGTGTGTGTCCTGTCACATGTTGATCTCTGGCAAATCAGCTGAAACCACCACCTTCGATATGCAACACTCACCGGCACACACACCCCACGTTACATCCGGGAGATATCGAACACTTAATAAAACACACGCTCTTGGGCTCAAATGTCACCATCCTAAGCAGATCTCCGTCAATACCTCCCTGACCTTTCTCTGTGTGTAACTTTGTAGGACGGCGGGGTCGGCGGTGCAGCAGAATGGAAGGCATACAGAGAAGCATTGAAAGCCTCACGTAAGCGCTGAAATAACGGGCCACTCTCAGCCTGCGATAGCCCGATTAGACAGCTGTCAATCATTAGAGTCATCAGTGTAGAGTAAGCTGACATGATGACGTCAATCTGTTGAACAAATGTTCCACCTGTCCATCTCCTCTCTCTGTCACACCCAGTGGGACTTAATGAGTGACGTCTGCGCCTTGTTATTGTTATCACTTCAGAAAAAATTAAAGAGCAAACAAAAATTCTTCCAGATTTTTTCTTTTCTTTTCTTTTTTTTTTTTTTTCTGGCGGAGTTTTGGCAAAAAAATCCATTTCCAGAGAATCCAATTATCTGAAATGAAAATGAATTACTGCTTCCACCTATTTCCATGCTGCAGAAATGACATACAAAAAGGAATAGGCTGAACTGAGTAAAACCTTATCTTTTTCTCTTTGAGAGATGAAGGAGGTTTCACTCTGCTTTTTTTTTGTCATCGTGGTTGGCTTGGCAACAGGCTCCTGTCACTCAGAATAACTTTATTCAAGCACAAAAAATGAAAAAGAAACGTGTCCAGGTTGTGTTGACATCTTCTCTAAGTGCATCCTGACACACGCACATGGAGGAAATTACATTTATATCAAATCTAATGTTTATTTTTTTCCTGATCTGTTGTGTCTATATAGTACATGACATTTACGTTCAACAAGTCTGAGAATAGCGCTGCATGTGAGGTCAAATAATTATCTCATTAAGGCTTTGTTTGAGTCAGCGTGGGATCCTATCAGCCGGATATTGAGATGGATGTTGAGAATGGCAAATGTTATTGATCAATGTACCTACAGGAGGTGGAGAAAGTAATATCAAAATGTCAGAAGGAAGGGCTTTAACTGTGACAAAGAAAAGTACCCTCAGTAAACACTGATGCGAGGGTGTTGTTGCATTTGTTACTGCGTCGTATCATCTCACCTTGTGACCATTGCTCTGTTTTTACACTGGCGTTCAGCACCGCTTACAGACCGCTTTTTTATATGAAATAATTAAGTATTTTATATTTCTGTTTGTTTTTCACAGATGCACCTGAAGTTTCACATGCTTTGAAAACCACAGTGCCCATTTAAATACATCTAAATTCAACATATGGGGCTAATTGCAGCTAATATGACCTTTGTTAATAACACTCCTGGCAATTATAATAACCTACTGTTTTTTTTTTTGTTTTTTTTTCATTTTTCTTGCTCTGTCTCTCGCTTATCTGTGTCTTTTCAGTATTTTCTATTAGGATCAGGTGGCATATAATATAATTAAAAAAGAAATGTCATGGTGACACCTGCATCATTTCCCTTCTACCTATTTGGCCTGGAGCAAACAAAGCCTCAAAACAAAGTGGCAAAGTAATGCATTTGTCTTTGTCTTTCAAAATGACCCAAATCAGCATCTTTACAGACAGGACAATATTGTTTTTCAGTGTCTTCATGATCCACCACTAATGATTAGACTACAGTCAACTTAAACTAAAGCTACTGACTTAAGGCCAGAGAAAGATCATATTAATGGTCAAAAAAGACCAACTTTGATTGTTCGGCGTATAAGCAAACAGCGGCCTCTGTTGTTAAACTCACATCAGAGACACACCAGTATTTTTCAGGGGATATTATTGCCTTTACTTGATACTGTAGCATGCAGTAGACAGGAAATAAGGAAAGAAAGAGAGTGAGAGAGCAAAAGGTCCTCTGCCACACTCAGACTGAAATTAAACTCCAACTCAAACACTTTCTACATCCGACCTGTCCTCCTCCATGAGAGGTTTTTTTGGCGGTACAATCTGAGGCACCTTGCTTCTGAAAGACACGTTATACTACTACAAGAGGTTGCTTTTCAAGAAATGCCTTGTTTTAAGCAGCTGATTTTGTCTGGTGATAACAATCTCCCACTTGAAAACAGAGCGAACGTCCTTGGATGTTGAAACACATGGCCAATTAAAGATGCCACAGGCAGCTGCTGATCTCTAGGAACACAATGGAAAAACGTTGTTGTTTGTATCACTCACACTCACATAAGCCACAGGGTGACATAATGCACATGCAGCTGGTTTGATTGACAGTTGGTGGCAGTAATGTGGGAAAAAATGAGCCAGTCTACAGCAGCAAACATGGACTTAAATAATGCAGGGTTTTAAATCCTTATGAGGAAAGAAGTGCATTAGCAGCCTCAAGGATGCACACAATGTATGTTGGAGTAGCTTTTTTTTTTTTTTTTTTAACAAGAAAACTCCACAGGGCATCTTTTAGTTGCTTCCGATTCACTAGTCAACCATGCCCAGTTTTCCCACCTCTGACCATTAGTCACCTTTGTGCACAGCTGTTCTCCGTTTAGTCATTAGCTCAGAGAACGGTTCCTGTTCCCACTCAGCTATTTCTGCCCATTTTTCTGTCCTTTATAAACTCACAAACATTTAATCTACATTTACATTCACAGTATCGAGTTCATAAAGCATTCTGAAAGCCCCCCGTTAGTGGGAGTCACTGACTTACCTGAGGACAGTAAAAAAGACCTTCTCAACCAAAACATTTAAGCTATTTAAGCTTACACTGTAGTTTAGCCAATTGAGTCCATGCTGTTCCACTGCTTCAACCCAGCCCTCCACTACAAATGCTTTGACTGGAGGCAGTAAGTGAGATAACAAGATTAAGTGTTTCCATAGGTTCATCATGTTTTAGAGAACAAAAACTATTGTCTCCACCTGCTCCTCTGTCTCTGTCTTTCTTGGTGGCATCATTAAGATGGTGGAGATTATAGCAGTGTGGGATTAATAGACGCCCTCCACTATAGAACAAAGCTGGCCCAGGCACACAGGATCCCAGGTAATGAAGAAGCAGCATGAGTTATAGCTTCATGCAGGGCCCAGCAGATAAATTTGGAGTGCAGCAGTGGTCACTGCTGACTTATCACCCCTGTGGATGTGAGTGAAATTCCTCGACTACGTGCTGCTTTGCTACAGTGGCATCTTATATTTTTACTTTTAAAGGAATAGTTCAGCATTTTGAGAAATATGTTTTTTATACGCTAAATACATATTGTATTCATGTGTACGAGCAGTGATCAGGGGTCAGAGCTGCGGTGTTGAGGTCCCGTCCTTACACCTGCCCAACTCGCTCACCAACAGGACTCAGCTGTCAATCATGACGTTACACCTGCTTTTTAAAGTATTAAATGATTAATTAAAACCAAACTTATCAGAAAAAAGAACACTTCAACATACAACCCTGATTCCAAAAAAAAATGAGACTCTGTGTAAAACAGAAATTAAGACAGATTGCAATCATTTGTAACCATGTTTGCACATAATGGTTAACCAAGTGTTCCCGAGCCCATGTAGGAATATCCTTTATACAATCGCGTGTTTCACGAACCGTCTTTGGGAAGAATTGATTAGAAATGTGCTTTGATTTTTTTTTATTTTGACCAATATCCCATTGGCTAACATGGAGGGGTGGAGTTGTACTGCAGCCATCCACCAGGGGGCAGTCAAGGTGTTTTGCCATGTCATCCATCTTGATTAAGATTAAGATTACTTTATTAATCACTGCACACACATGCTACAGGGAGGAGGAGACTGTACACACGCCATGCTTCATGAAATTATTTTTCTCGCCGATGTGCCGATGCCGGCGCCCGGGGACCCATCCTTTTTCGTCACCATTGGTCAGGTGGTGATCTTGCATGTGTGCAGCATATATTAGCAATCTAATCATCTAACTCTCCGCAGGAAAGCGAATAAGCGAATTTTTGAAAATAAAGTTTTCCTATTTGATATATTGGCAAAGTTTTCTGAACTAAAAAAAGAGAAAAAAAAAATTACCAGGACTTTTCGATTGGAGCTACTGTTTGAAGTGTCCTCCTTGGGAAATAAAATATTTGTTTCTTAAAATCCAATTTTATAGATGGTATTTCATGTAATTGATTTGAGATTGAGATTGCTTTTTTAGATTGCATTTTGCCTTTACTTCACAGAGAGCACCATAAAATATCACAGTAATATGGGGAAGGGAATGACATGCAAAAGAGGGTCCCTGGCAATGAACCAGGGACATGGTGGACACATGCAGTGTGTCCCAGACTATTTTTTTCTTTTTTTCTTTTTTTTTGCACCTTTGCCATCCACCAGTCTGTGTCAGTCTTTGTGGGCTTTCATACGTATGTGTGAGTATGTCTGTATGTCCTGTGATGGACTGGTGACCCGTTCACACTGTGTCCCTGCCTTCCACCCAGTGTACAGAGAAGATTTTTTATTTTTATCAAACTGTCACTGCTCTGAATTTCAACACTCGCAGATCAGTAAGGATGTGAAAGGTTGTCTTTGTAATCCTGCTGTCAACAATAACATAATGCCGGGTTAAACCTTGAAAATGCACTGACAATTACTGGGATGCTTCCCAATTGGCTTAAATCTTAACACCACATTCTCATAAAAGGTTAATATGACTGATTCTGTGCAGGTAGAGTGTTTCTGGATTATGGATTATGAGGATTACCACTTGTACTTTTGTGATGCCGCCACCCCCTTCTGATCATTTGGATGTCTCAAACATGATTCATAAAACCATATGAATTTAGGATGGGGGAAGTTCAAGTTCAGTACCAAAGGAAGTCATCTACCTTCCATAAACGCTGTTTTTGACAGCGTTAACACAAATTGTTTGTCTGACGGGCTGGGTGGGTGCTAAGTGTTGTATGTAACACCCAACAGGAGTGTTTTGACTGGACTGGAAACACATCTCACATTAACACATTAGCATTTAACAGAGTTCAGTGTGTGAATCACAATCGCTGTCAGTGACGTTAGTGCTCATGTTCCTCATTGCATTGAGGGAAACTGGTCAGTATAGTTAAACTAAACTGACGAGAGCTGATTAGTCCATGATGATAATTCAAAGTTATTACATATTCCCCTCAGGTAGAAGCGCACCAGGAAGTCACTTTAGCCGTAGAGGGCACTGCCATGTCACATAATATGACACAAATGAATTAATGAACTGCTTAATTAGAAGCTATATACTGCTTATATTTGCTGCAGTGTGTTCACAGTCTAGCACTCATGAGACACCTGACAGACTGTGACTTGCTGTAACAAGCCCAGAGGAGATGGAGCGTGACTGGCTGTGACACCGTAATGTGGTGCGTCATGCCAAAGGTTGCGCTCCCTCTGTCCTTGTCTGCATCACACGTGTCGACCAAAGGAGCCTCTTCCTGTAACATGTGGCGTGGCACATTACACGGGCCATTGGTTTTTGTCTGAGCAGCTCCTGCTATGTTCTCCTGCATTTTGCTTTTGTTTCGATCAAACAGCCATTCTTAATGCTGTTGTTTGTTTTCCACAGTTCTATTTTGGCAGGCTGTGCATGCACTACTACTATGATGTAATTTGGATTCACGGTGACAATGACCTCTTTAAAATTTCAAAGTGCCCCATCACTTCAACCTCCTGATGCCCAGTTGCCCCCATCAACGTTATTATCTGATTTATCAAATTTAGATCTTAAAAGCTTTATCAACATTTCTTTTGTGAGTTATCCAGACTAGAACCTGAAACTATTGGCTGTTATCTGTCAAATGAACAGTGAAATTCAGTGGCTTTATGTACACTCTGACAAAGACATTTCTATGGAGTGAAATGCCACAGCGTGGAGCTTTGATCTTTAAAAACCCAATGAGGATTGTGTGTTTTGAGTCTGTCAGGCAATAAATAATCCAGCTATGGCTGCCTTTGCATGTCATTTTTCAGCCCAGTACACTGCAGCTGGTAGCACTCGCATACTGACCTGCAGCTAATGTTAGCAGGTAGCTAGCACAAGAGTCAGAATCTGTAAGTTTGAAACGTGCAGCAAGTGATTTTTTTGGCCTCTTGGGAGTTCAAGTTTTAAACACAACATTTAGTTATGCTGATCTTTAATGAGTGATGTGGCTGATTTGCTATCAACGGAAATGACGGAAATTTTCAGCTGCTAAATGCTCCACTAGCTAGTTGCTAACTGTGTCGGTCTGGACAGCTAAACAACAAGCTGAAACCTGCTATAAAGCTCCGTAACATTGGGGGAAGATGCAGAGTCAGGTGATAATTCTCTGGTTCTTTACTACCAGCAATAGTCATTATATAATTATATAATGCCACCTTTGGTTATAATGATTAGACTAATGAAAAAGTTGCTTAAGGTGTTGAAGTGATGTACCTGTTATGAATAAATGTAAACTACATTAAATTTGTCTGGTTTCCCAGATACAAACATTCAGACTGACAAGAAAAATGCTTTTTCACTACATTTTTCATCTGTGGCTCACAATTTCTTTAGTGTAATTAAAATGCCATTAGCTACATGTCCAATACAATGATTCTTGTATTACTTTAATATTAAACTATGTTAAAAAGCTAAAAATCTATATTAAAAGTCACCCCAGTTCTCTCTTTTTAGCATGCGTTCCAAAAACCCAGTTAAAACAGCCTCTATAAATAATTCAAGAGGGACTAAACTGTAATTCCCCGGCTTGAAATGTGTTATGGATTGGAAGCAGCTGTGGATACCATAGGTGTATAATATTGATGAAATTCCAATATTCACCAAACAGTCCCCCAATCTAACTCTAAGTGGTTATTTAAGCTTCATGAGATGAGACTAATATTGGATTTGACATTTCTCATGTCCATGTAATAGCTTTTCACCACCAGCCCAAACTCTGTTTTGGCAGGTCCGTTCCCCCTTCATTCTCTTGGAAGAACCCTTCTGAAAATGACAACTTGTTGAATAAATTAAATGCTGATTAGATCACACCACTGATGCAGACACATGTTCTGCATATTGTGTGTATATGAAAGCCTCTTTTGAATTGCTTTCTACCTCATTACGCTGTCACATTCTGCTATTGATTGTTTTCACATGGAAGATCTTACTGTATTCAAGATGGCGAAAAACTTGACGTCTTTTCTTGTTTTTTGCTTTTAAAACTGTGCATTTTGCAAATCAAGCGCACAGGATGGGAAAGAGTTGTTTCCAGTTAATTCAAAGTAATTGCCGCGTATCTGTCGAGTCTTATGCAAATTCAGGATGACAGATGTGTAGCTGATAATTACTTGCCACTGAATTCATGTAATGAGTGAACACTTCTACAAAGGATGTGCTCAGTCAAACACAAGAAATAATATTGGCTCTGACAACTTACATGATGATCTATGGTGACCAGCAGTCAGCAGTGAGGAGCGCTCCATTGTTCCACACAGCGTCACTCCCCTTAGAAGCAGTTTTCTCCATTCTTGTTTAATTGTCATTGAGCATGAATGAATTTGCTACATGAGGCATTATATAATGAGATATTTTTAAGTAATTAAGCTTGTTTAAACGGCACCTGTGTGCTCCAAATGAGCACACTGCTGATGTAAATGTTCAGTGTTGACCTAAACAGTGGGTGTTTTTAAAGAGCAGATGCATCGTGTTCCCCAGCGTCAAAATTAAATTTAATAATGGGTCGAAACATGACTTCCCAATCTCAAAGAAAGCAACGAAAAGCTTATTTTTGGAAAAGGAATCTATGCAACAGACTTGAATCCACTGTGCACCTCTTATAAGCACTGAGTGCTCGGAGATGTCTTGCTTCGTGTTACCTTGCTTTACTTAAAATTGTTGATATTCCACTATTCATATCGGTCTCATTGTGATAAACTGACGCTGTCAATGATGGTTCTATGGCAACTGCCTAAATTTGAAACTGATGGATCCATAGGTTGCAGATGCAGTTTAGAGAGACAGTCAAAGCAGTTATTTTAAGTGTTAAACAAAAGGCAATACAATCATATTTATATATAGTGCACATTTTATCACATGTACTCAGCGTGCTTTACAATGTAAAACTAATTAAAACTTTCATCTCTTCCACTGTTTGTTCAAATTATCAGATTTGTCTTAATTATTTAATTTAGCTTAGTAATAAACCTTACCAATATTTAACAAAATGAATGAATGGTTGAACATTTGGCATCTTTTATTGATGAAATAATCAATCAGGTTGTCATCCACATGGCTTCTGGATCAAAGAACAGGCCTGCAAGTTTCACAGAGGATGAAGAGAGGAATTGCTAAGTGCCAACTGGGAGAGAACCAAAGCCAGTTTATTCATTTATGACCTGCTTTCACAGATCGGTCCTGGCACGACCCACAGCTAACCTTTTAAGAGACAATATTCCATTATCTGGATTCATCAAGGAGTCACACTGGAAACAAAGGACCGAGAAATTGACTATACTACGCAAAGCAAAACGTGTATGAATAAATGTATGTTCCATCAGCTTCTAAGAGGAAGTAACAGGAACTGTTTCCTTATGTGAGGAAATTAAGTTCATAATCATTTCCATAAGGCATGGATGATCTACCTTTCAGTGATAGTATTGATAATGTCATTATTGCATGCCCTTGCTACAACCCTAATGACATATATATCTCACATATTCTAAATTGAGGTTTTTCTTTAAATCAAACACTGCACAGGTGGTGTCTTTATACCCTTTGTGTGGATAATCACACAAGAACTGTAAATACTGTATGTACATGTTTAACCAGAAAAATGATCACAGCTTGTGTTAAAACGAAAGGTACAATTCAGATGCCAGACTCATACAGGTCACTTTCAGAGTGCCTGTGAGTGTGAGTGGGCATGAGATGAGAAACTAGACGTGCCTTTGATATCAGGATGTGTGGATACTGACATGTATTGATGTTATATTACTCATGTAATTTGCCGTGAATGTGATAGATCTTGGAGTGGTAAAGTTTTGCTCTTCTGATACTGGACATCTGACAACGGACTCTGACAAGAAGGAGCAAACATTTATTCATTTCGCTTCCTCTGCTCTTCAGTTCAGTCTATTGGCTTCAAAGTTCTTCAGGCTCATCCCTGGTGGGCAGGCCGCTGGCCCCTTGTTCTGGAGCAACTCCTCGCTTCCACCCCCCAGAGATCAGCTGAATCCCGAGCCATGCCGAGCCTGCTGAAGACATCCAGCTAACTTAAAAGGAAGAAACCTTCAAGGACTTTGCTCCAATCTGCTCAACGCCTTCATCTCTAACTTGATCAAAGTTCTAAAAGTCAGAATTGTGACAAATTCTGTCAAAGTGCCACCACATTTGGTGTGCTGTGAAGAGGTTATCACTGTGCCGCTTGCTGAGAGACTGCCGGCTCAAGCCAAAGTCACAATGTGGGATCGAAGATGCCCGAAAATGCCCAAGAACTTCAGCAAGCTCCAGACGAGAGACAGAGACATATCAGCAGGCCAAGCCGCTACGTGGGACAAGACACACCCAAAAATGCTCAAGACCCATATAGCGAGAGAGATTTGTTCCCCCCCGAGTCGTTAAACTCGGAAAAAAGTCCAGGAAACAGCAACAAAAGCCCAATTCTTAATTTAATACCACTTACAACTTTTAAATTATGCCAAATTTAGCTTTTTTTGACCTATGTTTGGTTTGGATACACAAATATGACTTAAATAATTATAATTATGCTAAACTGTAAAATGTACCTTATGTTTGATATACAAATCTTCAAACACCATTACACAGTGTATTGAACCTTTTATTAACCTGAACTACTACAACATACACAGGTCGCACCCTGCTTGGCTCTTGGCGTTTCTGCATCATATTTAATAAATATCTTATAGGGTCATCCTATTATTGCCTTGTATTAATTCAAAAAGAAAGAAAAAAGGAGAAATCGGGTCTTAGGAGGGATAGTTCGGACTCATAAGACCGACTCGTTTGCGAATGGCACATCACTGAATCTCTACATCTCATCCTGAGAATAAAGAGGCTCATACAATGTGATCACTCACTGCAGTCTCCAGCTTTCTAAAGGTTAGGGGCAAGGGCACCTCTGGGAATAAGAGGCCCTGTGTCATATCTCATCAGAGAACCCGAAAGCTTAAAATGTCTGGGTAGTTCATTTCCAGCGAGGAGTTCCATTGCACATTGACTGCCTTTATTCCAGCATCCTCTGTTTTAATACGCTCAGATCCTTGTGCCCTTCACGCCTGAGAAGAGAAAAAGTGCAGGTTAAGTCACAGTGATCATGTAGTCGAGTGCAACTTACTCCACTGAGAGTTCCCTCTCCCTCCATTTTAAATGATGTTAATGCAAATCAAGTGGGAGAGGGGGACGAAGTGCAAAATGTGAGATGAATATCAAACACCTACCGTTTATTATGAAACCCTTTCTTCTTTTTAACCCACTACACTGATGGTCATCTACTACCTCTGCGCCAGATTGAATGCTGCAGCATCCAGTGTGAATGTGTTTAACTCACAGCAACTGTCAATATTAAAAGTAATCTGGGAATTACAGCCCCTAAGCCACTTTAATGATGATAGGAACATGAATTGTGTTTAGAAGTGCGAGCCTGTCACGCAGTCTTGGAAACTAGTGATTATGGATTTTATATTAGATTATTTTTCTTGTTTCGTACAGGAATACATAGGCTTTATATAATGTTAATAAAGCTATTGTGACAGGATTTTAGTGTTTTTGTGGTGTGTATTCGTGCTGATTGATTAGCATTCCTTGACATTTTGAATATCATTTCTGTGTCTCAGCAGTCTGTTTGCCTCTTTAGTTCTGGGTTGACTGGTTCCCCAACAGCGTGCCTGCATGTCCACTGCCTGGACTTGACTCTATCCCATTATCCACACGTGATGAGCTCTACAATGTTTAGACATGGCCATGTGCATCTGTTGGCTCTGTTTAAGTGGGTCCTTTTCCTCCAACAAGCCAGAGCACTTTGTGTTAGTAATGCATTTCATCCGTGATTGAACTAAAATCACTGTGTAACTGTGCTTGGTTAAGCAATAAACCATGTTGGTGATACTGCACTCACACAGGCTGACCATAGTTAACAGTGAGCTAGAGGGAACATAAGACCACCCACTCGCTCTTCACTTACAACCTTTTACAAATCACTGTGAAACAACCGAGAGAGAGGGCTCATCACAGTTAACGTATTGTTGTATGACGAATTAGTGATCTGGTGTCACTAACTCATCATACACAGGCCAACACATTGTCACGCACTGCTTTATCATTCAGTGCCTTGCATTGATTATGTGCTTCAGCGTTTGCTGCCGGGTGTGTTTTGTAATAGATGGGGTTTCATCTCTTGTAATAGTATCTTCACGTAGCAGCTCTTTATCTACCTGCAGATTTGGATGTTACACAAAGGGAGCAAGACCTTTTGTCAGACGATAACCAACAAAGTAGATTTGGTACTAATGATGATGACTTTTGACCCATGCATAGCCACTCTATATGCATCTCCGTCTGATTAAATTCTGTCTTGGTATTCCTGCTCTATATAGCTGGCTCAGCCCAGAGTGTGGTGGCAATGCATCTGACGTCTTTGGTAACTGCCCAAACCACCGTTAGAAAAATGACTTGAATAACCTGCAAGTTAGCTGGTGACATCCACAGATACAGCAGTTAAGCCAGTCAGCTATCTAAGAACTATGTGTAAGCTAACACAAATGCACGGATGAACTGTGTTCATGAACAAGTGAAAGAGAGTTTTATTGTCATCATGTACTGTCATTCAGCTCCACTCTCTCACCCACACGGTTCATCAATGGCTGCACTGAGCAGAGATCAGATCAATTAGAAAACAGCTCAGTGTCCCTTATGTATGATTCCCTGTGTTGAAGTAAATATTACATGTGCATCTTGGATCAATAGATGCATTTACATCTACAAAAATTTGTCTCAAAGCACCTTCCGGGGTGGCTTAAACCAATCTCTATCTGCACAGACACATGAATTGACTAAGTGTAAGCAGGGTCTTTGTACTGATTAGTGAACCACTTTGAACCAAGGAAATGTGGGTTGTGGTTTGGTTTTAAAGCAAACCATGCGTGAAATGGAGGACACTTTCCAGTGGCCACTTGTAGGAGCTCAACACGTTCCAATCCATGAAATTGATGTCTGTGTTTGCCCGCTCTTGCAACCTCATAAGCACTGGCGTGTGTTTAAAATACAGTTAACAAGTCAGGTCACTAATTGCACATGATAGCGGAGAGCAGAGGGAATGGACTGTGCAGTGGTCTGATTTTTCATTTCATTGTGCTGCATTATTGATTTTAATTCTCTTCAGAAGTTTGGTTTATTGTTTACCTTTGTTGTGGCCTCACCAAATTGCTAAATCTAGGAATGCCTACTTTTCAGAATCAATGAGCATTGATGAGCACAAAAGGGAGAGGGGCTAAAACTTCGCCAGAAACCTATAGAAATCTCCATCCTCAATAAACAAGCCACCAGTCATCTCAGTGTGACTTTGAAATCAATACAGACTGATGATGAGAACAAAGCCAATTAGGAGAGAGAACAGGCTTAAATGACATCAACAACCAAAAAGAAAACTCTCGTGAGTCCAATTAGCTGTCACCCATTCCAATGTGGTCATACGATCAATAGATATAAACAATTAAAACGTAGTAGGACACCACTGGTCAGGATAATTGAGGTCACAGAGCCATCACACATCTCACTGTGACTTGGGGGGGAAACAAATAAGCAACAGTTAGGAAGGATGGATACTTGCTCTTTACGACACCATAAGCTAAAACTAGCCTGGGTAGGTGGAGTCCAGTCCAGTGGAGGCCAATTATTTCCCAGTAAGAACATATACATTGCTGCGATGCACTGGTGCTGTAATCAAAATGCGTAGGGTAGCTGTAGTATCAGAATGGTTACTGGCCAGAGGTCCCTGAGACACCACAGCAACATATAGCTGCTCTCTCCGCGACTCAAACAACAGCAGACTGATATTTACATCGTCCCAACATCTGTTTTACCTTCTGCACATGCCAGGACGACCCTTACACCGTGCCAGTATGTCGCTTTTCCTCCGTCCTACATTTTACGTGCCAAAGAGAGCAGGAGAGAGTTCTGCTCTGCTGCAGAGGCGTTTTCTTGCCTGGGCACTGCAAGATGTAGGACAGAGGCAAAGGCAATCTGTTTATAGACACATGAAATTACTTGAAACAGTTTTACTTAATGATTACTTGAAGCACTTAGATAATAATAATACTCCACATATATATATATGGACATAATTAGCCTACTGTAGTTGTACTCTATACTACATTTTACAAATACATGTATTTTTCTTTCAACCTCTTTTCAACATTGAATGAAATATAGATTGTGTTTTCTTTTCATTCTATGAGATAGTTGTGCATTTAATTATATTGCAGCCTAGTTAGCAATTCAATTATATGACAGTATTGAATTAATCAGTGATTCACATGTTCCTCTGATTTCAGCGCATTGTTCACATCGAGATTGCAAGTGTGCAATTTGGTGTGCATTACTCGCAATAATACTATCCCTGTACTGTATCACATACACACAAATAAATGCCTCTAAATAGCTCATGGGTAAAGTTTGAATTGATCAAATGAGACTCCTTGGAAAAATGGATTATGGCATCTTCCTGAATAAATATGAGAGCGAAAGCAGCTGTTACAGTTTCTCTTTCATAAACGGGCATATCTGGAGAGCAGGAGTGGGACGGCCGCGCTGTGTGTCACACTGAAAAACGAAAACACAAGTCACTTTATATACATATGTGTTTGTGTATAAACACAGCTTTAATTTTGTAATTTTGACAGTTTAATGATCACAGTGATAACAGGACAGAGCAGTTATTCTCCCCTTCTTTGCGTGCTTTTCATGCACATACTGTAATATTGACTTTTCCTTGCAAACCATTCACTTTAGTTCTAATAAATAACGGTACAGGTTGGCCACTCAGAGTGCGACGTTACAATGAAGAATTACAGTGTACAGACTTTAGCTGGATGCTTCCTGTAGATAAAACAACCTGATGAACTCCAGGCATTAACTGTAGATATCTCTCGACAACAGCAGCTGCTCGAAACAAAAAAAAAATGAAAATACCACACAAATAAATACGTTTGCTAAATCACACAACTTATCTCGTTCGCTGACAGTAAAATAGATCAGTTCCCTGGGAAATGTCCATTTATCATCAAAATACACTTTAACAAACATGCTCACATGAGCTGCAAATACATTTCTGAAGAAAGCCTTGAACTCACCCTCTTGGTCTCACCGCCGCTCTGTGTTACAGTGTGGTGGAGATATCACACACCTGAGCAGTTAAACCAGGCTACAAAAAGTGGAAAGAATAAAAAAGTCATCACTCATCAACCGTTGTCTGTTGGCTCATTCATCGGGAAATGGGAAAATCAGTTGAAGCCTGACTTATTTAAGTCTCTCCAGTCATAATGCAAGTGAAAATAACTCCCAAGTTAGATGTGAAAATGATGTGATGTTGCATTTTACTGCTGTAGATGTTTAAAGTTGAGCGAAAGTTGGGTGCATCATGTCTTACGTTATATCGATCTTTTAATAAAAGTCTGAAATTCTGCCCTCAATGTTGTGTCATTTTTCCCTGCAGTATTGAAATTGGAAAGGTATTATATTTGTCGAGGTAGTGTGCTGAATTCCAGTATTGTGACTGCATAAAAATACATAAGGAATGGTGGCTGCTGTGAGTACAGATCAGTCTTTTTGCTTTTTGTGGTCCCACATATAACACACGCGGTAGCTTGATAGTCGAGTCTGCTGCCTGCAGGGAGACCTGATCCTTCGTGTAGCCACTGCTCCATCATCAGCTCATTCTGGTCATGCTTCAGGGTCATTTTGGGCCTCGACAGAAAGGAGGAGGACAGAGACGCGATAAGATCTATCAACAAGAAATCCATGATAAGACTATTACAAGACTACTATAATGACAGAAATCAAGACTGTTAAAGGGAAAGTCTGGTATTTTTGGACCTTATCTTCCCTTCAATTTGGGTCTAAGTGACTAATGGGGACAACAATTTGATGACCTACCTATTTATGCAGCTAAAGATTGAGAGAAAGACTACAGGGAATGACAAACAAGGAAACAGAATGAGAGAAAAACAAACAAGTCGTACCATGTCTGGTGCAAAAATGCAGGTATGCAAACACATACCTGCACTTATTTCTCTGCCATCATTCCCACCGAGCCCGCTGAGGTTTTGGCTCGGCCATGGGCTCTCAGACTGCCTGCAGAGGGAACAGATTGAACTTTGTCAGCCTTCAAAATTGTTGTTATTGTGGCTTAAAATCGCAAACTGTACAATGACAGGGTTCATACAGGCAAAACAAAAAGAAAATCAAGGACTTTCAAGTTCGTTTTTTTTTTTCATTTTCAAGTCAATAATTCACTTTCAAATACAGTCTTTTGATAATTAATAAATGATGTGATCAGTCCTTCTCATCGGCTTGCACCTTGTGGAGATAAATACCATGTGTAGACAACGCTGAGGGCTCAAAAACCCACAACAAAGCGCATCCTTCAAGGAGCATGCCAAGAAAGGAGTTCCAACATGTCTTAGTAAGTAATTAATAGTCCTTTTGCACATGTTGGTTCGGTTAGGAGTGGGTAAACTAATCAAAGGTTTTGAAATTGTCTTTCAGAGAAGCTGGGGAGACCCCTCTCCAAGGACTCCTGTTTCAGGAAATGTACGGGTCTGCTGGCTGCAGATGGAAAAGCTTTTCTGAGCTCCCTCTGAGCATGTAAATTTAACGTAGCATCTAATGTTTATTTAAATTATGCTTATGTAAACTGATTTTATTTCATCTTAACTGTGATCTGCCACATCTTGTGTTCGCCTCCGGACATCTTCTTCCTTACATGACATGTCTTTATTCCTATTTTCATTCACATTGTTGTATGTCGTGATACCAGCCACAAGCTGCTGGTGGGACCGTAAGAACAACAAGTTGTTGATTTTCTTGTTTGCTGTGTGCTGCGTTTATCACATTCAGTCCTTAATTTGATCTATTTTCAACACATCTCTCAACATCTTGTTGATGTGAACCCTCCTCCTTACCAAGTGAAGAGAATAGGATGCAGCAACTGCAAGCACCTGTTGTGAGGACACGTTTAGGTGTTACACTTGACAATGTTCATGACTGTAGTTTGTTTTTTTTTGTTTTTTTCTTTTAGCACTGCAGTGAACCATGGCAGATGAACACTACACTACAACTATGATTGGTTTAAACAATCATCTTTTACTGTTTTACTGCAGGTTTGTACAGCATGTATATAAGTGTAGATTTTGACATTTGATCCCTGATTCTGTCTAAATGACCTTTACACAGACATACAGACTCTTCCATAGGTCATACAAGCTTCTCCTCAAAATTATTTTATTGAAACTAGTAAGGAAAGTAGTACCCATGCTTTGAGGGACAAGTTGGAGCACACAAGGTTGAAGCACCACCTCAAAGCATTGATCATGGACTGCCTCACAAATCGAGAAGCAAGGCGGCCCTGCAGGGAACAGTCCTGGCTCCCTTTCTCTCCACACTCTATGCTGCAGAGTTCACATACAAATCAGCTAACTGCTGCCTGCAAAAGTTCTCCAGCAGCTCTGCAATCGTTTGCTTCATCACAGATGGGGACATCAGGGAGTACAGTAAACTAACCTGGGGATTTTTGGACTGGTGTAGCAGAACCACCTCCAGATCAATGCACACTCTCCTCCTACACCAGCGAACATCCAGGGAATGAACATTGATATGGTGGAATCTTACAAGTATTAAGGTGTTCACCTGATTAGCAAACCGGACTGACTACAAATGCACAATGTAAGAAAGGCTGTCTGTATGTGCAGAGTAGTATCAGGTCTTTTTGAGTGCAGAGCGCTCTCCTGAGGACCTTTTTCGACTCTGTGGTGGCACCAGCCATTCTTTGGAGTCTGCTGGGGCAGCAGCATCTCAACTGCTGACAGGAAGAGACTTAACAGAGTGGATAAGGAGGCCAGATCTGTCCTGGGATGCCCCTTCGACTCGGTGGAAGTGGTGGGAGAAAGCGGCTTGGCGGCTAAGCTATCATCCCTGATGGATAATATGTCCAACCCCATGCAGGACACTCTGGCAGCATTGGGAGGCTCCTTCAGTGAAAGGCTGCTTCGCCCGCAGAGTGTGAAGGAAAGACTCCGCAGGTCCTTCCTTCCTGCTGCTGTCAGACTTCACAATCAACTCTGGTCCCAGTCCACCTCACACACTCAAACTGACAAATTCACCCATGTTCAGTATCAATAATTCCTATCTGCAGTTATGTGAATTCAACCACTGTCAGTTTTACTCATTACATTGCTTACTCATTTATCACATCTTGCTTTTTCCTGATGCTTCTTACTACTTTGTCCCCTTTGATGTTGTAACACTGCAAATTTCCCTCCTGTTGGAAAAACAAAGGATTAGTTTATCTTTTAAGCAGTATTTAGGAGGTTATTGAGAGAAAACTCTTATCTTATGGCCTCGTGAGTGCAGAATTAGGCATTAATAAGTGCTTTATAATGACAAAGAAAGAGCCACTATGCTACTAATATGGATCCTTTTAAGCAACTAGATGGTGAATCTCTGTGACGTAATGTAAAGTGGAAGAAAAGCACAACAGACAATGGACATCTTGAGTTACAATCCTCGAGACTTGCATTATTTCAAACTCCATTTTTAATATTGTTCAGGGCTTTCTTCAGCAGCTTCCACTCAATGTATTTACATTTAGTAATTCCCTCTCTAGCTGTCAGTGATAGTATCAGACTCCACCATTGCTGTATCGGATTAAAATTGCCTTCTCACACAGCTGTGTTTAAGAGGCAATTTTAGATGCATATATGTCAACATGAATGTAATTTTATCTCACTGACAGATGCCGCGTTGTTTAACAATAGCACTTTACAGCCTTATCAGAGCTGTGTTAAATGAATACAAATTTAAGCTCAAATAGGAACATTTCCTACTCAAAAATATTCGATTTTGCTTTTAATGTCTGCTGCTGGGTCACACTGAAAGCATTCATCATGAAAAACAAAAAGGTGGTTGTTATTGTAAAGCCGTGATTCCTGGTGATTTCTTTCCACTCCTGCTCAGTCACATGATGAAGAGTGAAACCAACTCCCATCCCTCGTGAATCACATGATCAACTGGATTCCCCTCCAAAATGTCACCCGCAGTACTGGTCAATAAAAATGTGTCTACAAAACGAGACAACAGTTATTTATTTATTTATTTCTGTCTTATTGTTCTGCAGCACTGTTCTATGGAGAAGTACTTACATTTAAAAAAGTGATGATTAGTGACTTTTTTCTTCAAACAATGATATGAATCATCGGTTTGTTGGCTGCACTATAAAATATGCATAAGTTGCTTTGATTCCATTGCAGTTTTGACAACAAAACATCAAATTAAATAGATTTAACCTTGAAGATTATAATTTAAGATTCTTAAATATTCTTTTACTACTCTACTTTGTGGTCACATGATACACAGCTGCTCAAATAAGGAACACTTGTAAAACATTCAAGCAAATTGACCATCTTTGTTCATATCAAATCTCTTTTAGTCGCTGAGGCTGATTGTTGTGCAGCATCTAACACAGCTGCTGGATTCCTTTTTACCACCCATGTCAGATACCAGCAATGTGGCGCTGCAAACTTTGGTCTGTGGGTGATGAAGGCAAAGCCAATCATGGAGAGGAAAGGGGGTTTAGATTACAGTTCATAGGCAATTAGGAGTCTCCCTTAGCAAGTCTCACAGACCATCAGTCATGTCATGTCAGTGTGACTTTGGGATCAATAGATAAGACTGTGAAGAAGCACTTTTTTTCCTTTTTAGCTTTTTGTTCCAAGTGCATGGATGGATGGACACCGCAGCATTTTTTTGTGACATCATTTACTGCTTCTGAGTGTGATGAGATCTGACACAAGTCATGCATCGTCAGGATCAATAGATAATTATACCGTCTTGGAGAGCTACTTAGTGAAGGGGGACTGGCTTCAGTGGCATCACCCATTGAGAAGACAGACACTGAAAGCAACAGCAACTGAAAGCACGACAGAAGAACACTGCAGTTGAGTAAAAACTGTGGTGAAATGCAAGGTATTTAGAATATATATTTCTACATACGTATATGTTTCTTTGATTGATCCTTTCCTTTTATCCCATTCATACTTCCAACCACTGTCAGCTCACAGCGTTAAAACCTCTGCACAGCTATCATGCAGAATCCATGACGAAGTTCCTTTGGGGAACAGAGAAAAACATTACTGTGGCACTTTCCTGTTTCCTGTTTACGTTTGTGTTTTTCTTTTGCAACCTGACCATTACATGACAAGGCTTCATCCTGAAATCTATTATGAAGATGATTTGTACTTTTGTTACAAGTCAAGCATTTCTGTAAAAATCACACAAACTAGAGGAAGACAGAGAGAGAAAACGAGGGAGAGATGTCCCCTACTCTGTCCCCTAAGTGCCTCCAGACAGAAGCGTCCTGGCAAGCTGCAGGTTGAATACAGAGAGATACATTTTCAGCCTGAGAGCCTGAGGGCTCTTTCGGGACCAAAGTGTCACTAAAAACATGGAGGCTCAGTATCGCAGCACTTTCAAAATGGCTCAGGGTGACAGAGCATTGACATCACTCACGATGAAAACAAAACCTCTCTGACCTTTTGGTGTTAGCCTGTGTGTGTGTGCATGCATGTGTGGGCTCATTCTGACAGACAGCACATGAAGTAACAGTGTTTGGTGGCTGTGGGTGCTCCTGAACGACTGCTACCCGCCACTTCTGCTAACTGTCACTGTGACTGCAGAGGAGGAGGAATGAGTTAAAACCAGCAGATTTATAGCAACAGTGGATCATGGATGCATTGTGAGAGCAGTTGCTCGTAGCGATATACCCTCGGAGAATTGTAACACAACTCTGTATTCTACTCAACTTTACGGCGCCACTTAGTTTTTCCTCGTTGTTTTGGTTTTCAGCCAGCCTATTCTTTCCTCATCAGACTCGTTTACAGCCACAGCAGGCTGCTGTTTTCAGCAATGAAACTATAATATATCGACTGTATTGTATGCTACCTGTCCAGCTCCAAACAGCAGCCAGAGAACGTTAGCAGCTACAGTGGCGCCACTGAAAAGTGCAGTGTGACCATGGCTTGGTTGCTTCTGCCGGAGGGCACAGAGTATCCTCCTGCCTCATACAATCCAACATGCATCTCTTTTCTGTCAGCAGAAGTGGCAAAGTGGCATCATCATTACCGCTCCAAGTGAACTGTATTTCATATCATAAAAGAAAGAGAAAAATCTCCCACAAAGGGTTGCAGATGTGCAGTTAAATAACTATTTGAAGATGGTTAACACAAAGCCAAAAGAAATATTAAATATGATGCAAAGTTAAAAGACATTTTCTCTGTGATCACTCATTTTAAATTTGCAAAACATTGCTGTAGATTTGGAAAGGCCGGTGGTTAACAGGTAGTATATGAGCCATAACCAAACCCGCTCTGTCATCTGACAGCAGAAACAGAAAAAAACATGTAAATGAGATAAACTGCTGTGAATTCAGCTGCATTAAAACAGAGCGTAGGTGATCACAGACAGCAGAATTAACAGAGGTTTAACTGAAATGAGTAACCGGCTGTGTCTGCCTGCCTGTGGCTGGCAGTCATGTTCGCAAGACAACCTTCTGTTGTCTCTGACTTTCTCTGTAATCACTCATTTTAAATGTTGATACAGCCAATCACACAGCTGTTGTCATTAACCTGTATTTAGGCTTATGCTGATTTTGGAGCAGTATGAGCTAAAGAACACCAGAAGAAGAATAAATTTTACAGTTCAGCAGTTTAGTTACATCAGTAACCGTCTGGCTTGCCAACTAACAACTATTCATAAACTAACATACACATAACACATGGATGACTCACACGGACGGACCGCGAGCGAGATAAACATCTTCCTTGTCTTCACACATTTCCACACTTGCAGTGGTTAAGTGTAAATGCAGTCTTAAAGTCCCTTTTTCTTTTTTTGCTTGTCCAGCACATCTGAAGAACTAGTGATTTTACGGTCCAGTTTTCACACACAAGGACTCAACAAGAGTCTTTCTGTTCTTTGTATTTCCTGTTGCACAACTGCTGGTACAACAGACGTAATGAGTGGATAGAAAGGAGACAGAGATCGAAAGAAGACGTGAGAACTGTAGAGTCTCTGTCTCCAAAGTGGCAACAATCTGCCAAGTGTTTTACAGCAATACAACCTGCAATGACACAAATGGAAAATAAAAGTGGGCTCCTCTCTCTCTGTCTCATTCACTCATCCCCTTGTGCTCTCAGCTTGTTCTTGTTTTTGACTACTCGGAAGGCCGATTTAAAGCTTTGTAATAAGGAAATGACCTCCCCTCATTCTAATAATGACAAGGATGGCATCTGATGTTCCTTTCAGTGTGAATGAAGCAGTACGTGAGTTATAGAACGAGCTGCCCTCTACCCCAGTAGTTCCTGGGTTACTGTGGAGTTTTACCCCTGGAGCAGCTACCTTTTTGGCACCAGGAACAATGACTGAGCTCCTTGTGTTTGCTAATTATGGAGCATGTAGCAAATTAGAGACATATTTTTCCCAGGAGTTGCTGGAGAGCAGAATGGCGTTTAAGGTGAGTAAATAGCGGACTTACATCGATCAGGCTGTCAGAAACACAAATCCAAATAAATGCTAAAGTTGTTCTTTGTCTGCTGGGTGTGTAAATTAGCCGTTTGCTAACAAGTTCATTACAACTTTCTAAGGTCATAATGTGTCAGTGTCGCATTTTCGAATTGTTTTGCTGACCCCAAGTGCTCAAATAAATTAATTAATGCAGCTTTAAAGAAAGAAACATTGACTGATGTGGATGTTAATGCTGTTTCCAACACACTGTGAATGCTTTCTAATTTACCAGCGAACTCTCTGTGACAGCACACAAGCCTTATACTGTGTGACATTAAAACTGCCATATGTGAGGTGGCCTCTCTTGTACCTAACTGCCTATTTGCTGCAAGGAGAAGCATTGCTGCAGCATCTCAGTATTCCCCTGGACAACAACTTCCACACACACACACACACACACACACACACACACACACACACACACACACACACACACACACACTTGCTTGCACCAGCGTTGAGATACATGTCCAGCGCCTGCTCCTCATTAGCCAGCTTGCAGGTCAATAGCAGATGTGTGTGTGTGTATTCTCCCTTCAGGGCATGGCTGAAGAGTGGGGGAAAAGGATGCCATTTGAACCCATCGCTCCTCCAGCAGCAGCCATGAGCAGCAGATAAGGCTGTTGTTTTAGATGTAAATCATTGCCATCTGCTGTGTTAGGGAAAGTTTATCCGAGATGGGAGCCATTATATCGAGCCAGGACTATGAGGGACTTCGCGGAGAAAGTTTGAAGGCGGTATGTGTGTGAATGCTTTGCCTTTGGAGCCGTCCATATTTTTAGAAACCGCATTTGGCAGGTATGGCTCAGCATCACAGCAACTGGTGAACATATGGCTTTTGGTGTCTTGTTGAGTGGGTGCCTCACAAGTAGAATTATGTGACATTTTGTTTTAAATAGACGCGTTCTGCAGTCATTGCTAATATACAGCTGGTATGTTTAATGGAGGGTATAGATTCAAGTTATTTTTAGCTAATTCATTGTCACTTGCATGGATTCCTAAATGTATTTTGTGCTCCAGTGCTCAGCATTATTTAGCTAGTTCCGTCAATTGGGATGAAAAGGTGTTGAGGAATGATAATGCTCCAACATATTTTAGTACACAAATAAATATGTATAAACAAATGGCCTGGATTCATGCATGCACACCCACAGGCATGCACACACATACATGTGGGTGTACAATGCGCACAAATTCCCATGCACGTAGACCTTTTGAAGCTGAGCTCAGAACATGGTGTTACACATTGAATCCTAAATCTGTTTGCTCAGTTTTTGTGTTTACTCATCTGCGCCAGTTCTTTATCTCCAATCCAAAGTGTTGCCAAAAAGCTTCAGGCATAAATCCTCCGGAAGAATGAATAGCCCACTGTTGGCATGGCTTAATTGTCCAACCATGTGTCTCTCTAAAGGGGCTAAATGAGGCTAGATGATGTGCTTAGTGGGTGTAAATAAAATGAATGTCTGGACAGGCTTTGATGGGGGTTTTTTATGTTTAAATGCACTGTAGGTGATAATAATGTCTACAATGGTGCGGTGTGTGTATATACAGTATATATGTGTGTGTCTCTGCAGGTCTAAGCCGAGCAGGGTAATTGCAGGTTGTAGAGGATCTGACGTGTCCGCCTGAGCATAAAGCAACCTGATTGGTCCACCGTCTGTCCGTAGGTGGGCTTGTAACAGAATGAGAAAAAAATCAGAATGCAAGTGCATATTTTCCTGTGTGAGTGCAAAACGGCAGTATGGCACGTGCTGGCCATTGAGTATGTATGTTATCTGTATATCACAGTGTATATGTGTGAGCCTGACTTATTTTTCCAATCTCTGAGAAACACACCCCCAAGCTGAATTGCAACCTCATTAAAAGAACATGATGCAATTTGGATCAAATGTTGATAAGAAGCCACATTAGCTCGTCCATAAGGGACCCATCCGTAGTGATACAGCGTGCATTGTGCCAGGCACGCTATGTACTCCCGGCTGTGTAACCACATCAATTGAGGGGCAATTCAGCCTTTCCTGCAGGACAATTTAATCCTCATTTTTCAGGAAGAGCAGAGTGCTTCCTCCTGCAAAATCTAATAAGCTGTGTACTGCTCCAAGAACTACCTCACCACAGCAGCAACCTTAGATATAAGACCAAATAACGATCAAAGGCCAAACTTGCTGAGGCTTCCAGGGGAAAAAGGGACAGTGTGCTGGAGCTTAACCTGTGGCTGTCTGTATCACTATCCACATTTTCTGGAGTCGCATTTTGTCATCCACTTCTTAAAATATGGATTTAATTAGCGAGGGAATGAATCAGGATTCGTGCTTATCAAGATTTAGGGTGTTAAGAAAAGCAACTCTTTTTCACGAGAGATGTTAGAAGGCTAAATGTCACGGCCCCCTGCCCGTCTCTTCAGTCACTCTCTGCAGTCTTTCACATGGGCTGCAGCTCTGATTATGTCACCTATCTCCAGGCAAAATGAGCACTTGTTTAACGCTGTTTAAAACAATTAAATTGACAGATACTGAATCTTCAGCCACGCTGCTCAGACGCAGAGCCCCTGCCAAATGCCTGCATTTCTATTCTCCATTCTGTCTCACCCACTCTTCTATCTCTAAGCTCTTTCTCTCTTATTCTCACTGCTGTCCCCCACTTTCACCTGCCCGCCCCTCCTCATCTTCACTTTCTCTCTCCTTACCTCTTTCTCTCCTCTCTCATTATCGCTCTCTTGTGTCTTGACCTGGACTTGTTCTCACTGTTTTAGTATCGATTAGAAGGCTCCCTCTTGGGTGTGGGCCTGCCTGTGTCTGATCTAACGGAGCTGAGATTTGTTCACATTCCTCTTCGTGCTCCTGATGGGATTTTCGTCAAAGCGTCTCTGCACCTGATGCTGAGTTCCCTTTATGAAAGCCCACAACCATCTGCTTACCTTCAATTAGACACGGAATGCATGACATTTCCTTCACTTCATTAAACTTCAGCTGGTGTATGTGTGCGGTGGAGATGCTGCAAACTGGGAAAATGTGATAAGATGCCTTTGCCTGTAACCAGGGGTGCACATAACTGGTGCATAGTTATGCATTGTTGACGTGAATGGGATCACTTTGGATGGATGCTGTAAATAGTTTGCACAGTGAAGCTGTGACAATCCAGCAGATGGGGTAAATGCAACACTTACGGATGCCAGCCGCCATAAAACTCAACAGAAGAAGACAACAGCAACCGTCATTGGTCATCACTGCAAATTTATCGGCCACCTGCGTTTCTTATCAACACATTTGACCCAATGAAGTGACCTACTATTAGAGATGTCCAGAAAACTACAGACATTTTGCAGCTACTTTGGCATTCTGCCATCTACAACAAAAATATGTCACTCACATCCACATCTAGCAAAACAGGTGTGTTTGATATAGGCTCAGCGAATTTCAATCATCCATTGTTTGATAAATGCCAACAGAGTACAGAGGGCACCATGTGGCACAAGCTATTGCTAACAAACAGGCTATGCTGGGCTGAAAAGTCCAGTCGCCCACTTGCTAAGTGGTGAAAAAGATTGAAGATTAACAGCAAGCTCTGTTTGATGCTTTCCTCCAACATTTCATAAGGCTAAACACACATGTCCTATGTCTTCCTATGTGGAGGATTTTGCTTTATTAAAGCAGCTCGGAGTGAATGTCAGTGAAGGAGTGAAGGTGCATATTGTTCACGTGAAGAGTAAAGTCACAGTCCAGTGAATTTCGGGGGGAGTTCTTTCATGGATCAGAAGACATCCCAAAAATCACCTTGCAACTTGACAGAGACTCCACTGTAAGAGAATGGATGAGCTTAAAGCAAACAGGAGAACACTTGGCAGTGTCTGTTGTGTATGACTCGGTCCAAACAGTAGACACAAGCAGTCCAGATTGTCAGACCAACATCTACAAGGTGGTTAAATTGTCTCTTAGACTGCCTTTGATCAGAGCAGGATGAGAGGATTCTTATGTCTCAACATAATGAAAACCAAATACAGATCTGTCACACACTCGTCTCTCAGCACTGACGCACATTCGCCTGTCAAAGATGACCACAGAGACGTTTGACCCAAAGCCATCCTGTGGACGGAGACAGCGACTCCGAGATTATTAAGACTATGGTAGATCAGCCTCCAGCTGCACATAGAGTTCAGTTCCTGGATAACACCCATGCAAATGCACTTGTGTGCTGTGATGCCATATTTTGCATATTTATATTTAATCTATTTATGTTCAGGGAGGATGCACATTGATCAACATCATTGTAAATGTGCCACTGTTAGCCAAAAGGCTAATTTTCAACTGATGTCTTGGCCAGATTTTAAATCAGCCGATAAAACTGTGACATTACTCTTCTGTTGTGTGTGGACGTTCATTCAAACACACTCTAATACACGCCATCTCTCCTCAACCACAACACTTCTCCACACAGTCTGGAGTGCAAAAATTAAAGGCTGGCTGGGAGAAAACGCTTAGCAGCAGAGCAGGATGCATAGCATTAAAAATGTAAAACATTTGTGGGATGATTGCATTTGCTCACAACAAGGACGGACGGTGACACATGTTTTACATTAAGAGAAGACATATTTTTAAGGCTACTTTGGAAAGATGCACTCTGATTGGATGATAGTAATGCTTTTTAAAAACAGGAGCTACACTTTAAAGTAAAAAGGTTTTGTGGAGTTATTTCCAGAACACTGAGGATAAGGTCTGATCAATACTTTGTGATGTATGCCAGTTCTTTGGAAACAAGACGAATGATTTAGTCTTATTTCTACGTCAGCTCCTGTGCTATTAATGTTCCTATATGCAGCATATTAAAACAGTGGTAGCAAACTGCCTATTTTAGATGGCTGAATGATAACACGCTATTCTCCAAGGTCTCCAAGCTGTCATGCTGTGCTGCTTCTCTGCTGTGCCTGACAGCACTATGATGTTTCGCACTACAAGCAATATTTAATGTTTATCGATATGTGTAAAGTCGCTGTCAATTCTTTGTCACCCTGGATACTGTTTGAATCGACACTATGCTTTATGTTAGAGCTTCAGTTGTAAATTGCGTGTTGCACTTTCGACCTTCCCTGTGTAAAATGATGTCTGCCTCCATCTATTTTTCTCATTGATGTTACATGTCCCTCATATATCCCTCTAGGAAAAGATGAATGTGATGACCTTGTTAAAGAAAATGATAAATTAAACTAATGGATTAAATTCAGGCTATATTATTTGGAGAGGAACGATGCAACGCATCAAGGAATGGTGGAGCGTAGCACAAAATTACTAGTAAAAAAGGGGAGGAGTTAAAAAGAGGAAGGAAACTGTAAATGTAAAAGTTACGTGCTTATGGCTAAAGCACAGTGGTTGGGACCAATCAATGTCCAATGAGTTTTGCTGTCCTTCAATGTCACATGGTTGATCCAATGAATGATCCAATTGGCTAAGGTTGGCTTATTACAGAGTTGATAGACAGATAGTTCATCCAATCATCTGCCAAGTTTCCACTAACTTCCCAGATGGTTGCTGTGTATCAAACCATCCTGTATGTCAGGTTAGTACAGTGTTCAACAATCAGTTAAAACGTAAGCGAAATTGAATTATCACTCGTAATCATTTAAAGTGGCACTTGCCGATAACAGATCATGCGACTCATTGTTATGGTTTAACAGCCCACAGTTTGGTTCAGTCTCACCGCTCTCGTGTGTTCTTTCCATCAGCAAGAGCTAATCTCTCATATTGCTTGTCGAGAACAATAATAATCACATGGTCAATGTTACGTAATGGTTGCAGTTTGATTAGATTTAGCACCAAAAGTACTCAGTACTCACGTGCTAAGGTTTTGGAAAAGGTTTGTTTACTACATTAAGTTCCATTACATACGTTACGTTACTTCACTTACAAAATAAGTCTATTTACTTTTGGTTTCACACAGGACATGAACCCCTGTGTCCTGTGCTTTACCCATCCCACCACCCTCCTGCTCTTTGTTTGAAGTGTTGGGAGTAAGAGCAAGCTGTCTCTAGAAGTCTGTCAGACTACCTCACAACATGTTCGGCCTTCACAGTCACCACATCACAACCCTGTTCAACACAATGGGTGTTATACAGCGATATTATATAGTGTATACTGTATTCACACATCTGTATATGTTGTGTAGTTTGCGGTCAAAACATCTATTTTTTCAAATCTTTTCTCTAAGTGACACAATGATACGGACTCTCTTTTAAATCAGAGCTTTAGATGTGATATACTGAAGCATGAGTATAGACAGCTGCTTGACATTGCCTTCTAGCAACCAAAGTTTAAGCTTTGATTTGGAATTTGGTTAGACACTAACTCTGCAACAAGGCTTTGCAGCAACACAATTGTCCTCAATATTTCAATCAATGCAACAGCACAGACGCTGTGAATAAGTCAGAATTCTCCTATTTAGTGCTCTATTTGCCACAAATAATACATTCTCAGTCCAACTGATGGGTAACAGCTATTTGACATTTAATTATACAGCAGCCGAGTGTTGCAGGGAAGTAGGACATATTGTCCATCAAAGTGAAATAGGGCTTGAAGTCTGGGAGAGAGGATAAATTGGGGCAAGCTTGGCCACAAAGACGAGCCGTCAGTCAGTGGCCTCATTTGTGGTCCACGGCTCACACCTGCCACCCCTCGTGATGTGTCTGTCCGCTCACACACACATGCACACACTACAGTACGTGCACACATTCGCACATGCCGGCATAAACATCAGTAGGCAATCAACTCACACACACGTACACACTCCAAGACGAATGTCCAAAAAGACACACAAACTTGCGCAGACGCTTCTCTCTGAACTCCAGCTGGAGGGCCATGCTGTGCTTTGTTGAACTCTCATGATACTAGCAGTCAGCCGCTGGGTATCTCCTCTCCTGTACCCCCCTTCAGCTCATCCTCCACCCACTCCCCTCCATCTCCCTTTCTTCTCTGTTTTCTGCCTGTCAGGGAAACAGATGTGCACTCAGAACTAGACAGGCACCAACGCCCTCATCATTTGAAGTTGCTGAAGATATCCAAATGCACTGAGGATGCTGAGACAATGAAGGATGCATGTGTTCAAACGTTATCGGTTATTTTCCAACCAACTGCCGCCAAGGAAGTTAATAGCCTCTTTTTACAGTTGTACCTGGTCTGAGGCTAAATTAACACACCAGTTGCAGTTTTACAAAAAACCATCAGTGTTCATGCCGAGGCTGTGGACCATCTGAAGAGCGAGCGTCCACATTTCTTCAATATGAGCTATCAGGCCCGCCTTCCCACCAAAATAACTTGTTTTGCCAAGCAGGCTGCAGCATTCAGTTCTCTCTCCTGCATTGCTTAAGGCAGGAAGAACCTTCAGAATACTTGATTTATTATTCTGTTTTGCATTGATTCACTGCATCCATTGACATTCATGCATAATGGACGTGAATGTGAAAATCAGCACCCAGGAGGGAAGAGAAGTCTGCCATTGTTAGTTGGTTTTTTTTGAGAGGGACCGAGCAAAGACTTTAAAGCAAACCGAGCAAAAACCTGGGGCTCGGCCCGCGGGGGCTTCGGTGGTCCTGGGGTTTCAAGGCAGTTTCCATGACTAACAGTGGGATCCATTACCTTGCATTGAGTGCTTTGCCACATCAACCGTATCTGTATTGTGTTTTTATTGAGACAACCTCTCTTCTTCTCACCTGTTTTGTGTTGTACTGCAAAAAGAAGACACTGAGTGTACATTGTGTGTGCAGATTGTGTTTGTGAATGCGTAGTGTGTTATGCCCTGGGGGTGATAACATCATGCTGCGCATACCCACATAATCGCTTATTGATTCTCCTTTTGTCAGCAGAGCTATAAATTTCCCCCATCATGGACTCCTTCTGGCAGCGGTCACTGGGGACTCCAACCATGCAAAGTGCCACTATGGTTAAGTGTACGAGACACACACAGTAACTATATGTACAGTACGTCTGCTGTGCATTTGCACCACTCTACAGTTCCTCAAATGGAATTCATCATTTTGATATCTATGAATGCAGCTGTAGGTATTTAAATCTGGCCAAAATGTACAGGTGCACACGGTATGTTTGAGCAAACTGCACTGCACTTTACAAGTAAACAACAGATGGGGTTCTTTTTCAGACACAAAGGAGACAGTTAAGTTGTCATCTACCGTTATTTCTGCTCAGGCATTTACAGCAGAAAACTTAAAGCCATGAATCTGGCTTACTGTATGTCTGAAGTCAGCATGCTTCAGACCTGAGTCGCAGCCATTAATGCCGTCAAAGCATGCATTACTTTTCTCCTCATTTTGCCCTGACGCATCTTGAAGTTCATCATATTCCAGCCAGTCATCATGGTCATGGTGACCAATAACTCCTACAACATACACATAGCATGAATATTGTATTGAGATAAACCACCACAATCCAGGTTCACTTGCAGGGCAAAACAGATTCAATTGAAACCCATCTATGAACAATTTGCAGCTATTTGGAAAAGATGAATACAGTTATGCAGTCTATTGAAAGACAATTAGGCATATGTTTAAAGGGTAGACTATATTTGACTTATCAGACGACTGTATTAGTTTGTATAACTCGCACTGAGAAGATTACATTTTAATTACCATGCGCATAAGCAGATTTGATTAATGTATAAGAATATGAGTACATGACATTTTCATTGTTTAAAGAGCTTCACAGAGAAATCAAACCATGAGGATGCCGACGAGTGAGAAAGTTAATTAGTATAAAAACAGATAAATTAAATTAAAAAATGAATTATTTCAAATAAACTGCTCTAAAAAGACCCTGAATCTATAATTGTTACATAAAGTGATTCATTGAAGTCTACTTGTTTCACTTTAGCCCAGACAGCACCTCACATAAAGACGCAATATTACTGCACTTTACAGATGGTTAGTAATATTTAGACACTGATTCTAAGGTTCAAGCTGGAACAGTTAACCATGTGGTGCTGCACGGTCCCTGTGATTAGCACAGGCACAAACATTGCACAACAGAACAATTTTCAAAGCTGCAGGTGTAAAAGGGAATTTTGAATGAGGCAAAGCTAAAGTGAAAACCAGTCATATTATCAAAAGAAGAATAGTGAGTCATTTCCTCTGAGTTAAGCTAAAATTTCAGCCGATTCTCATCCATAGAAACCATAACCTCAACCAGTAACCTCAGCTCTTATTTACAGTACAGATAAGACATTTCTACATGAAGCCTGTTTTTCAAGACTTTGAAGGTAACTGTTGGACGTGAAGCTGTAAATGTTTCCGTGGCATGCATGCAGATTGTGAAGACAGCTGGAATCACTGGAGGTGTAGATTGGTGTAGCAGTTTGAGCAAAACATTTGGTTTGGGGATGATTAGCAAGTCTATGTGCAAAAGAGGGAGAATTGTCAAAACAGAGTCAGCTGTTGTCACATCTAGCTTTTTGGTTCCTTTCATCAGAGCTCTTCACATGATCACAGTCAACCTGTACAGCAATAATGCAGAAAAACCAAAACCATGACTGCAATGAAAGTGGCAGCAGGATGAAAGGGAGATGGAAAATGGATGTCAGTGGCAGGTAAGTTTGGGCTCAATGTATATACTCAATATGAAAAGGAAGAAATTCCTTATTATGTTAAATGTAATGGCTCTAAATTATTTGGCTAACACAAAATGAAAAATTAATGAAAATGAACACCTAGACTAAGGCAGACAATGGGGCAATCAGCCCCTCTCAGTAGACACTCAGAGCGGGACACAAACAGTGGTGATTACATGAGTGAGATATATTAACAATAGCTGATGGAGTGTGAGGAGTGTTGGAAAGTCTTTGAGGCAGCACTTCCTAGTTTGTGTCCATGCTCTGGAATATTTATTTGGCTAAATACTTGGTGGTTTCCACTAAATAATAAAATGTAATTGTTAAGTGTTAGGTAAATACTCAGGCCCCAAAAGTGGAGCTCAGACTTGGAGACCATGTAAAAGTTTGACCAAGAGCAAATTATTATAAGACTAGTTAGCGGTGGAATGGATGGAGCAGGGCCTGCTGGATGGTGTATTGTGAATCAGAAGCAAACAGCGGAGCAGGGCAGGCAGTGGCTGGAATCTGCAGGAAGGAGCACTGGAGATTGATGAGGATCAGGGCATAGCATGAAAATCAGGAAGGCAGCAGGAGACAATGAAGCTGAAGCACAGGTAAAATAGGATTAGGCAGGTTCAAAGACAGCAAGAGGAAAGTGCAGGGAATGAGGAGAGTCAGCTGACTGTAGCCCCACTCTGACACAATGAACATCTGGTGAAGACAAGAGTGAATACCAGGGTTGTATCCTTCAAGCAACAGGTGCAGTTGATGAGTGGATTGACAGCAGGTGTGCAGGTGAGTAGGCGGGAGAAGGAAACTAGGTCACCATGTTCTGATTGAAACAGAAACACCCAAACACACAAACAGAGAGACTAACAGCAGTAACAAAATCCTAAAACTTTTAAATTACACAAGTTTTGACCCCTATGGGGCAGACACGCAAGAGCTTGGCAAGGCCCTTGATGTACAGCCAGCTTTGGGATGGATTTGAAGTGGACTTAGTTGAAAGCCTGGTGCGTCTCGTACAGACGCTGTATCTGTGTCTGCTGAGGGGCGTGAAATAGCTCATTCGCCTTTGTCTGCTTCATGACCTCCTCCTCCATGATATATAATATAAACAACTATTGAGTTACAGGGAGCATTTTCTTTCACATTACTATAGCAGGCTACTACAGGCTGATGCAGTGCTGCCCAACAGTTTGCCAGAATCTGTTGTCTCTAGCAAATATGTCAAATGGTATTCTAGACCCTCAAGCTAGACTTTAAAACAGCCACAAAACCTGAAATCATAGGCTGCACAAAACCATCCATTCAGCCATTAAGTTGAATGTCGTCACTTAAAACACACTGCAATTACATGAACATTAAAGGCTGTCGACATCCAGTGTTCTTTTCTGCAGAATGGCAATGAGGCATGGGGAGGAAGCACAAGTCAACTGCAGTTCAGCTGAATGTCAGAAAGAGGAGAACCTCGGAGGTTGTTGTCTGAGCGATCTTTCACTCTGAGCTGCCTCGCTGCTGCCCACACACACATGCTGGGAGTTTGTTTGAGCTGGAGGTGAGGGCACCCCTAATCGATATGCACCAGTGTCGAGCTGGGAACATGATATAGGTAATGTGGAGATACATACACGTACAAACTTTATGTAAGATCACAGCACACACAGATACAAACATGCACACACGCACTCACATCCAGCACTTCATGTCACTTGCAAATGTTATGTGACGTGCTTCCTCTTTCTGTCACATACTCTTCAAATCAATGTTGAGGTGTAATTCTAGTTATTTTCTGCAGCTGCAGTTATTTTCTGCAGCCTCACTTTTCTACTTTGTGTCACCATGCTAGTCAGTTCTGATCTCAAACAGCCAACACCTAAAATATCCTTTTAGCATAATTACAGTCACATGATGATATAATTTGTGTTACAAGTTGATTTTCCACTTCTTTTGACATGGCATGGACATGACAGAGCACTGACAACCATCAGAGTACAAACAAAAGATGTATGTGACCAATGCCAACCTCTACAGGCTATTTCGATTGAAAAATTAAATTACATGCTATTTAAAGGCCTCTGTGTTAGCAGCGTGAGCAGCGGGATGCTGTGAAATGGTATCCTCTCATCATGTCTCTGCCCTCACACTGATGAAGAGCAGAACTGACTGAAAACTGAGGCTTACTTTGGAATCTCTGATCATGATTATTCTTTAACTAAACTTATTGTCACTTGACTTTCTCTCTCTCCGGCCTGATGGGACGCTGTGTGAAACATAAATAAAACAGAATGTGATCGTTTGCAAATCCTTTGAAATCAAGTGAAAACAGTACAAAGACAATATATTTAATGCTTTATTTCATCAGCTTTGTTGATTTAGGACAGAAGCAACAAAAGAAAGATGCTGAATGCTCCAAAAACACCTCTTTGGAGCATTGCACAGGTAAACAGGTTCATCGGTAACAGGTGATAGTATCATGATTGGGTATGAAAGGGGCATCCTGGAAAGTCTCATTCATTCACAAGCAAGAATGGAAGAGGTTCACCACTTTGTGAACACATGATTGGAGAAAGGATATTACCACATGGGCTCAGGAAAACTCAGTAAAAAGCAGTAATCAGTTCATTTGCAAATGATTGCATTCTGTGTTTACTGAAGTTTTAAACAGCCTACCAGTTTTCTTGGAGTCGGGCTTGTAGATGCACAATCATGGCTGAGGTATCTGTCTCTCCACAGTATCACACACTCACATGCAGAGATGGTATGAAATGCAGCAAAATGTTGGCACTCTCCACTTGTGAGATTTACTACCTAAATTCCACAATCTCACTTAAATATGCAGACACCTTAAAAAAATCTGTGCAAATCTTCACACCGTGACAACAGCTGGCAAATAACTCATGAAAACCTTAATGCGACAATATGTGCAACCATCCAAGGCTGACTGGTGGATGCTCCTTTCGGTGGATAATTCAAAAGACTGATACCAAGTGATTGACGTGGCTGCATCATTAATGTCATGTCAACAGACAGGAATGATAACTTGAAGATACCCTGTTGATTTGCAGTATGATGGGAAGCATTATGTTGCTGAATGAATCCCTACTCTGGGAGTACATGATGACTGTGGTTGGATTAAAGTGCTGCCGAATCAAGCTGTGGATTTACAGATTTTAACCTCCTTACAAGCAGCCACCTGGTTGGCCGGATGTTAGTAGCTCCTGCTGTGCTGCTAAACATTGTTCAAACCCAGAAAACTTCCAATTTTCAACATAGCAAACATGTCAGGGTGAGCCATGTCTGACCGAGGTCCAGGACCAGACTGATTTTCCTGACCAAACCCTACATTAAGTAACGATGTGTTTTCTGGTGTTTTCATGTGTGCTAGCATGATTTTACAGTGTCCCTAAGAGCTCAACACACTGCAGCTTAAGAAAACACATGCAATAAACACGAACAAATCAAGAAAACACCTAATAACATATGTTTAAGTGCCAAAGTGAACGCTGTTGGTGGAGCTCTGTTTGCGTTCCCTTCCTACCAAAAGTCAATATTTGTTTCTTTTACGATTGTTCCATGAATCTATGCAAATCCTTTTTGTCCAAACTTAACCAAAACCTTAATCAGTGTCAGATAAACAAAGTTCAGGATTTGAAAGTGTGATGTTTTGATATAGGCTGCACGGTGGCGCAGCAGGTAGTGTGCGTGCCTCACAGCAAGAAGGTCGCAGGTTCGATTCCCTTTCTGTGTGAAGTTTGCATGTTCTTCCCGTGCATGTGTGGGTTCTCTCCGGGCACTCCGGCTTCCACAGACCAAAAACATGCTCATTAGGTTAATTGGTGACTCTAAATTGCCCCTAGGTGTGAGTGTGAGTGTGAATGGTTGTGTGTATGTGCCCTGCGATCGGCTGGCGACCGGTCCAGGGTGTACCCCGCCTCTCGCCCGTTGACAGCCGAGATAGGCTCCGGCCCCCCCGCGACCCCGAAAGGGATAAGCGGCATAGAAAATGGATGGATGGATGTTTTGATATAGGCACTGACAGTTTAGGTCATTCAGCCAATAGGAGCTTTATACACGTCCCTCTGGAGGGAAAGAACAAATCACATATCTTGTCATTTAACTTGTTGCCTCCTAATCATTCAGTCTAGCCTGGGCAGTTGCAGCCATGCATGATGTGCCCACCCTTTCCCACCCTGGCTATGTGTCTTAGCCAATGGCAGCCGCTTATGGCTGGTAAGTTCCTACACCTATTTACACAGGTAAGACTGCAATTCATTGTATGCTCCAAAAGTGGTTATTGTACCACAGCACTGTATTGTAATGTTAACAATGCAGTCTAATTACTAGTTATGGCCAGAGGTAGTCATGATAACGCCTTTTATAAAGTCTATTGGATTGTGCTTTAAGCCTATTGTCAGTTAGCCTTTCACATGCAAATAAGAGCGCTATTGATGTTGCTGCTGTACAAATATGCTGCAACACAAATACAGGAGTTGTTGCTGGATAACAAACATTTAAAATTCTCACTCGATGGGCCATAATGTCTATAATAACTCACCTTTGTGCTGCTCTTCCTGCTCACTGAAGAGCCCCTTCCATCACACTAATCATTGCAGCCCACACCTGCAAGGCAGCAATCTGTAACCGTAGCCCCGAAGTAACGATCAGTCGACTGGAGTCACCCCTCGACAGTGTGCCCCAACGTGTGACGAGTTGTTGAGGCATATTTCATTCCTCCTGCAGTACGAGACTCAGACTGAATGTAAGTTTTGACTGTCAGAGAGTAAATGCTTAAGAGCGATTGTTCAAAGATTGAGAGCCGATGTAAGGTTGTATGGGGCCCCTGGACAGGTTAGATCACTGTGTTAAACAGAAACTCCCTCTCTGTATCTGTCGCTCTCGCATGCCGGCTCGGCTGTCATGGGGGGCAAAAAGCACCGAAAAGGAGAGAGTGACACACTCATGCATCTGCGAGTTCAGACTCTTCCACAAACTGAGACACAGACAACGGCATGTCCTTTTGCTGCGTGAGAACTTGAAATATAAGATGTTCAAAATTGCTAACTGTGTTTGTGTTGCTGGATTTTTTTTTTATTTTTATTTTTTGCATTATTAATAAGGTTTTGCTTTATTAAATAACGAGGACAGTTTGACACCACCACCGATCTCAATTGAGCCTACCTTTCCAACAGCATACCAGGATTATCCATAATAGCTTAAAGCATGTGTTTATGTGTGTTGGTAGCATGCTTCTATACAGACTGGGTCCAGAGATGTGTGCGATTTTGATATTAATAAAACATGGGGTTGTGCACAGGAAACGCAGTCTTCCTCCTGCTTAAATGCATTGCATTTGTACTAATTAGTTTCCAGCAAGAGGAGGCTTTTTAACATGCATTTAGAGTCCTGCTCACTTTTCTGCCAGTTTACGTAATGCTTTCTCATTAGCCGTGAAGAAACTTCCTCCTGTGATGGGTGAGATATTCATCCCTTATCTTTCAACACAAGGCTTCTGATGCATAATACATTTGAGTTTCAGTTTGTGCTAACGACTGAAGAATTATGGAATGTGTGATGCACACTGTGAGGATGGCAATCAGAGTTGTGGGTACTGTATAATGATGTCATCAAAATGAATTTGCATTCATTTGGAAAAGATAATTTATATCTAACAGCTATTAGCAAGATGATATATAATTTACACAGTAGCAGAGCAGAGAGTAAGCATGAAACCTGGTGATAATTCACACTTGGAGAGGCAGATGAGAAAGAAAGCGATGGAACCATGTTCAGGTTATTATAGTTTATAAAAATGCAGTTATATGAGACGACATCCTGTGGTACAAAGTCTCCAAACTTTAAGCAACCTCCTCAGTTTCACACCTGAATCAATACAGAGCTATAACCCGATATCCACATCTTAATGAAACATACTGTACAAACGACCTAAGTGATTACTGCTAGGCGGCTGTGATTAAAAGCACAACTTTATCCTTGTTACCTTATTGGATGGAAGCCCTCTAAAGGCAGACTTCCACTCCTGCTAATTAGTTAGCTGGCTGGACTGAACTCTGCTCCCTCTTGTCAGGGATCTGGCTGACTGGATGATCAGAACTGAAATTGATTTAGTGGCTGATAGAGAAACTCTGCAACTGGACCAGCGACTATCGCACTGGAAAAGAAATATGATGGACTCAGAGGCTACACATGAATGTAAATGAATGAATGAATGCAAAGATCAAAGAGTTATCGTGTCACAAACACTGGTTAACCTCCATTTGTGCCTCTCATGTACACTATCATCATTACACTTAGGTCTCAGAGCTTTCATCTTCCCAGTACTTTGATTTACGATCAAATACATGCAAAATTGACGGGATTACAGCATCTGCTGTACTCTGTTAGCATGCTAACATGCTAAACAAAGATGGTGATCATGGTAAACATCACGCTAGCACTGATGCAGACTCTTGATCAAAGGGAACAGAATCTGCTGGTGCGGCCAGTTGAATATATGTATATATCATATATCAAGGGATGAACAGTGATGTGTACGAGCATATTGTGAGTCACGGTCCCCTAATGTGAGCGTATTTGTCGGATCAGAGATACGGAGCGGGAGCGCTGCCTATGGCCTCGTCATGTGGAAACCTTTTGTAAAGGACACTGACTTTAATCATAGCTTGGTGCTTTTCTCTTTTTGTACGCCTGTTACAGTTAACCTCTATGAACTACTGCCTAACTGAAATTTTGATGTGAAATTTTGGTCTCCTGGTCGTCATCTCTCTTGTACTCTCTTCAGCTTGTTTGAGTTTTATACTTTCACTGAACTCATTTCTACAAAAATGTGGAATAACTTTTCTAATTGAAAATGTTGCCTTTTGGTACCATTTGCTGAGGGCCAAAACTGTTATTTTCTCACTCGTATATCCAGTTTGCGCTCTCTTGTATTTTTTCACACCTTCGCACACTGACTGCAGTTGAGAGTCAGTGACACACTTTAACACAGAGTAAAGAGATCTATAAGGGTTCAGTGCAGAGGAGGGAGTCTGATTTTGTTTATCTATATGAACAACAACTCCAGTATGTGCAAACACCAAACATCCCTTGATTTTAGTCTTTCTGAGTTTTTATTTTTCACCTTTTAACTTCAGAATAAAGAAGCAAAATCGTATTTTGTGTCCTGTGCTATGCTGCAGTAGCACCTCCCCGTCTGCATCCATGTTTGTGTCTGATTCTTTGTATATGCCTGATTTTAAGGAAGTCAAAAGGTTGGAAGTGCAATGTGATTGTAAAGTTTGGTTTTTACATAAAACCCATTTAGATAGCAGAACAGTTTGACTGACATGTTTCTGTTGAAAATAACTTTTTAAGGACAGGTGACTTCGGGCAGATCTGTTTTTTTCAGTTTGAATCTCAAAACCAGTGCTGATGTTATGTCATCGTGTGTGATTTTAGACTTAACTTCACTTGTTTCCTGTTTTATGTTGAAAGAGTTTCTCCTCGTGTTGTGTTTTGTTTTACTTCCTGCCTTTGTCTATTTCCCGGCTTTGTGATCGTGAATTAGTTTCACCTGTCCCTCGTTAGTCTTCCCTCTCTTGTGTATTTAGAGGCTGTATGGTCAGAATTTCTTGTCGGCTTTCTACCTGTTTCACTCTGAGTTTAGTAGTCTGCACTTCTGCTGTTTTTTTTTTGTTGTTGTTTTGTTTTTATTTTTGGATTACTCCTCAGCCTGCTCCTGCAGTTTTTGCCTTTCTGGAATCAAGCTTGTGTTATTAAAATCTTGCTTTTTGTTTCGTTAACGTGCTTTTGGGTCCTGTTGAGCTGACTCACTGCCTGATATGAATATGCAACATGTGCTAAGCATAGAAAGAAAGTGTGATGACCTCACTTTGCCTTTGAACAACCCAACTTATAAGTCAGAAATGAGGTATTTGTTTAGACTTTTGTTAGCATATGCCATTAGCATCATTTATATGAGCTGAGGAGACTCTAAAATAACTAATAGGAAGAGGAGATCATCAGATGAGACAGTTGGTCATAGTTCAAAGATGCAGAAGCTATGAGACCGGGGCTGGTGTCAATAGTCAAAACCAAACAGAGCATTGGCAACGTGCAGTCCAGCATATGACTGCATCATCAGCATCTGGCTCTTATTTTCTTCTTCGGGTTTCACTCCTGCTGCTGAAAATGAAAACAATACTGAAATTTAATGAGAACTCAGATTGCACTGTTTTTATTTTGGTTTCATGTTGTGAACGCCAGCCTACGCACCTGACCGGACCCTTCGGGTAGAGCACTGTGTCTCACATCTTATACTCATTTCAGTCTGACATGACTTGAAAGTTATGCAATTAGAGGGTGAAAATCGAAAGATTTCTATGCTGAGCTAAGCCCCCGGTGTCTCCAGACCCTAACAATGCCTCTGATAACGCTTGAAAAATACCTGAACAAAACGTTTTCCTGAGCAGCACAATCCCACGTGAAATTACTCAGATCTAAATGTGTCATATTAAAGCTCTAATGTCCCAATTAAAATACAAACTTTCTGCCTCATTTACCAACATGAATGAAAGGACATTGTGCGGTGTCAAACAGCTAAACACAATAAATGCCTGTTTTGGTGGGAAACGTAGATTCTGCTTGGTGATGCACCTGAGACTCGACGCTCAAAGACACCGAGGTAGCAGATGTTGTGTGCCATGGGAGCATCCACCCCCCCCCCTCTCCTCCAATGATGTAAGGTCCCCCCTGGCATTTTTTTTTTCTCTCAGCTCTGAAATTCACAAACAACGTCCTTGTAACTTATTTCTCCCTAAACTCCTTTTCACCATCTGTTTTTAGAGCAGGTCATGTACCGAGTGGAAGGGGAAAATATTGAGAAAGAAAGCAGGAGGAAAGAAAGACATGCTTGACAGGCTCTGCGCCACACTCCCAGGCATTAGGGATACGTTCAACAAGAGCTGGCGTTCCGTGTTGGTTGACAACAACAGAAGTACATCACAACAGCTCTAACTGACAGCTTGCTAGTGCCAGTTTGTATTTGCTAACAAGCACATCAACTTCCCATTAATGTCCTTGTATGAGAGACAGTGTGAGGTCTACAATAAGCGGATTCGAGACAGACTCTCAGAAAAATTACATCAGATAAGATGATGTAGCCCGTTGAACCGTAGCCGTATTGGGAGAAATTTTCAGATTCCATTAATAATAAGAGACAGGAAAATGTGTGGAGGAAGTATCTGGAGTTTTACACTCAGTATGGTGGAGTGCAGTGACTCTCCATTGGCTTTTAAAAAGACTTAAAATAGGTGGATGAATACCTGAACTCCCTCCATGCCTCCCTTTTCTTCTCCTCTCTCCTTATACAAACCCAGTTATTCTGTTTTAGCTTCTTCGACTCTGATATTCACCTTCTTCCTCCTCATGTTTTTTTTCCTCGTTTCTCACTGACATTCCTCTCTTTATCCCAGATCTTGCTCCATCTCCCTCTCCCTGAGGTCTTATCTCTACCCCACCAGCACCGCCACACACCCACACACTCTCAATCACACATACACACGCCTCACCCCCCACCACCCACCCCTGTCCTTCATTTTAGTTTCAGGCGTCTGTCTCTTCAGCTCCAGCAGTGTAGCCAGCTAGCTAGCTGTCAGGGACTGGGAGCTGTCTACGTCTGATTATGCTATCATATTGCCCTGCCGATGCAGTTATCTCCCATTCAGACCAAGAGGAATCCAGTTTCATATTGGCCATTAATGTTTAACGAGACAGGAGTTTAGAGGCGGGTGTGGGGAGCCAGTGACTCCGAAGGCTGGATCCGATTCAGCCTTGAGCCACGCAGGCAGAGTGTGAGTGTGACATTAAGTTAGCACATAGTGTATACAGACAGCATACATGTACAGTATATTTAAATTCAACAGTGTTGATCAAAAATAGACACAAATGCAGAGTTTCTGAGACGTATGCCTTAAAAACACAGTGAGTTTCCACCCTGTGACTCTGTTTTAACTGGGCAGCTGTCTCTTGGTAGTGTGCATACCAAATATGCGTCATGTTTTCATCATGAATTCATTAACACAGCTGGATAACAGTCAGCCTTGCTTCTAATTTGTCCCAGTGAACTGAAAACATCCCCAAGAAGCCTTTCCCCAGCAGACCACCATTATAAAAGAGACATGTTAAACTGTCGGTAGGGCACCTCAAACTACATACCAGGTCAATTATTAACCAGAATATAAAATTTTAAGCAATGAATGTCTTTGCAAAACTTAACCAGAGTCTAGCAATCGATTTTATGTGTGTGATGTAATCCCAGTGCAAGGTCTATGGGCAGAGTGGGCAGCGCTGAAGTAAACCGGGCGAACTATAAAGGAAAGAAAGTCATTACATGATAATACTAACATTCTAATACTCTGCTGGTACCAGCTCTGTGGAAGCCTATGGGAGATAAAGAAGCACATTCAAACCCAGCATATCTACATGATATGACCTTTGATGCCTCTACCGAGTGAAAGAACACATTCAGAAGAGCCACTGACCTCTTTAGTCCAAATGTACACTTTTATTTATTTGCTGCTGGCCTCCAAATAATATCCAAAGATGATTATAGTCACACTTTACAGGAGTTGTAAACTGAAGAATTTTCCACCCCATGCACATCACACTGCCCATCATCTGGCTGCCTGCCAATCATAAAGTCATTAGCAGAACTTTGGTTGATGGAAAAAAAAGTGCTGAAGAGGAAAAAAGATAGAGAGTTCACAGAGAAAGATAACTGTGACCTACTTGCCATTCTTTCTAGTCCTCATTTTCAGAAGTATTGATTGTTGTTCAGTGCATGCAAAGCTTTTAATGTTTGCAGAGAGCGAACTGTGGTGCTCGTCGATCAGACACACACAAGTAGTTGAGGGAATAGATGTTTCAATACGTGCATTTGTTCTGCTGTGGTAATTATTCAGAATTTGCGTTTAAGACTGCTTTCAAGGGCAACTTTGCCTTATTTAACTGAAATGCGTTTTTTTGTTTGGACATGATGTTCTCTGCTTTTCATCAGGAAACAGTTTTTAGAATTGAACAGTCAGTGATAACTACCAATAGATGGAGCAAAAAAAGAGCACAGATTCGACACTCGAGTCGGTATACGCCTGGTGGAGCACTTCAGGGAATGGCTCAACTTAGGTCATGTGATAACCGCTCTGTGCCATCCTAATGTTCTACATACTGCCGCCTGCTGTGCTGGAGAAGAATGTAATAAACACATCAACCTTTAATTTTAGAAAAATTAAAAATACAGTGGGGGGGGGGGTTAAAATACAGGAAAATTGCATTAAAAGTGAGAGGGTTAACTGGTTAACTGGTCTGGCACACTATAGTACCTTCATAAGATTACCAAGAATTTCTGGGGGTGGCACGGTGGGGCAGCAGGTAGTGCGCGTGACTCACAGCAAGAAGGTCGCCGGTTCGATTCCCGGTTCGGACAGGGCCTTTCTGTGTGAAGCTTGCATGTTCTTCCTGTGCATGCGTGGGGTCTCTCCAAAAACATGCTCATTAGGTTAATTGGTGACTCTAAATTGTCCTTAGGTATGAGTGTGAGCGAATGGTTGTCTCTCTCTATATGTTGCCCTGCAATTGACTGGCGACCAGCTCAGGGTGTACCCCGCCTCTCGCCCGCTGACAGCTGGGATAGGCTCCAGCCCTCGAAAAGGGATAGTTGGGTATAGATGAAGAATGGATGAAGAATTACTGGTATGTGGCGGGAGCTAACTGGACACACTCAACTGCTCCAAAATGCACTGCGTCTCTACAGAACGTCCAGTGGTGGACTACGAGGGAGACAGTTCTTGCACCATTCAGCAGTGTTCCTTGTTTGTTTGTTTTCTTTTTACAGTTTTTGTACGCTGTTTCATCACTAAATTCATTTCTGTTAAGTCTTTAGGTGAGAAATTTGCTGTGTAAATTTTGAATACCTCTCCAGTTGTCCTCTTCTGTGAAGGTGTCCTGTCTTAAGGGTGAACCAGGGTTGAACAGTCTGTAACTCCTCGTGACCTGAAGATACTGGCTGGATGTGAAGTCAGTGCAGCCATGCCAGCGAGCCTCACTGAGATGCTTCTCATTGGTCTTTGTGGAGTTAGACGTGTCCTTCCTGGCCTTCAGCCCTCATCCACACCTACACGGGTATTTTTTAAACTTAACTTTTTCTGTGTGTTTTGGCCTTTTGTCCACACACAAACACAGTTTTAGGTCACTGAAAATGGACTTTTTGGAAAACCACTGCCAGGGTAAAGATATTCAGAAACTTTGTTTGCAGTGTTGATGTGCAGACAGGGAAACAGAGTTTTTGGCTTAAAACAATAATAAGAAGAATAAAAACTTTATTTATATGGAAACAATAATACAGTAAATGCAGCTTTGTTTTACACAAAAGAAATCACAAGCACCAAGTCCTTTATTAAATAAATAAAATGAATATAAAAACAGAGAGAAAATTAATGTAAAATAAGACATAGAACACAACCCACTGATTAACAGTATATAATCAAAATGCATAAAATCAAGTAAATACAACATTTTAAATGAAGTGTGAGGCAACGCACATCACCTGAATCGGGAGAGTCATGGCCAGTTAAAGGCTAAAGTTAAGAGATAAGCTTCTAGCTTTCTTTTAAAAATAATAAAGCACTGGCTTCCCTGATATCTGCAGGTAGTGTGTTCCAAAGCTTTGGGGCATCATTGACGAAGGCTGAATCCCCAGTTTTCTTCAGCTGTTGCTGGGAACCTCCAATAAACCTGCAGGAGATGATCGCAGTGTTCTAGAGGGCAAATAGTGAAAAAGGGATTTAGGAATATAGCTTGATCCTCGTCCATTAAGGGCTTTGTGTACCAGGAGGAGGACCTTCAAATCAATTCTGAATGTTCCAGGAAGCCAGTGCAGAGCAGCTAAAACTGGACTAATGTGCTCTCTCCTCATGGTTCTGGTTAATAGCTGAGCTGCAGAGCTTTGAATGAGCTGAGTAGGGGGCAGTTAATAGTATGTTACAGCGGGTGAATCGTCTTGAAATAAAGGCATGAATCAGTTTCTCAGCAACAGCAGTTTTTATTTAGAAATGGTCATATGTAGCAGGTGAAAAAAAGTTTTCTTCACCGCGTTGACTTGAAGGGGACTTGAAGTTTAGATCTGAATCAAGGAAAACACCAAGATTTATATCCTCAGATTTGATCCAGGGAGTTAATCCCCCAGATTATTGAACAGCATTTCTCCTTATGTTTTAGGGCAGATTCTTAAGATCTAAGTCAGAAAGACAAACCAAGTTTTCAAGACGGTTGATTAAGATATCATGGTCAGTTGAATGAAGCACTGTAAGTCTGAGAAGAACAAGAACTGAGACCTTATTTTCACCAGAATTTAGTCTGAGGTCAGTGATTATTTTAGTAATAGCAGCAGCGGTATGGTTTAAAGCTTGGCTGTGATTCCTCCAGGATAGGAGTTAATTTACACTGAAAACATTTTCTCCAGTACCTGAAATTCCTCACATATTGATAAATGACTGTTGGGCAGCTCTAACCTCGGGTCCCGCCTTGCACCAGGAAAGTTCAATTTGGTAAATTTATTTCTGCACCATCTTAATTATCTACCCTTACAGAAAATGTGTGTGCCTCTATGATATACAGCCAATGGAGAGAATGCAGAGGAACTGTTCCAAAAACTTGGACTTCAAGCACAAGTATTTTGACAGGGACAAATCAGGTGTGTCAGAAGTATTACTGCATTTATGTACACTTAAATAACAGGCTTGCTGTTTTCTTAGGTTGTGTTCATCATTGACTAAAGTGAAATTTTGGCCTATCAACACATCCCAAAATGCTTTGTGAAAGGGAGTCCCGAGGTCCCTCTGGAGGTGCGAGTGATGCCACAATTCAATGTTGGAGTACATAAAAACAAGGTGACCCCTACATGCTGAGGTCATGATGATATTTTTTTTCTTTGTGTGCATCTCATCTTGCAGAAGTCTCTATAAGATTGTACAGCCAGAATGTAGAAGCTGGCTTTATAATATGGATCATGGACTTTTCTGGCATTTTTGGATTAGATCTGTTAGATCCTGTTTAGCTCATCCGTCTGTCTCCGCAGACCCATGCACACAGTAAGCAAACTGACTAAAGTAAATTGTCTGAAACCCTTTGTACTCTTTTCCCCCATTGGCTCAAATTACTCTTTAGAAATTAGTAATTATAATTTCACTGGTGGTCAAAGAGTCACCTTATTGGGAGAAAGAATGAGCTGTCAAAGGAACATTTAACACATTTCAAATTCACGTTTCAAGTAATTTCTGATTATGTGCATTGGTTTCTACACTTCAAAATAATTTTATAAAAGAAAGGTAAGGTTACTAGTTAAGTTTAAGGGAATTTTGTAATTATTTCTATTAATCTAGGCCACTAAATTCGCAACTTTTTCTGACTACATGTAGTTTGAAAGTTGGCCTGAGTCTTGAAATTAGGCTCAAATCCACAAAGAATCTAACTGTACTGAAAATTAAAGGGAAAAAAATGATAATATAGTTTAACATTATGTGTGTCTTCCTATCAGTTTTACATATCATGACCACACTGCACTGCTGCACATGTTTGTGTCGGTCTGCTTGTTCTGTGACATACAATCCCATGGTACATCAATAGCTGTCTGAGGCGAGACCTCCATTACTGGTTTTGTGTTGCATGCATCCAAGGCCCATTGCCCGGAAATGTCGGTTCCTTCTCTGATCTCTGTCTCCACACATATGCCGCTGTGGCAGTATCGGACAGCTCCTGCGGCTAATGGCGTTGACGCTCAGTGGCTGAAAACCAATCCATCACGCAGAAAAAAATGGTGAGGGAAGGAGCAGAGGGAGGGGAAGGGGAGAGACAGGAGGTGGTGAAAAAAACAATGGCACTGCTGCACTTCATAGTTTTAAAAGGCTATTCATCACAACGGCCCCACTGTCAGGTTCCTGCCTGTATGTCCATGGGGGGAATCAAACCCATGCCAAACTCATTTATGGGCATGGATGTGGAGAAATGGCCCATCATGAAGTCATGCAGGCAAACTGCAGGTGATTGGAAACACATGGATGTGATGTGTCCAAATGACCAAATACTTGCGCTATTAGCTGACGCACTATAGACTTGAGATCTGCTTCTGAATTCAGACTACTCTGTATTTCAGTCTGACAGTGACACACTGGCATATTTTACAAAAAAAACATGTCTTTGACAGACATTGCTCTTCATTAAGCCTCCTCCCATTTGGTGAGTAACATGCCCTCTAAATCAGTGGTCCTCAACAACATTTGTCCAGGGGCCAGAATTTTATTGAGGAGACACTGTTGTTGTTGTTGAATAGTGTCACTTTCTTACAAAATAAATGTTACTTTTACTGACCTTCAGTGTGTACAAACCAAAAACCATGGAAAATCCATAATGGTATCTACATACTTAACTTGAAAATGCTCTTAGACCTCCACCAAGGAGGGAGTCCGTGTTCAACAGAAAACCCACAGTTCTACAACCAGTGAATGAGTCCTTGTCTCAACAAAGAATTCTTCATCGGGATCCAAGGTGTTACCTCCCATAGTCCAGCCAGTGTGCTGTTGTTGGCTCCAGGGAATGTCGAGCCTGGGAGCAAAGCAGTTTGATGGTGTCTGATGGTGGCTCCACGGAGTAGCTGGAGTAGTAGTAACCCTAACCCTAACCCTAACCCTTAATGGAGATCTGTTTCTGTAAAGCAGGTGAATGATGTTAAATGTGTGCATTTCCTGAATTCATTAATATCCCGTGGGTCGGATGGGAAGCTTTGGTGTGCTGGATGTGATCCAACAGTTGATGATTAATGCTCTAAATCCTCCACATTGGACCTTTACCATGCAATAGCCTCAGAAACACTAAAGAACAACAACATACTAACTAGCAATAAGCACATAGCCTCTGGGAGGACACATTAGAATTATCTAATATGACTTTACTCCAAAGATAATGCAAATGAAATGTCCCTACTGCCCATATACAAACCTACACCCATGGAGTACAGCTCTGCCATGCTTCATCTTTTCTCTGAACAAATTGATGAAGATTCACTGTGTCTACGTTCAGAGCACATTGAGTGTGTCACAGTGACATTACTAAAGAGCTGAATGTGGCCAAAGCTGGCTCCAGAGCTTTCCACCAAACTTGGGAATGTAGCGCAGGGACCACTTTTCATGCACCTTGAGAAATGCTTCTCCAGTCAGGCCACTAAATGCCACATCCTTTGTTGTCCATGAAGCGATTATGAAGCTCGGTGAGGAGGCTTTCATTTATTCAGCTCGCTGCGTAGGCGTCTTTCTGCACTCTCTGACAATGTCTTTGTAAACGTGGCAGATTTTTTTCTCTCTCCTTTTCGATGGCCACGTCAAAGGTGGAGAAGATGGTCGGCGATGAAAGCAAAAGTGAAAAGCTGGCAGGCAGCATGCAGCATCCATTAGCACTTCAAATTGTGCCCTGGTCAAACTTCTTACTGTCAACCATAATGTAACCTGGCTAAGCAAATATAACGTTACAGCTTCCTGTGGCATTAGTCAACAACATTAGCAACTGTTATCTCCTCAGGTAAGTTTTAAATTTTGCATGGGCTCTGATCTGACTGACAGTTGCATGTGGCTTTAACTATAGTTTCATTGAGCATCAAACCTCAACACTGCACTGTGGATGTTGTGAAAATGAATGATGAACTCTCAACTCTCTAACTCAGCTCAATTCTGCTTTCTGCAGCCTGAATGTGAGTGAAATAACTTGGTTGAGGTCCTTTACTGTACGTGACTGGTGCAACAAGCACATGTAAACACACTGACTCATTGTGCTATGTAGGCTACAGTATACGTAGACTCCCACCAACAGATGGAAGAATGGTGTTCATCCTTCGTTTACAATGTCAAGGTGCATTTAAACTACCCTGGAGGCTTGTAGTACTTAATGTTTGTTTCTAATTCAATTTATCCACATTCAAGTACTGTGTATAAACCTGTGAAGGTCACTCTCTGGAAGTAACAAACCTCCAACTTCAGCAAAGTCAGGAAGGGTTTTTTAAGAGTGGTGGATTGAAGCTGAGATCTTTGCCCAGGTTGTAGCTGTTAACCACAGTACCTTTCTTTGTTCAGGGATGCACTGTAAAATCATACATTCTTAGTAACTAAAGCCTCCACTCACACTGGATTTGTTTCTCTACAGGAGCTGGGTTTTAACATGAAATGTGCTGGTCTGGTTTTGATCCCATCCAGAGTGCATGTGTAGGTAATTTTTTACCCCCACCTCAGTAATATTCACAGCAGCAATGACCAGCTGTTTTTCAACCCAATGGTCCTGTAATTTAAAACCCGGAGGGCCATTTTTGTATTTTAATTTGTACTGACTGAGTTTTTTCTATATTTTATCAGCCTACTGTGAAATTTGACTTTTATGTGAAAATGGAGCCAAAACGCTTTTGCTAATCTATTAAATGGAAACATGCAAACACCAGTGTATAGACCTGTGTGGGAACCAGTATGACAAAGGAATAAATAAAGCCATGAGGCCACTGAGCGACCTGATGAAAGTGTATCAAATGGGCTGATGTAATGTCAGCTAGAGGTAGGAACTGGTCTGCTCTTCTGAGACCGGTGGCAAGTTGGTGTGTGATAAATTAGCTATTAACAGCTTCTGTTTGAAATGCACACGTGGATGTTCAAACAACTGTCATTGGATTACTTTAATCTTGTTAAAAACTTTCAAATGCGATGATTGTCAGGCAAGTTCTGAAGCAATTGTCTTCATACGGATTTATGGACATTTTTTCACATTTATCAGAAATATTTAAGTTCTGAAGTGTATCAGCTATTGTCTGACAATGATTTAGCCTCTGTGGGCGACTGATCTGTGGCTTCTGGTGTAGAGAGTGTATATACAGATATCCATGCCAAAACAGTCATTGATCACAGTCTGATTAGCAACTCGACATTTCGACTAATCTTTACAAACGGATGTCAGCAAATGAATGCAGATACATTTATAGGTTTGGGTTAAAATAATATTTTTCTTTTATTCTAACATAAATATGTTATATATCTTGAAATGGGTGAAAGTTCTGCATCCACCTCACCTTCCTCCATATGTGGACTTTCTTGCTCTTTATACTACATCATATAATGTCCTCCATTGCTCCCGTCATAATGACTACGACCACTAAAGGTCACCACCTAAAAATAAACGTGTCGTAATAGCCTCCACAGACGGTCCATCAATTAGTATGCAGCACATACTGTATTATTTCTGTTAAAAAAAGAGCTTTTTAAAGTAAATTTGGATTAAAGATCATTTGGAAAGTTTCTCCCTCGTCTGAGGGATTGTGTGGTGTAACAAATCGCTTGCTGTGGCATTACAATGTTTAATGAAAACTTGAGAGAAAGGAGGAAATGCAATTTTCATGCGCTTGGATTAGTTGGAGTCTCCTTCATTAACTGAGGAAAATGAAGAAATGGTTTGTGTAGTTAGTTTTCACTTCACTCATCTTCCGTTTGCCAGCAGGTGTCTAAACAAAGTGGAAGTGGAAGTGAATAGGTCTTCAGCATTAAATACTGAGTTTGGGGCGCTGCATGTCCAGGGAAAATCAATATAAAGGGTTCTTCAAATGAAACGGATTTGGAAATTAATTGAACTCCCGGTGGCTGAACGTGTTGAGTGTGTTGGCTCTGCATGGTCTGATCAAGTACAACCAGCTGTAGGGAAGGAACGAATCTTGCCATTATTTTTAATTTGTGTCAAACCCTTTTCATGAATGGTGGCTCATTAAAACCCTCTGTGTTACACCCTTGCTCCCTGTTTACAAATGCAATGACTTGTTGTTAGATGGTTACAGCCACTGAGAAACACTTTAACATCTGGAAGAGTAGGAGATGGGGTGTCTGTTTTAGGCAGAACATTAACATACAGCAAGCAGAACTCAACTGTTTTACTGTTAATGACAGTTAAAATAGATTCTGCCCATTTGGCAACTGAAGTATGGAATTACTGGTGAGACCATTAAATGGAATGATGCCGAGCGGTAAAAATGCTCAGTAATTTCATTAAACTGATTTTTGTTGATGAAGAGTTATTGTTTGTTGCTTTATTGAATCAGGTGTGAAACTGGAAAAAACTTTGCTTGACTGACATAGTAAACATCAGTGCTGTGCATGTGCTGAAAAAAAGTGCATTTACTGAACATGCTCATGTTTTTGGTGACTGAACAAATCAGTTTGAATGCAATGAACGTGAACTTGAACATCGTTAACTCCTGCCTTTAAATGCCGCTTTGAATCATCTGACCTGCCAGAAAAAAAAAATGATGATCACAAGAAATCATTAACAAAGACTAAAACCACAACCCAACAAAGTCCACTCACAGCCTTTTATGATGGACTGTTACCTGAAAACACACAATCATCAGAAGTAAAAGTGCTGCATTAAAATGGTCCCTGTCAGTGTTTTACTATCAAATCTGATGTTTTTGGATTAATATACACTTGGGTGGTTTAATCTTTAATCTGATGCAATGGATCATACGTTTGTAGCATCGCTGCCCTATGAGAACCACGTATCTTTAAGAAGTCAAGTCGTGATGCATTTTCCAGCTAATTCAAGAGGGTTTTTAAATAGAAAAGAATTAAAAAAAAAAGAAAAGAATAATCTCAACCCATAAAGAAACAATTCCTCCTTCAGTTTATCAGAAAAAAGAAACTGGAGAAAATTTGAAGATACATGTTTTTCACAGGAAGTTGTGTGAAAAGTGTAACCTGAAAAGTTACTGTAGTGCAGTAAGACCTGCAATATTTGAAATGTAGTGCCGTACAAGTGTAAAGTTGTATACAATGGTAATACTCAAATAAAATACAGGTACGGCAAATTAGCACTTCAATGCAGTATTTGATTAATTGTACTTAGTCACATTTCAGCACTGACAGGTAGACAGAGGAAATGTGCACGGACTAATTTTGTGGAGCACAGCTCAAAATTCAAAGTTGTGAACAATGAACATGAAGCAGTTCTTTTACACTGTGTGAACTGAACTTTGAGCTTTCTGCCACTAATACCGAAAGAACTATTAATGACCATTTTCCACTGAGCGTCGTTATTTCTGACGGCAATCGACCCAAAATTAAGACATCAGAATAGGCAGCACTATGGAAGCGATGTCATTATGTCCTTTTCAGAGGTGTTCAGTACACGTTTGAACAAATCTTTATGAACTCGCTGTACATTTTACCCACACGTCTTCACACCAGCTGCTGATATTTCTTTGCAAAGAAGTCTGTGACAGTCAGTGTGAATATTATTGTGCATCTTCAAACAATCTTCACAGATTGATATCACTGAATATTAACCATCTATCCTTGTTGAGGCTGATAATAATACCTCACATCTGACATCCATGCGCTTCTAGACAATTTAAATGCTGTATTAATTATGTCACCGCTCTCAGCTTCTGAACTGGTGTTTTTAACTGTCCGAATTGTGTGTTCATTATGTGGAAATTAAATAAAACCAACAAAGATCTCTGCGTTATGTTTCTGCGCGAGCCACAGGATGTCCTCGTTAATCAAGTGTGTCCCATTGAGAGCTGGTAATTATCCACAGGCTTGCAGCCTAAGCATACACATGGTGCTGCTCAGGGTTTTTTGAGGGAGGTTTTCCTGATCCAAACTGAGGATAAGAGTGTGGTATGCTGAACAGAGTGTGAAGCCCCATGATGCAAAACTGTGATATTGGGCTTTAGAAATAAAACTTGACAACTGTGGCAATTAGTTACAGCAGTATGCACTTAACTATACTCCCAAATACTGCAAGTGTGGGTATTGGGAATGACTGAATCACCCCAATGGTTTGGTTTGAGAACTTCCTGTCTAACAGAGTGGATAACTAAACTGCTCGCTGCTCTACCAAACTAAATACAGCAAAAAACTGAGGGCATTTTGTCAGTGCAAATTTCTACAATCTTTTAAAAAAACGTCAACAAACAGTCGGTCCTCACATGTTATCAGTGTGTTGCAGCTCTCGTTATGGAGCAACATTTTCAAAAACCAGCGCAGTAACGCTGCGGCCTTTGATGTTTCTCCTAGCTTACATGCAATAACCGCTGGGTACTTGTTTCAGCACAATACACATTTTTCACAGCGCACATTTTGACACGTCATAAAATGAAAAGCAGAGGTGTAACTAATAACGTTAATATTAGCTGCATCCCATTTAGGTGTGCTGGTTCCAGGGCCCTGGTGCTGTTCCTGCTGGCTCGCTCTCACGGCTTCCTGGAACATCCAAATGGAGCGAAGCCATCATTAACGCTATTAGTTCCACTTGTGTGTTTCCTGCTATGACAGTCAAAATGCAGTGAAAAGGGCCTGTATGTCCCTTTAAAGGTGATGAATCATTCACTGCAATGCTGAATAATTTATAAATATCACGTATTTCTTTGTCTTTTGTTTGTTTTCTTTATAAGAGGAGTAATATACTCAATAGCGGCTGACACGAGTTAGGGAGACATTTTTATTGCACTCTGGGTTTTTGCAGTATTACGTCACTTCAGTGCTTCAGAGCAGCAGAGCACAGTATTTGTACATCAGTGGTATCGCAGCATGGCAACAAGGGTCTGACATGTTCATCTGTTTATCAGATGCACTCGTCAATTGTTTTGTCACTGGCGTGCAGTCAGCTGGTCCTGACATTTCTCTTTGTGTTGCCCCCTTATGTACTCACCCTGTGGGCTTTATTTTATGATGAGGACAAGGTGAGCGGCCTTGAAAAGCGCCAGTGCTGCCAGAAACTGTATATCAGCATCATGATACCCTAATAAAAAAGAATGATAACCAATATCTCCAGCTGACTATCATGGTTTTAAATCACATGTATAATAGAAATATGACATATCTATATTACAGGAAGCTGCAGTGGTGTGGACTGTCACAGCTGCATGTGGGATTACTGTTATGTTAAAAGTAGTTTAGAGACAAATACATGTACTGTATACTATATTACTTTTTATGCAGTTTTTCTATTTAATGTCTTTAAATCATTGGCAACAACATGCATTGGGGTATGTTTACTGTATTTGAAAAACAACATTGATTCTAAAATGTTTTTAATGTCATTTTATCTTTTGATTTCTTCCATTTTTACAAATTTTGCACATGGGAGTGTTTGGAAAGATGGCAAAAACAAGTGAAGTTACCCAGAAGTGCATTTTCTGGGCAACAACTCTAAAATAACTTTCATCATTGCATCATCATTACCTCATGGTCACATCGCTGGATGTTTGAGCTGCGGTCAAACGAACTCATTATCCTGGCACCCACTCAGGTCAAAGTTACAAATTCACTTAATCCCACCAAAAGCACTTAAAAGGTCAGAACTTAAATGAGATCAGTGCTATGTGAATGCATCCACCCAACGTGTCTCACAGCGTCTCTCACCTTTCTCGTGATTACATCAGCTTCTTGAGGTGGTTACCAGAGCCGGCGTCGTAGCGAGCGAGACTTAGAATCGTGCCGGCAAGATGAATGACAATGAAGACCTTCTCATCTTTCTGCCTGCTGTTGTTTAACAGAGGCTGGCGTCGCCACAGACCCCGCTAATCTTTCCCCTCCTCTGGAGGAAGTGACATGCTGTGCTGTTGCCATGGTTACAAACTCTGCACCTCGACCAGTTTTCGCCATTACAGCACATTTCTAATGCTAAAACAAAAACATCTCTTTGAGCTGATCAGTCTTTTCTTAGAGCTAGCCCGTTGTTGCGTTACCTGCTTACATTTGTATGGTTTTCAATGCATGTTCTCAAGTTGGCTATTTGCAGGAGCAGACAGTTATGAAGTACATTTACTTATCAGCGTGGACCATTTTCAAGTATCTGTACTTTTTCTTGGGGAAACTTATGACTTTCACTCATTTGAAAGACAAATATGGTTCTTTTGACTCCACTACATTTCCATGCAGGTTTCAGTCGCTCATTACCTTGAAGCATGGCTTTAAAGTCAGGAGTTTTCTTCTCTAAAATGCGATACGCTGTGTTCATCACAGGAGGAAAACAAATCGCAGTAAATACTCCTCCATCGCCTGTCAGTCAAGTTCAAAGTGCTTGCTGCATTTTTGAACAGTTCGGTTTGAACTTAGCGGCAGCTTTGGCATTTTTGAAATGAGGATCTGTGCATCGTTTTAAACGTTTGCTCTGCTTACTGTGCACAAACTTCATCACAAGCATTATGAGGTATGTAAAAGTTTTTCAAATTACTGATAAACATTGTAAATGAAGTTGGCTGTGCTTGTATCTGTTACAGCTTTTATGCTACGGTTGGTAAACCAAAATACTTCTTATGGATTTGCCCGCCAAGTTGTGTACTGGGACCTGGTCCTGTGTGAATCCACTGCTGACGCATACTAATAGTTATCTAAGGCCTTTCAGAAATATGTTTTCATCTTGTCAAATGAACACGAGACCTACTATTAGTGTGAGCTCCACACACACACACACACACACACACACACACACACACACACACACACACACACACACACACACACACACACACACACACACACACATGCACACACACTGAGTGAAGTCAGCAAACTGCAGATTGTACTGCATTCAGCAGGTTGTTCGAGTCACTCGGTTCTTTAGAACATGTACAGTACTTTTGGATACATAAGTAATTGCAAAAGCAAGTACTCCAGTACTTTGGTACAAGTAGAAATCTGAGTTGAGTGAAAGTTGACTTGTATTGGAGTAATATTTGAGCAGGAGTTGTGTACTTTGACCATCAGTGCCTTCACTCTCCCTCATTTTAACAGGCTAAAATGTCTGCTGTAGTTATAAATTCTGCATAGTGGTGTCAAGCCCACTGAAAACGGCAGTCTGCTAAATAAATAGAACCCCCTCCAAACTCATAGAACTGTGAGTCTTTGAACAATCTTTCTGGCTCTAAGCTTTTCAAGTGTGGAGAAGCCGAGGCTTAGCTCTGTATGTGGGATGGCCATAGAGCGGAGACGAACAATTGTGTCATTCTGTGACTTGAGGGTGTACGATTGGTTATGGCCTCCCCTGTCACTGCAGCTGACACAAAATCTACATTTTAACCTCTTCATCAAGGGAAAGTTGATTTGACACACACAGCCTCCTCTTAAGCCTTGGCATTTCTCACATTAGTGCTCATTCACACACGTTTACCCATGCAGTAAAACCACAGACTGGTGGGGCTTTGCCCAGCTTGTGCAGAGGTGCCCTGGTAGTCTCTGCTGAGAGAGGGGAGGTTATTGCATCTTTAGTTCCAGCCTGTTTCTCTGCCCTCACAGATATCTGAACTGTTGTCCTTCTGGTGACTGCCATCACAATAGAGGTAGCGTGTGCATTGAAATGACCTCAGTAGCACAAGGCCATTCGATTCAGATTCTGCCACAGTCTATGCAGGCATAACTGAGCGCTCAGTGGTGAATATATGTGATGACTTCTAATTTATTCCATGATGAACTGAGTGACACAAAAGCTTTCTTTGATGTGCACTGTTCCTCACACAAAGGAGAGAAGCTGCTCTTGGTGGAAATGTCATTTGTGAGCTCTTGTTTCACGTATGATTAAATTTGATTAGCTGTGTTATTTACTTTTTGAGTTAGTCAAACTATTTGTTCTTTTTTCTTTCAGGGACATAATTGCTTTTTGTGTTATTGTGACACTTACAGATCCCAATGAAATCAAGTAAAAGCATTACTGAGGACACTTCAGATTTGTAAACAACTGTTTGATGAAGTATTGTGGGACTAAATTCTTCTGGATGAAAAAGAAAATGTGGATTTTGTGTTTGCTGGGCATGCCGCGGAAACTGCAAGAGTGCATTGGCTGAGTGGCTTAAACAGAACCTTCCTCCTCAAGAATTTTATCTCTGAGTGCCACACAACAAGGTACTTACAAACCATTTTACAAAGACCTTGGTGAAGTCCCCGTCCTGCATCTCTAAAATACCGCCTTTCTCAGAACCTTGACTGCCATCTGTGCAACTATTACTGCCCTTCAACTGAAGGAAAAATCTGACAAAATTTGACTCGCTACTATGTTCCACATGATATGTTTTAGACAACACTGTATTGACCTGAATGTAACGCTGATTATAGATATATAGATATAGATATTATTGATGACCCTGCCACATTTCCAATGCAAAAGCAAAGCAAAAGGAACTTTTTTGAAATTAATTATATTATACCTTACATGTATTGACATGGGGCTGCACGGTGGAGTAGCAGGTAGTGCGCGTGCCTCACAGCAAGAAGGTCGTCGGTTCGATTCCCACGTCGGGCCTTTCTGTGTGAAGCTTGCATGTTCTTCCCGTGCATCCGTGGGTTCTCCCCGGGTACTCCGGCTTCCTCCCACAGACCAAAAACATGCTCATTAGGTTGAGCGGCCAGTCGAGGGTGTACCCCGCCGAGATAGGCTACGCCCCCCCCCCCCCCCCCCCCCCGCGACCCCGAAAGGGATAAGCGGCATAGAAAATGGATGGATGGATGTATTGACATGTCACAATAAAATAAAGTGAAAATGCCAAAACAAAATGACACATTACCTAATGGCCTGGTCTCAAATAATAGGTTGGGTTGTGGCCAGCATGAAAAAAATAAAGGTTGGACACCAAGAAAGGCAGTAAAAAACATTGATCATTAAGCGTGTGGCATAAGCCACATGGTAAAAAACAATCCAATACAAGAGTCAAGGTTATATTCTTAAAATGAATACTGGTTTAATTCATTAATTAATTTATCATCTTCAGTTAGCGTGGATAAGCCATCAAACCATCAATGATGCTCAACACTTCCTTCAGACATTTCAAAATAAAAGCCTAACAGGAGAAGCAAGAAGCACGTTATCTGAGCTGCTGGAAGATTTTTAATGTGAAACACCTACACAGGACCATGGCTTAACTGAAATCAAAAGCTGTAAAATAGGTGAAATTTAAAGTGAAATAACAGATGCGTGAAAACTACTGAGCTCTAGTTCCACGTAACCACTTTAGCATGAATCAATAGTAGCTAGTTCACGACAAACTAATCGAAACAAACACAAATAGATGTGAGGCATCTGTAAAGTCAGTGATGTAGGAAGTGAACCAGTCAAAAGGCTGTTGCTCTGTAAAAACAAAGAAAAGGAAATAAAATCCACAGAGCAGAGAGAGGAGATGTGACTGGCTGCTGCTCTGGCTTGGTATGCACGGGGCATGCCAGGCTCAGGTGGATCCCAGGTCGCTGATTAGCCTCCCAGAAGGTCTGCAGCCCTGGAGACAGAGAGCAAGCAACAGCAGAGTGAAGCAAGCAGAGGGACGGCCACAGTGTAGTTTTAGCTGAATAACTGCTCTCAAAATAGACATTTCTTCATTGTGAGGACTTTGTGTGCTTTGATGAGGAGTGTTAACGACTGTATTTTCAAGGGTGTCTTTTTGGCCTCAGCATCTTTCAAGGAGTTGAATTTATTCAGTCTCACATTTAAATTTGCAGAAAAATATGATACTTTATAAAATGATCATTACTTTCTTTCAGGGAGTGTCACATTACAGTACATGTTGCTCTGCAAAGACCGAACATACTGTATCCTAAATAATAGCAGGTAATATTCAGCCATTATTATATAGATAATGAGCATTCAGACGCATCTGAACAAGGAACTGGATGTTCCCAGTGATTATTCTGTTGCTGGGTTCAACTGTAGTGTGACAATTTTAGAATGACTTGTCATTCTCTGTCCTTATCGGGTCGACATTTAACTTCCTGTTGACAGCCAGAGTGAGTCAGTCATCCTCCTTCACAGGAGCCAGAGAGGCGAGATAGAAATCAGCCACTGAAGGGACTGCCAGCGTGACAATGTAACCGTAAAATGTGTTTAGATTTGTCGGGATAATTGTATATCACGTTTGTGAGTAAGCTTGTACATATGAACTGTCGATTTATTTGTCTGTCTGTGCTTCTGTGGATTTGTTGGTGATGAAATAAATGCTTTCTTGCAAAAAAATATACTATGACTTGATTAGCAGAGGATGAAATAAAGATGCAGCCAGTGGCCAGTTTGTTAGCTAAAACGAATGCAGGCTAATGCAACAGCACTGCACCTTCATGCAGGTTATGATGTTCAGTCTGTGGAAGCCGTTTTATGTGTTTCTGTTATTTTGCCTACCTTTTTTTTTTTTTTTTAATTATAGCCCATTCATTTTTCTTTATCCAATTATCTCATTTAATTGAGATGGATTAGTTTTCTTTCTATTCCCAAAGTTACATCGTTCCCCAGAGATGCAGTGGTGGATGCTCAGAGCCAGCCGACGTTGAAAATACTGTGGAGAAAGACACAATTCAGTCCTGTGAAATGAACTGCTTTGAAAGCCATTTCCACATGCAGACTGGGTTATCATGCTGATGTACCTCAGGTTTAACAGAGCCAGCTGTGAGAGGACAAGAAGCCAGGGGTAAACCCAATGGCTTAGCCTTGCCTCTTGATATCCAGTGGGCCCAGTCTGCTGAAAGCCTCTGAGGCAAACACCAGCACATACAGGATAAGTGAAACCTCAGCAAGGAAACTCATCATTTAACAAACCAGCAAAGTTTCACTTTTGAGAGGCCAGAGTTTTGCTCATTTCACTGCTTGTCATTTTCTGGCATATGATTGTGTTATAATTGATGGTTATTCATGCTCTGAGCTCTTTTGAAATAAAGACTGCATGAGCGTGAGTCACTCACTGTGCATAAGACGGCAGAAATTTAAGATGCTGCTTTGCAAAACCCTCAGAATTCCACAACCTACCAGTGGGTTTGAAATCCTTTCATTTGTGATAGCCAGAAACTGTAAATATCTAAATTATCGTTTGATTTTCATATTTCTGAGGGTCCTTGAGCGGATCGTGTGCCTCTTTCAGGAAAAAATAATCAAAACTAACCTTAAAATAGTAATGTGTTATCAAACTCACTTTATTCTACATGTTTTATTTTCACCAAAAATAAACAATCCGAACTGATCAGGGTCTATAAAAACATAAAATTTGGTGCTCCTCTGTGCAGCTGGGAAGCCTTAAATGACCAATACTGCTAACACTTGTGGACACTTGGAAGAAATGTAAATAGAGATTCTGTTTTTTATAATTAGATTATAATTAAAAGAAATTCAACTTGTGTTTTTTTATGATTTATGGCTTGGCAACTTACGCCTTCTGACCATAATAATTGAATGTTATAATAGACAAAATACATTTTTGAGTTCTCCCTGCTTCTCGCCATGATTAAGCTGTGAGAGGAGTATGCAGTGACAAAAAGAGCCAACAGTGATTAAAAACGTGACGGGAGCGAAAAATGCCCAGAATCTGCTTCAGGTTCAGTTGGTTAATTTCACTGGATTATCATGAAAGGCGTAGAATATGAAAGGGACCAACGACCCTCCTTCATAAGTGATTCCCTAACAGCAGTTGCAACTGAAGACGTGATATGTAATGGCTGACACACACGCACACACACCTGACTGAAACTCCTCCAGCCTTTTTATTCATGTCATCATTTCACCCCTCCCCTGCAGTTTCAGTGCAATCGCTCGTCTTGTCGGCCGGCCAGTATTTAGGTGAGTATCGTCTGCATTCCTGCCAGCCTCTGCTTATGGGCACAGAATGGCAGTGAGATCGCAGACAGACCACCAAAGTGCATGTTTACCTGCCGCTGCTGTGACAGCCCCTCATAAATCACTGTTATCTCCCACTGGTGGCACACGCCGCTTTTGTCCTTCACACAATGAGGGCCCTCCTCCACGATGGCTGCTGACAGTCTGTAAACAGTGGGGCAGCTGGAGGCTGGTGCACTATACACATGTACGCACACACTGGGTGCATTTGCACGCTCACACTCTTTGAAGCACACTAATCACATATCACACCATCCCACTTGTTAATCAAAAACTTTTGAGAATGTATGCTGATTTAATTTCCGCAAATACATTTCAGCTTTAGTTGGTGCTGTCACAGTGTTTTTGCAAGCTCATCTGGGAATGCACACCTTACCGCTCAACGCACACCTCACCCCTCAACGCACAATCACTCTCATTCTCACTGCAAATCGGATGCTGATGTTTTTACTGTTATCCTCATAATGCCACTGACATGAAGCTACAAGCAATAACAGCCTTTGCGGGGTGTTTGAAAGCTGCAGATAATGAGGAGGGTGTGGTGGTGGATGTGCACGTGTTCGCACATAATACAGTGGCAGTGCCTTTGACTGGTGCTCAGCAGGAACAGGAAGAGTTAAAGATTACAAAGGACACATAATGCAGATATAATTACCATATTTCTAATAGATTGCATTCTTTCAATAACAATGCAATCCATTTACACGCCTGCAGGGGTAATGAAGTTGCAGTGATTTCATACGGCCATATGCCTCTCTAAACATGAAGTCTTGTCAGTGTATTTCTTTTCTTTCCTTCGCTCTCTCATGCATACATTACTTCTTTGTGTTTGTGTGTGTACAGAGTGTGCCTGTGCCTTTCTGGGTTATTCATTTATTTTACTATAGTGTTATCAGTGCACTGCACACCAGGGACCCACTGACATGCAGATTGTGGTGAAGCCCATCCCATGTCTCCCACTGAGGTGTAAGATTGACACTTTAATGTGATTTCCTTTACTGGCAGCAAATGCGGTCAACTTTCACAAGAAGTTTTTTTTTTTTTCTCTCTTTCTCTTGTTTTTCTTTGTCTCCTCTTTTTATTTCCTTGTGTGTTAAGCTTTTAGTGATGAAGATGAGTTATCTTTTGTCTGATAGAGTGGAAAAATCTGAGGTTACGGGGAATGAACATTGAGAAATTCACCACAACTCTACTGCAAAGAATAAAATGTCCCTGTGGGAATCCAGCAGGAATCCAGTGGTCAGTATTCGGGCTGTTGGCAGCTTTTGGTCTGATCTTCTGGAGTTAACTTGCTCTGGAGCAGGCTAGCCATGCAGCATATGTTTCCATGGTGCTTCTTTTTACCAGGAAACTCAGCTAAATGAAGCCCAAAGATAGCCAGCTAACCCACTAATCCTGCTACTGAAAGGACCGGAGTAAAACCTACAAACACAGCTCGAGCGTATTTGTGGTGGATTTGCCACAAATAGGCTGTTTGAAACACTGAGGAATCAAACTTTTCACCATGGCCCATAAACGAAGAAGGGATAAATGCCTTTGACTGCAAAATGAGACATTAACTGCAGTACTTCAAAAAGTGCCACATTTGAAACATGTCTGCCTGCGTATATTGCATAAAGCTAACAGTAGCTATAACTCGTACGTGTATTTGATATCACACCTCTGGCTGTGATCGCTCCTCCATTTGTGAAGAGTTGTCCAGTTCTCCCCACAGTTTGAATAAAACAGCTGAATGTCCTTGTACAGCACATGTGCACTGATTTCAAACTATTTTTGCGGGACTGTGTGTGACAAAATAATGTCCACTCAAAAGTCCACTTATGCTCCAACTGTGAGTGGACCTTTGAGTCATTGACATTCAGCAGTATCGCAGAGGGGCAGGAATCACTGTTATAATGACCAGCGTTCCGCAAGCAGCCAGCAGCTCCATTTGCTCCACATCATGGCATGTGGTTGAAAGCTCTGTGCTAATTGTGGATCTTTGGAACAGTATGTGTGACTTAAAGGTCAAAAAGGAAGTTCCACACTCAAATTCATTATTTTTACTTCCTGAACCATTAAACAATATGCCCAAAGGTCACAAAGTACAACCCCGAATCCAAAAAAGTTGGAATCCAGTGATGATTTGCAAATCCTTTTTGTTAGTATTCAACTGAAAACAGTACAAAGGTAAAAATCTGCTTGTTCTGAAATTAATGTAACAACATGTTTTAAACAAGTTGGGACGGGAGCAGCTAAAGACTGGGAAAGAACGCTCCAATAACACCTGTTTGGCACATTCCACAGGTAAACAGGTTGATTGGTAACAGGTGAGAGTATCATGGTTGGGTATGAAAGGAGCATCCTGGAAAGGCTCAGTCGTTCACAAGCGAGGGTGGAGCGAGGTTCACCACTTTGTGAACACATGATTGGATAAAGGATGTTACTGCATGAGCTCAGGAACACTTTGTTTGTAAAGACAGTTTCTTTGCAAATGATTGCATTCTGTTTTTAGTGTCCAAACCTTTTTGGAATTGGGGTTGTACAGAGAACCCTGGGATGGTGGAGTGATGTCAAAAGCAGATGCATAAACTTCAGTGCGGTTCACTTTCACTGTTAGTTTATCATGTGTTTCACAGTATTACAACATCTAGTTTGAAGACAGCGAAGTGGCACCAGTGCTGTGTTTTGTCTGAGTTTCAGGCACTAACGATACGTCCCACTAGCACTGAGGCTCCAGAGTATTGTACTGTTGCTGTTAGAGTGCTGTTCCTGATGTGATGATGCATTACTTTTTGTGACAGCAACTAGTGAGCAAACCTTTCCTCCTTTTAGATGGGATGCACTGTTTGAAGCACAAATGCAGACATGAAACCTTGGAGGATACAATTACGACACATACTGTAGCCTCTGAGTTCTGTTGCAGTCACTCACTGCGTTCAAGGTATATTATTGTAGGTGTAACTGACCATTCATTACAACTTTGTCCCAAATAGTGATTGTCCAGTCATACAGTAGCTCAGTAACCATAACCAAACATGGCGCACCTGTCAGGCAACATGTCGAAACTGTGTGTAACTACCTAGCCTGCTACCTACAGTCGTAAATGAGTATTACCTCCAAGCCCCAGCAGCATATTATATTATAGCAGTCATTATTTTGTGGAGTTAGAGGGTACAGTCAGGATTGCGGCATGCACTCTGCAGGTCTTGGGTGCTATCAGAGTTATCAGGGTTTTGGATAATGTAAGCGACACTGATGTCCTCTTTATTGGATTTGGAGAAGTTTACCCTCCAGCAACCCCAGACAATCTCGTAAACAGCGAGAGGGTTATGTTTGCAAAAATTCAGCGAGTCCTCATCTTCAACCTCTTGCCTTGTAAACATTGTCTTGTAAAAGTGTGAAAGCCAATGAAGCATAAATCTTACCCCTATGTTGTTCATCCAAGTCTTTTTTCTACAGTAAACAGTCTGATTTTACATCTAATACTGTTCCACAACAACAAGGCTCTTTAGCGACTCTGCAAAGCAAGAACAATGATGCACCTTTATGTCCATGGATCATCAACAGGTGACTTTTCTGACTTTTTCCCTGCCACATGTGACTCGAACCTCAGTCAATCAACACAGTATTAACTTAATTATATATTTTAAGTAACTGAGGCTGGTGCAGCTGTGCTTATTACTCTTTGCAAAATCTAGCATGGAGTTCTTTTTAATTAGCTGGCTAGGTAGAGATAATAAAAGTCTACCAGCTAATGTGTGGGGTGCTCAGATAAACATGATTAAACCTCAGGTTATCAGTAGCATACAGCCTTTAACTGTTGAAGGGACAACCCACAACCTAAATACATCTAATTAACTTCAGCATTGTAGTCTATTAACACCCGCTGTGCTGATTCTGCTGCTGTGTCGAACTTCTGAGACAGCCAACTGTGTTAACCAGAAACATTAAACTTTTACTGCCTGAAGTCGACTGACCCATTAACACTACAGCAGTGGCTGTATCCAAGTCTTTTGAGCTTAAACCATTCCTGCCTAAAATGTAGTATATTTCTCAAAAGAGAATTATAAATTCACTCCACACTCCACTATATTCAGGAATACATTATCAACAGCCAGAGTCATAGCCTCTTACCCTCTTTTAGATTATTTTCCATGTTGCACATAAAAAAACTGATCAAATTTACTTCAAAACATTTATTTCTTCATCATTTCTGCAAAAGCACTTTGTAATTCCACCCCTCCCTTCACCACTCTAGCACCCTTCTTGACAAATCCAGATGTTGTTTTCCAGTTTTCCACCACTACTTTGTCATACGGCCAGTCAGCACAAACTTGTCACGGGTAGGCCAGAGCACTCAGCCACTTTATCACCTCCCCCTTCCCCAGAGGAGCTCTGCGCTGCAGCCAGGCATGCTGGAGGATGTTTGCACAGCCGCCAACTCACCTGTGGCAGCAACAACTGCATCCACGCTGAATCTCCTCCGCCTCTCTGTGTGGCCTTTTCAAAATTAGTAAGCAATGAGCCTTTCCTGCAGTAATTCTTTATCATAATTACTCATTTTCTAACCTGGTGATCAAGCACGGGAATACACAGAAGTACTGCTTGTAACTGAGGAAAAACAAATATGAAAGCATGAAATTTTTTTTTTTAAATTTATCTGTGCCTGATCTGTAGCAGGAAAATTTCCTCTCAGTCAAATGTTGCATAGCCGTATGTTGTTGAGTTGCTGCTTAAGATTTTCATTTTGTTGCTTTGAAAGTTAACTGTATAATCGTTATTGTACCATTTATTTGCAATTCACATGACTGTTTCATTGAATATTGATTATGAAGGGAAAACAGCTGTCTCTTTGGGAAACCTTTGGGATATATGCAAGGAAACCTTGGAAACCTTGAGTTTATTTAAACTGTGCTTTATAAATAAAGATGGATTGGATTGGATTGGAACATATTCCAATATTATGCGGTATTTATATACTTGTAGCCCCTGAAATAGGCAATAGACAATAGATTATTACAGAAAATTAGTCTGACTCATTAACAGTTCAATCAGAGCATCTCTCATTTGAGAGATGATTTCACCAACAATAGGCAATGCAGCAGTGGAGGAAGCACTCAGGATGTACCGGTATTATAGTAAAAAGTCCTGCATTCAAAATCCTACTTACGTAAGAGTATTATCTGGAAAATTCTATATCATTTGATTATTATTACTCATGCTTTAATGTAAGAGCAGCGTTCACGGCTGTAGTTGTTTGAGGTGGAGCTCATTTTGAACTATTTTCTGTTGACTGCAACTAATGACTTTTCATTTTGGTTTGAGTACTTTCTGTATTTCTCTATTTCTCTGCCTAAAAATGAGTAAAAAATAGCAAATCCTCATATAAAATGTTTAAAATTTGGCATGAAAAAGGAGTTGTTGAAATAGCTGCCAGTTCATTTTATGTTATTGATTATCAGCAGGATTAAAAATAAACTACTGGCCCAGTTTTCATGAAACTTGGAACCTATTGGAAGAAGCCATTAAATTTTGGAGCTGATCCGAATCACAGGGTGGATGCATGAATTATTTTCACTTTCATTAACATTGCGAGATTGAACAGTTGGCCTTTGTTGAATAAATGGCCCACATCTTAAAACCCAGTAGATGATAGCAAAGTAAATAAAATATTGCCAATAGCAGAAATATGATGACTCCATGAGACAGTCCACAATCACGGGTACCAGGGATCCTCTGGAGGAGCCGACACATGTAGTTTCTTACACTTTGCATATAGAGGAGTGGATCATTGGCCTCTGCGCTCATCAAAAGCCCTTCAGCTATACTTGCATATATCTAAATTTATCACAAATCATCATATTCTAGAAGCACGTCAAATGTTTTGACTGTAGTGGAGTACAAAGTACAGCATCTCCATCTGAAATGTAGTGGAGCAGAAGTATAAAATAACATACTCAAGTAAGCTACAAGTACCTTAAACTGAGTAAATGTACTTGTGTGTGGTAATGCATGGCAAAACACTTAAATTATACATTTTACACACAGTTAATGTGTTAATTCAGTCAAGCAGAGTCTGCACTGACCAGTGGAGTATTTGTGGAAAGGGGACACTTGGTGAGGACAGGCCAGGGAGAGAGGACATTCAAATGCCACAACACTCATTGTCCAATTCCAGAAAGCAGCTTTTGTCTGTATTTGCTTTGTTTCTATTGTCTCTTGCGTTGCTTGATGGTGGTGGTCTTTGCTTGGTTGTTTTTATCATGCACCATGAAGACTGGCGCAGCTGTTTAAGTGCTAGGAGAGGCACGCAGGCCACGCTGGTGCAGCACACCCACGAGTCGTTGTGATGACGAGGTTAAAAAGCGGCACAAAAAGATGAAAAGCAACATCTGAACGTCTTCTCATCTTGCAGTCATCTCTTCATGACTCATCGAGACATTGTTCGTTCCCTTTTTGGCTCGTTTCAGGATTCGTGTCGTCCTCTGAGCAATTAACTCAACGAGTCTGTAAGTTGTCATCTCGTCTTTGCTCAGTCACAGCGGCTATTGTGCTCCACACAAACCAGTTTCTTTTATTTGTTTTTCCTTCTATATTCTAAACACCTTATCTCAGGCTTTGTGTTTACATCACTATTATATGTGCTCAGTTGTCAGTGAAAGTAAAATAATACAGCACTGACAGAATTTAGACCTAAAAGTAGGCTTTTTTGAGCAAAAGAAAAGTATTTAAAGGCTTTTTATTTTTGGCTGATCACGCCTCGTCTCAGGACATTGAGAACACAGCTTGATTAAAACCTCGATGACTCACCTTTGTTAAATTTGTAACACCAGTGCTGTGTGACCTGTGTCCCAAGGTGGCCTCCTTCAAAGTCTAAATGCCACCTAACAGAGTGTTATATTCTGGAACTGCACAGAAGTCGTACAGTAGTTTGGTGAGGCGGGCAGATGGTGTTCAAGTTTGAGCTTAGACCCGTGTTCGTTAAGGTTTTTAAAAATGCTTGAGAAGGAGGATTTTTGGACTCTGGCTCAAAATATCTGTCTCTTTAGCTGCTGAATGCTTCACTAGGTTCACCAGCTCATCGCTAACTCTGTCTGTCAGCTGTTTGGTGCTAAGCAGGTGCTGTACAGAGGGTTTTTATTGCTTTGTCTCGGTGAACAGCTGCAGCTGAATAGGATGCTATGAGAGAGGTGAGAGTGAACCAAAACAGGAAAGTTTTGGGCCTGATAGCTAAGCAAAGAGCTGAAACTCACGATCCCGCCCAGTCAAGCTGAGGGGAGCTGCAGATTGAGGTGATAATTCTCTGTAGGTTCATCACTACGTGATATTTACAATAAACTTTCTGATATTTTTCTAATTAAAAAGATTTCTTATCTTGATAAAAAGTAATTGGTACTTCCTTATCTTTCTTTCAAAATCAATTTGTCATTGCAAACGAGTTTTGTATGCAGGTAATTTGCAGGAGACAGGGCTGCTAATTTTAAAGGCCTCTCAAAATGCTGCCAAGGCTTTTGTTTTGGCCAAATTTGCAGGATGCAACTGTATTCTTCGCAGTCATCAGTGCCATGCAAATGATTGTGTGCTGTTCTGATAAGAAACAGTGCTATTATGGTCTTCCTGCGCTGCCTGGGTTTCATTTAATGTTCAGCTCTGTGATGGTGTAATTCAAACAGACAGCTATTGTCCTGGTCTATTCACGATCTGCAGAGGAGACAGAAGAGAGACTGGTGAGCACCTTCGAGCGGCACACACAGCTGTTGTGCTCCCTCTTGCTGGTTGAGATGACGCTAATTTCAACATGTTCTGCCATCATTATGCGTCACCTGCATTTTCAGTGAGTTAACACTGAAATTACCGAAGGGGTCGAATTTGATGTGTTTCAATGTTATGGGAGATAAATTCTCCTCCAGCCCCAGAATCCTTTTGTTCGATGCGTTTCCCGTTCTGCCTGCACTTATTGCCCCTCACCCTTTGTTCCCCTGCTGCTTTTTTTCCCCCTACAACTGTCTCGGTACCTGCCTCCCGTGGTGCTGCCCTTGCCCCTGTTCCCAGTAGTCCCCACTCTTGACAGGTGACCTCGCGGAGCGTCGGCCTCGCACGGCTGGCTGCGTCCACACAGATGTGTCCCCACGCGTCCTTTTCTGTCCTGCGCCCAGTGACGTGGACCTCCGCCCGATGTCGCCTTTGTGGGTTGCTGCCCCTCTTCAGTTCCAGGTCCTCTGCTGTCATCCTATTCCTCACTTCTCATAATTTCTTCTTCTTTCTTCTTTCTGCTTTTTGCAATAACTTTTGATCTGCGTCGGCTCATATGAAAATTTTGCTGCCATGTCAGCTTTTCAGGCTTTAGTCTGTTCTGCCTCTGTCTCAATCCTTTTAATCTTTTTCAAATCCCACCCACTCCCTTTCATTGTCTCTGTTCCCATTGTTTCCCAGTTCTTTTGAGTGTTCCTTAAGATCTCACTGCTTCCTCTCACCTGCTCTCTCCTCTTCATGCTTTCTTGGATATTTGGTTTAATTTCTCTTTCTCCCTTATTCCTGTTGCCTCTTCTTTTTCATTGCCCTTCACCTCACATGCAGTACTGTGGAGTACCTAGTTGCATGCAACAGCATCAAATAAATTACAAAATAAATGTAATTGGAATGAGAAAAATGATGTCATTAACTTGCAGTTACTAACAAAATGTTGGTGATTACAGAGGTGTCACATCAGCATGAATGCCTTCTTTTGGCAAATCTCACCACAGGCCAGCAGAGCCATGGGGACGAATGAGTGCAACACCATCGAGGGTAAGATGGCTCAAAAGGAGCTGCCTGTACGTCCAGACAGGCTCTTTTCACTGAGCAGCCTGCTCTCGAGTTTTGAGCGTTGTTTTTGATTGATTCTCTTGTTTGAATTTGCATGACCTCATGTGTTAACAGTGTTGAGTCCTCTTTGCACTGCCTGGATTTTAAGACTTTTTTTAAAACTTTTCAAATGTACGAAATACATTTTTTTAACAGTGTAAATGGGAATCTAAAAGTTACCTTCCCAGCAGTGCCTGCAGGCAACCTTAATCAGTCCCATGATGAGCATTTGGCTGGATTTTCATTTAAACTCATAAAACATGAACAAAATACCCCAAATATTGTCATTAGGTTACACTGTAGCAGCCTTTGAGAACTGTGTAGAAGGAAACGCCTCAGAGGAGTTTAAAACAGTGTGATAATAATGATAATAATCCTTTCTCGAGGGCGGCACGGTGGAGCAGCAGGAAGTGAGCATGCCTCACAGCAAGAAGGTCCCTGATTCGATCCCCCGGTCGGACAGGGCCTTTCTGTGAAGCTTGCATGTTCTTCCCGTGCATGCGTGGGTTCTCTCCGGGCACTCCAGCTTCCTCCCACAGACCAAAAACATGCTCATTAGGTTAACTGGTGACTCTAAATTGTCCTTAGGTGTGAGTGTGAGCGAATGGTTGTTTGTCTATATATGTTGCCCTGCAATTGACTGGCGACCAGATCAGGGTGTACTCCGCCTCTTGTCCGTTGACACCTGGGATAGGCTCCAGCCCCCCTGTAACCCCGAAAAGGGATAGTTGGGTATAGACAATGGATGGATGGATGGATTCTGTCTCGATAAACAAAATTCCCTCAAATCCAAGTTTGTAATAAGTGAACAGTTTGTGTTTCAGTGAGCCTCGAGTGGCTCCACGTCAAGCATATTTATTGCATAACAACTGTGTTGTGTTGTGATCAAAAATCACCATTTTAAAATCTCCCACTATCAAAAATCTGTTTATTGCTGTTGTCATGATGATTTCTCTAAGGCTTTGTGAATTTGTTTTTACTTAACATCCCAAGAACTCCACATTCACGTAATATTAAGTGTTTTTATACATGTCAAGTGTTGCAGAGGTCAGGAAAAGTAAAATCCGGCACATATAAACATTCTTTCTAGCAGTCGGGTTGAAAACTTGAAAAGACTTTTTGGCTTCTGCTGATTCAACTCTTTTAAAAATCTGCCTGAGTCGCCCAGCTTAAACCAAGTGCAATCCTAAATGATGCCTTCTAGTTTAAAAATTTAGCTCCGCAATTTGCAAACAATTTGGCAGCAAACACAGAATCATGCCTTGGAGCATTTCACAATTTGCAGTTTCCCAGCCATCCTGAAGATGTGAATCAGCAGCACCCTGGTAACGACCCGCTTTGGTAACCGGCGACTGAAGATGCAACTGCTGCTTCATTTCCCCCCTCTTATTTTTTCCTCGTTCATGTTAACAGTTTGTAATTTAGTCTTTGAATAGGCTACATTCTGATGTTTTTGTTAGAGTGCAACAAGAAATACAATGAAGAAACAGCTCCAGAAGAGACTCGAGAATGAAATGTAAGTACACTCTCCAGCGGTGATAATGGAAACCAACAGAAAGATGGAAGATCTTAAGGAAGAGATGTAAGTGCTGTCCAGTAGTGGGAAAAACATACAATTACACCAACAGATCATTACATTAATTTAAATTCATTTTTTTATTTTATTTTATTTTTTTGTCACAAATAAGTCAATTTTTACGCATTAAAAACGATGCAATTTGAGCAATCAGTGAAGGAAAAAACACTCTTTTAAATTATTTTCTTCTGGTCTGAACGTGTCCAACTAATAAATAAATGATGGTTGTTTTATTCTACTGAAAGCAAATGGTGCAGATAAAAGCTTTAGACCACTTTCCAAAAAAGAAAAAAAAGGCTAAATCATGCAGTGACTGAAAACGAAGTGGTTTGATGGTGTTAAACAGTGTTTGTAGTCAATTCAGCTTCATTTTAGTTTCCAAATGTTTGAAAGCAAGCCATCCATTTTTCAGAAGAAACAAACACAGAGCAAGAATCAAGTCCTAAGTCGTTCACATGAAGGTAAAGTCCTCACTTATACATTAAAACACACTGGTCACTGTTTAAGAAATCAAGCGCTCTGACGTCCAGCCCTCCCCCGAAAAAGCATTTTTAATCCCCTCGCTGTTGCACAAACAGGATGAACATCAGCCTTGTCATTGCTCACACTGTCACATGCAGGAAGAAATCCAAACAAACACACACGCATGCACATTCCCTCCAACCTTGCCACAAATAGTACTTTTCTATAATTAATACTTTGATGCCAGTTTTTACAGTTGCCTGTGGTGGTGGCACGGAAGTCTAATCTGATGAACAAAGAAGAAGACAGGCTTAAGATTTTAACCTCCACTGCTCCAGTAAATATCCAGTGGCATAAACACAACCCCTCTCCCAAACAAATATCGAACCCAATACCGCCATGCCTAATTAAATAATACAACTGGAACCCAAGGCAGTTCATTGCTCAGACTTAGATTTGCATTTTGTAAAAAGCGCACCTCCGCCAAAGTTCCCAGGTAAATATCCGCCTCTATTCTGTGTTTGCACTCTTATCGGTTAGGGAGAATCTGAGAGGGAAGACAGAGCTGGAAGGTGACCTTTTGAAAATTAAACACTTGGCTGGATTTGGAAAATAGAGAGTGGTGGTGATGGTGGTGGAGTTGGGTCAGGTGGGGGTAGATTGTGGGTAAGAGGGTGGAATTAAATCGCCCACAGAAGTCATCTTTTCCTCTCATATTTTCCCTCTCTGCCTCTTTTGGAGCCAGGAAGACAACCAGCCGGCAGCAGCAACACAAGGTAACCTTTCTCTAATTGATGTCTGTGTGTGCCCAGCGCACTAGGCAGCCATATTGTGAGGGAGTAGGGACTAGCCCAGGCCTCAGCATGTGGCAGGGTTTGACAGGAGGGGGTTGATGCAGCCGTGCAGCTTGAGTGATGCACCACAATCAGGCGCCACTGTAACAGGCACAGTCTGGAAAGGGAACTTTAATTTCTCTACAGACTGAAAACTTTCAGTATTTCACTTTTAGCAGGGATGTTGTCAACCCACCACTGTTATGTCTCAGTTTCAGAGAGCAGTATTTCCCCAATTTGTGGACGCCACCAGAGTTTAGGCTAACTAAACTAGGCTAACTAGGGGGGAGTTTACTCTGCAGGAACCTCAGCCAGCATCACCCAGGATAGTGTTACATTTACCAAACACACCAGTTAGCAGTCCTCATCTTATAATGTTAAAATTTCACAAGCAGGGTCATGCAACAGCGTGGTCTTTATCGTAGGAGACCCTGCAATACGAGAACAATGCTGCTGCTTTAGCCTCAGCAGCATGAGATCATGTATTTATCTATCAAATGCATGTTCAGGCAAGTTTACGTATCTATTCATAACATAGCTGGTAAAATCTGCCAGCAACAGTCAGTCATTTCAGCCGACAAATGAACGTTCACCAGCTAGAAAGTCTGCATTTGTCTTCCTCTGCCTGAAACTAAACTTTAAAAAATAACTAAGAATTTCAAATGGTAAATTCCAATTTATTATTGTAAACTGCATATTTGCTATGCACGCACTGAAAGCCTGACATAGAAACAGCAGCTAAGGGGAGAGGATATTAGCAGGACCAATTGCTTCGCAGAAAATTTAATCATGGATGCTTTAAGTGGGGCTCCTGCAACAATTTTGCCCCTGAGACGAAAGACGATTTTGAGAGCAATATCCTTCTAAATTGTACTAATTTAAGACCAAATGTGAGATAGTTGACCTCCAGGCATACTGGCAGTAATCCTGGAGATTTTAGTAATAAGCCATTATAGCTAAATAATAAATAAACAATAATTGGTAATTGCATCCTCTTTGTCTTCACCTGTGGAATGCGTTATGATTACATAAAAACAGACATTTTAATGTGTTTAGCCTGGCTGTAAAAACACTTTATCTGCATTCTGAAATTCACAGGGTTGCTCTTGTAGGCTGATGGAATAGAGGTTAACCTCATCCTAACCTGCTGCAGCTCAGACTGTGGCCAAACACTGACACTGTCCTTGGTGCTGCTCCTCTCTGTGGAGTTCTCCATGGTGCTGAAGCAGCTGACGCTTTAGTGGAAGCTGCTGTTCCAGCAGGCAGCTAGAATGAATGTATCTGCAGCAGCTTTCTTCTGCTGGGATGGTGCAATGAATTCTGTTGTTTTGCTCACTAAATCAAAGGTTATAGCAATAATATGTTTACAAAGCCGCTTCAATCCGAGGAGGGTTTGCTGAATATGCTCTTTTCAGTAAACAATTTGGCTCGTACTGATGCAGCAAACACGCAATCATACCTGACAGCATCTTGGGCAAACCAGCGTTTTACTGAGCATCAATTAGTTACTCAACTGGAACATTTGTGCTTTTCCCAGCAGCACCTTAGCAACAGTTATTTAAGGGTGATGTTTAATCATTAAGATTTTCCATCCAAACCTTCCAGCCAGCCTGAAGATGTGAAACAGCAGTACCCTGGTAACCACCCATCTTGGGATTACAGACAGCTGCCGGTGCGATTGCTGCTTTGTTGTCTCCTAGCTTATTGATTTTTCCTCCATGTTTGCAGTTTAGTCTGTGAAAAGGCTACATTCTAATGTATTTGTGAGCTCGGCGTGAGAAATATGAAATAATAACAGCACCACATAAAACCTGTGTATTATATGTAGGTGCACTCTCCTGCTGTGATAATGGAGACCAAATGGAAACATGCAAAATCTTAAGTAAATAGACATAATTGCCCTTTCTCCAGGTGTTTTTCTGACACATACTTCAGCCACACATAAATAAGGTGTAAGGACAAACCAGAGATCAAACCACTAAAACTACGATTCATGGCCGATCCACTCAAGCCACAGCCGCCTCTCTCAATCAGAAAGCTGTTGTGCTCTTATTCAATAATTCATTCAGCCTCTTTATGTGTTTGATGTAGCGTGTGGCAAACACACACCCACAGACCAGGGCCTTCTTTTTCAAATGTGTTTTAACTAATCCACCTTATTCGGCTCTTCGAAAGCAGTTTTTGGATATTTGTAAATCCTGGAAAAAGTTATCTAGAATAACTCTCTCGATGAGTGGAGAAAGCACAATCAGCATTCATATAACTGGATGGTGCTGATCATGTGATAACTGTTATGTGAGGTAGTAGACTACGGGTGATTTTGGTGCATTGCATTTGCTTTCTATCCAACCATCCTCCCCCCAAAAATGACCATTTTGGTCTTCTGTGCAAGCATCTTATGACAACCCATATTTATGTTTAATGTGACGTTAAGGCTGAGTTATGTAACAGAGGTACTAAACAGAAACAGAGTCCTTTCTAAAATCTAAACAAACCGCAATCATTTCACAACTTTAAACAGTAGTTACTGGATGTAACTCCACTTCTATGAGGACGCATGCCTGTCGCTGGTACTCTCCAATGGCCATATTTGTCGTTTTAGGTCACGTTTTAATCACTGGAAAACAGCCCAGGCATGAGGATGTATTGCTTTTTATTGCTTATCACAAACTGCTATGAATATGAAACTTTTTAAAAACCATTGAACAAGCAGCTTTAATTGCATAAACAGTTTTCAGTGAAGTTAGTTCTGCAGTTAATCATTTAATACGTTTTCGTGCTCAAATTACAAATTTGAGTTTCAAATTAAATGCAATATGTTCTGGCTCCACTGGTCTTTCAACAGTCAGAATCTCTTGGTTTATGTCTTTCTGCTCAGAAATTTGGATTTGGTAGAAACTTTTATTCTGTTGTATTTTTTTTTTTTATCATAAAGTCATCTTTATGAGAGTTAAATTGCGATAATTACACCCACACATCATAATGCTTTCTGAACAATCTGCACATTTTCATCTAAAATCATAATTGGATCCATATTCTTTTTTCATTATGGAAAAAGGTACTATTTACCTGTGTATTAGACAGCTCTGTAGGCATTGTTGATTCTGTAGTTCTTCATTAGCTATAATACAACAGTATTCCTTGCACATCTCTCTGAGTCTCCCACATATGCTGCATGTGTTTAATCAGCTAAGCGAGAGAACAGTTGCAACCCAGAGTTTGTGGTAAAATAGCTGCCAAAGGTTTGTCCAATTTTCTATTTGATTTATTAAATCTAGTAATGCAAATCAGCTCAATCATAATGTGGCAATTATGGAAAAGTCACTGTAGAGTGCACATACACCAGCTGACAGATGTATAGCGAGGTGATGCAACCGTGTGTAGTTGTTCCTCGTATTTCCTGACCAGTCAGTGGTAGGTGGCGAAATTAGGAGAGCAAATTCGAACATGTTTGTGTCTCTTTTTGCATCAGTTGAGACAAAGAGAAAAGCAGAGTATATGAGCTCAGACAGGACTTGCATCGTCAGCACAGCTGCCAAGTCAGTCTCAAAACGCCCATTTTGTTTATGTGGAAGAGAATGTTGTGTTACAGCCTCAAACTTGGCGTGGTGAAAGGGAGAGGGGGGGTTCAGAAGCAGGGTGGTTCAAACAAAAAAGCAACCAGAGGCCCAAAAGGATGAAGGTGCACTTCCCAGGGTGGCAGTTAAATAATCTGGAATGACTCCCTGTTAACAGCAAAACATCCAGCGTCCATCCGAGCTGCCCAGCTTCTGTTCCAAGTATAATTTACCATTTACAGTTCCTGGTCTTTACAGACCTCCTGTGGTTTGTGGCTGCTGTGCTTTTTCCAGCAAAAACCCACCGTATTCTGCCACAAGGTCATTGGTTTGCTGCCGCAGTCACAACCGTCATTTTCACAGCTCTCACAGCCGGAGTGCGCCAGTAAACACACAGCACCAGTAAAATTGTTACTCGTCTCTGCACTGACAGACAGGGCTGTTACTGGGATTTGATATGTGGCATTGTCTTTCATTTTCTAACACTGGTCGATATCAGCATTTGCTGCTTAACTGTTCACTCCAAAATTCCAAGGTTACCTCAAGACTCATGAACCTCTGAAGATCCTTCAGTTTGAGTGAAAACACTGAAAACACCATTGCTTGTTGTCAGTGGCTGAAAGGAGAAGAATAAAGCAGGTATATGATTTACCAAGTTAGTACTATACATCTTAAATCAAATAAACAACTGTAACAACAATAAATACAACAATAAACAATTTTTTAGGTTATGAGTTTGTAGAGCATCCCCATTAAAGACAAGACCAAAACCACAATCTCCCAGTAACCACAGCAAACCAGGACCTTTTCTTAACCAACCAATTCGCTATATAATTAACAAACTAATTACGCAGACGCACTCAGATTTATACAGCAATGCATATGCATGGCTGTGTTATACAAATCTCAATCATTGTGGAAGACGGTGAGGCCACAATTCCACTCCCACTGTTAGCCGTAAATAAACTTAGACCTGTCATTAGTCAGTCGTTTGCATAGACAATAACTGGAAAGAAGAATTTTACCAATTCATCCACATCAGCAAGGTTTTCCACCGGCACCACAGCAGCGACTCCACAGTGTACTGCAGTTCTCTACAGAGTAAATAACAAGACTGAGAAAATCTATCCATTGATTGGAATTTTAATAATGCCGTTTCATTTGCTTTTTTTGTTTTGAGTCTCTCTCATACCACGTATTTAACTCCACCTCATCACACTGCCCTCGGATAACTGCGTCTGAACCTGGCCTGAACGGCACATACATTTTCACAGTCTTTTATAAACACCAGTTAATGTGTGGGAAATGACCTTTGCATGTTTTTTGTGCATATTCACCGTTTATACATCTGACCCAGCACTTTCAACACCCATCACCCACCTCATGTACAGTAAAAGAACACTCGATGTGCTTAAAAAATATATATATATGGCCGTAATCCAGGCTACAATGGTATTATTAAAACACTTTTAAACATTATGGCAAGAAAAGCAGAGGAGCAGAGAGCAAAGATGAGAGATTAAAGATGAAAAATAGCTGGAGGTTTATGGGAAAACTAATCTTTAAAATTGTTGGACTGGTTTCACTTTTTCATTCTGCTCTATGTTGTGACTGACCGAGCTCTCGTGGTACGACGAAATGCCCACAAGAAAAATCACCACTGAGACCAAAATAATTTAGAAAAGCCACATAAGTTGCACTCACACGAGAAAGAAGTCTCATTTTATGACTTTGTAACAGAAATCTGACTCCTTTTGCTGAAACGGCTAATGGTGCCATGAAAACTTATGGGTGTCACAAAAAGGGGAAAATGGGGAAAATCCAAGGCATCAGCTCGTCATTATTCCTCATGTTGATGTGCCATTTTAAGAAAGTCAAATGTTTTTGAGTCCATTTTCATTCTTTAAAAGGGAACTAATGATTTAAAATTTATCTTCCATAAAGTTGGAGGACTCACATGATTGACATCATGAAGGTTATTTTTTCAAACTTTGCAACAACAGCTAATTTTGTCCCCCAGTTGGACAAATGCTGTGGGCTCAGAGGCGGACTCTTTGACGGTCTTCACTCGCTCATGTGCTCTCCAATGCAACAATAAGGATACTGCGTGCTGTGATAATAGTAATTATGCACATGTGAAAAATGATGCATGGTTTCCTGTGTTAAAGGTCTTTCCTCTGCTCTTTCATGTGTAGGCAGTTATGGATTCTGCTTGACACAGTAAAATGGACAAAATACCTGTTAGTTATGAATAATCATGTGTTTCGACACAAGAAAACGTCGTCTCTCATGCTGAAAAAAAACAATATCACCTGCGACTAAACAGTATCTGTGCTGATGCATGAGCTGTATGTGTCGCCGTTGTTGGTGTCTGTCTCTTCTTGTATGTTATTATCTTGCAACACACCCTGTTCATTTTATGATCAGTTTCTCAGCTGTCAATTTCGTTCTCAGCGAGCAGCAGACACCTGCAACAACCCGCAAACAGCATCCCCAAACACTCACTGCTTGCCCAACTATCTCATAAATGTCACGCACCACGGTCCTTGTTCTTTTTTATGTGACATGAGTAGGTGCCCTGACTGCCCACATTTAATCTTATTGTAACACCCCTAGGCCCCATTAAACACAAAGCTAACACCAGCAGTCTGGGAATAGCTTGCCCCTGCAGCATAGTCCTGAGCTGTAATGACTTTAAAGGAAAAATCACCTCAGATTATAAATAGGCTTCAGCTTGGGTGATACATTAGGCAATTTGGATTGGGGGCTGTATAAAATTAGAGGACAACAGCCACAAAAGTGGTGCAATGGAATGGGTCGCTTTCTGTGTGAGGAAGAAAATACAATTCCACAGCAACAGCTTCATAAAACAACAAACGTTCTGCAAATCTCCTCATTAATGTAAGATATCTCAACACAGACAATTCTGGGTTGTAGTGTTAATTCAAAGTGAGTGTTTATCCTATTTTAAACGGCCTTCTACAGGTTTAAATGATTGAAATAAGACCTTCAGGATACACACAAGTTCTGGTGAGTAACATTCAGCGTAAGCAAAACTTTGTTATGTAACTTTTATTTAAAACCTTCTGCTCTTCATTGGTTTCCAAATCTTTTAAATAGTTGTTCAACAATGAAAATATGTATTGACGAAATGATTTGCTGCAGATTATTCCTTAGCCTTCATTAGCCTTAGCGTGCTATTTAAACATTTGCATCACATTTAGAGTAACTGAGGAAGGGTGAAACATTTCTTTCCCTGCTAAACGTCCTTGCAGCTGTGATATCGCGTCAGGCAGGTGATATGAAGCATCACTGCTGAGGTAGGCTATCTTCTTGAGCACTGATGAAAAGCTGTATCCCCTGAACAGTTGCCTGGGGTGTTACTGCTTTTATCTAAAGTCAGCTTTGATAAGGTAATAATTAAGGCTTGTTACCGATGCCTGACCTTGAGCATTTCTGTCACTCCATTAGCGATTGGAACACCTCGGCTGATGTGTGAGATACATCCTCAAATCTGTAGCTTGATAAGAAGGCTCTCCTCTAACAAAGTGACAGCATGTTTTCTGACTATCCTGTGTGTCTTCATTACAAAACTGTAATAACATTCTTCCCATGTGATATCAGCGATGCCTGCGGCCCTCCCAGAAACCACTGTTAGACACATTTGGGTCAAATGTAAAACTCAAGCTTTCTAGTCAAGATTATCTTTAATCTTCTAAGCAGAGCGAGGCCGGGCTTTTCTGATCTTTCTAGTCCATGACATTTCTTATGTACTGTATGTATTTATTTTTCCCCATTCCCAGTTGATCAATTACAGAAAACAAACATCAAAGTGCAGTTACTCCTGAGAGTTTGACGGCAAGTCTGCTACAGGGCATAAACTCGCCCAGTGATCACAGGAATACCACCAAGCGTCTTGGGTCAATAGTACACTTCATATGGAGTACTTCCTCAGTCCAGTCAACAGAATGAAATGGTGGCATTGAGTTTCAGTGAACTGTGAAAACATTACATGTTTACTTTTCCTGCATATCATATCAACATTTCTATAATAGGCATCAAAGTGACGTCACAGGTGGAGTTGAGTTGTTTCACAGCTATGCGAGACGACCATGTTTGTGGCAGCAAAACCGAGTATTTTTAACAAATCATCAGGACATTTTCCAGCTGTTTGTGGGAATAAAACCAATAATTTCAACTTGGTTCCTGAGTAATCATTGTTCAGAGTTTTGTTTGCAGGAAATACTATGCTACCCATGACCCTCAGCTGCCTTTGCTATGGAGAAGAATCCAGTTACAGGCATGAATCAGAGTCGCAGCAGATTCAGAATGTTTCACTGTTAATTTGTGAACAAAACATGGCGCCATAGTTGCTAAATTCATCAAACATCTGCCTTCAATCTGAAAGTAAATTGATCTGTGTTCTCACCTTTAGCAAAAAGCTAACAGAACTTTAAGCTCAGTGATCGGATGTTGCACCAAAATGCACTTTGGGAGTCACATTTACCTTCATCCCTGAGGATCCCAAAAACCAGATATTTTCTAATGCAGCTTTCAGTCTTTTGCACTGATCATTCAGCTGGGAGAATTTCATGCTTCATCAACTCCAAGCTGTAGAAGAGCTCTAGCTGTGAGTCACATAACTCTAAGGGAAACATGACTGGGAAACAAATTATGGAAAAGCATATTTTCCCACTGCGTGACATGAAGTGATCTGTTAGGTTTGGTTTTATTTGCTGAGGTTATGAGAGCTTTTACGGTATTTTTTAAGTGCCTTTTAAGTGCCACAATCAAAATTCCATTTACCTCCATTGTGATAAAGCAGCAGACGAACCCTGAGACCAAAAAACGGTGCTGTTATTCACAATTTGATGCCAACTTGTGTCAGGCTTTGTGTGAATTTATTAAATCAACCAATAAAAGAATAAAATGAATGTCATTTATTAAGAGCTGGACTCCCTTGAGTACAAAGCTCAGTTTGTCGGTCTGTAGTGACATTGCTACCTTACTTCTCATTCATAGAGTTTTGAAGGAAATGAAACCCTCTGGCAATAAGCTACCTGTTTCTGCTCCCAATCCCCTTCTCTTGAGTATTTTAAAACACTCATTTACCGCAAGTGTTCTGCTTCACTGGGTTGGCAGACCTGATCCTGTCGGCTCAGCCACAGTAAGACACACAAACACAGCCTGCACATGCAAAACGAAAACCTCTGACAACAAAGCACAGAGGTTACAATTTAGCCATGTTAGGGACATGGCTTCAGAGGTGGCAACGTTAACCAGTCCGCTAACTACTGGGTGGATTACCAAGAAACTTGTTCCAGTCATTCATGTCCCCATGGAGGGAACTGTAATATCTGTGGTGATCCCTTGATGTTTCATTGCACCATCAACAGGTCAAAATGTAAATTTGGTTTATGACAAATTCCTGCAAAACTAACAACATTCCCATCAGCCTATGCTCTACTTTGTGTTTCGTGCTAATTAGCAAAAGCTAATATGCTAACATGCCAAAATTAAATGGAGAACGTGTTAAATATTCTATCCATTAAACATCAGTATGTTAGCATGCTGATATTAGCATTTAGCTCAATAGGCCGCCATGCCCAAAAGCTGCTAGCGTGGCTGTAGACTCCACACATTTAAAGCAAGTTTTATTTCCAGTTAGAGTACTGTGAGTTCAAAAAATATTTGTCTCCACTTACTAAAAATCTGGGCTGTAAAAACTAATTGGCAGAAAATTATATTTATAGATCTTAATAAAAAAAGAGTTTGTGTTGTAAAACTGTCATTAGACCATGACAGCAGCTAGCAGAAAAATAATGGCATGGCACCTGGAGTATGATGCATCATATAAAGGACTTAGGATGGTTCTGCACCCGCTGAGAACACACTCCATTATTTATGCAGAGCAAGAGGCAAACTGAGGCCAGAGTGGCCACATTTAATTTCTCAGCTGATCATGGAGACAGATTCTATTTACAGGCTGCACATGGGGCAACTGAGAAAGATGAAGGGGGTGAAGAAAGAGGAGACAGGGAGGCCGAGAGGGGGGGGAAACATTCTCAGGCTGACGGAAAGTTTTAATCGGTCACTCTGACAAACCTCATTATAACCACTACGGTGCAAAGCCAGGAAAAAATCCTCCTGTTAAACAAATAACACTTTCTCTCTTTCACGTCCTTGTTACTCAGTAAAAAGTGGGAATAGTTGTGGTGTGCTGTAAACAGACACAGACATTAGGGCTGCATGCATAGGGGTAGATTTCAGGGTAGACGCAGAAGACACATCCCCCTCAGTTTTCAGGCTGCGCATTTGTCCCCCTCCAGTGAAAACATGAAAGTATCAAAGGGCTTTTATTTTGACGATCTGCAAAAGAAGGACTCTCAGTTGCAGCGGCGGCTGTAATCTTCTGTGAAACTATTATCTTCTTTCTAGTAACAGTCTAACAGTACTTTTAAAATGGATTTCTTTTCACCCTCGTTCTGACGGTTGATCTAAACAGGCTGTGCTCTGGTTTTTAGCTAATGGCTTACAGTAATGGGCAATTTTAAACTGTTAACACAGAGCATTGATCTACTTTCAAAAGCACAACAATGACACAGTTTTGCCCAATATGGGGCCTGCAAGAGGAATCCGTGTTATCGACTGTCAGACGTAGATTTAAACTTTGGAGCATAAGAGGTTTTGGGTTTTTTTTTAATTATTTAAAGGCGCTAACAAGGTTAAAAGTTTTAATTGGTTATGACTGAAATGTGTTATATCTTGCTTACAGTCAGCCCCATTAGCATAATTGAGATGTACATGATTTCTAAAACTCATTCCAAAACACAGATGTGTGTTGTGAGCAGAAATCTTGCTGAAACACACACGAGCTTGTAAATCAGTTAAGAGATTATTTATCATGGCATCGATAGGTGCCACGTGCACATTTACAGAGGTTAATTCCTCAAACATAAGAGAACGGGAGAGTTGATGACACTTACATGTTGTATTGAGTCATTAAATGAGAAAAGTCTATTAATTTATCTACTGATAAAGATGTGAAAGCAGCCTTACTGCTCTGTATTCCATGATATGTTGAATTGTCCTGGTGTCTGAATTTTGTGTTCCTTTGAATAAATTAATTCATTTCCACCATAAATCAATGGAGAAAAGGCAAAAATTGCTGCGTAAAACCTCACTAGAATGCGGAAAATGAAATGTTTGATACTCCAAATGTCTCACTTAATACATCCCCTCCATGCTGAAAGAAACCTGGACCATTGGCTGTGTGTATCCAGTGAGACTATTACAATCCTGGTGGGCCCTGGCGGACACTCTCTGGTCCTCATGCTGTACGTCGTGTATGTACATGGTAACAGGTGTGATAAATCTTCATGTTTCTGTTGTCAGACAGCTCAGCATACAAGAGCAAGAAAACAAATTTCATTTGATTGATTACCACAAATCACTATGGCTTACATCACTGTCATGCAGTTTTAAGCATTTGAGCCTCGATCAATTAATATTTTATACTTGTGACAGCTGGAACAGAAGCAGAATAACACCTGCAGGCTACCGTGTCATTGGCTACACTGAAACACAGAAAAATTCCTGCATTAGCTCTTTCAAATAGTTGAGACTATTTAAGTTGCCAGCTCTCCAATTAAGCCACGTGTGACACACGTTCAGAGGTAGTAAGTGGCATGAATGATTGAGCTCTTCTCAGAAGTGTGTGGGAGTGTGTAGCTGTGGTTGATTGACATCCTCGCTCTCCTCTTTGGTGTGTTGCACCTGCTAGGGTGGGACAAATTGCATCATTTTCATTCTTATAATCACATGAAGTCTGCTCAGGATCAGCCTGCCCACCTTTAACGGGTAGACAGTACCTCACCTGGCCTCCAGCATCAAACATTAAAAGGGATTGAAGGGTCTCCCGACTGCAGCCCCACCTGTTTAAACACACGACATTTCTGATATTGCTGCTGCTTGGTGCGGGGACATATTTGACGACAGGCTGCATTATGTTTAACCATCCAGCAGCAGCCACATGCACAGGAGACAATTCAAAGCAAACTGTTAATGAGAACACTGTTATGAGCACATGGTGAAAGACTGGTCCTCTCCATCCAAAGCCTCCATGGTCTAGTCTACCTGCCTGCTCTGACATATTGTATTTTTAACTTGTGAGAATACAGCCCTGTTTCGCGGAGAGGAAGTCGCTGACTGGGTGCCTTCACCTGGGAAGTTCCCAAACTGTTACCTCTGCATACTTTAAAGAAGGCTCTGTAACTGATCCAGCCAGGTTATTGGTTGGCCACAATAGTAATAAAGAAGGTTTCATGCCAGTGATTTCCAACAGCAGAGGAAGTTATTGAAAATCCAGTTAAAGCTGCCACCCCCATGGTTACAGCCGACTGCCTGATGAAGGGAAGCGCACTGCCTGCTCCACATTTTAGGTTTATGTGTGAATTTCATCTCTGAAATGGTTTTGTTCTCGGGCAGAACTTCACTGCGTGCACCACCAGTTGCTATTCATTTGATTAAAAGACTCTACATTGGCTTTTTAATCATAAATACACATTTAGTTCAAACCACTTTCCCTATCTGTCTTTGCACTAGTCTGCTCCAGTTTTGCAGGAACATTTATGAAATGCCTGTTTCATGACATTAAGTCTGCTGAAGCAGGCTACCAAAATAATGGAATAATGACAAAATTTGGGACAACAGGTATTTGGGCTTCTTTTTAACACAACATAGCACTAACTAGCATAAAAGCAGGCTGGTAAAATCTGTCACAATCATTCAAATCTGCAGGCAAACTTCAAAGTGAAGGAAATAATTAAGTTCTTGGCGTCTTAACCTTTTCCTGTGTTATTAGTTCTGAACTCAGCAGCTGCCCTAGCCAATTTACCAGCGTGCTTGTGAGTTTTAGCACACTATTTACGCCGCAAGTGGTGTGGTCGGATTGAGATGTGTGAGGGTCTGGCTAGATAATTTGTCTGGTGCTGCAGATGCATTGTCCATCACCACAGTGGCATTACTGAATCTCTGAAAGAAAAAAAAAACCTAAGGGAAAAAACTAATTGCCTGACCTTTATCGACTCCTTTGGAGGAGACAGAGACCAGTGTGCACCCTCCCTCGTTACATCCGCATAATTAACGTCAATCGATCTGACTCCCCTTTTTCTCTCCCCTGATGTGCCAAGTTGGAGAGTGACAGCTGTCGTGCAAAGTGACACAAGGCAAATTCATTAGCCAATGAGTCGATGGCACTGGGGCGGGGGAGGGGGAGAGGGGTGGGGGCAGCAAGACAAGGAAAATCTATTGTAATTCACAAACAGACCTGGGATGTCAATCAAAAGCAGTATTGACTGTCTTTATTTGGATATCAATGGCTTTGTCCAGCACATTGATTTTGTTTTGTTGTCCATCTTTGGATCGATTACTCGACTATCAGATCAAGTAAAATGAACATGTTGCAACACAGTCCGCTTTAGAAAAGAGCCTGCCTCAAACAAAAATCCATTCATCAGCTCCAGATAATACAGAACTCAGCTGTGAGGCTTTTTGGAGGATCCAAGACAAGCCACCACAGCCTGCTTGCACTGGCTCCCCGTGTGTTTTAGAATTGATTTTAAGATCTTACTGTTGACTTTCAAAGCTCTTCATGGCCTCTCTCCACATATCTGACCTCTTAGTCGCATACGGGCCCGTACGTAGCTTGAGATCCTCGGGCAGAGGTCTTTTATCTGTTCCCGAGGTGCGGCTTAAAACCAGAGGTGACAGAGCATTCGCAGTCAGAGCCCTGAAGCGATGGAACGAGCAGCCTGAGGAAATCAGTTCAGCAGAATCAGTGACCGCTTTCAGATCTCCTCTTAAAGGACCAGTGTGTAGAATGTGACGGCATCTAATGGTGAGGATGCGGACTAAAACCATCTGATTACCCCTTGCCTCACCCCTCCCTTCCCAAGCGTACGAGACAATCCACGGTGACCATGAAAATGTGAACGACCCCCTCAAGAGCCACTGGCAGGTTTGTCCAGTCTGGACTGTAGAAACATGGCAGACGTGGTGAAGGACGACCCCCTCCCTCTGCAGACAAAGAGCTCATTCGAAGGTAACAAAGACACAAAGACCCTGATGAAAACTGCTAATAGATCCCACTAAATCCAACAAACTTGTGTTTCAAAACTTATCTGTAACATTCCTGATTTTACTTGCATTTCATTGACTACCTTTTGCTTGTTTTATTTATTGAATTAGCTTTTATTTTTAGTGACTGTTCCTTTGCTGGTTTTCTTTGTTTTGTTTGCTTACCAATCCATTGGAAATTGTTTTTTTTATCTGCATGTTAATGAAGTGTTTTTTTTTGTTTTTTTGTTTTTAAGTTTATGCATGCTTTGTAACACGGGTTTAGAAAAGTGTTTTCTGAAATAAATAATTGAAATGAACGTCTGAATGAAAACCCAAGAATATCTTTATTCTGTGCTAATAGCTTAAACAAGAGATATCTGAAAGAGTGCATGAATGCTCGACTTCACCTGATAAGAAAAGGTTGAAAATGAGTGCTATACTGTTGTATATTATATGGATTGGAGATAACTTTGTCACTAAAGTAAAGTAACACATCTCTTAAAGGCTCCCCTGGAAATTCATGGACATAATTAATAATAACAGTAATTCTAATAAAATTGAAATAGCTCACCGTACTAACAACAGTGGATATCAAATCTTTTATTATATGAGAAATAGTCATGCATAACTTCATTATGAGCCACTTAGAGTCAAACATTAAACATTTAATGATAATAAGGATAAATTAAAGTGCAATGCATGCCCCAAGCCTCTACACTGCTCCAATGTCAAAATTGCTTATCATGGTGAAAAGCCTATCCAGAACTTAATCCTGCAATTCGCCACCGGAGGGGAAGAACAGCTTTACTTCCTCTCAGGAGCCCAACTCCTTCACTGTCAACCCTCACATGATTTGCATACACGGTCAAGAGGTCAAAGACTCAGCGGCACAGGCTGACATTTTAATTCTGTGCAGACTACCAGGCTGAGCACCAGACTCCTTTCCTAACCCATCTTCGCCAACAGCCTCGTCTGAAAGGCAAAGTTACACCGAACAAACAAACTGCTTGTATGGGGGACATGACAGTCATACTGACAGAGCTTGTCCCTGAGTGGTTCAGGGTGAGATTTTCATAAAGATCATATAAATATTTTCAGTGCACCATCATCATTCTCACATCAGAAATAAATCCATTCATAAATCCATACAGAGGATATATAATATATAATTTATTGGGGTTCCTGTTGGTGGTCTTGGGAATGGTGTGAGAGGCCAGCACTGTTAAAAGCACTGTCTCCAAGAAGACACCCTGGTGGCACATGCTTCCTCTCATGCATCTGTTTTATTCTGCAGGATTAGACCTGGATGCTGGCCATCGAGCCAATGCATCCAACATCCTGTAAGCAGCAGCAATACTACTTAAAAATTCATGTTGTTACAAGCTTTACAGTTGACAAAACGGCCCTCAATGTCGCTGAAGCTGCGATCTGCATGTGCGTGTCGACATTTCTCCGTCCATCTCTGGTTTACTGTTATTTAATTGGAAGCAGTTTGCCGTTCCCGGATGACTTGAGGGGTATATGGAGATTACACAAACCTCACAATGTGAAGGGCAGTTATTGTTTGCATGGCACGTTTTTCTTTCCTGTTGTATAACTGCCATTTCTCTGCAGATAGAAGCAGTTTTCTGCAGCAACAGTGTTACTCTGCAGTGTATGTAAAGATAAACCATTGCACAGTAATAAGCATTGTTTGGCACATGGCTGATAAAACTACTAACTCATAACATTTCAGTTCCTAATCCTAATTCCATTACTTTGACATTTTGGGGGTTGGCTTGTTTTCTGTCCTCACAGAAGGTGTGTCATTTTGCATCTGTGCACTCAGTGGTCCCGGGCAGCTTGCTGCAGGGGCTGGAGGTGTAGAAAGTGGCTAGCTTGCAAGATGAAGATGAAGAGGATGAAATCAGCTGGCTTTGTTCAGGGATGGACCTCGCTGCTTCAGCGTGAAGATGGGGCTACTAGAGTTCTGCATGCGGTCACCGGGGCTGAACTGGCTGTTGAAGGTCACTTAATGTTTCTAAACTGTTGTCTGGCTCCTCTCCTACAATATAAAAGCACTAATTTGATTCATTAAATAGAGTTTTTCTGTTGGGTGCCTCAATCATTTTATTGATTGACTTTCTGACCCATAAACTTGGCAGGTAGCAACACAGATTTGTTGTACAAAACCCTAACACACACAAAAACATGACTCACTATCTCCATCCCTGTTATTAAGGGATTCTTCCTCCAGAACTAATGGCTCCAGTCCAGAGTTAATTTATCTAAGAATGATGAAATAGCCTGTGCTCTTTGCTATAATGATTCTCCACACCAGTAATGTAGGATCAATTCTAAACAGATGAATAAACAGACAAATATGGTTAACAGCTGAGACTGCCGTTTGCTGTTTGAGATGCACCACAGTCCTTCTTAAAGACCAGATCCTGATGTTGTGGACATTTCAGTTTGCTGATGGATGTGTGCATGTGGAAATGTGTATTGACCTCTCCACCATGCATTACTGTAATGTTAATTTATATATGTTGTTCTTCCATGAAATAATACACACAATAGCATACAAATGCTGGATTTTATCTTTTATGTCATGTTTCAAGACTTTAGGAAAAATGACTGCACTCAGTTTGAAGAAAACATGTCAAATATTGCTTCTGGCAACGGCCAAATGAGCTATACAGGCTGTCAAATCTCCATTTGCCACCCGGTGAGGATTTATCACACCCCAAAACATATGTGCAGTATTTGATCTGTTTTTCTGTTTTTCACATAATGTTCAGCTCCACGTGAAATGTGCCATGTGCCCATAATTACTGAGCAAGTGCTACCTGGTGTAGAGAAAAACAAAAGAACATCTCACAGATGTCGTCCCCTGGGATGCTGGCTCATCTGATCAAGGCTTTATTTTGCATCCGCATTTATTTCATTATTTTGCAGTGGATTTTTCTTTGTTTCATAGTTAATGCTTTGACAGTTGTGCTCGGCATGCTGGAGTGACACTGTGTGCCTGTCCGTGCTCATTAGCTAAGTTTTACCTTCTACGAACATATTGAGGGGACACACTCCAATGTGTTATTTTGTGGATGTGCCATAACGAGGCAACAGGCAGCACAACAGAATAACCAATACATGCTTTTGCATTACAGTTAGCACATCACATTAACACATTTGTCAAAAAGAGAGCCATTAAAATTTGACAGCTATCAAAACATCGAATCGTATTTCCTATCAAACTTTTTCAGACCAATTTTCTCTTTTTTTCTTTTATTGTTACCTTTACTCAGTTAGGTTAAAACATGATCCTGTGTTTCTTTTGTCTTCTTATTTTTTTTGTATTCTTGTGTTATTTATTCAATATCTTCATGAAGCAACTTTAATGCTTAAGGTTAAGCAACAGAAACTGGTTACGATTGGGGAAAGATTGTGGTCATGGCTAAATGATGAAAAAGGCTAATAAGATATAAATGATGGATAAAATGTGTACACTTTTATACTCACCTACATTTACAATTACAATTACAGTCATTTGGCAGACGCTTTTATGCGCACACCGATGGCGCAGCATCAGGGGCAGTTTTGAAGTTCAGCATCTTGCTCAAGGATACTTTGGCATGTGGACTGCCGAGGCCAGGGATCGAAATACCGGCCTCCTGGTCGGCAGACGACCGCTCTCCTGAGCCACAGCCACCCCCCAACATGTCAGTAAGAAGCTCCATTTAAAAATAATAGACTTTTAAATATAATGCATATTTCTATAATTATTGGCAAATAATTATCCATCCATCCATTGTCTATACCCGACTATCCCTTTTTGGGTTGTGGGTATAGCAGCTGTCAAGGGGGGAGAGGCGGGGTGCACCCTGGACCGGTCGCCAGCCGATCGCAGGGCAACATATACAAACAGACAACCATTCATGCTCACACTCACACCTAAGGACAATTTTAAAGTCACCAATTAACCAATTTTGGTCTGTGGGAGGAAGCCGGAGTGCCCGGAAAGAACATGCAAACTTCACACAGAAAGGCCCTGCCCGACCCGGGGATCGAACCGGCGACCTTCTTGCTGTGAGGCATGCCAACTACCTGCTGTGCCACCGTGCCACCCTAGCAAATAATTAGTTAATCAAAAACACATAAAGCTGAAACAGGTTTGTTGAGTTAAATTCCTCAGGTTTGACTAAAACTGACATTAATGAAATTAAGAAGAAGATTTTTGTTTTAAGCCAAATAACAAGTTACACTTCAAACTAGATAGGTTGGCTATCATTTGGTCTAAATCTGGCTAAGTTCTGGCTGACAGCTTGTGGAGTGTTCGTAAAGGGCAGTGGAAGCAGCTGTTGTGAGGTTGTCAGTCATGATTGCTTCCAAAGAGACTATCAGATGGTTAGAATCTGTTTGACTGCAAAGACCTAATAAATACAATAACTTTCCAGGACTTTTTATGTCACTTAGCGTGCATTATTTAAAAATTCACACTGAAAACACGCCGGAACGAAATGCCTAATAAGAGATTTCGAATTAATTTTGGGAGCAATTCCAGATAACACCACCACTCTCTATCTCATCTGAAACAAGCCAGCCATAAAATGATGCTATTCAATGGGTCATTATAGTCTAATCAGCACCGAGGAGCTGAGAGTCTTTTACTCCGAGTGTTAAACTCACCTTGAATAGAAAACCACACAATGAAAAGTAAATTACTGGTAGCTTTCAATACATCAGATGCATGTTTTTTTTTTCCAGCAGTGTGAGAAAAGTCAAACATTTCCTTCACCAGCTTGCAGACGGTGTCGGAGTGAGTCAGCGCTCATGCACAGAAAATTTGACTCTGTGTGTGTGTGTGTGTGTGTGTGTGTGTGTGTGTGTGTGTGTGTGTGTGTGTGTGTGTGTGTGGTTCTTAGGCTTATGAGAAGGACAGACAGACATCATGCAGGTCATATGTGACTATGTGAGAAGATTTTTCATCTATTCTCAGCTGAGATAAAAGAGGTAAATGACTGATCTTTGAACAGCCTGATGGGAGGATGTGGTTAAAGTTCCAGTGATTTTTACCCTGAGGCTGCACTGGGGGTCTCTCATAATGGAAAAAAACACAATACAAAAAATGGACTTACTTGTTCCACCTTTTTTAATCTATCCTCCTCTCACAGCACTGAATATATGTTTCATATGGAGCACTAACCAGAACACTCCAACCGCTGTGGAACAAATGTATATTTCTTCAGTAGAAATCATGTTTAGATAATACTCAGAAAGCACATTCATTGTAAATTATCCTCTTCAGGCAAATTTGTTATTTGTGATATGGGCACATATAAATAAAATCAACTTGATTTTTATGGACACCATGACCATTTTCCTAATTGGAGCATTTTGCAGGTGGAGAATTTGGTGTGCCAATAAAAGCAAAATGCAACAAAGTGCAGTATTAACACATCACGCCGTACATGCAGCATGTGACTTAAACATCACTCCGGCTTCCAGTGAGGAGATGAAAGGCGGCGGCAGATGAAAACATCAGCTCTGTGGAGCTTTAGAAGACTGTTACACTGACATAAACACAAATGCCATGTCCAATGCATTTTTCTTCATTTTAGGTTTCACTGACAGTCTTTAAATCACATAATCTGATGGTATTCTCCTTGTCTGCAATGATTAAAGGCACCTGACTGAAAAAAGCGTCATCAAGGGTTATCTCAATGTCCACGACTCTTAATATTCACATAACAGAAGCAGATGGAAACACTTAAATTTGCATTTTCTTAGGATTTTCTGGATTTTCAAACTTGGACTCGGCTGGTATTTGATACAGGCCAGGCTTTTGTGCCCGTTGAAATGCTTATGTATGGAATGAATACATTCCTCATGAATATATTGCAAAAACATTTCTGGCTTCCTCTTTCTCCTTACAAGTAGTTTGAATTAGTCTGACATGAACAGACGACAATAAACACACAACAGAAAATGTATGATAACGGTGTTCTCATATTAAATCAGGCCAAAAGTAAATACATATGACCTCATCACAGTAACCCAAGGGAACACAATTTGGTTGGACCTCATGGTATGGTCAGTAGATGTGCACGTTTTCCTGAGCAGAAAATGGAGCTGATTGTGCAGGCCAAAGGTGACTGGGTTCCATTATAAAGCAATGAACGGAGCCTGGGGTCCGAGGCGCCCACATCATTTAAATTTGGGACGTGTCTGATGAGCCCTGACAGACTGTGGTCATTCCTGTGGGGTGAGCTGCTATTGTTGCCAGCACAGATGTGGAGGGGAGTTAAACATGAACATATGGTCGAGGAATCTACGAGCATGCATGCGCATGCAGTGACACATACACTGACACATTTATTCTACCTTGAACACACGCAAACTGTGGTTTCAAAGGCGCTGGGAAAAGGCCATCCCGGTGTGCTGAGCCCCCCCCCAACCTGCTCCTCTGGGAACAGGAAATATGGATCCCTGGCCTGTTGTTCCCCTCTGTCAACACGTTCCCCTCGCATAGATCACACGCCTGCTATGTTCCTGTGGAGCAAAACTACAAGGACTGACATGGGTGTGGAAAATCATAAAGAGAGGAAAGTGGGCGACAGAAGCAGAGGAGGACTTCAGCTGATGAGGGAAGGTGAAGAAATGGTGGAGGGGGGTAGGGCAGAGCACGAGGAATATGTAAAATATAGTGCAGAGTGGGCGGTGGGGTGTCAACGGGGATAAAAGTAGACTTGGTGATGAGAGGGATTCAGATGAGGGTGTGCGAGCATATGAAACAAGTTCAGCTGTGAAAGCCCTTTATATTTTTCACATATTCAGGCTTGAATGTGTTGCATCAGAAAGAGCATCATGTGCAAAACAAATAGGCACAAAAAACCCATCTTGCTTCTTTTTATTGTGAGAAATTGCAGCTTGTAGCTTTCACTCTTTCAGTTTCACTGGAGATTGAAAGCAATACACAAAAGGCTTGTGGTATGTTCCCATCACGCGACATGGAGAGAAAAGCAACACGTGGTCCACAGGGATAATCTGATCTGGACATTAAACTGTCACAGCCTCTGCCAGCTTCTAGTTTTATTTTTTCTCCTCCTGTCATGTCAGATCCTGCCACTCCGTCTGCCCTGCTAATCAACTCATCCACATCACCTGGGTTATCTCCACCCACCTCCTCACCTGCAGCTCCTCCGCTCATTAGCCCTTGTGTATTTATGGTGCTTCAGTTTCGTTCACTTGCTGCCAGCTTGTTTGGTGTATTTGTGTCGTGTGCCAGTTTGCGGTTTGTTTTGCGTGACCTGCTTGATAACTTCACCTGATTACCCACACCTCTAATTCCCCTGCCTGCTCCTTGTCAGATTTGTTTACCTGCTGAACTGATTACCTGGTTTTGACCCATGTCTGCTTAAACTTAAAATCAACTTTCTTGTATCTGCTCTGTGTCATGTTTTGAAGTCTGCCTCCCGTGAAAAAAGAAATTACAATATGGAAAATCAGGATGACAATACCATACATAAACACATGCTGAAATATCCTTCTCTCTACTATGAAGGCCTGAGAGAAAGGACAGATTAGTGTTTCTCAATTCCGGTCCTCGGGCCTCACTGCCCTGCATGTTTTAGATGTTTCCCTCCTCCGCCACACCTGATTCAAATGATCGTCATCAAGCTCTGCAGGGACCTGATAACAAGCCACTCATTTGAATCAGGTGTGTTGGAGCAGGAAACATCTAAAACATGCAGGGCAGTGAGGCCTGAGGACCGGAATTGAGAAACACTGGATTAGACATACAAAAGGCGAAACTCAACACAGATTAGACAGAGAGAGAAGAGGTGAGGCGGAGTCTCCTGGAGGACAAAGATCCAGATTCAAAACATCTGCAGTGAGGCACCAAACACAGTCCTTTCCTGCACGTATACATAAGTAAATTGTTGCCTTAAAAACACTGAAATAGCTGCTAAAGAAATGCATTTCTCTTCTCTGTAGACGGCACAGCTCAGTGATCAAGACCCCCTTCCTGCAGAAAACATGAATGGTTTTCTTTAACATTGTTTTGACATTCTCTGTCTCCTTTCATCGATGCCACTTTTTTAAAATTCTTTTGATTGTAGTTCATGAAGCATCGTTCATTTTTATGATTCAAAAGCTACATTCCTAAATTTTAAGATCTCATTCTTAACATTGTATAAATTAATCTTTGAATCAGTCTCATTATCGTCTGACATGTCCGTATTCATCTAACACACATTTTCTAGTCTGCTTCATTTCGCACAGTGCATACATCTTAAAAACTTTAAAGTATTTTTGGTTGCCAAAATTCTAAGGTCATATGTAGATGTTGCGACCAAAACTGAGCAAAAAAGAGAGAATTTCAGACCAACATTCAACAGGCGGCCAGAAACATGGCTTCAAATGAATGCAATGTTGCTCCATGTCTGATGAGTGTGTAGATAAGGAATATTTTAGCATGTCTGCTGTCTCAACCTGTCTTTTTACCAGCTAAATGCTAAACTTCAAGCTAACTGCTAACTTCCTGTGGCTGTCTTTTAGTGCTAAGCATGGCGTAAGCTGCATTTGGTTTGTCAGTGCTTATTATTAACTTGGCTATCTGCTCATCCATCTGATGTGGAGCAACATCAGCTTTCATTTGCAGTCATGTTTTAGCTCTTTCTTTGACTGTTTCAGTCTTCACATCTCTTGAGGGAAATATCAGGCTCTCAGCTTGCTGCTAAATGCTCAGTTAGCTCTGTTCACCTGCTAGCTGCTAATTTCCACCTGCCTTTTTGTGCTGGCTGATTAGCATAGAGTCAGTTTATTAGACAGCTGTTGCTGAAAACCTGTACTGAGACTGAAAGCTGCAGGAAACCAAAACAAAAGCTTAAAGACTCTAAAAAGCTCTGTACCTCACCCTTACCCCAACATTACCCAGTTTTTAAGCCATTTTACGACTGTTTGCTGAGAGCCTTTCTTGTCTAAAAGCTTAAAAGCCTAGTTATTGTTCAGTTGATGTGCTTCTCCTTCTTTGTTTTGTACAGACTTCTACCTGAATTCACCTCTTCAGGTCTACTCTTCATGAAAGGTGCCTGTATTAACAGCCCAGTCAGTGTACAGGTGCTTACTGTAAAGCACTGATTCATCCTGCAGTGACTCTGCAGGCAGTTCTGTAAGCATTTCTTCTTGAACCTGTCTCATCACATTAGTGGTAAACAGGCTGTTTTTGTGTACTTTAACAGCTTTATTTTTTAATTTGTATTTGTATGATTCAGTCTCTTACACTATCTCTCCACATGTGATTAAATATGGCTTAAGAGAAGCTTTAGCATTAACACTTTAAACCAAACCTACGAAATAATTCAGCCCGACAAATGCCTCTACAAATGTTTTTTTTTAATTAAAGAGTGTGTGTGTGTGTGTGTGTGTGTGTGTGTGTGTGTGTGTGTGTGTGTGTGTGTGTGTGTGTGTGTGTGTGTGTCATATGAAACTGTGTGTCAGCGTGAATGTGCAGGTTTATAAGTTGAGAACCAGAGATACTGAGTAGATCTAAGACAGAGCAGACAACGCTGTCCGTGAGGATGCTGTCGGTGTTTTTATTTACTCAGAAACTATTTGCATATCTCTCAGGGTCGTTTCATAAACCCTGGGTGGTTGTAGAATTGACAAAGTGATGTGTTTTTAGATCACTCTGATCTTTAAATGCAATTTTCATGATAACTTTTATTGTAAATCTGATCAGTTTTAAATGTGCCTTATAGATCAAGTGGATTCCTGGAGGCTTTGTGGCGTTTTTTATTATCTTTGGGGTATTTTTGGATCTTCTGTCATTTATAAAGAAGAAGACGAACAGGAAGAAGAAAAACTTTATTGGAGCACTGCTGCTTCCAGGCAAAATGGAGTATATGGTATATGAAGGAAAAGAAATATCCCATGGGAACGAATCTTCACAAATCAATTATTAACGATGACGCATGTTGATCATTAATTCACTTTCAGATAGTAGCCTTTGAAAACACAATAAATAAAATAGCAAAGCCAATACAATTCACAATGAAACTGATTATGAGGTAGAAGCCGTCATTCCACACTCATGAAGTGAGGAATAATTCACAGATTACTTACATCACTGAAGACCAGCGTTGAGGTTTGATCAGCCTTTTATTTGTCTGTTATTTGTTAAAACCGTCTCCCAACAGATGCCCTCAGCAGGCCATTTTCTTATTTCATGATGATGAGCCATACATTAGTGTTTTCTTAACAGTGCTCACCCTGTCACTGGTGTGCTCCATGTGGCAGTCCTGCCAGGAAACTGATGAAGAGCATCTTTAAACACTCTCTTTCTGACTATGTGTGTCACCCAGCCAGCGAGTCCATTCAGTGTTGCTTCAGGGTTTTTCTTGTCCTGCTTCTTCTAATGCATCGTCCACACATACATTGGTTTTCTGCAGTAAATCAAGTGAGATGTTTCACCGGCCAAAGGTGTAGAGGTGAGCCTCAGAAGTCACGTTGAAGGACAAAATTCTGAAAAGCTTAGTGCGACTGAAACCCTGTACTTTATTCTGAAACAGGGTCATCACTGAGCTACATAGGTTACTGGACTCTGTTGAGTTAAGAAAAACTGGATATAGCTGGACCTCAACATGTCAGGAAAGCAACCCAGGAACTGAACCTGGATATACAGCCTGAGCTGAACACCTGACCACCCGGCGACACGTCATCCAGTCTGCAGATGATTATTATTTTTCTCTTGATCTTGTACCACCTGGATGAACGAGGCAAACCTTCACATGACCTACATGCTGTCACATTTGTTCTATAACTCTGACAAATGCGAACAATCACGCTTGACTTTGTTCCTGTGAAAGTGCACAGACGGAAACAGAAGTGTGATAACCATCAGAGTGAGCTGTGGGGGGTAGCATTATGCCAATGATGTGTTTTCCTTTGACACTGGAAAGGCTCATTGTGGACATAAATACACACCACTGCTTTTAAATGGGTTAATTAAGACTGTATCATTGGCAGCAGATGATAGCATGAAAGCAGCCATCAGTCTAATTAACATGCTTAAAGCCTTGCATTTGCCAGCCTAATCACACTACCATTATTGCTTTTTGCAGCATTTCTGCTGAGCACTCCAGTGTTTGTGCTGCTGATGTTTAAATCTGTGTCCTCCTGTTCTTATTACTGTTCTGGGAATGTATTATTCTTGCTCCGGTATACATTTCTGTCACTTTTACGACCCAATTCAGCATGAGAAGCTGAAAATAATTGCAGACCATAATATGGTCATAAACTGCATCCAAGCTGATAGATTGTGCTGATTTGGGAGTTGTTCCTCAAAGTCCACCTTCTCAAACAAATTCACATTGTTCTTGACTGCATTGTTGGCAGAGCAGTAGCTGCATTCAGGAAACAAAAAGTTTATTGCTGACTTTAGTTAATTTTCTCTGGTTGACCTTTTTGGGTTTTGAGGGCTTTTGAGTTTTACTCTGCTATAAAATTAAAAAAAAAAAAAAAAAAAAAAAGTCTGAAATTATTACTTATGAACTATGTTTCTCTAAGTTTTGACAGAGGGGGGTTTTGTAACAAGGAATGAGGAAACTCTATCTAACTAAAATACATTTTAATATATATTACTGTGCATTAACCCAGCGAGCTCAAGATTTTTAGCACATTATTTGACACAATAATTCAGGACATGACAGGAAACACTGAACTGTCCATGTTTCTGCATATACTGTAGCTGTAATGGTTTTGCATTGTTCTGTTTTGTTGGCTAATTTTCTGTTTGCTGCTTATGCTGCTATTGAATTTTTTTTTTTTTTCAAATATTAAATTGAATGGCATCAGAAGAAAATCTTTATTTTACTCTTTAGATCCAGTATTTCTTATAATTATCCATCTCTGCAGCTTTTCTACAGGCAGATCACATTAAGAGTAACAAATATTCATCTCAAAGGGACACAGATATCTTTTCAAAGACAACCTGCTCTGCTCACCTTTGCCTGTGGAGAGCTAAACCTGTCCTGTTTCTCTCCTTACGCATAATGCGCACCGCTCCTGGTAAACACTGCTCCTGGGAGAGGATGAGAAACTCAGATAGGTACAAGTCAAAGAGAAGTGGAAGGGAATGCATTCGTTGAAATTTGACATTAATATCACTTCCATTTGCAGACATCTGAGGGATGTTTAAACAGGGTGTGAGCAGAATCGCAAGTAACATCTTGAACATTTAGTTTTCAGTCTGACAGGCCTTGAGCCGAAAAAAAAACTTTCATCCAGCAAATGTCGAAGGTTGACAGCATCTTCCTCAGCGTCTGACAGGAGGTTAGTGTTATATGAAGCACAAACACCCCAAATCCTCACCAAAATATTTGTGATCTCTCTTCCAGCTCTCCTGGTGGGTAAAAAGGCCTCTGGCAGTCCACATTCTCTGTGAGATATTTTGAATAATAGCAACACCCTCCACCATTCTGTGGCCATCTGTTCACAGAGCCAAAGGAACAGGTTTCTCTCTGTCCAGGGGGTAAATGCCATTCAATATCAGTTATGATCAAAGAGTGGCCGGGATGATTCTGGGCCTCCTGGACCATCATGTGCTGGTAATTGCATGAAAATGCTGGCCTAGGGGCTTTGAGCTGAGACAACAGCCATAGGACGGAGGAACTGTGGGGATCGGAGAGCAAAAACAGACACAAAAGATCCTCTGGAATGAGGTTCGTCTTTCCAATTCATGTTATTATAAAAAAAAAATATTATGCATGTCACTACTGTGGAAGTGTTTTGCAGAAATGATTTGACTCTTTTACCCTTTTGCTCCAAACTGTGGTGAGCTCCTTTGGACTGCTAATTCTCGCCGTTGGCCTGGTGAGAATGTAATCAGCCACATACCTCTGACACACATGGAGTCATCAGCGGCATCTTTTGACCTGAGCTTCATCGCAAAGGTAAAACACATGCAGAGGTTCATGTGCATCTATTCCCAACCCCATCTGCACAAGCATTTCAACCAAACAAGGATGAATCCCTCACCAGCTTCCCACTGGTTTCCAGTTCAAAAGAGAACCAGAAGCCAGAAGGACCCTTCTTTGAGAGTCTGAAATGCACTTTGCTCTAATTTATAATGTTTATAATGCCCTTTTCAGCACCATGTTACATATAATGTAATAGCATGCCTCTGTTTCATGCCAGTTTTTAAAGTAAAAGTGGTGGTGGTCATTTCGATCAGTCAGACCTGAAGAACCTCCCACATGTCATCATGTTAACTTAAAGGGCCCTGTTTTAAAATGGGTAGGTCTTTGGTGCACAGACTGTGTGGGAGTCTCAAGCTATTTTGGTTTATGTGCAGCAGCGCAAAGTGCAGAGGGGCTGGCTGAGGTGGAGTGTGTATGGGAGGGTGTGATAACTAATAAATATGCTTTCCACCAGTGTGACACATCGCAACAAATGGAGAGTATGTCGCTTCTCCAGGAAATTAGATTGGCTTTATGGTGGAGAGCGTTTCAACCTGAACAAACAGATGCTGTAATGCCAGCAATGTTACATAATGCCTTAAAAAGTTTTATGTCTAACACACACATAGTAAAACACATGCATTCCTACAGGCGGTTTCATGTTTGTCAGAGCTGTACAATATGTTTTTGGGTTGTGGGAGAAACCCTTTGCAGAGCAAGCAGCCACCATGCTCTCCAGAACTTGGAAATTATGGCCATTTTATTTCCATTAATTCTGAACTTTGGGCACCTTACGTCCTTATCAGTTGCTTCTTTGGTGCACAACGGGCAATGCTGGCTCTGAGATCTGTTTTGCCGTACGACAAAAGAGAATAGGAGAAGCAAATCATGGCATTTCCTGCTCACAAAGCACAAGAGCAACAAATACAAATTGAAATACATGGAATACAAATGGTGTTATATATTTTTCAGGAGGTAAAGCAACACAAGCGCCAAACAAAGTTACACATAGTTGTTGTAGGGCAGCATTATTTCTTAAAAAACAACAGGCAAACACCCATTTAAGATGAGATTTTCCAAAACTGTACAGGCAAGCCACAAATGGTTCAAGCCATTTACTATTTGTAACTCTTGAATATGTAATCACCTGGCACTGCCTTAAAGGCCTTTTCATCTGGCTGTTTCTCTATGCACATAAAATATTGAGGTTCTCTAAATTAAAGGTAAGCGATTCTCTCAAGTCACAGTGCCAGTGAGACATAATCTGCTAACTGTGTGAGGAGCTGAGAGCTCATTTGAATATTCTCGCACCTCTCCCACTCAGAGTTACTGTATGTGCTCACGTTGCATGGAGTCAAAATGGTGTTGTCTCAACATGGAATTTTTGTCCTGAGCTGAGGGAAGCGAGCATATCACCGTCAATTAGGTGGAAACCAGCATCAAAAGCCAGGTGAATGCACACAAGACAAGAAAAAAAACTGCTCTCCCTCTGTGCATGCATTGATACCCAAGCATAAGAATGTATGAGAGATGGGGACCAACATCTTATAAGAGGCATTAACCAGAGAGGAGTCTCTGGAGGAGGAGCATCGAAGCATTTCTTGGCTCTGGACCTGCAATACTTTAACTCATAAAGCCAAGAGAGCCAGACTATAAGACATTCTGCTTCCAAGATCTGCCTCAAGTCTCCAGAAACCTAATTGTGATACTACAGTATATTGAGTCTTGCATTTACTCCAGCAGCAAATAGCATCAGTATAACTTCTGTTTCCAATGGGCTGGACATGGCGTGTTTGGAGTCAACATAAATCACAGTGGTTTGGGAAAACTGTTTTGAAATCAATGCCACAAGGTCCATCAGTAATATAATTCTCACCTCTTATTGGTCACATGATCCTGAAGCCATCATGCTTCTCTCAGTAATGACTAAATCAAGTGTGTATCATCATCAGTGTCCTCCTCATATTTCATGTTGGTTTAGTCATTGTTCACAACATTTGCTCCCCCACATTTGTATTACTCATCAGTAATAGAGTGACTCAACAGGCCAACATACTGTCTTTCATAATGTCGCGGTTAGACACAGTCATCCTTGTCATGATCCCATATTTGAGCGCGGCATATTAGAGTGGACATATTGCATTTGAAGCTGTATTTGTGTAAATGGCTTGTTATTGATTCTTCTCTGTCTGTTAGTATCAGGAGCTCACAAAAACTAGAGTTGTCTGTTGATGTTTTTTTCCCTTGTTGCTCATAATTTTAGCAGTGCAGCCAAGTTTTTAGACTTATTCCAACATGTTTTGCAATAAGTACAGTATGGAAGTCCATCCAAAACTCACATTAAATGGTACACTGCTCACATTTTTCTATTGTTGTGGTTTGCAGTGTGCTATTTTTCTGATATACAAGGTAATTAACCCTAAATTACCATGCATAAGCACCCCGAATCTTCCAAATTAATCATAGTAATCAGATTCTCTTCTTCTGTGGTGCAGGCTTTTGTTTTTCTCTTTGTGCCCGTAACCTATGTAATTAATTTTGCCATAATTTGTCTTTGTGAAATTCCCCCCGACATGCCCTATTTCACTTGCAAATAATTGTCTGGGTGTCAGACTCTGCTTGTGGGTCTCAACAGGGAAAATACTGTCCTTTCTTAAACTTCCCCTCTTTGTGTGCACATTGACTATGAGCTCCACTTTATTGTGTCTTAGAGATGCCGTCTGCAACTGGCTTTGAGGTATGAACCGAGCCAAAATCCCCAGTTCAGGCTGTGGGTTTCAGCATAGAACAAAACAAGAAAGCTCAAGTGGAGTGTTAACAAAGGCCCGACCTTTTTCAGGCCCGAGTTGTTACTTCACTTGGCAAAATGGACTCAAACTAATGAGAGGCTAAGTCATTATGTTGGCGACTGCCAGAACAATGTTAATGAGAGTTTTGAGGAAGGCTGTTTCTTCTTGGAGCAAAGAAGGCCAGATGCAGATGAGAGTAAAGGCAGGGTGAAAAAAGAGAGAGGCAGATGTTCAGAAAAGTAATATTCTTCAGTTTTTAACCGCCATTTTTTTATGGCTTCCCCTGGACAAGTTTTGTTATTCTGAGATTAGTGGCTCACCCCAGGGCAGGACATGTCCTGTCTGTCAGTCTGCTGGATGTGTTATGATGATGGAATCCAACCTGAGTAAAAATAACACAGCTGAGCGTGCCTGACACAGAGGTCAAAAATACAATGTATTTCAAACAAGGGGTGGCCAGCTAATGTTCCCACCTAAAGGAGCATTTGTAATGATGGACATAAAAAAGCAATGTGGTTTGGGAGATGATAGATTGTGCGTTACTGGGCCATATGCTGCGCAATGTCAGATAAAATACAACCTCATTTAATCACATTTCTAAAACTATTAATGAAGTTAGAAATGAATTAAATTACTCTCTGACATCTGCTGCAGTTGTCCCAGATCGCTTTTTGAGCACTAAATGCTTTTGTCTGACTGAGAGTTGCTCCCATTTACACACAAGAGAAGAAACATAATGCCTGGGTTTCAGTGTTTCACCTAAAAGAGTTTTCTCTCACCGTGTCCTCACTAAGTAAAGAGAAAGCAGAATTGTACTCTGAATGTCACTTCTATTCTGAATTTTTCTGCAGTCATTGTTGTGCCATACCCGCACTCCAGGCTCTTTAACACCATGCTTCGGATACATTCAACATTATGTTTTCCTAAACACATTTCATAATTTCCAATTCATTCACTTCTGAGCAAAAATAAAAAAAACTGAGGTATTCATCTTCTAATAAGGTAATGCACCCTCTAAAAAGTGTCTCTCTTGTCCACCGTTGAATTAATTTGCCTGTATCTCAAGACTGAAGGACCATTTAACAAATCCTCTTTTGATTCTAAGTAGCCCCTTAATGCATTGGTCCCTTCTTGGTGCAGCCATTTCCAATTAATCCTTCTGCATTATGCATGATTACATTAAACAATCCAATAAATTGATATGGAGTCTCTGGCTACGGAAGGACTCTGTTAATGGATATAAAATGGAGTTACACCACTCTGGGATGATTCATTATTTCACTTATTGTTGCAAAAGGTAACATGCTAGGTCTGGGTGACACTTTAATTTCAGTTGGCCATTTCACTACACGTATCCACCTTTTATGTTTGTGTTGATTACGACTCAATAGCAAAATGGTATTACAGCATTCTTTAGTGCTGAATGAACTCTATTAACACCCTCCATATTAATCAAGTCAAGCCGTAGTTCTCCCAGTAAATCAACTTGCATTAAGAAAAATTAAACTGTGAAATTACTGATGCTCTGTTTCTGCTTTCTATCCAGGCGACTTATTTTAAATTCAGATTCATCCGTTAACATTATCTCCCCAAAATCATATCACAGTTACGACGCTGCAGCCAGTTTATCCAACTCGTTTTTGATCAAATACCTTCGCCTAATATCAGACAGAATTATCAGCTCATTACACACCGTTTCCACCTTCAGCCTGGCGTTGCGTCCACTCTAATTAATTTCAGTCTAATTGATTGATTTTTTTTGAGGATGCAATTTTCCCGAACCAATCACCAGAGAGCTACGCATCGGCTTAATCTACCTCTATTTTAAGACAACGCTAATGCTTTGCCAACACACTGTTAAGAGTGAAGCAGAAGCAAAGTAAATACAAAAATATATGTCAAAAAAGCTGCCTTGATAGCAGCATCCATAGCGTTAGTCCCGCCCATGGAGCTGATTGGCTAATCTTTTGTCTTTGTGCTCTTTTCTGCCTTTTTTTTCATCTTACTCGACCTAATTGCATTCAAAATTCAACAGCTTCGCAAGCTTGCCTAATGTTTATATGTTATCTGACGTTTAGACTTTATATTTTAGAGTTTGTATGCATTCTCTTTGCATTGTTTATTCTATAGATCTGTATCATTTCTATTAGTCTTTTTTCTTATTTTCTGTATTGAGCGATTTTAATATATTTTGTTATTTGTTGTATTTATTTCATATACTGTACATTTCTCTCGCTTAGTGCTAATATCTATATTTACTTTGTAGTTACTGTACCGCATTTAGAAGGGGGGGAGCACGAAACTAGCTCATCGTGAAAAGGTAGCCTCGTATTTGCTTTAGCGGTATATGAAAAGTTCTGTTGGTGTGGAAATGGACGTCACAATAGCAATCCAACATGCAATGTACTTGCAATTCTTTGAATAATACTATTACGCTGCATGAGTACCATCAGATTTATTGCTTAATTTTCTCTGTCCAGTTGTGAACTATAGCATCCTGCATATTTTCTTGTAGGATTATTATCCTGATACCAACAGAGAGATGCAGAGATGGATAATAAAATACAGCGAGTGCATGCCAACAACCATGTGGAGACTTGACTACCGCACAGTGTCTCCTCCAGGCCGTCATCATGAGCATTCCTGCTGTCTCTCGTCTCATTATGCTGCCCTGTCTCTCTGTCTTCACCCTTTCTCTCTCCTCTCTTCCTGTGTGATTGTCAACTTCCTCTTTTTATTGCACATGGACTGTTAGGGCCTCATAACTGTCAAGAAACCTGTGGCTTGCCTGGAGCCTGCCACACTGCTGCACCCCTCGCGGTGAATCTAACCGAGTTCCAGCTGCTCTGAAGATATACTGCAGGTGAAAATATTGAGGCAAAGCCAGTCAGATGGTGCATACATAGCAAGGCATACTGTAAGTTAGACTCATCATAAATTGCATCCTGTGAACTTGAAAAACATGCATTTTAAAATACATGCAAAGTAAAGCATGAGGGTCATTCGATTGATTTCAACATGCAAGTAATGCCGTTAGTTAGTGTCTGGAAGCATCAAGACATGCTGACTAATGAATGGTGGACACTGTGCAGTCAAATACATACTCTCTTCAATCTATATAAGCAATAAATCCATGTTAAAGTCGCTGCATTAAAAGGTATAAGAAAGCATGTTATATTCTACATTGCAATTTTCTGCAAATGTGCTCTTCTGTATAATTTTCTGTGCTTTCAAAAACAACTTCACACTCTTCCATTCTCTACTTCTTATGCTAAGCTAAACCCCTGCAGCTCATCATTCCTTCTCCTGCTTTGCTTTATTATTCAATTAGCCGACTGAACTTTGGTTTGAATCATCAATCAGTGAGTCTAATTAATCCCTCTCATTTGTCTCATCCAATCACTAACCTGTGCACTCTTTATAGCTACGCTGTTCTTGTATCTTTTCACCTGCAGCCATAAATAAGCGCTCATATGGAGATTAGAAGCGACCGGAGCGACCAGATTTTTACATATCATCGGCTGAAAACCACTGCTATGATCATTTTTATAAACTGTTGCTTTTTTATTGTAAAAAGAAGAGAAATGTTGCTGCGAGACAACGATTTGTATCACTGCATCAAATCAACAACACAGATAAGTTTCAATTATCAAAATCACTTACTCAAACCTACAATGGTCCATCACCAATAAACTAGAAGATCACTCCACACCACAATTATGTTAAAATTGCAAGAGGGAGACGTTGTAGCAGTTGGAGCTCAACCCTTGTTTACTACAGACAGTTAATTTTAATGTTGTCATTCAGTGACATTAATTGACATTGATTACATTTGCAATCCGAGGCACAAAATTCAAAAGGATGGATAAGTTGTGACGCCTTTATGGCTCACTGTAAAGGGTCATCACATAGTGTCCAACATGTTTTTTTCTGAATCTTGTGTGTTGCTTTACTCCACTTGTATTGATTGTATTGAAACTTTACTCGCAGCCAAAATGTACCACAACTACACTCATACTGTGCAGACAGACTCCAGCTAAATTACAATTCCAATAAAGCTACATCCAAAAAGATTCTGATATCTATCTTTAAAAAACAACTTAACTTATGAATCTTTCAATTCAACAAAATCATTCTTCGCAGCCACATTGTTGCTTGTTCACTTAATTTGCAACAATCCTCAAACTGAACATCAAAGTAACATATCCAGAACAAAATGAAGATAACATAAGAAAAAACAACCTTTTATTTATACCACAATTTTTAGTGTTACAACACCAAAGGGGATTGTTTAACAGTAAGAGCATCAGTAAAAAAGCAAGATATGATGAATAAGTAAACAACATAATAAGTGAAACAGACAGTGGGTAAATCCACATCATTGCACGTACAAATTATTGATATTGCACCGTTCAGTAAACACTGATGTAAGTGAATTAGTCAGTTTCAGTGTGTGTGGTCGACTGGGAGCTGTGTTGATTGAAGTCTGACAGCAGCAGGAAGGAAGGACCTGCAGAGTCTTTTCTTCGCACTCTGTGGGTGAAGCAGGCTGTAGCTGAAGGAGCTTCCCAGTGCCGTCAGAGTGTCCTGCATGGGGTGAGGCATGTTCTCCATCAGGGGTGATAGCTTCACCGTCATCCTTCTTTCTCCCACCACCTCCAGCAGGTTGAGGGGGCATCTCAGGACAGAGCTGGCCTTTTTATCCAGTCTGTTCAAATCTCTTCATTCGTCGAAAAAGGTCCTCAGATGAGCCCCCTGCCCTCAAACAGACCTGCACTCCTCAGCACATACAGTCAGCTCTTTTCTTTCTTAAAGAGTGCATTTATATTGTCAGTCCAGTCCAGTTTATTAATCAGGTAAACGCCCAGGTTCTTGTAAGATTCCACCATATCAGTGTCTTTTCCCTGGATGTTTACTGGTGTAGGAGGAGAGTGTTTACACCACCAAGTCCACCACCAGTTCTTTGGTTGTCCCTGTGTTGATCTTTAGGCGGTTGCACTTCCACCAATCCACAAATCACTCATCAAGATGATTCAAAAATCAGTCAGGAACCACCAATTTTGGGTCAAATTTGTGCAGCGTCTCTCCGTATAATGTGAAAGACTTGCTGCTACAGCTGATTCCCCTGAGAAGCGACACCCCCTGTTTTGGTCCATCGGCTCTGTCCCAACAGCTCCCCCTCATGTAAACCTAAAGAAGCTGTTTCCAGCGTACAGCCTCAGACAAGCTGCCTGTAACCCGCCTGCCCCATGTGAAATAACGGAGAGCCGAAGTAAAAGAGATTTAAACACCTAGCAAACCAGAGATCCTGATATGTTTTCTCAAGAGGAGCTGAGAAGCAATTAAGTATTGGGCTGACATTCATCAGGTGGTGAGAGGCAGACCTCCGCAGAGATGCCTGCGTGAGACAATAGTGAGGTGTTTTTGCTGTTAGTGTTTTTCAATCCGCTGCACGCCAACACGTACGTCCCCGCGCTCCCTCAGCCTCGTTGCTCTTTCAGTGAGTCCGAGCTGCAGTTGAATGAACTGAGTCTGGCGTTTGGTGATTCTCTGGAGCATGCGGCTCAGTTTTGCTCCAGTGTTGCAGCTCAGCACAAGGTTCACGAGCTGGTCAACCATGACAGCCCTGTCCATTTGGTTCCATCACTTCACAGTTTCTGCAGCTTTATTATGAAATTGTATCAATTGCATCAGTGCACTGTTTTGAATAATAGACTGTGCCTGCCCCACGGATGAGAATCCAGTAAACATCTCTCTTTATCCTGGCTGTATATTCCCACTGTTTATGAGAGATCAACAGACGGGCCTCATTCACATGTACAGAGGGTTTCATTTTGTTTATCTTGTCTGTCTTTATATCCAGTGATCTGTCCATCTATCCATAGCTTTAATGGCCTGTCTGTGTATGTTTAGTTGACCATCCATCTGGCCTGACACACCGTGACTCACACATTTCTGTTGTGATTCACTGCCACGCACATGAAAGAGCACGACTGCTCGATGTCTGGTGATGGAGAGGCATCAGCACCAGAGACGGACAAAACAAAGATCATTTTCAGATGTGTATGTTTGCAGTTTGGAGCTTGTGAGCTTGAGAAAGCTTCACAGAGAGAACCAGTTCCATTGTATTAAGCACTTTGAATAAATAATGACCAGCTTCAGTGATGTAACACTCTATTGTACCAGGTACACTGAGTTAGAGTCTGTACAAACTCATTTTTCTCATTAATTTTACATGAAGAGGTCACATGCCATAATTAAAAAATGTAGATTTGAGCCCCATGTGGTACAACACTTGAGATACTTACATGGCATATGTCCTCACGGGAGCAATCCTCTCAACATGACTTTATTAAACTGCTAATTATCAAGTCTAATTTGGACTATTTTCAGTACATCACTTTGAGGACCGTACTCTTGTTTCTTTAATGTTGCACAAAGGGCCAAAAAAGCCTTTTCATTTGTGGATGTTGGCTTAATGTGAGGCGCAGCAGGTAGTGCGCATGCCTCACAGCAAGAAGGTCTCTGGTTCGATCCCTGGGTCGGGCAGGGCCTTTCTGTGTGAAGTTTGCATGTTCTTCCTGTGCATGCGTGGGTTCTACCCGGGGCACTCCGGCTTCCTCCCACAGACCAAAAAACATGCTCATTAGGTTAATTGGTGACTCGGTCGCTCTCTTGAACATACAAAAGTATTCATCTAATATTTGTTTTGTTTTTGTTTGTTTGTCTTTATTTAGAGTCAGATTTATGTTGTAATTAACAGTAAATCAAAGGACCAGGAAGAACCTGAGTTTCATGTGTTGCCGATAAAATGTTCTACACCATAAAGTCTCGCCCTGTGACTTGTCGCACTGGTGTCTGCGTTGCTTTTGGTTATCAGAGTCACTGCTGTGTGTGGACACGTGTCAGCCAGGAAGTCAGGTGATGTAGTATAAAGAGCAAGAAAGTCTGCATATGGAGGATGTGAGGTGTATGGACAGGGCAAACAAACACACAGGAGACTGCTGTTTGTGTCCAGTGTGACACTGAAAGTCAGTGATGACTTAATTTTGACTCATGTTCTTTTCCTAAACTAAACCAAGTAGTTTCGGTGCCTGAATCAAAGCAAACTGCGTCCATTCACAATGACACCATGCTGAAGTGTGCCATGAAATGAGCACTTTCTCATTCTGCAGCCAAGTTAGCAGTAATAAATATGCAACATGCAGTTAGACTTTCAAAATAAAGCTTGCTCAAACACATTTCAGGTGAAAGTTGCAGTTTTGCATGCGGTCCACCACTCTATCCCGACCTCCACCCTTCGGTGGATTCTGATGCCATTCTCTCTTGTCACTATTACCCCCTGCTGGTCCACCTTCATGCACATGTGTACTTTTCATGCATGCATTTATCACGCGACACTGACATATCATCCCGTAGTGCATCGGAAGGTCTATTAGATGTTATGGCGTGGGATTGAGCTGGACTGTTTCACAATGTTTACCACTTGACAACAAAGTTTCACCACACCTGTCACTGGTACTCTCCAACTATCGGGTTAGGTCATTATTGGGATGATCATACATATTTGTCCTTTTGGAAGTCATTGGCAATCAACCTATTCAGTCATTTGGATGTGAGGACGTGTTACATTACTAAGAGTTCTTCTCCACCTGGAGCACATTACCATGGCTTACTGTATTCGGTGATAGAAGATGCCGCTAGAGGGTGCTTGGAGCATTTGGAAACTGACTTATAGAGACTTAGTGTCACTTCTGGGTTTGAATTATTCTAAACATGAGGATGCATTTCTACATGTGAAGCTCTTCCCTTTCATCCTGTTTCATTTCTGTTTCATCTTGCTGTCACAGCAATGCTTTCCTCGTCTGAGGTCTTTGTCAAGCACGTGTTGTCATGTAAAAGCTGATCTGAAACCCAGCCTTATGTATGCTAGTCAGTAAATGAGCTTTCTCCAACAGTTGGAGAAATCAGACTCCTAGCACTGAGCCAGTACAACCTAGTCACTGAAGTGTATATAAAAGCCCTGAAACATGCATTCCACACAATGACCTCCTGGTCTATTGTTATTTTTGGCATCAGGGCTTGTGGCTCTTTTTCGCAAAGAAAAGCACAGGAGGCAGAAGAGATGACTTAATTGTTTAACTCATAATTTGAATTATGATAAATCAGACAGATTAGCCCAGAGGGAGTAGCTTTTTTAGGCAACTAAAAAAGTCGGACCTCCTCTGGCTTAAGTCCTTGAAAAATAACGAGTGTAATCAAACCAGCTGATTGCATTCATGAATGACAATAGAGTCTTTGATAAGCTTCAGCCTGCCTGCCTAAAACAGACGTGACGTTCACTGTAATGGATTACCTGTCTCAAAGTTTCTTAGCTGAACAAGTTGATCTTTATACTGTAGGAAATTAATGGGCACCAGAGGCTCTGACTGAAATGGAACTGAAGCCAGTGACTCAACAAATGTTGGCGATAAAATCTGAGTTTTAAGACCTGATGACAAAACAACTTGGTCTCTAAAGGTCGTATTAATTACATGAATAACCAAAGGGAACAGTTGCAGGGTCAGACATGAACACAGGTAAACACAGTCCACACACTGTCAAAGCTGCCTGGCTGAGAAATATTTCTGCTGCACAGTGCTGTGGGGAGTTAGACATTTTGCACTTCATTAGGTGTTCCAGACATTCACACTTTTTCACATGAGGGCAACAAAGGACACCAGTGATTTGAAATTATAGACAGAAAAGCAATGGCACCATTTTTCTGTAAGAATAACACAGTTTACTGAATATATTCAGTAATCAGGTATTGAATTACCGTCCTCATCCTGCCGTTTACACAAAGTAAAAAAAACACAACCAAGTCATGAGTAGGTGTAGCAACGTGAGTGAATTTAATTTGCCTGCTTAGGGATTGCTTTTCATTGTCCGTTTGCTAAACCCTTTATCCGAAAAGCAATTAGCAATCATAGCTTAGCAACAGTCGCAAGTAGCTTTTGATTTCTCCTCACACTGAAGTGGAATGCATGGATTTCTATTAATGGACATCATCTTTGAAGAGTGGTGTCTCTCCAAGAACAAAAACACAAGAGCGAAAGTGTCAAGAATGGATCAAACTGTGTGTTTTTCTCCTCTAATGTAAGCTAGAATTGCTAGCACACCTGGCTGACTAGCTTAACATAAACAAAACAGAATGAGGTCATTTGCTTTGACATGTACCCAACTGAAAATGGTACACAGACAATATATTCAATATATATTTCCTTTTTGTAAATATCTGCTTATTCTGAAATTGATGCAGCAACACGTTTCAAACTGGTTGGGACAGGAGCAGCTAAAGACTGGGGAAGATGTGGAACGCTCCAAAAACACCTGTTTGGATCATTCCACAGGTAAACAGGCTGATTGGTAACAGGTGATCATGATTGGGTATGAAAGGGGCGTCCTGGAAAGGCTCACCTCGTTCACAAGCAAGGATGCAGCGAGCTTCACCGCTTTGTGAACACATGATTTTATGATCACGTTACTTATCAAACCAAAATAATCTGTAGATGTACATATGTGCGATCAGGTTGTTTAATAAACAGTGTTGTTTTCTGCCCCATACCAAAATATCAGCTGTGACACATTCATTTCAAAGTTTGAGTCAGTTCAGAGCTGCTGAATGCCTCCAGTGAGAGAAGATCACCTGCCAAAAGGGTGGATTAAAATTTCAATTCAGCAACACCCAACGTCACAGCAGCCCTCTACTTAAGCATATTAATAATAGTGCTAATGTTAATAATGAAAGTGAATTAAATGGGCCCTAAGGATCTGCTTTTGATTGCGTGTAATGAATTCTGTGGCATTGGGGCTATTGTTCTGCTTAATGAAAGGAGAAATGACTGTGGATGGGCAGAAGCACAGAATAGATTAATAGATCACACAGAACTGAACTCAATTTTGAAAGTCATAATGAGCTGTCAGTTTTCCATCCAGTGAGTGAGTTTTAACTTCTGCGTGCAGCGGGAGTCGTGGTGGGTGGACGAAGACAGAGGCTGAGGGAGACGGGAGGAAAAAACAAAGTGACAGCAAAAGATAGAAAATGTCCATCTGGAGGTCAAGATCATTTAATGAGCACTATTGATGCAATAATTAGAACAGCAGCAGGCTAATGAAGTAATTAATCGCTGAATGTGTTTTCACTTTGCCATTTAGAAGACATCTGTTAAGTTACTTACCTCGTGGTAGAGCCATTATCATAAAGGATTTGTTGAAAGGCAGGAAAGAACAGGCTTGAAGAGGACCGGCTGATTTTGAAGTTGCTGTGAAAAACTCTTGATCCTCTTGTTTCCATCTTATTTGTGTTACTGTGCAGAAATTCCATGCAACTAATTTGCATTCATAATTTCGTTGTGTTGACATAAACAGAGTCGCTGCCTGGTTTGTGTTCAGAGTCAACGTTTGTTTGAGTGAATGAAACGTCACGTGTTATTTACCGTGCTGGAAGGTGAGCTGGGTGACCAGACTCCAGGGCTGTCCAGACTGTGGTTAGACTTTAGCAACAAAAGCACTTTGGTTAAGGTGAGGGATCATGATGGGCGCTGACTTCCTGAAATGAGCCGGTCAATGCTTTCAGTGCACAAACAGAACCATTAGCGTAATTAGAATAATGCTGTCGTCACTTATGTGGATAGTGCCTTGATGAATTGCCTGTTTTGGTGGAAAACAAATGAGTAAACACATGTTCAGTATCAACATTTTTAGGACTTGTAAATATGTTAATCAACAACATTTTCTCATTATGTTCATACAAAACCTAATTTGTTATTGCTAATTGGCTGTATATAAATTGTGTTTTAATTTTTCATTGTTTTCAGCACTAACTTTTTTTTTTTTTTTTTTACAAGTGGTGCATGAAGTAAAATCAATAAAAACTAACATTGCTTTCCTTTATGTTTTGGTTTTGTTGTTGTAGGAGTTCAAAAACAGGACTGAAGGCACTGAAGTTAAACTTGTAGCCGCATTTTTACATGACGTATAATTCAATAAAATTGAGTATTTTTCAGCTTCCATCACCATAACCAGCTGGAAGATGTTGGCAGTGAACATTTTTGCATGGCATTCAACACGTTTTGATTGGAAATTGGAAGTCAATATTACACCTGCATTAATAGCTTTTGGCCACTAGGGGCAGTGTAATAAACTGCACTCAAAACATTTAAACATAATGATGTTATAAAGTTATGTATTAATGTTTTAGCAGCAGTTGCGTATCCAGGGGACAGGTTGAGACATTCATTTGGACTCGTGTTTCTGGCCTCATTTTGGGAATATTTCGAGGATGAGACCTTTTCTTTCTACCAAAAATCTGGACACTGTTACTCACAGCCTCATACCCAGTCGAATGGACTACTGTAATTCCTTGCTCTCTGGCATCATGCCTCCAGCTCAGCCGAAACTCTGCTGCCAGGATTTTGACTTGGGTGAGGAAACATGATCATATTTCACCGATCCTGGCTTCCTAACACTGGCTACCTGTTGCTTTTAGAATGGATTTCAAGCTATTATTGATTTCTTCCAAAGTCCTGAGAGGCAAGTTATTTAACAGACTTTTTATTGGCCTATGTCCCCTCCTGCTCCCTGGGATGATCGGATGTTTCGTTCCTGGTTGTTTTAAGGTCCAGATCTTACAGAGCCTGTCTGAGGAGATCAGGGCTGCCTTGTCTTTTTAATCACTTTTGAAGCACCACTTTAAAAATTGCTTTTGTGTGATTTCATTCATGTGTTATGACATTTCACTCATTATGTTTTTATGGCTTTCAGTTTGTTTTGTTCTCTTTGTAAATTTTATTGGAAACCATGTTTTTTTTTGTTTTTTTTTTGGAAAGGTGCTGTATGAATAAAGAATATTATTCAGAGTTTTATGCTGAAAACTGATGCATGCTGCAGTCAGATTGACGGGGTCGATTAGAGCTTAGAGACAGAACCAAAACAGCAACACTGGGGGCTGTAAAACCAAAACACTGAGCCAACCAAAACACTAAAAAAAAAAAATTTGCAGAGCTGAATTTTAATGCTGAATGACCACTTTCACATTACACATCCATCCATGAGATAAAAATATGGACCACTGCACCTTAAACTTAATAAAAGCTTCACAGGCATGACACAGGCAATATTAATTTCCCCCTAAAACATACTTTGCAGAAGCAAACTGTTGGGATTTATAGGCTGTTCGGCTCATTTTCTTTGTTTTTCCACCACTGCATGTCGGCTGTCTCCAGGACACTGGTCAATAAAGTGGTTGAGCAGACTGATCAACTCTCAGGCTGGATGTATGATACCTTCTCAGCGGTCTGGAGTCCAGCCGTCTCCTTAACCACAGTCTTCTTTTGCATAAGCACAGTGTAAAATTAGAAGTCACCTAAGACAAAGCCACTGGGCTAAGTACATCATTTATGGAATGTAATTTATCCCTATCACGTTCAAGGCATGGGAAATTAAACCGCATACCTTCCCCTGCTGGAAAAGGAAAATGTCAAGGAGACTAGTCCTGGAGGTGACTTTTGAAAATCAGCGTGCTGATGAGATGAACATCTCAGTCCGACACATACTTTGCACATCTTCATAGCTGATATCTTGTTCCTGAGACCCAAAATAAAACATGAAGTAAAATATTCACAGCTGTTGTCATGTGCAAATGCGCTGTACTTTCGTCACAACAATTTTTACTCTTTGAATTCATATCTTAATTGAGAAATTTGGAGAAATATTGTTGTTTTTTGATAAAAACTCAATGCAAAGTATATGTTTTATATTTAACTTTGTGTACACAATTCATGTTATACACAAAAATGCCCTGAAATGAACAAACATTACCATGCACAACACTAAATTCATTGAATACCCTGCATAGTATAAGAATCTGACCATTCAACCATTGTGCAGAAATAGGTTCAGCAATGCACCTTCATACATTACTGATATTTGTATGTCTACATTTTTTTCCTCCCCAGTAAGGAAAGAGAAGTTGGAATGTCATTAAAGAAAAGCTGCATGCTGCGTTGGTATCAAGGGGCCTTCACGGCTGTGTAAACCTTCATTTTCTAAGCTACATGACCACCTGCAGGTATACATTAATTAAAATATGATGTTGATGCTTAAGGAACCAAAAGTTTGTCCCTATAAATGGATGTTACACAGAGGGGAGTGTGCGGATGCCTTCCCTCTCATTATACATTTCAGCTCCAGCACCTCCAACAAGCCTTTATTTGGCGAGCACTGATCTTAACTATATGCCACAATGACAAACTGCCACTAAAACCCTATATGTGTTTCTTACTCAGAAGAATTTTTGCTTTGGTGGCAATCAAACCGGCTTGCAAACTAGATCTCAAGTTAATTAATGAAGGAAGGGTACACAGTTCCCTTTCATTTTTCATTTGCAGCACTTTGCTATAGCAATTACTAACTCTTACATCCAGAACATTACTGTACCAGCTGCTCTTTGCAATTCTGACAGGCTAATTGGAACTCACACCCCAAAGCTTCTGTGGAGACTCGAAAGAAAGACAGTTTTGTGGCTTTCTTAAAATAATTTCCTTCATAAAACATATTACACGATGTGGGTGCTTTGGACCCATCAAACTATGAGCATTTCATCTTTGCACCGGGTGCTGTTTCAGCTTTATTTAGAATGTGTTGTGAAATAATGGGTGTTTAGCTATTCCAGGCTTTTTGCATTGATCTCTCTCAAGACATCTTCGGGTGGGTGTAAACTGCGCTCAGTGAGAGAGCGGGGCTCTTTTGTGTTTACCCGGCTCTGTAACCAAATGGACAATTAGCAGGTTTTGGGGAGCAGATTAGTGTTTTTTCACAGGGGATTATTCTAGCTGATTTTTTTTTTGCAATTTGGCAGCTATTTGGGTGGTAGGGAAGGACCTGTTCTTGTGAGCTTTCATGGATAATCCGCCTGAAAATCTTAAAAGGAAGCCAAGGAACAAATTGAGCTGTACGCCTTTTTTTCCCCTCCATTAGTCATGGAAGTTTACATTTTAGTGTTTTCCAATTTCACTTTTAGACTAAAATGATTTTTGTTTTTGTGCTTTACGTGTCTTAAAAATCACTTATTCCTGCATTGTTTCTTCTTGTTCAAGGATACACAAATAATAATTATGCATCATTCTAATGCAGATCTTTTGAAAAGCAAAGCCATTATAATAAATTAAGATCATGTGTATTGACTCGTGACATGCCGACGTGAATACATGACTAATAACACCTGTATCATAAACTTTTTGGACATTTGAATCATTTTTCTTCCCACCAGGGTTTGGCTGAGACGTGGATGTTTTCAGCGTGATCAATAACAGATGCATCTCACTCCCACATACTGTGGTTTCTGAGTATGACTCAAAGGAAAGTAATACAGTACATAACTAACCCTCAGTATAAGTAAGTGTCAAACTCGAGCCTGAGCTGTCGCTGTCACTGTGGGCAGCTCGTAGGCACAGCATCCCCCACATTGTCTCATGTAAGTCATGTAAAATCCTTTTCTGAGAGCTTTGCTTTAGTTTCGCAGTCAACTCAAGATGTGTTACTATATGTTTAATAGCCAGAGGAGACAAGGTAATAAAAAACTGCTCATCCTGTGGCAATGACTGGTATCACTGCTTTCTGTGACTGCGTCCATTTGTACGATGTAGTATAAACCCTAAACTATCATGTTTACAGTGATTCTCTATACAGTGAGACCACTTTCAGACCATGGTTGTGTGAAAGAAAGAATAAGAGTAGAGTTGCTCAGTTTGTTCACCATCGCGTAAATGATTTCGGTCCGTCACAAGCTTTTTGTGCTCTGTCCGGAGAAGCTTTGGCTCCGCTGGTGGCAGATCAAAATGGTAGATCACGCTGTCACTGTTCATGTGTCAACACGATCCAGTGTCACGCCAAAGCATCGAACAGACAGGTTTTATTAGTTAACTATAATAAATGTGCAATAATCGGTTAGACTTTCAAAATAAAGCTTGTTGAAAAACTTGACAAGTTGGTTAGGTTTTAGGTTAAAATAACTACTTCCTGAAAACAATCATCATTGGTCGCAAATATGTTTCATTTCACAGCATAATTGGAAAAGCAACTTTATTGTACATTGATGTAATTTTCAGGAAACCTTTGAAAGAGAAGAGGGCCATCATACAGCAAAGGTCGCCAAATGGTCATTAAGTTAAACCTCTTCGCCACCAGGACGTCCTGTCTCTCTACAGTAGTTATTTTTACGGCTAATTCAAATAACTGTAAGATGATCTTGGCGTTAGTTCACCCGCAGTTCACTTCAGGGTGCAAACACGGAATGTTTCCCTGAAGAGGATAAACATGTCTGCCTGTTCACTCGCTTCATAATTTAACTTTGCAAGGAATTATTAAAGCTTTTGTCTTGTTTACTTTGAAGAGCTCACAGCCAAGATCAACCCAGCAGCGTTCTGCCTGGCATCGCATCATGTTCGATTTAGTAACACGTAAAGGCTCTCGGTCCCCCGTGGTATTACTTGTTCATGGTGGATACACCAAAAACAACAATCGTAGAAATTTATGGATGTTCAAACGACGAATACCAATCGTCAAACAAGTTTGAATATGATGGAGGAGCTTATGCGATGCCTTTTAAGACCTATTTCCTCACTGGAGCATAAACACGCCTCTTTGTCGAATCATTGCATTCCTTACATCGTGACTCTCTATTCCGAGATGTTGCCCGCCAGCGCTGTGAGTGATAGCCAGCAGTAAACAAGTCCCATCCCCAGCCAGATAATAGTCTTCCCGGCTGTGTGTATCTTTCAGCTTTCGGGGGAACGAGTCTCCCTCGCTGTGCCAGTTGTGATACTCTGCCAGCGCCTTCCAGCTTAAACTCTCCACAGAACCCCAACATTACTCCTTTCCCAAGCACATCATTTACCCCCCAACACCCCTGTCCCACCATTTGCGCATAAATGCACGTACACACATCTTGGCACAAATTATGCAAAAATAAGCTTCACAAAAACCCTACTTACAGTACATATGCCCATGTTCAAGTGCGCACACACACACCCACACACACGCACGTACTACTTCCGTGACTAATGTCTTATGCTCCGCCATTGCTCTCCCTTTTCAAGACGCATGGGCTCAGAGCCTCTGTGCCTTTTGAGAAAAATGAAAGTGAAATGAAAGAGACAAAGCTATTATGAAGGACAAAGTGGCATGCTGTGCTATCACTCTCTCTCAATGTGAGGAAGGCATACGTGTGTTTATATTTGCACTCTGCTTATTCAGTTCCCCTGTAGACAGCTATTCTTTGGACAACTGCCACCCGGACTGTTTGGCTGTTCATTTATTTGTCTGGCAACAGCTTCATTCTCTGACCATTTTCATCCTTGTGTTAATGCTTGTTCCAGATAAACTGATCTCACAAAACCCTTAAACATGCTACATTAGCCCAGCGGGCCACTAGCAGCGTTTGGACGCCATGAATGTCTGGAAGAAAGTAGGAATGGCTGTCAGCAAGTACTAAAAGTAATGAAAATACATATTTATAGCACAAAGGAAGGATGATTGACCAGTCACTGCAGGTTATCATGTCATTCCAGTGCACCTGTGATTACAAGTATTCATTTTCAGGACGAAGGGGCTTAAGTATATCTGTGTTATCCTTACCCTTTGCTCATATTTAATCTCTGACATTTGCAAAAGCGATGTGCTCCCTCGCAGCTGCTGACAGGACTCATCAGATACAGTATTGTTGCGGTGTGCTCATCGGGGATGTTAACTATAATTCACAAACCAAAGCACTGATTACAATAGCTTTGATAAAGGCTTACTCTGTTCATCAGGTGTAATGAAACATCTGAAGTTTGATCAGTTCATCACAAGGCAGCATTACAAAAGCAGGCAACCGCTCACACAGAGCAGATTCAGAAATAAACCAGTGTTTAATCAAATTACCACACAACAAACCTGTGGCCAGGCAATATTCCAGCATAGAGTGCAGCTTAGGTGAAGCACTGAAGCTGCCATGTGCTCTGTATTATGGTTACATAAAGGATACATACACAGCTAAAGCTAAAGGAGTGTGTGGATGGGGTACCAATAGGGGACATATTCAATTTTGCCTTAGAAATATGTCTCCCTGATGGATTGGCACAGAGTTCATGGTTCCCAGATGATATATCCACGCGACTTTGATGAGCCTCTGATATTTCTCGTATAGTGCCATCACGAGGTTCATATTTGCTGCTAATCCCTCTGGATGAACTGTAATTGAACTGTAACCAGTGGTCTCTCTTCATATATTAATCTTTTAATATATTCAGTATTTTGGTTTATGACCAAATACCTTCAAAACTAATGAGATTCCCATTAGCCTCAACTGTACATTGTGTTTTGTGACAATTAGCACATTTTAGTATGCTCACATGCTAAAGTGAGACAACCCACTGCTACTGCATAGCCCATTCATCTTGTCTTACTGAAAGAATGTAAATAAAAGCTATCTTTCTCATTTAATATTCAAGATGTTTGATCCACATTATTACATTACTGAACTTAGTTTTTTGTCCTCAGGTGGCAATTCAAGCTTTCCACAGCTATGCACTTGAGAAAGAAAGGTTTGCTTTCTACTCCAGCGTGTCCATGACGAGCTGCCGCGGTGCTGGATGAACGAAGGATAGTCATTTCTCAGCTTGTTCTTATTCTAACTCATAGCAGAAGTTATGCATAATAAATCCATGGAGTGTGGGTGTAGATGGCCAGCTGGAGGCACACCTGCAAAAAAATAAGATAAAATTAAATAAAAAAAATAATAATAATAAAATGGCAAAAGCATTTGTATCTACTGCACTTTAAGAGTTATATCATTTATTGCCATTCAGCTCTGGTACTCTCTGGTGTTTTCAGTTTCAGTCGTTCTTACTTTTCTTTCTGCAAACCAAAATGAGAGCACATGATCACACAGTTGTTATTCCAGCATATTTCATGACTTTCCTCTAATTTGAAAAGTTTTTTGGACTGTGTCTCTCTCTGTTTTGTTGCTTTAATGGTGTTTCCTGTTAAAATGGCAGCAGTGCTACCACAGCGCCATCTAGAGCGTCATCACACCTGCTTAACATCCATATATTAATACACGGACGCTTGAGCAATGGAGCATGCAAAGTCATGCTTTTGCTACGGTACCTTTTTGGCGTTTTAACTTTTCAGTGTACGGTCAATCCCAGTCAGCTGATTTATATTTAAGCAGCTGATACCAATGATCATGTTACTATTTTCAGCAACTGACAAACGATGGCCCAAACATGTGTGATTCTTTTATTACTTGTTCTTGAGTTGGTTCAGTTGAACCCGTCGCTGATCGACTGCTTTGGCTGTCAATCACTGTCACTCAGTCCACACTGGAGACTGACGGTTTACAGAGGTGAGTAACGTGTCATTGAGCTTAACTGTGATCATGAGTCAGAAATAGAACGTGGGAGAACAGAGGCTAGCATACCCACAGACTGGCCCACTGACTCCAGCCAAACTTTAAATTAGCTAAAAGTAGCATTGCACTGTCACGAAATGTCAAACCGGTTAGCTGGTTTGGAGTGTTTCATTCACCCGAACAAACTCTGAACATAATCCAGGTTTAACAGGAATCAGAGGTTTCTGTTTGGCCAGTTTCATTCATCCACATTGCTTGTACATCATTGCAGTAATTAGACCGATGATGGCCCTGACAGTATTGAGAACAGCAACCTTCAAGTTTGCCATTATTTAACCAAGTTTAATTATCCAAATCATTCTGGGATGTGTTGTAAGGCCTTTCCATTTCTATGAATTGTTTGTCCTTGTTTGACCTTGAAGAGCCTGCAGCCTACTACCACTGTAGGTGACACAGTATTTTCATAATTATAACTTCAAATATGAAATTCTTCTAATAATAATTTCCTGTCCCAATTATAAACTGTTCCTAATGGATTCTAGGTTTTCAGAACACCCTCCATCCAACTCATCTGAGCCAGCGCAGGTGGCTGTTTAATGCAAGAGGGAAGGTGGTTTAGAAAAGCAGGAAATTTGTTTTAAATTACTTTTTTTCCCACGGGAAGACCTCCACCACCAATTATGTACTTATCTTTCCAAGTTTGCTCCCCATTTTAAAAGATAACCAGCCACACATTTATTACTTTGTCACTGTGAGTGTTAACATGCTAACTTTAGCATTTAGCTCAAAGCACAGCTTTCCCTTGCTGAAGCGCTAGCATAGCTGTTGACTCAAACCTTTGTATAGCTCTGTTTGTTGTGTTTTTAGCCTAAACCTATAACCCACTTGCCAGATAAACATTAGCATTGTACATTTCTACAGATATGTTGAAACTCTATGTTTACTACATTTCCAATTTCTTTACATTTCATGGTTCATTTTCATATTGTGAAAACACTGCGGATAATGCCTGGTTAGGTTAAAGCACAAAGACCGCTTGGTTAGGGTTTGGAAAAGATCAAGTTATGCCTTAAAATACTCGGTTTTGTTGCCACAAACATGGCTGGAGGATGTCGTGACCTCTCATTAACAAACAGCGAGCTGTGACACCACCGCCATCCTCTCCCCCTCCTGATGAGAAAACAGCTCATATACATGTAAAGAAAATCTGAACTTTGATTTTGTAGAAACCTTGACATGAAAAGTGATCTTTAAACAGTGGTTGCAGATCAGAAACGTTCATATATGTCAGTTTTTAATGGTGATTTGCAATGTTTTTTTGCTGCTGGGGCATCAGACGAGAAAAGGCTCATATAAGTTGTTTAAAAAGAAAAACTCTGGATTTCATCATGCAGTTTGAAGGGCTTGTTGGATAGAGAGACTCATCAGTCAGATCTGGAAGATTCGGTGCACAGACCAAAAAATTTGGGCAACTGGTGACAGAACAATAGGCAAAACAAAGAGACACAAACAATAAAAAGGCAGAATGCAGAATGATGTTTAAAAGCTTTTGTGGGTTCTAGTGTAGGTGGTACTGTCAGAGGGGTTCACCGCAGCCGTCCTTAAATAGAATTTAATGGAGTGTTTTGTGTTCGAAACGAGACCGAGCAGCATCTTTGTCGCAGCCTGATGTGGTGAACGGAAGGGAAACAGAATGTTTTATATCCCCTCGCACAACATTTGCATATCAAAGCTCCCCATGTTTTGATATCATTACAGTGTTTGAAGTGGGCAAGTGTGGTGGGATTATTTGATAAACAAATCATTGAGACTCTAAAATCTGATGTCAGGTATTCAAGATTTTTCTTTGGTCTTAAGCGCAGGTTGCGACGAGCATTTGCATCACAATAGCCTCGCTCACAAACCTCAAACAATCTGACTCATTAGAATTCCAGTGGCAAGAGCCAATTTAGTGGGAGATCATGCAGGGAGACGCTCTTTAAACTCATGAAAAAATCACTGCTTCTTGCAGAATTCATAGGCCATTACTAAACCAGTTGAATCAATACGGTGGAACTTAATATAATCCTTACTGGGAATGAAAAGCATTACAGCAGGAGGAGTGGGTGCTCTGCTCGTATGACAGATATACTGTACCAGCTTAGACGGCTGGAATAAAGAAAACTCATTCTATACTAAACAAATCCAAAGTTGTCTGAACTTTTGAAAACTGTGATTTGGTTGAGGCTGAAATGACTTCATTAAGGTGAGGGCACCTTCATTGTGACGGCTCTTATATTAAAGGTGCAGGAACATGACAAAATAACTGTTGTCCATCTTCCAAGTTGTCCTGACAGGCAAAAATCCTGGTGCTGCTTGTCAGTTAACAGCTGGAGGCGTTTGAATTCTTTCAGGACTTTAACCTGCCCTGGTAGACTGCTGAGGCGGCTTGTTGATAGATGCACCTTGTCACACTCATGGTATTAACCCTCAGGCCCTTGCAACAAGACCCATACAAGCATTTTCAATCATTTATCTCTTTCTTAACACAAGTATGTTTCACAAGGCTCACAGCTATGTTAAATCATGAACTTGGCTGAGAAATTTGGCAAGACTCCTCTTGGGCGTGGGCCAACCACAGAGGGAATTGAACAATTATTAGAAAATGCTTGTTGTGGGAGTTAAAGTTGATTTCTCTTCAACCAGCATCAGCATGCGTGTGCATTCCTTTTTGTTTGGATCCTTGATTCTCACCTTGTGAACCAGAAAAACAAAGGGGATTTTCACATTCACATGGTCTATAAACATTAATTAAGGCTGTCAAGTGATTGTTTACATATTCCTCTCCATCCACAGTAGCATATCTCTTTATTCCCATACCTCAGTTTTATATCAGAAGCTGCATGTAGGTAAGTGTGCATGTATAGACATGTGACAAAAAGGAAGGAGACTAAATAAATGACCTGGGAAGCATTAAAAATGTCTTAAAGAAAATGAAATGAAAGTGAATCATATTCCATGACCTTCACAGTCAGCAGATCCAAGCCAAAATGAACCCAAAGGTAATGTTTTGAAGAACAATGTGAAGAATGCTGTTCATTAGGGCTGGGCAATTCATCGAAAAGTAACCCAATTCGACATTATGACTCTAACTGACCTAATTTTAGTCGTATCAGTATGTTCGAGAAGGAATTATTCCAGCAACAGTTTTAGTAAGTGACCTTGTGTGTCAGGCTAACTGTGTGTGCTAATGAGTCATAATGATTTTCTGTCTATTTGTGAGTATTTCGATGTGTTGTTTCTTAATCGTTAACAAGGTGAACGTGACAGTCGTGACAGTGACTTTAGACGTGCTCATTCCTCCAGAATAGTTTAAGAAACTTGTCTAACCTTTGTCAAGCAGCACGAAAGACTTTATGAATATAATGCATTCCTACACGCAGATGCTGTGAAGCTATGTGATTAAAGTGACTTAATAAATTAAATTCTCTTGGCTCACGTATGTGAAGCGACAGTTCATTCATTTCGAAATGAAAAGGGTTCATAACCGTGGGACTGTGGCTCCCATGTATACAAAGCCTATTTATTTCCCTTTGCTTCGTGAGAAGTGTTAAAGCCAGAATGCAGAGCTGATGGGCAGAGGGCACAAATGAGACAGGACGAATGAATATGAGAAATGTCTAATGGGAGTACCTGTAAATAAACCTCTAGGCTTGATTTTTCAACGGCTCCAGTGAGTAATTTCGCCCAGACAGAAATCCATAAATGTGACAGATGAAGAAATGATGAGGAGTGATGCCTCTACCTGTATTAAAACCACTGAACTATATAAGGCCTCTCCATTTATCATCCTGTTCTGAAAAACACACTGAAAAAATCCTGAGCCAGTAAGGGAGCAGCTGCGATGGTTAGCTGGAACACGCTGAACTATCCACAGCGGTGTCATTGATACATCGATCATTTATTATTCATTGATATGCCCTCGAACAGCTTCCACTTATCACTTATACACTTTTGAGAGAGCAACGCACTCGGAGTTGGCCTTTTGGTGTGTATTGTTTCATGTGGTTAGGCACCTTTTTTAATCAAATACAAAAAAAAACTGTCACAAAACATTAAAGTCCACATGAAACAGCATTTCCAGAGTATGAACAGTAGCTTCGGTATCGTGATGTATTTCTGAGGGAAATAGGACAGGCAGGCGGGACGCTTGGATGAGACAAAGCCCATCGTGCTCCATGTTGTTGCTGAAAAATGCCTTGTTCATAATCTGGAGTTGTCACAGGTGGATCAGCCCTTAACCCTGATATTTTAGAGAAACAGAACAAAGTTAAAGGTGGCACCTGAAGATGGACCATGCTGCTTCTAGATTTAGGTGGAGGTGGAGGTCATGATATCATGATATTCATTTCATCTCAACTTTAAAAACAAGAACAAAGTGACCTGAATGGACCCAGAAAGAGTCTCTCACACACTGTGCAGTAAATTTGATATTATTGCTGGATATTCACAGGAGATTTCAGACAATTCAGTCTCCTGAAAATTACCTTAAATGCGACTCATTTGAAACAGCAAACAAGTTTTAGAAGAAACATAATACCACCAGGATTATGTCACTTATTTTTTTATTTCTTCTCATCAGCATAGTAAGACATAATAAATCATGCGCTGCCAGTGTTTTTTTTAAAACCACAGATCTATCTTGGTATTTATTTATTTGACGTAGTGTGACTCAGGTTTAGCAGTCTTCTGCATGCAAAAAGGGAAATACTGGATTTTACTGCTGTGTATTTAAAGGAATTCTTGACCCCCTCTGACTGCTGTGCTGCGGCTAACAGAAGCGAACAGCAGGCCTGGGATCCTGGGATTTTGCAGCGGCTTGAACCCTGCAGCATCCCAGCAGCAGCCGGGTCCAGTACCTCAGAGGGTCTCCCATCAATTAACACCCAGCTGTTTCTTACAGCAGTGTGGGGATCAAGGCCACCTTGGCCCTCCTCTTCTACTACATCCTACACTGACACACCTCATAGCCTAACCCCCACAGCGTGAGTTTACACTGTGTTCTTCAGTTGTACCCAGAAATGCATTTGTGTCTGTCTTTAAAGGTGATATTTTAGTTAACAGCCCTCATTCATGTTAAATACAATGCACAGTCATTATATTACTCCCACAAAGCTGTAAGTAGCTGCGCCCCTTCCAACAAAACATTCTCTTCATCTGGCATAAATCTGAGTATTCATCAATGATGGAGAGCACTGAAGTTCTACCTTACCCAGTGTGCAAAATCTGAAGCCATAAGAGGCCAAGAGAGGAGGCAAAATGCGAGTCAGGCAGTATGAGTTAAGGAGCTTAGACAGATGGGACAGGCTGGATCACAGCCATGTAAGGCCTTGTAGGTGAGGAGCTGCATGCCTGCTGTAAGTGCAGAGGAGGACCTGACCTAATTGACTGTTTTAGTACAAATTTATATACCTAGCTGCCAAGGCTGGAAGCTTTCACATCACCAAAGGGAATGACGGGCAGAAATGGATCCAAATGGGCTGATAAAGATGGAACCTACCGAGGAGGCACCGGTGTCTGGGAGAGTGGTCATGACATCGGTTTTCACTGCCAAACAAGGATGGCTGCATGGAGAAACTGTTTTATTTTAGTGAATATGTAACCTGCAGCATGTTGCAGGGTTGCTCACAGGTTTTACATCAGTCAGAGTATTTGTCTGAGTACCAAACGCTGGTAACCTGACTAACCACAGGCTCTGGTCTGCTGGTCTTCTAAATTAACTTCAACATATTGTTTTAAAAAGTACCTTGAAGCTTCCACAGATAAGGTCATCCAAAAATCTGGGCTTTGAAAGGACTCAACAACTTTAATCCAATGAACTTCAGTAGATAATTTTAACATTCATTTTAACAATGGAGCATTAAATAGAAAGCCAAAGCATTTTTTAATCATTTGGGGGGTATTTTTTTGCCATTTGGGAGCAGCAAAACAAGCTGTGAACACAACACTGACATCGCCTATTATCATCTTTGAGTTGATATGGCAAACTTGTTAGCTGACAGTTGCTTATTTACACATCCTGCAGATCGGGAGCAGCATCGGTATTATTATCACTATTTTTTAGTTCTGTTTTTGGTCTCAGGCAACTCCTCAAGGGAGTATCTGGCTGTTTTACCTCTAAATGCTCAAATATGTTCACCAGCCAGCTGCTAACTGTGTCTATCTGCTGTTCAGTGCGGTAGCATACTCACTAAAACAGCAAAGGTGCAGTCTGGAAAACCAAAGCAACGGACGGAAAAGATGCTACAAAGATCTGTAGATTTGGTAAGAACTCCACTTAGATGATGATTCCCTTTCACATACAAGTTGTGTTTTCCATTTTTAAGAAATATTGATTATCAGCTTTAAAGGTCCAGTGTGTAGGATTTAGGGGGATCTATTGGCAGAAATTGATATAATATCTATAAGTGTGTTTCAATTTGTGTATAATCACCTGAAAAGAAGAAGCATTGTCCTTTAGGCACCTTGGATTGAGTTGTTGTGTGGACTTGTGTGGACTTGGGGGCAGCCACGTATCCCAGAATGCATTTCGTAGCAATGATGGCGGAGGAGAGGACTCACAACTGAAAGTTACAAGTTTCCAAATACTGCTGTTTTAGTAGTACGGAATGTGGTTTTAAGATTATTTTATGTGAGAAAGTGGATGTTAAAACTTAAAATCTGTGGTCGATTCATCACGATGGCGTGTAGTTTAAAATTTGCTCCAAAGTTTTCGGAGATGTGTCATCCTGCTAACATCATCAAGTACGCTGCCGTCCCCATTGCAGAATGACCGTCCTGCGTCCTCCCGTCCTGGAGAGACTGTACTCCCAGGTCGAACTTACTAACTCCGAACTTGGCATACTTGGTATTGAGAAACGACCCAGGTCTTCTTCCATGGAGTTTGCAACATTGCACCACCATGTTTCTACAGTGGCCCAGAATGGACAAACCAAACACTGGCTCTAGAGAGGGCAGCCACAGTGGGTTCTCCTGCATGCTTGGAAAGACAGGGTGAGGCGAGAGCTTTTCAGCTGCTTGCAATCTGCAACCTCACAGCTAGATGCCGCTAAATCCTCCACACTGGTCCTTTAAGGTTAGATTATGTGATACATGGAGAATTTTCACAGTTTGCACAATTTACAAAATGAGGAAGGTTGGTGGAAATACTGTATTTCAAAGAAATCTTTGTCTTATGGAGGACAATTCATACTACCACGACAGTTTTCTGGTTAAAGGTTTGTCTGAAATCATGTTTAAAAGACCTGATTCCTTCTCTCTCTTTGTTTTGTCCTTGTTTTTCTCCCTGTGTCTCATCTTGACAAAGACCGATGAAACCACATTCCAAACACCCTGACAAATGTCTTGTTGGTAATTTTTAGCACAGCCTGGAGATAAATGGGTGATCGTTGTATCACTGATGTCATCTGCAAACAGAAAATCATCCTTCAGTGAGGAGCGCTGGGAGAGTTTTGACTGACAGGTGTGCCCAGCAGGGGTTTGTCCTGGGGGCTGGATCTTTAATGTTTTCTCACAATCTAGATTGTTCTTTTTTCAGGTGCGGAGAGGAGGGAATAGCAGATAAAAAAAAAAAGTAAAGCGAAAGGATGAGAAGTGTGCTCCGCATCTCTGAATCCCACTTCAACATTTTTTTGACATAATTCTTCAAAAGAGATACCCTCATGTTTGACTCATGATTGTTCTTAGCCATTTTAGATGAAGTGTTTATTTGAAAATCATCACCCTGCAGCTGTCAAAGCTGTGGTTTAGTGTGTCATGCCTCTATTCAGTCTGGTTATCCAATTACTTAAGTGGATTCTGCAATTTCACCAGTTAATCACGCGTCTTGTTCTTATAATGTAATACGTTAAAATAGGTAAGAAGACACATTTCTCAAATCAAATACATCATTAAGCTCCACCTGCAGGATATAACAACCTCACGCAGCTCTTGTCCTTCCAGTGTCAACAAGGGGACAAAGCCAGTGATGCAGGGTCACAGACAACAAGACAACCATACTTTTCCTATTTTCTGCCTTTGCCTCTCTGTGCTCCGTCGGCTCTCCTGCCACAGCTCCCATCCATCATTTTCTCCTCATCTCTGACCGTGATCATCATCCTCCACTCTCCTTCAGTCGGATGTCCCCATACAGAAGACCCCACTTCCTCTTTCCCACCCTGATCTTTTACCCTCTTCTCCTTTATTACTTCTTTCACCTTGCTTCCTGAAACTGACAAAGCTGTCCAGCTTTCTCCAAACATTAAAATTCTCTGCTACCTGCTATCACTAAAAATGTGTATACACTCTTGAATTTTAGACCATTGAATCATTAATGAGAATTTTTAAATTCTTATCACTTAGAAATCAAGCATCCGGTTTATGCAGGTAATACTGTAAATGTGCTTTTTCAAGTTGTTCATAGAAAGAGATCCAACAAATCTCATTAAACACAAACAGCTTTAATTGCTATTAAAAGTTCGCTGTATGTAGTAGAGCTTTGAAGAGCTATTTGAGCTTTCCAACATTTTCCTTTCTTGATGAGAAGGATAAATCAGACTCTGGCCATGGGAGCTCCAGAAGGCCAAGCAAGCTGATTGCTCTGGATTGTCAGCCCAGTGTTAAAAATGCTGGATGATACGAGTAAATCAAAGGGAAAACAACACAGAACAGCCACAGTCCCTGCACCCCCACCTGCTTTTAACCTGATGGCATGACCAGTGTGGTGAAAAAATAGGCAGCACAGGGGAAAGAGAGAAAGAGCAGAGGAGGAGTTGAGAGGGGGCGCATTAAAAGGAGAAAAGCGCAGCAGAAAAGTGCTGCTAAATGCTGTAAAATTACAGATATCTTCACAAGCGAGGTAAAGAAAAGACACGCTTGCAGGGCTGCCTTCAGCACGTCATATCCCAAAGGCCTTTCCACAGTTGATTCTGTGTTTTCAGGAAAGCAGGAGATACACATGCATGGATATAAAGAGCTGAAACTGAAGACGCTTTCCTGTATGTTCTTTTGTGAGCTAAAATTAAAAGATATGTTTCTGGAATAAACAGAAAAGTATCTCAGCAGAACTCTTGCAGCGGTCTGCTGTGAATGGAGTGAATGTGGGCCTGGACTGACGTTAGATTACAGTTCACCCCTGAGAGAAATCCCTCTCCCCTAGAAAAGTGTCATTTTATTCAACCATGTATTCTAGGTCACCTTTGCCCCTTTTGAAAGCATGTCTGGCTGTGAATATATACTGTATATTTACAGGTGAAGTCAACAAAGACCTGCGGTGTCAAAACGCCTGACACTCGTTTCATCTTTTACCGGCAGATGAACAAAACTCATCTTACAAAAATGTAATTACAAGTTGAACTGTGAGGTCGTTGGTCAGTAAACAACCTTAAAAAATGCAGGTGACATAAAACATTATATAACATCAACTGTATATGTATTTATTCAGCATTGTGCGGACACTGCTCTGGATAATAAACAACATAATACAGCTGCCAACACTGAACGAGGGATTGCTGCAAATTTTCAAGTATTTAACGGTCAATCAAGGGTCACAAAGGTGCATTTTGATTATATGCTTACAGTGATTTGGGAGCAGGAGGCAGTTTTTCTAGACAGCTGCCTTTCTCTTTAGCTTTGGACATATAATGATATCAGATGTAAACAATCAGTGTCCGCAGTTCCACAGTTTAGGGAGAGCTCTGTTACCCTCTGTCACAAGGTGAGATCTGGGAACAGCTGGAAAGGCTTTAAAGAAGATCTCTTGCTTTCTTCTGATATTTATTTATTTATGTATTTATTTGGCGGGAAGCACAGCCATAAGCTCCACAGACTGCTGACTCAGTGGTAGTCTCAGAGGTGTTCGGATTAATTTATGCTGTTTAGACATCTTTTGCTTTTATAGTGTGGCCAAAAAGTGGCCTTTTGAATACTCTGAATATCTTATTTAATGTCATCATTAAGTATATAGTTTAATTGAAGTGCTGGAACAAGCTGATACAGAATACATTTTTAAACGGGGTGTTGCCAAAAAAGCGTAGCTTCAAAGCTAATTAAGAAACAACTGTAGATTTAAGGGGAAAAGCAGGGTTTGAGGTGGTGTTGCTTATTATAATTGTGCTTACCAAGCTTTTACTGGTGGCTTTCATGACACTCAGACATATAATAATGCAGGAAATAGCTATAATGCAACAAATACTCAACAGCAACCTTGTTTGTGCAGTGTGTCCATATTTGCAGACTAAAGTAAATCCAGTTTTCATGACTAACCATGACTCAAAGCCCCTTCCAGTGTTACCAGTTTTGTTTTGTGTGTGGCCATTTGCCAAAGTGGAATACGGCAAATGGGAATTTACTAATGCCAAGATGAATAAATATTAGGATTAGTGTCATTTTTCCATATTGTAGAAATTCTGAGATCAATGTGCTGCATTGTAGAAACATACAATGTTTTGCATATTTAGGATTTGGTCCAGCTCTTCAGTGCAAACCCAGTCCAGTAACAGTGTTGATTCATGCACAAGCTGATTGATTTCTCCTCAGACAAAGGTAGAGGGAGACTGCGTGTCTGAGGAATAAAAAGACTTTAATGGTCTAAATGTCAGTTGTGGTATGTAGTTTGTATGTCTTCTCTTCTGCTGATATACAAACAATTACTCCAATAGCTTATTATTACCAGGTCATAAGAGCTGTTTTCACATCTCTCTCTTTAATAAAACATAACGTAATCTCACGTGGAACTTGAACTCGGCCATGCTTGTTCAGGTGGAATGAAGCCATGGTTTCCTGGTATGCACCCAAGTTTTGAAAAAACAAACAAACAAACGAAAATTTAAGATTTTTTGTGGAACCGCAACGGCCAGTCTGGATGCAGAAATGTTTCCATAGACTTTAGTGAATCAACATCCTCTCAGAAGGCGACACAAAGCCGGCTGATGTGTTGCAAACGAGCTGGTGTGTACCATCTTTCCTGCAGCTGGGACCGAATTTAATTATTGATTTATCTGATTTCATTTGGAACAACGGGGGACACACTGAACCAGTTTTCAGACATGCATGTGTCCGTCTGGAACTGAAACCTGTCTGGTTAGCTCCTCACTGCAGCCTTATTGTATCAAGACATGTTAAAATACAGTATGACCAAACTATTTACAGCCTTTTTGTCCCAACGAACATATTTTGGCTGGAGAAAATATTTATTTCCACTATTTCTATTCTTATAATTAATAAAATGTTGTTGGTCTACAGAAGATTAATATCATTATACTGTCCACTGGCAGATCAGATCATTAAATCTTATTGTTTAATACAGAAATCATGCTTTAAATTGTGAATTAAACAGTTAAAGGGTTGATATAAATGAGTAATTCGGTTGCTAGCACATAGAGGAGAGAAGAAATTCAGCGCTGGAAGACTAAACTGCCTCAGCCGGAGAGGAAAACAAGCTAGATGTCGTGTCAGGTGAGTCACAGTCCCTCTCTGATTTTGCAAGGGCAGAGTTCTAGTGGTTATCTCGAAAAGGGCCTGAAACTCTCCAAAGACGACCCTGTGGCCAGGCAACAGTAATATATTGGCTGCTCGTGAAGAAGCTGACTTCAGACAGGGAGTAAAGGAGCTGTCAGCTGAGGAAAAGGAGGCCTGATTACAGCCACGTACCCACACCTGAGCCTCTCTCAGCCTGATACACACTGCGTAATGCAGACGGATGCACACATGCTCACTATCATGCACATGCAGCTATAGGCATAGTGTGTGTGAACGCTTTATGTATGATCTTCCCGTGACAATGCACACGTTTGAGCCTAGGACACACACGCAGACGCACACACTTATAGTTTTCCTCTGGGCTTCTGGAAGATATACATTAAAATCGTCCACTCTTGCTTGCACACACACAAACAGCGCAACAGAGCAGTGGGACATTTTTTTATTTTTTTTTACAGTTGATGAAGATAATATCTGAAAAGTTTTTATTGTGTATCCGACACAGGCAGCAGTAACTCCATTTACTTGTCAAGATCTATACTGAATAGCCTATTCCTACACCAGCTTGGTGTTGGCACAGCAGATTTACCCATACCCAATTTCAAACATCTCAAGAAAATAAGATAAGGTTGCTATTTTCCCAAGCGGATTTCCCATTGTTGTTTCCTGGGTTGCAGTTTATTATACCTGGCTTAAATCTAACACTATTGCAAACATCTTCCACTTGGGTTGCCAACTCTATCTAAGTGCAGTCCAGGGGAATTTACAGCAGGGGTTTGGGGGTTTAAAAGACGCAGCAATATCACAATGTTTGCTTCAACTGGCACACAGGTGGAGAGCATGCGAGGTTGAGTGATCGAGCAGAGTGGAGAGTGACAGCCACATGAAGATTGGACAATTGTGGCCCCTCTTAGCATGAACGTTTGAGTAATAGCTCATATTAAAATGAAAATTACATCAAGGGCAGTAATAATACAGTATTGGAGCAAATTATATGCCACTTGTGAGGGACAACTCATGATATTCTTTGTTCAGCACCATAAAACCAGCGTAAAAAGGGTATTTTTCATTAGAAATGTCTTACTTTACATCTGTGCATCATTTTCTTTTTAAATTGTTCAGTTCTGTACATTCGCTGCTGTGGGCCTTAACAACAGCAGATGGATTGCCAAGAAACATACTGATCCACAGAGAATCAAGCCTGTTGACTTTAGTGATCCCTGAAGTTTTGCTCTGGAGCCCCAACTAAGTTCAGCTTTTCATTTTTCAGTGAAATCTTGACAACTAAATGTAACATGCTACCACACAAAGTTATAATAGTGGAAAAAGTGCTGCTGTTTACTGACTAAACATCAGCGTTCAAATGTAGCTTTACTGCATTTCAATCAACCTTGAAGACTGCATTTTTAGCATCATACGTTGGATATGTTACAGTAGACGACAGAATATAGTGTGTTTTGAGAACAGTGAGAGGAAAACTCATCATTTCTTGCAGTTTGAACATCTAGACATTTGATTTATGGGGAGTTACGTCTCAGGCTGAACCCTCTTAAAATGCAAATTTCTTTCCCAGCAGACTTAAACTTGATCATCAATAAATGATAAATTAATAAATAATTGACCAAACGTCCCCTTGATTTACCGAGCTGATGAGACAAACTTTCCGGAAAGAAGAGCTTACTCCATAGATGTCAGTCAAGCAAAAGCAAGTAACATCAATACTTTCAACACAGTTCATTTTTCACAAATCGAGGTTTCAGTGGAGTGCACTAAGTGAGCGAGGTACCTCAAGCCTTTCCGGGTGTGTGTAATTGAGCAGGACAAGATGAACTGAGTGTGGCACACATCAAGTATCTCTGCAAGTCAGAAATGAGACAGTGAAATGAACACCCCTCTGTGTCAACACAGCTGGAGACAAGTTTTCTATTTTGAGTCAGGATGTAGTAAAAGTGGTGGAAAGGTTATTTTGACTGAGATTTGAAACTTAGGGGTCATCAGCAGCTCTCAATTCACTCCAATAAGCTTCCTGCTTAATTGTTTTTAGGCATAAAAATCAAGAAGCTTAATGCACCCCTTGAAAATGGGTATACCTATTGCTATCATCCTCACATGCAGAAGCTGGGTTGCCAGCTGGATGTGTCAATATATCAACAACATCATAGTCAAAAAAGCTGTGTGTTTTTATGCTGCTTTGAGAGGAGTTGTCAGCGGTGCACAAAGATGTAATGCAGAAATGGATAAGAGCACAATGCATTCTCATGTGACATGCAGAAAAGCACAGTATTTCATGTTGGAAAAGTAAACCTGTCAGGGGATGTGTCATTTGGTAGAGCCAATTAAACGCTCTCCAGCTGCACAGCACAGCACTGGGGAGAAGGAAAAGATGGCCACCTCTTATAACACTTTCATGTGTTTGCACTGAATTTATTTGTCAATAAGATTTTTTTCTCTCTGTCTTGCCTCGCAGTCTATCACTTACCAGCTTGTTTGATGTGCATCCCTCATATGCTTTCATAGCAGCTGCATGCACACCAGCGTTTAGGCGGCATAGAATTCTTCTACCAGCAGCAGGCTTTGAAGCCTTTCTTCGCCTCCCACAGTTTCTCATTTGCATAAAGACACCTTCTCCGAGACTGTACGCACACACATACAGAAAAACAATTAATATCCTTAAAGGGAACGGAAAAGCCCTTCAAGAGGCTCATACAGTTTGAAAGCACACTAAAGAAATGGACACTAAATGCAGCAATGATCCGCTATGTGTAATGTCATGCATACGCGTACTGTGGCCAAACCTATCCAGACTACACACATGCACACACACACACAATCTCCCTCGCCCTGCCTCTATCTCTGCTGGTGTTCGCTATTCCCGTGGAGTTTATGCTTCCGGAACCCAATTATGCCTTACTAGCAAATTAGCCACCATTAGCGGGGCACCAGCATGCATCACCAGGGGAGGAGGCGAGGCCTTTCGCTCATCTTATGGCCTGCTTTTCCTGCTCACCAACATACTGATTATCTTATAATTCACACTAATGCAAAGGCAATGGCTGCACCTCTCCACACTCTGTGATTGCTGTAAAGCGTTAGTTGCACATGCTAACATGGTGTAAAGCAGCGATTCCACTGTTCTTATCTACAGCTTGTTTGGTATCCTTATGAGGTGTCTTATCACTGTATTTCATGTTTTCAGATGTGGGTGAGCAGACTATATTGAGGACCGCGTGCATGTAAACACAATGGAGAAGGCACAGCAGTGCTCTTGCAGGGTAGCACTCTGAGCCAGCAGCACTACATAAATGCAGAGGAACAGGAATTAACCACAGCACTCTCTGGGTACACACAAACACAGCTTTTGATGGCCCTTTGAATCACATTTTACTGCTTTGAGATACCAGTTAACTGCATCTTGTCACCTCAAAATGCAGTTAAAGCCTGAAGAAATCTTGTTTTTTTTTTATAGTCAAAGGTTTTGATTTAAGCACCAACAGTTTGAGGCGCAATGTCAGCAAGCTATATGTCTACTTAATTATGTCTGAACAAAAATTCTGACCACCACAGCAGAGATAATTGGGATGAACTGTCCTGGACAAGCCTTTTTAAGTGTCATCCAAAAGCATAAATAAATGCTGGACCACCAAAGTGATCACGATAATGAAGCAGCTCAAACCATTTTGCTCACGATGACTGTTCAAGGCTTTTTGTCCACATTATTTTGACTCTTCAGGCCAGTTATGTCCGGGAAAGAGCTCTACTGAGCTATTCATGGATCGTGTCAGCAAAAATGGTTCTTGACACGCTTGTTGTAACCCACCTGCAGCACTGAACTACAGACTCTCTCTCTACTCCAGTCCACGCTGTGATGTCCGACTCTATTACAGTGTGCTTCCATGACCCCAACCCAAACATGTGACTGGTGTGGGATCACCAACATTCGTGACTCGTGACTGATTTCAGTTACATGAACTTACCTGTAGATGTGTTTTTCAGGTTTGACATCAAACAATTCAATGATGACAGCATTTTCACTGCTGATGAACAAACTTTACACTCTTCAGTGATGTTAGAGCCGTTGTCTGATTTCATGTGTTGAATTTCCTGCACTGAAAGGCGCTCTTGTCCAGCCACACTGCCACCCACCCTGATGTGGTCGGCTGGTCACAGGCACGGCACTCTGGTTGAAAGGAGCAATCAATCAATGAGAAAAAAAAATCAATGAGCAGTTAACATTGATTTGATTGGCAGATGAGAGGTGGTGCACAGATGGATACAAATACAAGAGAAGCAGTCAGAAATGCTTAAAATTTGGCTTGATTGTGCACAATGAATGCAGCCTACCTAGATGACAACGCTGGCTGGCCCTAAACCCACATTAAATGCTGCATCCACCAGCTCTTTCCTGACTTCACCTGCCTGAAAGCCAACAATTTACCTCTTTTCCACCTACTGAGAGCTTCAAGTGACCACCGAGCACCATGCCGCCAGCTGACCTGCATGACGGACCCCTGGCTGATCTGCAGAAAGCCTACAAAACACACTGTGGTCCTGCCATCATCCTTCACCCCTCACGGCCATGCAAGTGCTGTCTTTGCATCCTATTATGTTGACAGGGGTTGAAGGTAGTGGCTACCCTAAACCGTAATTTTTTTTCAGTTGCCATTAAATCAAGTGTTGCTCCAGTAGATATTTCCCAATGAATCTTTTTACTCCTTGGATTAGAAGTTGGTTCAGTCATTGATCTGCTCTGCTACTAATTGATTTCAGGATGCTCATCAAACCAAACTATGAGAGTTAATCTTATTCTTTACTTATAGAGATGTTTATCTTGTCTTCTTACCATTTTAGACAATGTATCTGCTTTCCTCACCTCTCTTGCAAAGAAACTTAGTACGACTTAAATCTGAAAATTATACTATACCATTGTTCATTTCCACACCATGTTTTCCACTCGCACAGCTTGTTGTTCGTTCCAGCCACATCTGTAAATGTCACTGCATTATGAAACAGTTTTGTTATGAGTCTCTCGTCAGTGGCTGTTTATACGAGGGTAAACAAGATTCTCTCCTACATAGCACTTTCTTTAACAATGAAAGGCTGTGAGTTGAGTGGTGTGCAACTGAGCTAACGCAGCCACGTGAGGTGCTATCGTCTATTGTTTTTTTACAGTTTTTTGTCAAGGGTTTCGCAGCAGATGTTCTCTCTTTCACCACTGCTTCACATTCATACACAAAACTGAAAATTCTGTCATCACTTATTCACCCTCACATCAGTGGACACCATATAATTAATTTATTAATTCTTCTGTAGCTAATTTTATTTCCTCTAATCTGTGTCTTTGTTGCAATATTGAACTGATATTCCAGATAAAGTCTTTTCATCATTCATTTAGAGCTATGGCTGTGGTCTAATTAATATTGGACACAATGGATCCAACAGCTGTGGTGTTTCAGCACAGTGGTTCATTAAGCTAAATGCTAACACAGCTTAGCATGTCTGTGTGCTAACACTTTTAAATTAGCAGGTACTGCTAATCAAAGTGTTGAAATGTTAGCCTGATGGTGGTTCTACATGAAAAGTTAGGGCCTCATTTCCTAAGTTACTTTGCAAGGTTTCGGTAGGTTTTGTGTACAGTGAATTGTTTCAAGTGCCAGACTGTTATACTATTATATATTCATATATAGCCCTTACTGGTTATGTATACATTTGTACATTACTCTGCATTGCTTTTTGCCCCAATGATTCGATGCTGATCTGCATTTTGTAGTCTAAGTGCCAAGCACGCATGGTCTGGTGTTTGTGTGCATATATAAATCGCCAAACTCCACCCTATGCCAACGTTTCTTCTGAGTCTTCCTCTGAAACACATCTGTCAGCATGTCGGAGCTCTCCTTCCTCTCATCAAGTGTCACACTGGATGGCACTATCTGCAATATGAAAATGGGGAGAAAATGTGATTATCCTTAGCTTTCGTGTTGCATATTAATTATGCTTCAAAGTGGGAGCAGCAATGGATAGCGTGATGATGGATTTAAATAGTGCTGAGAGAGGGTGTGTGCCGTACACTTGTTCAGGAAAGAGGTCAGACAGTCAGTGACAGCTTTCTCTTTGAAACCCAGGCATCATGAAGGAAGGTTGGTGTACATCTGTACATGTTCTACAGCAGCAAACAGCTAAAATGAGACATGCACAGCGTGACCATTAGTACATTGTGGCACTGCTGACAGTTACATGCTGCTCCAGCTGCCCTGGTGTGAAAGCTCGACAAAATGTGGCTGTAATGTACTCTAAAGATCAGTGCGTATGATCTGGGTGATCTGATTTAAGGCTGGAGCTGGAGATGTGAATAATGAATGAAAAGGGAGTGCACTAGTTTCTCACAACATCTGTTGTTGAGGTGCATTCAGGCAAAGCAATCCACTGTTTCCACTTAGCTAGTCGGCGGCCAGTGGAGGAGCGTGATAATGCTGGGAAGCTTCCAGATGTGCTACCATCTGAATTTACAGCAGGGTGTGACTGACAAAGAGCAAACTTTCCAAACTTTATTGGGGGAAAGTTTGAAGTCAGGACAGACCAGGCTGTTTCTACCAGTCTATTCCTTTTGGTGTTTGTTAAGTCTAGATTCTCCTGACAGACGACCTCTGTTGTCTGCGTACATAAAGATGTAAACAAGGGTGAAAGAAGTACTATGTTGCTTAATGTTACCACAAAACAGGTGGTTGCATGTAATTGATTGGTTTATAGGTCTTGGATACTACATATGTGGAAAAAGCCCTTTTCAGCTCCAGTGTGTAATGTCTGATACATTACCTGAAGTGATGTCACTCAAGTCAGCGTTAGTTACAGACTACAAGTTTGAAAATGAAAATGAAGAAGAAGAAGACATACTTTATTGATCACAATACAACATGCACATGCCATGCTTCAGTGAAATTGTTCCTCCGCATTTGACCCATCCTGGTAAGTCCTTTCTCCACGGCAGAGCAGGAGCGGTGGGCTGCCAGCCGACAGCAGCGCTCCAGTTCCTTTTTGTCACCATTCGGTCAGGTGGTGATCTTCTTGCATGGTTTTAGTGGAGGATACCCCAGGTGAACACAGAAAGGTCCATTTCCTCATGATAAAGGGCAGCAGGCACCAAAGGCATGGTGGAGGACACTCCCCCCAGCGCCAACAGCGCCCCAGGCGGGAATCAAACCCGGGACCTTCTAGCTATGAGGCGACACTGTAACCACTGCTCCACCGTGCCACCAATAGTCTGAGGTTGTTAGAAACTTACCCCTGTAGTCTGCTCCTCATCTCTGCAGAGACAAGCAACTCAAGGCTATATTACAGACTGCGCTGTCTGTGGTTCAGTTGCATCGTGGGTAAAGTAGGCATCTGGTTTTTCAAGGAAGAAGAAGATGTGGAAAAACAATATCTGTGGTTATGCTGCATCTATTTTAATACTTTTTTTTACCATCCATTTTGAGTCCAAGTTCAAGCAGGTGTAAGCACCAAAAAAAAAAATGCAAGCCTCAGATCAGCACAGTGTTGATGCACTGAACAGGACGCCAACATACAGGACTCCAGCTAGAAAAGCCAAAAAAAAAAAAAAAAAAAGTTGCACCTGGCCATTTTTTTCTGGCTTCAAACTGGCTTTATAAACTGGATTTTCTGAAATTGCATTGGTTACCTCAGAAGATCTTGTCATAAAATACACTTTTCAACAAGTTTTGCTTTGACTGACTGGAATTCATCATTTGAAATAAAAATTCCAAGGACTCATCCATCAGAAAGTCATCACTGCTTTCACAGAGGAAGCATGCAGTTCTTATTCACTTCTTTCATTTCATTTTTACTTTAACAATATAGTCATTCAGATGTAGAGATCTATTTCTCACACATCATTGAAATTTGGAAATAACCGGCCACACAAGGACATCAGACAAATATGTTGGGATTTCAGGCAACTTTCTGTTTTGCCTGGAAGCAGTGACATTCAGGTAATACTCACATACATCTTGCTAATGTGAACATGGATCAGCAACAACCAAAGGTTATCGGGCAGAACTGGCACCCTGGGGTCAGAGGTTATCTGGAGGACTAATACATGCCATAAGGAATGCAGAACAGGAAAAACTAGCCCCACTCATATCTACACTTCACAGATAGCTCAGGGTTCATTAAAGGTCGCGGTGTACTCGCAGCCTCCTTGAACATCAGTTTTACAACTATTTTCTTGTCACTGATATATTAGAGGCAGCAAACATTACAGTTTTTGCAAGGTATGCTTCAATTTGGATGCACTCAAGTAACCTCAGCTATTCCTGTAAAACTAAACACTGATTTTCTGTCTCTGGATAGCAACAGGAACCACCTAATTAACTGATAGCCTCAAGCACTTTTGTTTCCCTTTTAGCACCTACTTACAGGGTTGTTTTATTTCATTAGATATAATGGAAAGCCTTACAATGATGTTCTATGGCGTCTTTCCACAAGTATTTACTGTTCAACCCCAGAGCTTCCATGAGAAGCACACTAATCAATATCTGCTTCTATTCCCTCCCTCACTGTGTAGATTTCAAGACAAGTTTAGGCTAAGGTGATACCAGGGATGGAACAAAGTCACTTGAAAGTAATTGAAACTTTGCCAGAGGCAACCAAACTATCTGACATCTCCGCGCTGTGAAAGAGACGAGCTGCACAGGAGAAGCAATATCAAGTTTCTCTTCAGGGTTAAAAAAAGGAAAAACCGCTCTATTCAAAATGTGCACGTTTTACAGTGTTTGAATGAGCAATTGAAGTGTGCATAATCCTGTGGCAGTATCTCAACATTTTATCGGCAGTTTTTATGCTTTATGAGATCACTCCCAAGCTGTGTTGCTTGTGTGTTTGGCATCAGGGTGCTGTGGGGTAGTTGTTACTGCTGGTCCCATGGACCCATAGGCTTGCAAGCTTTAATTATAGCTATCTTAACAAGACTCGACTTATGCCAGTTGCAATTAGGTACCTAATAGAACAGAAAACAAGCAGTCCTGAGTCCTAAGGATTGAGACTACTGTATGCTTGTGATGGATACAATACACTATCTATCTATCTAGACATCTAGATTGATGCATTTATTTTCCTGAGTTTTACCAACAACTTGTTTATCTCAGTGAGGCCTCTTTCAAAAACAATGAAAGCACATGTCATCAAGTCAGTACACTTTAGATGTCAACCTAGCTGATGTATGTGCTGATTGCAGGTTTACTGGACAGGTTCCATTTACATGCTGGAATGTGCTTCTGATGTGCAATCCAGCTTGTTCAGATAAATGTCCTCAGTCGTGTTGCCTTGGGCCTGGTTCCTGAGGAGGTCAGGTTTGGGCCTGCAGCTCTCAGGCTCCAAAGCCTCCTTGAAGTCTCAATCATGTGCCAAGAACTGAGAATGGTTTCTTTTTTTTGTACTACTTAATTGTTTTTTTTCCCTTCCTCTCATTCCTTAAACATCTCAGGTGATTGGAAGTCTTCAAAATCACTTGAGACACACATATTGTGGTTTAATTTGAACAAGCACACTCTGCTGAGTGCTGGGCTAACTTAGGTGGGGAGTTGTTTTCTTGTCCTCAAGGCCCTTTTATTTAATTTATGATCATAGTCATTCCAAGGCATCAACTGTGATGCTTACTTTTCAAAGGGAGGTAGCTCTTCAATTACTCTTGGCCCCTGTGGACATAAAAAGAATGCTTACATAATGCACATTTTTCTTTCAGGGAAGTGCATTTGACTGGAAATGAAACCTTTTGGACTGTGGAAAAATGCATCCTATTAAATGGTTTGATGACTGGCCAAGAAGTTTAAAACTGAGTGGTGTCTTTCTGAAAAGCTGGAAGGAGTGAATGTGGAGCTCTGGTTGTGTATAAAGGAGAGAAAGAAGCAAAACAGGGAACTTGGTCTGTGTAGATTATTGGATGCAAACAATAAACTGGTCCTCATCCCTGAATCACAAAAAAACAAGTTCGTCTGTACCTCTTTCTGCCTATGTGTCTTCAAATATTATAAGTCAAGAAAATGCAGCAATTTTACCACTGCAAACATTTAAGAAGATTTTGCTGCGTACATATATAAAGGTACAACGATAAGCTGCAGTTTACTGTTTACTGCAGTTTATGTGCTGGACTGTTTCTTGGCTGGGAGCAGTGACTTTCCTGCTAAGCAATGATGACAGGAAGTCACTGTACCCGACAAAGAAATAGTCCCCCCGTAACCCCCAGCAAAACCACAACGTGTCATTTTATACTTAAGTTTTTGAGCTTGAGATGTGCTAGCAGGTGATGTAGGATAGTTTTTTCCCCTGTTTCTAGTCTTCGGGCTAAGCTAAGCTGCTGCTGGCTGTAGCTTCACATTTACTCGACAGTTGTAAGAGAGGTGTCAATGTTTTCTGTGTGTAGCATACAGTATCTGTCTGTGTACCTGCCCTCTGGTTATCTCTTTCAATCAATCAACAGTCAGTGGCTGCAGGCCTCGCTATTTCCCAAAATGCCACACTATTCCTTCAAATAAAACACCACATTTCTGTACAAGCAGACACACAAACCTGCACAGGCTATTTGGGATAATCATATTGAAACTCTCTGGACAGGGTAAGTCCTTTGAACTCATTAAATTTCCTTCTTAGCAAAAATTCCTTTTACCATGAACATTCTTGGGTCTTAGTCCATCAGAGCTAATTATCTTACCGTTGTTGGATCCTCAGTAGAAAGGTCTGACTTCTTTTCAGCCACGGTAGTCGCTCTAAGGACCGTTGATCAGTTGTTCCGGACTGAAATATCAAAACAAGTTCTGGATGGATGCTAATAACACTGGTGATAGAAGATATTCATGTTTCCTACAAGAGGAATTCTGATCCAGTTTGTGATACCCTGACTTTTTATCCATTGCCGCTATTAGGCCAGAAATTGAATTTGCCCAGAACTTTATTGATTTTTGACTTTGTCTGTCTGATGGGAAATAGGCCATTGGTAAAGGCCTGCTGAGTATTTCAGCCATCATTCTTCTCCACCCTCCATTACCTGCAGGTTAAGATTTTCAAGATCTCCCTCACTTCCAAAAACAACTTCAGAGCTAGAAACCCACATGCTGAAAATGCTAAGTTTTGACTAAGATTTGGTTCGTGCAACAAGGCAGGTCTGCTTGGTCCTTTTGCAGGGATTTAGCGAGTTTAATGCCAGGATTCACCTCCCAAAGTGCAAATGTTCCAGCAAAACAAATTCCCTCTGACACTAGTTTGCAAAGGCACTGTCGCTGCACCCTGGGCAGCTACTGTGGTCACTCTGTTCTAAAGAAATACAAACAAGCCAGAGAGATTTTTTTCTGTTTTTACTGTTTAAGTGTGTCAGTGCTGGAGAAAAGGCCCCAGTATCACCAAGTGTGGAGGTCTAGCTATGTGAGGCTAGTTTATGAAAAAATGACCTGTACGCTGATGATAATCTCATCAGCCTCGACTGTACTTTGAGTTCTATGCTAATTAGCAAATGTTAGCATGCTAACACACAAACCTAAGATGGTGTGTGTTAAATGTCCTGGCTAGATATCAAGCTAACATTGTCATTGTTAGCTCACTAATATTAGCATTTAACTCAAAGTATAACTATGTCAAAGTATAGCAAAGCTCATAACAACAAGTTTAAAATTTGTGTACCAATTAATTTCTTTGTGTTAAGTTCACAGTCAGATGCTTTATAACCATAAGTGCAGGGTTACAGGATAATAAAGATTACCATGGCAGTAAATGTAGCAGTTTTTTGTGTAAAATCTTTCATGAGTTTATTTTCACAAGAAATATCAGTAACATTTTTCCTTTAAAATGGATTCTTGGCAAATAAATACAAGTGACCGAATTTGCTATTTTGGTCAGTTTGTTTCTTGCCAAGGTGTCAGAAGAGCAAGCGAGGTTAAACCAGTGTCTAAGACCTCTGACAGCATCTGCATTCACCCTCGAATCACATGCTGTTTAGCCCAGGAGCACTAATTAAATTTGGAATCCAATTATGGAAATGGTAATGAAATTTCCAAATGGGGAAACTCGTAATCTGCTCATTGAGGTGTTTAATTACAAGCAGGTCTGCGCATTGCAGATATGTTACACCTCTGGATTTGGGACGGAGACATGGACACGAGTTTGACAGCCTAAGTGTGTTGGAGTGATGGAGGGAAAGAGAGTAAATACTGTATGTGTGTGTTTCAGGGTCATGTGATGCTTCGTCCACACGTTCTGTCTGTCCTGGTCACACGCACTTGTGTGCCTGAGACATGTCCGTGTCCATGCTGCGAACATAACTTATGTGTCTGTACTCTATGTGTGTGTTTGTGTGTGTAAACCAGGTAAGCTTATGTTGAGTCTAAGAGATGTTTTTAAGATGTAAGGAAAATTGACTGAATCGTACTCTCTGTAATTTAGTTTTGATAAGAAACCATTATCCACACTCATGCCAGTAAAGCCCATTTGAAATACAAGGCTAAAAAGAACTTGTGTGTGTATAAGGGAGCACAGTGTATTTCCACTGGAATAATGGTCTTAATAATATATTATGGCGAGGTGTTGCGCTATTAGCGTTTGTTGTTGCATTGACAAATTGAGGGAAGATAATCGTGAAAATTTTCTCGATGTGTGTGATGAAACCCAATTTAAAACTGATCAAAACTGCTCTACTCTGGGCCCAGTGGGTCATGTGAAACCTTCTGTTGCTATCAGCAAAAATTATGTGATGAAAAGTGAAATTAAAAACGAATTATAAAAGTAAAAAGGCAGATAGTTTGCATTTAATGACTGTCATCCTTTATCATCAGCACATCAGCTCATTACTTCACCTTGAGTTTTCATTTACAGTATTTTCTCCGGTGTTCACAAAGTGCTCATGAAGAAATAATACAGCCTGAGCACTGATAGTCCAGACTGTAGCTTGACATTTAACAGACAGGAATGAGACAAAAAGAGGCATTTTGTGCATTAATTTTACAGGATTTTTACTGGGTGGTTGCTATGTTTTGCTCCCGTTTTACTAGAGTAACTAGAGTAGAGTTACTAGAGTATCGCAGTGGCATGTTACTGGCTGTCATTGGAAGCCCTTACTCAAAAGTGAGTATAAGCACAAACTTAAAGATGACACATTTCTTTAATATTTTAGGCAAGGTTACTTTTTTTTTTTTATTTCCGTCTTCTATAATTTCCAAACAACAAAAAAGGAAAATGGCCAGAGGCAAAGGTTTAGGCACCATGCATAGTCAGCTCTTAATAACACCCCCTTTCACAGAATTTAAGCTGTAACCAATTTACTTCTTCTTCCCTGTAAAAGGCTTCTGGTTGTGTGAGATTCTTGGGCCATCTTGCTCTTTTGAGATTTTCAATGATGTTTAAGTTGGGGGACCATGAGGACCATTGCAAAACCTTCAGCTTGCACCTCTTGAGGTAGTCCATTGTGGACATTGAGGTGTGTTTAGGATTGTTATCCTGTTGTAGAAGCCATCCTTTTTCCATATTCTGCTTTTTTACAGATAGTGTGATGCTTGATTGCAGAATTTGCTGGAATTTAATTGAATCTGTTCTTCTGACTACTGGTGAAATGTTCACTGTGGAACTGGCTGCAACACAAGCCCAAAGCATGATCGATCCACTGTCGTGCTTGACAGTTCGAGAGGTGTTCTTTTCATGAAATTCTGCACCCCTTTTTCTCCAAACATATCTTTGCACATTGCAGCCAAAAAGTTCTATTTTAACATGTTTCCAAATGGCATCGGGCTTGTTTAGATGTTTTGTGCTGAGGACTCAGGAAAGTGTTTCTATGAAGGTCACATTTGTGCAGGTGTTGTAGCCCAGTAAAACAGTGCACCACCTCCTCACAGTCTGCTAAATCTTCCTGAAGGTCATTTGTAATCCAGTGGTGGATTTAATTTGCCTTTCCAGCAATTTTCCGAGCAGCTCTCTGAGAAAGTTTGTTGGCGTTCCAGACCTCAACTTGGCCTCCGCTGTTAGTGTTGACTGCCATTTCTTAATTACATCACAAACTGAGTAAACAGTTATCTGAAAACACTTTGCTATCTTCTTTTGGCCTTGTCCTGCTTTGTGGGCATCAACTGCCCATGACTGCTGATTGTTGAGACAAGGTTTGAGGAGTCGGATCATTATGAAGTTTTGAAATCTGTGTCATTTGGCCTTTCCTAACAATGATTGTGAAGATGCCACAGCACTATGAAGCTAATTAAGGTCAGGGACTTTGGTAAAAGTTATCTGACAGCTCAAATCTCTTGGGGTACCTAAAGGCTTGTGTGGTGGTCCTTTTCTTTTTTTCACTCTAAAAATAATGGACTCATCATGCTTCAAATGTTGAAGATGATGTTTCATCTTTGACTTTGTGAGTTTGGGAAATTGGTGCATCCTTCACTCACTTAACTGTTCACAGTAACAGGAATGTTTGCATGCCGCTGTATATATAGCAGATCAAAAGCACAACAAACGATGATGCACATGCATTAGTCTGAGCTCAAGTGACAGCTTTCAGATACACCCAAGCAAACCAATGAACTAAATGGGCAAATGCACCATAGTTTGCTTTAACCAAAACCATACAGGTTAGGTGTGAAAGCACCACTTAACTCTAAACATTCAGACATACATAAACACCATTTAACACTTTTGGCCTCAATGTTTATGATGAAGTGGCTGTGTGTTATAATTTCATACAATATTGTCTTTTTTCCCACATTTCTCTGCACCTATTTGTTTCTCTTTTTTCTCTGTTCAGTCCTGTTTCCCATTGTTTCTCACTCCAGCCATTCAGAGCGTGATCTTCCAGCATCCAGCCTCGCTCAGCCCAGTACTCCACTTTCTAGCTTTGTCTGCTGAAGGTCGGTGATTTCTGCATTTCCTAAATTGCTAGCTTTAATGTGGCTGTGTTGCTTCTTTCTTGGCTCTTCAGTGGTTCTGCCTGTCTCCCTCGACCTGCCTGTTGCTCCAGCCATTTGGAACTCTCCTCTGAGCAATTCAGCCTGTTTCTCTCGTGCTCAAGGGTCCCTTTTAGTGGTTTCACTAGCCTCTAAGTCACCTTAACAAGTTATGCCAGTTTCTCGAGGCCCTGCTGAGCAGACCCAATTCTCCTCTAACACCTCTTTAACACAGTCGTTGCACCCAAGCTCTGTTACCTCTTTGGGCAACAGCTCTCACCTTCATCTGCCCTCAGTCCCAGATCTACTGACATGGAAGTGGACAGCAGAGCAGACAGCGCAGGTACAACTTGAGCTTTAGTCTATGCACACATTAGCCCTTCTTTCCAGAGCACTCAGTAAAAAATACAAATATCACAACACTCAGACTGGATCCAAAGCGACATTGAACGGCACAGCAATGCCACTGCAGATGAGCAAATGTACTCAGCCACAGAGAACACCGAATTTAATATCTCCTAAGTCCTTGGCTGAGTACAGAGTGTTCCTTCGAGTGTTCGCCTCAGTCAGTCCGTAGTGTTTGCCCTGTACAGAGAGCAAAAGCTGTTTAGGAATTACCCATTGCACTTGCTGTTACACTCTGCACCAACGGATGAACCTCCAGGGGTACAGAGAGCTACTTTACACTGACAGCCCAATACATTAGTCCTGAGTGGGAAATAAAATGTCCTGTTCTGCAGACGTACCCCTCGTATGAACAGCACACAAACATGAACCTAGCAGAGAAAATAAAGGAGGCATTGTTAGAGTGGGAATTTGAAAAACTAAATAATGAAAAACAACATTAATAATGAAAGTCCTATCTGAAAACCGTGATTCTGAAATCTGACTTCCATCACAAACGCCTGTGATGGAATGTGACCAAGTGCATGCAGTCAAGTACTGCACTCAAATTTCTCCGTTTCATGCTACTTTACACTTTTACTCCTCAGAGCATAGTGTCACTGCAGTTACGGGAAAGCTTCAGTTATTTTGTAGATGAAGTGTGTCTGAAATGAGTATGTGTGCAGAATGAACTGCCACTTATTCATGAAAGCATCAGTTATAATAATCTATTGATATAACAGTTAATATTCAGCCTTTGTTTTATACATTATGAGTACATTCAAGCTTCATGCTTTGACATTTTGCCAATAATTGCTTTAATTTAAATGACATGTTCAAGACAGGATTATTTAAAATAAAATATTTTAATTTTACAGTATTGGTTTTGCTTCACCACAAAATACAGGTTCAGTGCTCATTGTCACGTAAATAGTCCCACTGATTTAGGATTATAAGTGTTGTATTTATTGGTAAAAATGCCTTTTCTGCTTAATTTGAAAAATCTCATTTTGCTGCTACAATGGTCGATATTTAAGACTTCAAAACATTTGATTACAATCACCAGATATTCTTTATTTTTTTAAGGTGAACAGGAGGTGAATATTCCTCAAATTTCCAAAACTTTCATGTATGCACTGAGCTGAAATCGGCCAATAACATGAACCCTGCTGGCATTCCTTTGAAGGAAATAATTTCTTTTGTTGAACACATGAGGGAAAGAGCGATGGAGGGGGTTGAGTGACTGGGGGGGAGAAGGTTGTGAAGGAAACGAGATAAGGAGATGGCTTGGTGAAGTCAGTAGGTGGAGAGGCCTTGATGAGCAAGAGGTAAACATCAAACTGAGGTTGGAACAAAATCATTTGTTCCTATGTTTCTGTTTTTGTTTCCTGGCCCTGTTAGAGCTCGTTCCTTTGATCAGTGCCTCAAAGCTTGTAATAGTGCAAAGCACTGCATATGTCAGATTACTGTGGAAGGGCTGCAGGGGCATAATCAGCTCCACTCTCCCACAGAGCCAGCCTCAAAGTGTTCAGCTTCCTCTGAGAGATGATCTAGTGTCAAATTTCTGTCCACTGATTTGCATCTTTATTTTTAGGAGCAACTGACAGTATGCAATTTGGTTAAAAGACATGCAGTGGCATGGATCCTAAAAGCGCTAATAGAATATTAACCACCTCTGCAGGGCATAGTCCAGGTGAGCAGAGCCTCTTCAGAAAAGTGTAGCTCGAGTAAAAGAGAGCATCAATTTCTGACATTCAACAGAATGAAGTACATCTGGCCCCGTTGGTGGTTTGAGGCTGTTTGTTGGATGAAAATACAAAATGAAGGAAAATCCTTTCTCCACAGTGCTGTAAATATTTTACTGCCGAGGTTGCTGATGAACAATACAGCAAGTTCCATTTCGAGAGCTTGACAATTGCCTCATACATTTTAATCGCTTTATTGCAGGAAAGCTTTGTAAGCGGGGCGAACAATAAACTTTTTTTTATTACAAACTCACAAACGTTTAGCATGCCACTTGTAAAGACAAAACAGTTGCATTGGATTGAAGCCGTGGATACAATAATACTTATTATATATAAATAAAAACATACTTATTTTCTTACCTCCTCTATTTGTCACTTCAGCTGCTTAGCGACTATGAACTGCACTGCTTTGAATTAATAAATCATCCTTGTCCTTATGCGTTTAAGTTCAAGTTCAAATTGACAGCCACACTTTCAGTCTCCTCCTGAGAGGAATCTCATTCAAGTTACTCCAGATAACTTGCTACAAGGATATGCTTGCCTGTCAAAGAGAAAGATTCAGAGGAATTTTCCCCTCAGATCTCATTTAGTTCAGCAATTTGGGATATATGCCTATTTGCTTTCTTGCCAAGAGTTAGATAAGAGGATCATGACCAGTCACATGTTTGCCTGTTAAGATGAAACCAGCCAGGAGACACCAACCTTAGCTTAGTGTAGCATAAAGACTGGAAACAGGGGGAAAACCTGGCTCTGTCCAAAGATAAGAAAATATACCTACCCGCACCTTTAAAGCTCAAGAGTTATCACGGTCAATCTCATTTGTTTCATTTGTACAAAATGTAGAAAATATATGTGAACAAATTTGTGTAAAAGTATTATTTTCGCATGAGGGTTAGGGTTAAAATGTTTATTGGTGCTTTTTAGAGATGCTGGTAGGAAGATTTTAGCTTATTTCTTTACTTGGACAGTGAAAGGCTAGCTGTTACCCCCTGCATCCACTCTTTATGCTAAGCTAAGCTAATTGCCTGCTCAGACTAGCTTCATACTTGGCTGAATGACTGCTGCGGAAACAAAAGATCTTGTATTAGGATATACTACCTCCCAGCAATCAATACATTTAAACTGCAACATGCAATGCTTTTCTATATTTATATATATATACATTTTTTTTATTTCTTTCACAAGTTGTGATGATTTGGTTTTTGGACAGCTTAACCACACATTAAGCCAAGCTATGGTCACATTGTGTGCCATCGGCCTCCTCCCAGCCATTTGTGAAAACTACATTTAATTCGGGTTTGTAATTACTCACTCCTCCTATCCCCAGTGGCTAGCCAAATCGGAGAGGAAGCCAAATGAACTCTGCCTAACCAATTAGCCGAGTGGGCTTCTCAAGCTAATGACATGAACAACAGTCTGTGGCTGCTTCATTGCTGCACAAGGCCCTAAGGTCTGCAGGATCCCTCCCTCACAGATGAGAAGATTTAAGAAGGATTTCAGTTACTGAGCCAACTGGAACATTAATTACTTTAAGGGGCCTGGAAGTATGATGTAGCCTCTCTGCCCTCTGGGGCCACAATTGAATTTCTTCAATTGACCTGCACCAGAACATTTAAAGCAAGCTGACTTTAACAAGAGCACTACCTGAAGAGTTTTAAATGGCCAAGAGGATCGGAGAAAGATTGTGAAGCTTTTACTTATTACTATATAATGATGCAATTCAGGCCTGTAATAGCTGCAATTCAGACCTCTGCTTAAGCACCAAGTAGATGAGCTTATTTCCCTTCGGTATGCAATTTTTCCTTTTGCTATATCCGTGCAGTTGCCTCTAGTGCAGAGATAAGTGGTCCCCAGAAGTTTCCACGTATGCACTGGTGTGAAGATCTTAATAAATGGATCGGGTGTCATAAAACTTTTTTGCAAGGTCAACATACAGTTTTGCATTTTCTCAGTACTTTTGAAGTATAAATGGTCAGCATCAGTACTTGGACAAACCGTTAATGGTAACAGCACAAAAACATCTGGTGACCTCCTGTACAATATGCTGCCAACTTAAATGCAGACGATATGTGAGACAGCAGGTGCTTTCGAAAGGTGGCATGGAGTGTGTGACCAAGAAAGAATCCGTTCTGCTGTTTTAACATTGCAAACCAATGAACACACTTGCTTCCCTGTTCAAGAGGTATTCTTTGTAACCAACCACAGCTGCTGCCTTTCATGCAGTGCGGGCTGCTGTCAAGGTGGCACCCAAGGCAACATCTGAAATTGTGAGGCTGGGAGATGCTTAAAGTAAAAAAAGATTGGCTGCTATATAAATATTCTCACTGTTTAACCGTAAAATCTGTGTGAACAGCTCATTCAAAAAAAAAACAGAAGGTCAATTATCTATCGATTCTGTTAATTCTTGTCTGAATCCACATTCCTGCTGCTGGTGGCTGCAGATATTTAACCGAAATTAGACTTAACACATTCGCCTCCACAATTTGCGCGCATCATTATGTTTTCATTTTGTCTCCCACTCTCTCTCCCAGCTGTCTTGTGTACCCTGGCCTCACTAGCATTGGCCTGTACTGCCCATGCCGGCAGCCAGCTCAGCCTTGCTGAAGAAGTCTGCAACGAACAGTTTTGGAGCTTCATTTCAAGTACACACTTGGTGAGCATTCGATCTGCAGGACAGGATACGTTTCAGATGGAGAATAGCTTTAAGGTGGCTCATGGAAACCCAGGGGTCGGTCACCTGACACCACCACATTATGTTCTAGCTTATTACAAGTGCTGCGGTGATGTGACACTTTCCCTGAATGCCTTGGCTGTGCCAGAAGCATCTTTACCTGGTTTTCCATGGCATGCACTTCACCAAGTGCAAAGGGAGAACACCTTGCGGTGGTCCTAGTGGGGTTCACAATGCCTCTCCCAAACAAAAATCCACAGCTGATTCATCTCCTGAGATGGAATCTGAAATGAAATTCTAACCAAACAAAGCAAGATCTTTGTGTAAAGTGCGTTAAAAAAGACTCAAAGTCGAATTCATTGTAGATGTAAAGCTGATTCTGACTCTGAAATGGTGTAAACAGAATGACGGCTCCACAGGGCTTTCTCTCTTTGAGTTGCAATAGGCTCTGGAATGTTGTTGGGGGAATTATTATGTTTGGGATGTCCCTGACCTTTGAGCAAACCTCCATTCACTGAATGTGTTGTCACTGAATAATTTGCTGCAGGCCCAGAAACCTCAACAGCCGGGGTGAGGATTTCTTTTCTTACTACTACTACTACTTGAGTTTGATATTGAATAACTACAGTCGCTGATGTTTACATGTTTAAATAACACAATATTTTCTTGAGGTGTCATCATGACTTTTTACAAAGTGAAGGTCCAAAGTCTAAGACTTTCGATAGCTAGATAGGTCCGCTGAAGTGACAGTGACCTCTCATGGTCATGTTGCACATCAGGATGGACAAAGGATGTTCATGCAAGCTCAAAGAGAACCAAACACACCTACCCTGCACTCTCTTTAAGCCTCCAGGGAACCAGTGTCTGTCTCTCTTTCCACGTCCGAGAAATTAGTTAAGGTCGGCTTGTCTCCACGACAAATCAACCAGGTCAACCCAGAAAATGAAGACAGAAGCTTGACAACAACAGATTCCTTCTCCTTCTGCCTGTGATGTAGCCTAGATAACATCTCCTCAATATAGTGCTTTCCTATGCCATTGGCTATTGCACTAATTTCTCATAACTGCCTGCTGTCACTCAAAACGAGTGTGCCCTACAAACCTTATTAGAGAATATGCTGCAGTAAAGGGGAAACTGCAAAAGCATTTTTGTGGTTAAAATATGCAGCCAGTGGGCCAACATCTACAAATTCTGGTCTCAGTCTCTTCCAATGTTTGGTAGAAGTACAACAAGAAAGGCTTTTCTTTTTATTCATCTTTTAGACTGTAAGAAGACACATACACATGTATTTATCTACGCTCCAAAATGACCTTTCCTCATCACATTATCACTACAACGTGCCAAAAAGACACAAAAAGTTCTTTCTAAGTGGCAAAACCCTTGTAAGTCAGAATGTCCTCTGTGTTCACAGCCAGTAGTATTGATTTTTGTTCACTCCTGTCCTCACTGACCTTTCTGGATTTGGTTTCATGGCTGTGCAGTGCACTGACAAGGTTATCTTGGCAGATAAGCAAATTAAAAACACAAAAAGTCAAAAGCAACAGTGACTAGAGGTAGTTTAGTCATCATTTGGAAAATAAACAGCGCTTCAACCAACACATTTGCACCTTCACAGTCTGTTAGAGTGCTTCTATCTGTCGTGACATTGAAACATATATTTAAAGTATCCTATGCAGGAGCTGTCGGTTACTGTTTGTAAATACAACATTCACACATGGCCCTTCCTCAGCACCACCAGAAGCTTGCTGCTTGTACATACAAGCTACGACTGTAGGAACGCTACATCCTTCACTGCTCGCCATGATTTGAACATCCACCCCAGTTTCACTCTCATTTTGGAACGAGCTTTGGCTGCTTGAGGTTTGGTCTTGCTATATTTGCATTTTTGGTGCTGTGTTCGTCATTTTCATAGCTTCATCGTGGATGCGTGCTGCTTACAGTCTGGCACCTGGTGGCTACCTTATTACAAAGTCCCGACCTCACCTGCATGCTGTTATTGGCTGGGGGCTGCACATCCAAAGGTTGCAGCCCAGAAATGTGCCAAACACAGCAAAATAAGAAGAAAATAAAGGGTCTCTGCAGATAAATGCACCACCACACACTTCTAATAGGTCATACGTGATGATTGACAGGCACTTCTTTTATGCATTGAATGATAATACATTGTTTTTATAGGAAAATCCTGCTAGTGTGCCTTAAAGCTGCATTTAACTATGTGGTGCAGCACAGCATAATTTCTTTTTTCCACCTACTGTATCTGGAATCATCTGTTTGTTCAAAATGCTTACTGTCACAAACAGGAAGAAATTCCCCAGGATTTCATTTGCCCCTGCTAAAATAATTGGTGCATCCATCCCTAATTTGTATGACCTTATCTCCTCAATCCTGACATGGGAAAGCACACATGACTGCACTGTCAGCACAAATAGTTTTAGTGTCACTTCACTGTTGCAGAAACAAGACAAAGGGCTCACTTCAGGAGGGGAATGCTCCTTTCTATGCATATCAATCAATACAGTTGCTATTTGTATTTTTTGTATGGATGTATTGTTAGTGTCGTGCACAGAGGCTTTCTACATGAGGACAGTAATCTAACAGTAACACAAGAACTGTACTAACGATGCCAGCTCACCGCGTGAAGGTCATTAGAACAATTACACGGATAAGATCACCTACAATGTGAGGATAGTAAGGAATAAATACTTAATAATGAGCTTAGTAAAGCCTCCAGAAATGCCAAAGTCATCAGCTAACCTTTTGACAAAGAAAGGCCACGGAGTTTTCATTCCTTACATTTTGAAGATGAAAGCAGCAGCTGCTCACATTGTGAAATCAGAAAGGAATATAGTATTTTAAACCTCTCTCAAGTTTCCTCCTTTTTTCAAGCTAGCGACACCTACACACTTAGGAGAGTGCACTCAACGAGATGAAAAAATCTTAACAGTAGTGATAATGTGCAATTTGATTGTTTTTTCAGTATGCAGTCATTTTCTCTCCTAAAACATTTCTCTGGGCTCGGATTGTCCAGTCATACTGTAACGAGGCAGCACTAAAGGGGCAAGGCAAGCGTGAAGCTGTTGAATCCCCTCAGCATGTCGAACAGGGCCACGGTGGAAGCGATATGTGGTTAGCAAATATTTTGGAGAGTGGTGTCATTTCATTTAAACTACATGTTTGGGAAATGGGTTAACACTGTGTGCTGTCAGGTAAGCTGCTATTAGTTTGCTTGTCTTACCTGATATCTACCTGTACCTGTACCTCTACTGTACTTCCAGAATCTTGATCTTCGAGGGGAAATTGGGTCAGTTGAAGCTGCTGTTCCCATCGTAGAGCAAGTACATAAAATGCAAATAGGAAATAAGAAATATCTTAGAAAACCTGTAAAATGCTTTCATTATGCTACATAATAAATCGACCATGAATGATAAACAATAGGAAATATGTGAAAGTTAATATGTAAACTATGTGTATTATGCTACAGTAATACTACTATAATACTAATAATAACAGTAACAGGACTAGTAATAATAGATAGCAAAAATAATCATAATAATATAGTAGATTTAGAATAATGCAGTATATATAATATACATATACACCATGGTAAAGGCCACAGAGCAGCAGGGCATGGCTGACTACATCACACTGGTTTGCCAGCAAGCTAACTGCCAGCTGTACAAATGCAAGCATATATAACCATAAATAGCTCATTCAGCACTAGGTGTTCTGTGCCAACTATTTTGACCATCGTTTCTAGTTGTTATTTTTCATGTAAAAACATTTCATGCATCCAGCTTGACAAATGTGAGGATTTGCTGCTTTTAATAATTTAATGTGTTTGAATAAATTGCAGGTTTGGACTGTTTTTTTGGACAAAATTTGCATTGTGAGGGTGTTTTTGCTTTGGGCTCTAGGTTGAGGCATTTCTCAGTATTTTCAGAATTTCTGCAAAGTAAATAATTGATGAGTGGAGAAAGTAGTAATCAGATTAATCCATAATGACAGTAATCATTAGCTGCAGTCCTATTCAAAAATATCTAAAAATGAGCTTCACCTCAAACAGCTACAACAGTAAAATCCTGCTTTTACATTAATGCATAATAATAATCTAATGCTATAATATAAGATAGAATAACATTTTCATTTTTGTTTGCTTTTTTAATACTTCACATACGTTTTCCTTAATAAAGTTAAATTCAGGAGTATTTTCACAGTGTGGTATTAGTAGGTTTTCTTGAGTAAAGGATCTGAATCTGAAACCTAGTCTGAAATCTAGTTTCATGTATTCCATCTACAAACAAGGAAACCAAACAACAAACTAAACAACCAATTTGTCCTCACAAGACCAACCTGAAGGAAGTCTTTCCTACACTCTCAAAATGTTTTCTAATATGGTCAGCAGACAGGTTATAAAACATCATCAGAGTCAGTTATATATTGATTTATGCCTGTTTCATGCGTCCACACGTGCCATCACATGCAGCATCCCTGTACTCTTACCTTAAAAAGAGCAGTTTTGCAGGAGCGTTTACCCTCAGCTGAATTAAATCTGATGAAGTTCACACTTGAATGGAATCTGACTGCAGAACAGTTACTGTACATGCACTTCACTAATGAATCTCCCAATTACAAATTAAACATTTCCAGAAACATGACACGTCACGCCTCTCCAGTCTGTCTCTGAAGACAGGTGCAGTCTCTCTTTCACACACACACACACACACACACACACACACACACACACACACACACACACACACACACACACACACACACACACACACACACACATTTCATCCTATCATTTGTTTATAATTGTCTGAATTGGAGCATTTTATTTTATTTGTTTTATTTTATATTATTTTATCATTTAAATTTTTCTGCTGTGATGCCCTTTGAAGTTTTTTTTATTTATTGTTGCTATTATTTGTGTTAAGGAATTAAAAAAATAAAACCTTAAGCCAACAAACGGAGGAATAGGTCAAGAACTCTATCAGTGGCATTTTCTGCTTCTTGGTTCTGATGCCACTGATGCCCACACTGACATTACCAGTGATATTTTATTATCACATGAGACCACTCGGAGTAATAATGCGTGACATTTTCCTTTGTCCCTCTTTGTTGTTGCTTGATACAACACAATAGTGATTCAACCTATAGCCACACCATGAATATTTGAATATCTACATGTATAAGCAGCCAGCATTTCACAGTGGAAATGTGGTGCTGCACACAGAGAGACACAATTTGTGTTTCTAGAGGTATTGTTGAGAATAAACAGAAGAAAAAATGAAAAAGAAAAATGTGGATGTTGTGGTGGGTTTCCTGTTTCTACCTGGTGATATGTAGCTTCATATATATATATATTTGGCTTGCACTGACATTTAGCTGTAGTTTCTACAACCTCAATTCAAGTGTATAATTACTTATAAATTATTGATTTATTCAAAATCACTGTTGCAGCTGCCTCTAAGGTCCCTGAGGTCTGGACCTCGGCAACTTTTACCAGAGAATTCTTCTTTATTTGTGTTTTTGTGTTAAAGATGGTGATTTTTGTAAAAGACAGAATTTCTGGAACCTTTTGGACATCAAGTGTTCGACAGCTGTAATGGAGCAGCAAAACACAGAGTCTATGTCGAGTTATCAGCCGGTAAACTTCAAAATATCATTGGTTGAGAGTTTGCTGCTGGCCTTTTGACAATAAATGATTTGCTATGTGCAGTTTTCTTGAGTATTTCAATCTTATGCTATGTAATACTTCACTACATTAAAAAGGAAAATAGTTTTTACTCCACCACACTTGACAGCTTTACTTCCTGCTTACTTTAGAAATTAAGATTTTTGCATGCAAAAAACCTTTCAGTGCTTATAAAACATGATGCTTTGCTATAAATTAAGCCACTGCCACTTCACAGATTCAGATCACTAATCCATAAAATATTCAGCAAATATATTCTCATATATTATTATAGGTACAAGGTACACAGAAGCATATAAAATAATTAGCCACACCTTTGCCAGCAGCAACGCTGAGCTGTACACATTCATACATTATACTAAAATGTGTGCATAGTGAGTACTTTTGCTTTTGGTTCTTTTACCTGAGTGAAATTTTAAATGCAGGTCTTTTATGTGTAACAGAGTATTTCTATAATGCAGTATTGGTAGTTTTTTATTTAATAAAATATCTGTGTTTCCTCCACAGCTGTAGCCTCTTGACATCAGTGTTCATCACTATTAATTGTTAAAAGAACACTTCAGTAACTGTGGAATAATATTGACTGTGAAAAATTAAATAAAGTTACCAGGCTTTCATTGAAATGTGCACATTCTTACTTTGAAAATTAAAAGAGCAACCAGTAGCCTCATTGTGAGCGGCATAACTTCTAAATATTTGAATTCTTTATGCGTCTGAGTTTTTTAAATTTCTCCTTGAAGTGCTGCATTGTGCAATCATAATTTAAGCATCTTAAAATTTGTCTGCCTGCTGGCTGTTATTCCAGACAAATCAGTGTAATCAAACAGAGGGTGACACAGAGAGCAAAGAGACCCGGTGGGGAGGGTGAAGAGCACAAGTTTTTCCCTCCCTCACCATCGCACTCGGAGGAGTGCGACTGTCTGCAATCAGGAGAGATGAGCTGCTCGGTGCCTTTTGTCCCTCTGCCCAGCACCTGCTCATTAAAATCACTGTTCAAAGCAAGAGGTGGCCACTTTGCATGTTGGCAGGTGTGAGTGGCACACTTTGTAGGCAAGTTGTTAGCGCACTGAGCCACATGTGCACGTGACCACATCTGTCCTTATTTAACTACTCCAAATGCACACACATACACATACACATACATGAGGGTGCATATCTGAGTGTAATTATATATCGTATGATTACAGGTCTAAATTCTGTGTCGGTATGGCCCGCAGTCACACAAGTAAGAAGAGTATAAATGCTTTAGAAGTTTAGGGAAAACTTTTTTTTTTTTCATTAAGACAACTTGTAACTAGTCTTTAGGAGTAAGCTGTCCATTAGCCAAGAAAATGTATGTAGATCACAAGTAGTTAGAAAAGGAAACGGATGAAGTGAGTCACAGAACAGAACAGGGGATGGATTCATTACAGCGAAAAGATATGGGTGCAGTGCACATGCCAGCAGCCCACAGGGAAGTGGCAAATTAATTTTTTTCTCAGATGAAAATATTAAAATTCCCATAACTGTGTGGGCATACGCAGCTCTATAGGTATGCACTAATGCTGCCAGGAACAGTGGCTTCACTCCCACTGGTGCCATCCATACCAAAAATGTTAGGGATCATCTTTCAGCGTGGTGCTTTGGGTGTAAGTATCCACCAAGTGGTATAGCTTGACTGTAACTACAGTGCTGCAGCTGCCATTCTCCTCCACCGCAGGCGATTACCCTCAGGCTAACTCTATTAGTTCCCATGAGTGGGAAAGAGGATAAAGCTACTTCCTCATTCATTCCTTCAAGCATCCATCCAACTGAGAGCACACTGGGATATTTATGATGGATATTTCATGGAGTGAATGGCTTTGCGTCAGGGATGGATGCACTCCTGTTTTTATTCATGTACAGAGCATACTTGAAAAATAAAGTAACTTTGGTATGCTGAAGTTCTTTTCTATTCTGCTTGAAGGAAAACAAAGTTCAGATCCTGCAGCATGTTATTGGTGCCAGTGATTACAATAGAGCAATGCATGCCAACATGGAGAGCTGTTACCATCTGGGGAATCTTTTAATTGTTTCCTGAAAATGCTCATTTGTTTCTTGGAATTGCGAATACAATTCATTTTGAATTTGTTATTAATGCCCTAAAATTGCTTTCAGTTGCTCTCAAAATCTAAATTTTGGGGACAGTTGTAAACACAACATTGCAGTATCATCACCTTTTAAGTTGACATGATACACCTAAATATGGGTTGTAATAACCTACTTCCAAAGTCGACCTATGCAGCCGTTTTTCTGGTGATGACGGATTCTGTTTCAGGCCACCTCATGAGTCAAAGTCCGAGTCTTTAGCTCTGTTTTTGGTCTCTACCAACCCCTGAGGGAATGATCTGGCTGCTAAATGCTCCACTATGTTCACCAGTTAAACATATATGTTTGCTGAACAATGAGCAAGAACTCACTATCAAGCTCCATAAAGCTGAGGAAAGATGCAGATTCATGCAGGTTCATCAGTCTGAGTGACAGTTTCCAGATTGTCATTTAAAACATTCTTATTATAAAAATATGGATGATAGCCACTTTAACTGTAGTATACTAAGTCTTAACAGAGTACAAATGGCATGGAGGTGACAATGCTGTTGGAATGATAAAATAATTTGTCAAGACTAATTATTAATTCAAGGATAAAAATGTCCCACCAGACACTTTCTGAACTGAGCTCTGTAACCAAGTCTTTCTTTTAAAAATAATCTTTATATATGCTGCTATGAATTTGTAACACTGTGAAAGAGACAATTGCAACTTGTATGAAGTTAAACTGATTAATAACTCACAGTATGATTAACATAGTTGCCAAGTTGCAAATGTTGCTTTTGAAATTGTTAGCAAAATGTTCACTGACAATGTTTCCAATGCAAAATCCACTTGCAGCACTGCATTTTAGGTCAGGGAGGTTAGGGGGGTTGAAGGTGATTCAAAGCATGACGTGTTTAACTCATTAACCTTTAACTGACAAAACAATCTTTTCCTTACCAGAAGGCTCTCCACTCACATGTATCAGATTCCTGCCTTTTATACGCCCACTGTCCTCCCACACTGTCTCTCTACGACTTCACATGTTTCCTACGCTAGAAAAAAAAATGCTGCCACGGAACATGATCCCTTCAAAATATAACTGGGAAAAGAAATTAGTGTTCGTGTAACTTCTAGCAGACGGGGTTACCATAACCATGAGTTTTGGTTACACTAATAGCACTAGCATATAGTAGCCTGCTGTGCACTGGAGCCCTCGACACACACACAAAAATACACACATTTATTTTATGCCGATATATATTTTGTATTATTCCAACACAAATAATAATAATGTGCAGTTCTTGTTGGACAGATACCAAATACAATTGCCTATGACTCAAATGAGGGCAACTTTTGCAAATTTGTCATCAGGCAGCAATTTTAGATGAAGAACTTGACAGTGACAGATACTGCGGCCGGTGAGGGCATGAAGAAGAAGAATGATTGAGAAGGTTGAAAGGAAATTACAATAAACATGATTGTTATGATGAATAATGATGCTTGAGGTGATGATGATGGTGAAATGATGACAATGCTCGGAACAGGAGGCCCGCACATGGAAGCCGAATCTCTTCTCAAGAACTCGGAATTAATCATAGTTTCAAAGTACTGCAGTTACACAAGCTGAGACGCTCACACATCAGAGTCATGACTTTAATCAGTGTGTGCTGAGAGAAAAGTTTAAGGAGGATTTGACAAGTGCCTGGCTCGCCAACCACACACACACACACACACACACACACACACACACACACACACACACAAAAACTACCCATTCTTAACATCGGGATCTGATAATGCATCTTAGCAATCACCATAACATGCTGACACACTCATAAACCATACACTCCTATATGCACTCTAACCTTTCAACTTTTGGCATGGGTAATATACACCGGCAAATGTTTCCCATGACATTGTCAGCCCCTAGATTTACAAAAGAAATGGATGATTTATTAATACATTAGAGTAATTATGAGGTAAAAATCAATCATCAGATATCTGATACAGGCTTGAGTGTTATTCCAGAATACTCTCTCAGGAGATGGTGTACATTTCAGCGAGTCAGAAATGTAATTAGCCTTTAGCCTCGAGCTAGGCTGCGTTTAGGCCGACCTCCTCCTTACAATGCTGGCATGGGCGTCACTGATACCAGACCAGGTATTCAGTCAGACTAATGCAGAGATAAATGATTCACAGACAGAAGAGGAAATTAGTGTTTAGCCCCAGTGCAAAGTGTATTCTGTTGCAGTCGGGTTAAAGCTTGAGCTGCTTGTAAATTCTGCAGCTAACACTCAGTCTTCTTTTGAATGAATCAAAAGGAAACTCTATTATGCCATTTTGTTTGGTACTGGCCGTTACACACATCTGCTTTGGTTACTGGATGTTGTGTGGAATAGCAGAGAACAACAGTCTGGCCTGCAGACTCTCTACTTCCAGACACATATGAAATGTTCTGTTGTTGCCTTCGAAGGATGCATCGATCCTTGTTTTCAGTAAAAGTGTGATCTAACTTGTTCATCCTAAGATAGCCTGGTTATGTCTGCATTGTAAACTAGACCAGCACATTTTCAGTACAAGCTTGCTTGCAACAGAAGAATTTCACCACTCAAAGGTGTGCTTTGATGCTATATCAGAAAACAAGAGACAACTGTCTGCAAAGGTAGCCTTAGGAAGACGGATTGTTTAGCTTCAAGCAAGTGGGGCACTGCTAACCTTGAGCCAGGATGATACAGTGTGTGTGACAAATCAGTCATTGGTCAAGCATCAAGTGGCCTAAAAGCACTCTCGCAACTACTCCAGTCAAAACTACTGTGTTGGCCACAGGCTAACGCCATGGCTGCCACCAGTGTTGTTATTAGCTCATTTATCATCACTATAGCCAGGTTGGTACATGTCTCTCTTGAATTAATAATGCTCCTCTAATAAAGCCAACCTGAACTTGGCTTTGTTTGAACAGCATCAAGTTAAACCAGGTGTTGCAAGGCCTTTACTTTTGCAAAAATTTCCTTCTCAGAAGCTATACATCATTTTACAAGAAAAGCAAACCTTAGACCCAACTACTGTATGTGTCTACAAGAGCATAAGAATCTATTTATCTATTTATCATAGAACAGTTTATTTTCTAAGTTTTAAATAACTTAAGTACAACACACATTGCCCCATTTGAGTTATCTGATACATGTCAACTGATGGACTTGTAACACAAACTCAAGTAGTGAGGATGTAGTAACTAGGATGTGCTGATCTGGGAAGCCAATATAATAAAACTGGTGCTTTTCTGAATATTTTATGTGTTAACACTGGAAAATAGAACAGTGAGGTGTTTTGATTTGCATCGTACACCGCTGCAGTGTATTGCCCTTAATTAATGCTTGGTAATTAATTTAATTTAATCTCAAATTATTGCCTGATTTTCTTGGATTAGAGTAAAGTTTCATCAGTGAGAACTGCGCTTACGTGTTGCTATGGCTAATCTGGTGAGTTATGTAGGAGCAGCCAAAGATTTAGCAGGTTTGCCAACTGCTTGCAAACACTGATGAACTCCACAATACGTCAGCCTTACATCCATTGTCCAATAGGCCAACTGCAGTGGTACAACAAAAGAAAAAACCCTCAGACAGACATATCTTTAAAACTATTGACAGGACACTTTCGCAGCTACTATTCAGGGTGGGTTTTTTTATTCAATCTCTCTGCTCCCAAATGTGTGCTTTTGTTTCTGTCATCACCTCAGAGATGTCTGTGGTACGAGCCTGCAGGGCCAGGCACTGTCACACTGGTCCAAATCTCTTGAGTCAGACTGGAGACTCCTCAAAGATTTCTCTTGGCTTCTTGACTCAACCTTACAACCTATCCCACTATCTAAGCTACTTTGTTTACACCCCCGCCAGAAAAATAAAATCCTAAAAACTGAATCCACTCCTATCGAAAGTCAGGCTTTCTTTATAAATCACAGTGTGCTGGCGACTGGCCTCTGCACACATGCAACCAAAACAACTTGCAGTGCTATGACTGCGGTGCAAGCATGGGAATGACAAATACCCCTGGATCTTTGACTCAGCTGATGTTCACGGACATGGCCTTGTGTTAAATAAACTGGACTGAAAGCAGCTGAGTTATGACCATGTGTTCAATGGGCTTATCATGATCCATGGCCATGTGATAGCTTTCCCACCCCGACGAGTCTGGGCCACTCAACTGTGTTAGTGATCAGTGTCACAGCTCACAGTTGTGGAAAGATTCAATTTCTTTCTTTTGCAATGTGTTGCATGAGCCAAAATTGTTGAAACTGCCCACCAATAAAACTGGCCCAACATGACATAGATGACTTCTAATTCCATTGGTCAAAGTTAATAGAATCACTCCTATTGATGTCTGCAATGCCATGCATGATTTTAAAGAGAGCAGACTTGATGGGATTTAACCTAAATTCATTCAATTAGCAGCTCCTATTCTCATCTCTCCTTTGGCTTATATTATTATATGTGAAACAATATATATTTTACTTGATCCCAGTAATTAAAGATCTACCAATCATCTGTTGCATTGCCAAAGTATTTGAAAAAAAATTTTAAAATTAGTTTTCATCTGATTGTGGTCATCTCACATGAGCAATATTTATTGATGTACCAGAGCGTTTGATCTGGTGGGTCACTATCTTATCTCGGTCAAGCTTCATTAGACCTTTCCCAGCATGCATTGCTGTGGTTTAATTTGTATCTTCACAAGAGAAAGCAGTGTGTTGTTTTGACAGGTGTGCCTCAAGGTTCTACTTTAGGGCCACTTCTTTTCTCCATTCTCTGTTGTCGTACATGGTGATATGCAGACAATATACAGACCCAATTCTTGATTTCAGACATTGTTTTACACTTAAGTTTGAAAGAGACTTGTTTCACAACTTTTATGCTGACAAGATATAGACAAGACAGTACAAGACAGCACACTGACATTGTTTACCAGAATGCTGATAAAACTGAGATTTGTCCCCACAATGTTATATGATAGACTGCAGATTTATACGAGGTTGTTCCCTTTTTTTATACACTATCAATTTATTTCTAAAATACACTAACTTTAACTATCCTTATTGCCTTAAACTTTTTGTCTAAGAAGCTCTGATCAGATCTTTATGGTCCCCTTTGCATCTACAGAAGATGTCATGTTTCAGCTCCCTCTGATAATAATGTTACCTGTAAATATCTTTGTCATCACTTCTCTTATGTAAAAAAGATTCATTTTCTCATCTTAAAACAAATTGCCATTGTTTTCAGTGGTGCTATCACTGTCCTTTTATTTATAGATTGATCATGTTTCTTTTCTTCTGATTGTGTCTTGTCTAAGGTTGTAACTCGTCTCTTTTGTTCTTTTCTGACTTGTTATTTAGTTTGTCATTTGTTTGATTGTTTGCCGGTTGTGCCTTGTTTGTTTTGTCATTATTATGTTATATATTGCGTCTTGTACTGCTCCGTGTTCTGTTTGTTTGTGACCCCCTTGAAGACGAGATGATACATCTCAAGGGGTTTATCTTGAAATACATTTCTGACATTTCATACACCAGATTATACACAAGGTTGCCTGGAAAGCAGCAACTGTACAGTAGGCCCAAATGGTTCAGTGGACAAATGAAGACAGCTGGAAGCAAAGAGAGAAGCCTTTGAATTCCAAATTAGCAAGAGTACAAAGGCAGCCTTGGGTTGCCTTGCCGCTATCCTGCTAGTTAGTCTTCTCTTTTCCTCCTCTTTGTCAGTTTTTAGGCTCACACTTTAAATATTCAGTCAACTTCTGTTGCTGCTCTCTGCCGAACAAACCTGTAAACAAAGACCACACGTCTTTAAAATGTAATCATTTTAAACTTTGGATTCGTGTAGATCAAATTATAATGTTACATTTTCCTGCCACATGCATCCACATCGGGAGCAATTTATGCCTCAGTGAATCGACAGGAAACAGTGGTGATTAAACTACCATCTCCAACATCTGGGCTGCAGCTAAGCCACAAAAGTTATATCTGTATCCTGATTTTTAAAAAAATATGAATTAAATAAAAATCCCAGCACAAGGTCTACTGACAATACTGCAATATTTTTCTGAGCATTCAGCCTCATCCTATGGCCTTCATCAGCAGATGAAGTAACAACCTCCCCCACATGCAGTATACTTCCAGCTTTTATCGTATGACCAAAACTCTATACTCAAATCACAAAATGAACTGAAACCATCTCCATTACAACTCAGCAAACGCCATCTGCTCATGAAGACCATGACATGTGGCTGAAAGCTCTAGAAATTTTCACAAGAAGTTGCTCAGGCTTGACTTAGATTAAACTATTTCCAAGAACAGTTTCTATGAGAGGAATACATTATTTATTAGCCTTTAAAAACACCTACTTTAACCAATATAATATGCCAACTGACCCAAAATGTAAAGCTACAGCAATCAGTTTTGGCAAGTGTGTTAAAGAAATACATTAACACAGATGTTTGATAGATGGACAGCCGTACTTACATGTGTAATATATCAATGCTAAAATCAGTATTTCTGCATGTGTTTTCAATGGATCAAATGACTCTGTGTATGTGAAAGGCGTTGCTCATCGTGACAGAGGTTTATTGCCTGACCACACGGTTCCCCTCGGCTCATTTTAGCATCTTTCAACTCCTTTTTGTTTTACAACCTGCAACTTTAGTGCTCTGGTTCCCATTAACTGCTCTCATCAGCATCAGTTTCAGATGCAGGCAGCAGCTGTTTCCAGCAAAAAAGTTAGCAGGTAGCTGGTGAACACACAGGGTTAGTGGAGACTAACATTTCAACATATTGCTTGAATTTAGACGAAATAGCAAATGAAAAATGAAAAAAAAACTTCCCATTGTTTGTCCGGCTGGTTGTTGTGGCTGTTCTAGCTCTTTGCATTGTGGGACACAAAGACTGATCCAATGCATACTGGAGATTTTTGCTGAATCAGTACATCATCTGGGTACTTTTGGCACACTGCAGGTTTTGCTTTAGTTTACATGCTGCATACTACATGCTACATTTTGACCAAATCAGTCTGAACTGCTAGTACATACAGCCGGTTTCACTGTTCTGTAAACCCTGCTTTGGTTTCCACAAACCCCTGAAAAAAATGTCTTTTGCTGCTGGATGCTTGATTGTGTTTAGGTGCCATGCTGTCACTTTGTCTGCCTGCTGTCTGGGGCTGGACAGCTAATGGATATATCAGAACATTTCTGCTGTAAATGGCTGCCTGCAGGAGTTGAAGAGACTCCTCATACAGTAAAAATGTCCAGGCTGTGAAATCAAAACAATGAGCTGAAAGCAGGTTTAAAACCTCTGTAGAGCTATGGGAATGAGTGATGATTCTCCTCTTTGTAACATTACAGTGAGTTGATTCAATGACAATATTGAAATAGTAAAAACCACATGAATGGCACGTGATGTTTATACTCAATTTCCTGTGGTGGTTTGTACTGCCATGAGAATAGCATCACACGTGATATTGTGGAGTGTGTGACAACCATGTGCAAATTCACAGTCATTATCGCCGATATCTCAGCTGTGTCCTGGCGCACCTCTTCCTCCTCGATGAGTGTGTGTCTGAGAAGAAATCCATAATTCTTTCCTCATTGTGAAGACACAGAAGGCCATTAATGTGCAAGTGTGTGTCTGTGTGTGACTGGTGGCTATTTACAGCAACAGATTAAAACTGTGTCTTGATTCCCATTGGCAGAGACAAATAATGGATATTTCCATGTAATGATCTTTAAGTGAAAGGCAACAAAAGGTTTATTTGTTTACAGGCTGCAGCAGCTTTGCTTCCTTGAGGTCGAGTATCTTTATATAGCTGTGAGAGGACACAACAACAACGCTTTGTTTCTTCTATATAAGAGCGCATGGCTTCTAATTTCCTTGGTTGAAAGAGGTTGAGTGTTCTCAACCTGATGTTGGATTTGACCTCTTTAACTTCGGCAGCCTCCTGGGCTTTCATGGCCGAGAGCATGTCAATTACAGCCGCATCCAGCCCCGCGTGACACCAGTTATGTCCCAAACTATATGAACAATATTGAGGTCTCTCTGGGCTGCCTTGTAGGCACAGATCCAGGAATAGCGTCAGTGCCGTTTCAAAGCGGAGCGATCCCAGGCCAGGCCGGACAAATCGATTCCTGCAGACTTTTTTAAAATGCTTCTGGCCAATTATAAAGACGGTGCATCCTCCCTGTAGGTGACTGCCGTCCGTGGTGGAGGCATCATCAACTGATAGGACGAGGTCTGAGCGCTCCGCCTTTGCTTTCTTCCCTTCTTCCCTCATCTTTTCTCTTTTTTATCTCCGTCATTCTGTCTTCCTCTATTTTGCCTACTCCATCAGTAGCCTATTCCAATTATTAAGGAGGGGCACCCCCTCCCTCTTCGCATCATAGCCTACTCCACGTGATCATAACCAAGGTGGAACCAGCTGCTGGGGAGAGAGAGAGAGAGAGAGAGAGAGAGAGAGAGAGAGAGAGAGAGAGAGAGAGAGAGAGAGAGAGTGTGTGTGTCTCAGTGAGTCCCTGCGCCTCTGAACGCACCGCTCACACAAAGTCAACGGGAGGATCGCTCCGCTCAGCTCGCGCTGGCGGAACCGCTCGTTTCAGCCTTGGATCCTATTACACAACTGCCGCCGTCTCCAAACCCTGTCCGTGGGATACTCTACATCCTCGCAGTTTTTCAGTCACTTCTTTTTCTATCACCACCTTTTTTTCCTTTCCCACCTTTCCTCCCCTCTCCTCATCCTCGAGCAACCTCTCCCAAGTCCTCTCGCCCGCCTGGCTAACTTTTCCACCCGACTCCATCCCACACAACCTCCTCCATCGCTCACCAACCCTCAGCCGTCTCTCTCCCACCCCCCTCCCCGCCCGCCCCCAGTCCTCCTATTGCAGCAGCCTCCCCTGGATCGGGCGGAACCCATTTGGTCAGTCTACACGGGGTACTGCTACATGGGGCGCACGGTCTCGCACGGAAAATGGTCTGCCGTCGGTCTCTAAGCGCCCCGCTGAACCTGCCGGGATTGGAGTTGTCGGTGCGCGTCTGCGTCTCTTTCCCACCTCGCCTGTGCTGTCGGGACCAGTGAGGTATGGGTCTCTCCGTGGCGGCGCAGGCACCGCTCGAGGAGCCCCGACGGCTGCGCCAGTGGAGCGGCGCGGCGGGAGGTTGGCTCAGGATCACCCTCGTCTCATTTCTCGCCACTTTACCTGTGGAGCAGCTGCGCGCCTTCCCTTCCTCCCTGAGCGACTGCCAGACGCCGACTGGATGGAACTGCTCCGGTGAGAGTCATATCATGCAGGCAGAGTTGCAGACTCGCTCCAGGCTGTTTGTGCTTTATCTAGATGTCCAAGTTAAGCATGTAAGACGAGCAAACAACCGGGACCAAGCAGCGTTAGAGAACCGCATCAAAGTTTAGGAGAGCTCCAATGACAGACGCGTCATTCTTAGCAATGTGTGTGTTCTTATTATTGGGCTTCATGTGTGTATCCCGCACACATGAAGCCACACGTGTCGGTGCCGCAGATACCGAACACTGCAAAGCCCTGTGGTGAGAGGATGCAGAGTTTTTTGTTGAGGAGGGGGGGTTCGGTTGACGTGCACCGAGCCTCGTTGAGTTCGTCTCGGGAGCTTGAGAGCAAAGCATTCGCCGCCGATCATGTCAGAATAATCGCTTGGCAGTCAGGGGATCGATGAATTCGATCGGAGATAAAGTGAAAACAGCAACAGTAAGCATCGTTTTGGCAAGAAATACAGCTGAGGACGGTTGTCGCCAGGATAACGTGGTTTTGCGCCGCAATAGTAATTCCAACACTGTTAGCTTTACTCGACAGTCAGAATGGGGGAATTTAGGATGTCAGTGTGTAACTTGAATGTAAAAGGCTCCGGTCAACTCCGGGATGTTTCACAGTCTGATTCCAGCTCATTTTCAGCTTTGCCTTTAATTCCCCAAATTCTGGGGAAAAAGCGCACCGAAAAAATATAAATTCAGGTTTATCGGCTTATTGGGCATCCCAGTCGTTTAATCAAGTGTTACTTTAAATCTAAATGTAGTCGTTTCTTTTACAGGCCACAGAGCTGTAAACTTGTTTTCTCTGCTCGGTGCTCAGAGCGATAAAAGGAGCGGACCGGGGCTGCAGAGCGCAGAGCCTCGCCTCCCTTTGTAAATCAGCCGACTGTGCCGCCATATATTTCCCCTGTCGCCTGTCCAAGTCTGAACCCTCAAAATAGCTCCAAGCCGATTCCACACACTCGTGGGCAGCAGCGGTATTGATATTATGGCTCATAACAGCCACATATCAATATGGAGTCATGACTTCCGTTTGCAGCCTGAAACTGAGGAGCAGAAGACTTGGATGAGATGTTAATAAAAAGAGAGGAGGAGGACGTTTCCATCATATGTTACAACCAGAAATATGGCAGGTAGATTAAAAAGAACTGACTCCTTTGATACATTCACGCGAACAAAAGAACACAGGGAGCTCATTTGAATATCATAGTTTTTAAAATGAATTTGATTATGATAATAGGCCAATTAAGAAGCTCAGTTAAAACAGCAACAAGACCAAGTGAGAGATATTTTCAGTATTATTTTTTGTGATTCATTGCATTTGGACGGCTTGTCATTATTTAAGCATCTCTTGGTATTTAAATATTATCTTTAACTTTAAAAGACTATCAGGCTTCAGAGGGAATTCATTGACAGTTTTATGGTGATCTGCATGGTTGTTTTTTCAGTTTAAAGACAGTTTTAGTGTTTAGTATCCGCAGCGAATGCCAGAAGTCGTGATGAATTAGCTCATCTGTTTAAAGATGTTACTTTGCAAGCGTTTGCCCTGGTATTCAAGCGTTTATTGAGATTCTCCTTCGGGTAAACTCTCTCCATATGTGTTGCGTTGGAGCATTGCTTTGTGCTGTTGTTGATGGTGGTGATGATTTGCTCGTAATGACAGATAATGGTACACATCCTGTCCAAATACACACTTGCCTGTCTCCCCACTTCCTGACACACTCTCATGTGCATTTCAACAAAGGCTTTTATCCAACGCGCCTTGAGGAGGCTTAAGTGCACACACTGAGAACGGCGCACGCACACATGCACACACACCCAGCATCAATTACAATTATTAGCACAGAAGGAGTGACGCGTGGTCCATCGTGAAAAAAGATAGACCCCTTTCAATGACGGTAAAAAGAAAGAAGTGTAAGTGTAAGTGCACAGGGCTTAATTATCCACTCCCTCCTTCATATTATGCACTTTAACAGCAGCACCTCTGTGTGACAGTTTTCGGTGCAGAGAGCATGAAAAAATAGTTTGGGGATGAGTTCAGTGTCACTTCAGTGCTAAGACACAGATAATTATGGACAGTGAGTGTAATGGAAATGGGAACGTGGTGCCAGTTTCAGCAGTGCTGCCTTTGAACAAGCGCTGAATGAGATTTTGTTCCATGGAGGAAAATAGAGGCGAAAAAAACGTAGTTTGACAAAGATTGCCATTCTGTTTGGTTTGCATCTGCGGACGGCCATGAGCAACCGGCATTGAAGGCTTCACTGAGGCAGAACAGAGGACCCCAAAATGATCTTGACACTAAGTTAATCTTTGTTGTGTTGTGAGGACAGAGATGGACTTGGTCTCGGGATGCCTTTGGTGAACCCAGTGTGTCATTGGGATAAATGTACAAAGCTGCATGAGGCAGGATTTGTGAAAACACATAATATATGACTCATATATGAGTGAAACTGGAGCAGAAAAGAGAAGTTGTTTCCACTTCTTGACATGCAGTATTTTTTGCAAACTAGCCAAATATTTGGGTGTAATGTTCGGGTGTGGGAACCTGTAATCTACACATAGGAGGAGCCAAAGTAAAACTCCATAAGGCTTGAAAATGAGGACTGAACTGTGAAACACTTTTTGTCACCTGCCACCACATTAAAGAAGATATATTACAAAAACTGAAGTGTTATTTTGAGAATTTCCACAATGTTTAATTCATTTCTTTCCTCTTGAAGTGAAACATTAGCTGAGGAGAGAGAGAGGGGCACTTTTAGCCCCTTTTCACTGAAGATGCTTTTATGTGTCACAAGAAGAAAAGCACAGGTGAAAATAATAAAGCTGATGGCTGAATTACATTTGGTACTTTGGTTTTGGTAATGTGCATGCTGGCTCGCTGTCACTCTGTCACAGCTCACAGGGATGATAACAATGACCAGAACAGTCAGTGCCTTCAGCTGATAAATGCTCCATGTTGTTCAGTATCTGGAGTTGTGGGCTGTAAAACCAAAACAATAAGCTGAAAGATGCTAAAACACTTCTTACAGCGGAGGGAAACTGCAGAATCAAGTGATAATCACCAGTTGGGGCAGCGTGGCGGGTGCTGTTTTCACCTGGTGGTGCTGTGTGTGTGTGTGTGTGTGTGTGTGTGTGTGTGTGTGTGTGTGTGTGTGTGTGTGTGTGTGTGTGTGTGTGTGTCATCCTGCCAAGGTGTGGTCCTGGAGACACCTACTGAAGGGATTTTGAGTAGTTCGGCAGGTGTATATGTTGTATATGTCATATATGTATGGTGCAATGGAACATGACGGGAGAGAGGTGAGTTTGGAGATGTGCCTGCTTTATTCAATAACCATCCTGCAGCTGTGAAACTGTACAGTTGCGTATTTGATATCAAAGTGGAGGCTGAGTAGGAAGCGTGTGTTTCGACCCTTGATTTAAAATACATTGGTGATTTTCTAAATTTGTATTTTACCTTCTGTGTCTCATCTGGGTGTGGTTTTCATGCACTCCATTACAGCTTCCAGCCACGCCCTCACACATATTTTTTATTTCCGTCCTGTGTTTTGTACTTATGTATGTGAAATAGCTCACATGCAATACAAACGAGGACTGCGTACTCATATAATAGTGTAGTAATGACCACTGAGCACTCATGGGTCAGGAGGTCAGCATGATGACGGGAGTCGTGGTTGGTGTGATGACAGTGCAAGATGGAAGCATTTCTCTAACACAGCTGATTTGATCCATTTTTAATATAAAAGTATAATTAGTGCAGCATTAATGGTTTTTAAGCCAACTAGGCAAATCTTGATAAATAAGCAACATGGTGAATGAGGTGTCGTGATGTCATTTACCTGCATGGAAAAGCTGGTTCTCTCTCTTTGGTTTCTGTATGTTTAAATGAACACAGAAAGCCAACTCCTTTCAAACGAACTGGACACGTTCTCGTATTCATCCTGCTCAGTTGACTGTGTATTCAGCATTTTGTGTAATTATCACAGTCAAACCATCGGTGGCATTTTGCCTGTAATTTTTGGCTTGCATCACGTCAGATGAATGAGGGAAGTCTGTGTTATCTTTAATAGGTGCACTTGTAGACTTTGGCCCAAAATCAGCTCATGTCTTTTTGCCATTTTATTCATCCACATAACAAACAAGTGGAAGCTGAGAATGTTCAAATCCATCTCTTGCTGAATGCTTCCCTAAGCACCAGTACCACTCAGTCCAGCTCAGTTTCATTTTTATCTGAATTAAAATAGTTTTTCACACATCACAGCGATGTAACGGTCAGAACGTGTGAACGTCTAACCGCAGTTTATTTACCCCATGACATACCTTACATCTCCTGTGGGAGCATTTCTGCGCAAGGGCCACAGTCCCTTCTCCACTGACTCCCCCTGCTATTGTTAGATGTGAAAGGCCGTGTGATGCTTTGATAGTTGAAGTGACAGGGATGAGTGCAGAATATGCAAAGCCCCCTGTAAATCCCATCAAGTGGAGTGAATTACCAGTAGTCTGGAGAGAATTGGCCATCTGCTTCCAAGATTTGTCAAGACGGAGGTCAAAAATACTTCTCTTGCATGCCGGTCCATACCTCTGACAGAAAACAGTGACAGAAAACGAATGATTAAAAGACAAGGCCGTGTTATGGAGGACATCTAAAAACGGGATCAGAAATGACTAATTGGCACCTGGCTGCGATGATGATTCTAAGATGTTTAACTGAAAATGCTTTATCTCTCCCTGCGGAAAAACACCTTTAAAGACTTGCTGTAATTTAAGCTAACTGTCATGGCTTACTGGGACGTGATGAGTGCTTTTAGTGTTTAGCGTCACTGTGTCTTTTAGTAAGCTAACATAATGAGGGCTGAACTGTTAACCCTATGACAAATATCTGAAAACCTGTTGCAAAGTTATAGAAAAAAAGACCAAGCGAGAGAGGTCAAGGAAGGATGTCTCACCACTGTGGTTGTTCAACCTTCATTATTAATTTAGTCTGTTTAATTATTGATCAGAACAATGCTTAAAACAGGAGGAAGGACTCCTGGTTCTTCTTAGTGTTGTGAAATTCCAGGTAGGTAGGAGGAGATGCATGCGGCTGACAAGCTCTGTCTTTTAGACAAGTAAGTGCTTCACTTGCCATCTTAATCGTTAGCATACAAACATTACCGTCTCAATATTTGATGTTTGCCAGCTTGTTTTCGTTAATTATTCAGCTCACTGTAATCTCCTCCTGGAACGGCGGGGCAGGAGCAGGAAGAGTAAGTTTTCCAGGCCTCTGACACAGTGAACAGAACCTGGAACAGCATCCATTAACATTTTGTGTAAGACGGTGTGAGAGAGAGAGTTTTCATTCTAATCTGCATGACAGGAATCACACAAAGTAGAAAAAGACAGAGCAATATGCAGCAAGCAATAAGTAGCACCGACCATGAAGATGCCCAGTGAACAATGACAGCTCAAAACGTCACATCAATTTCATGTTAGATGCTAATTAATGTTAATAACGCACGATTCTTTATCGTGCTTCCACTTCTCTTAAATGTTAAAAATAGTAAAAAGCTGCAGTTTCTTGGTAGAATTGCTGACTTTATTGCTCATTATTGAAATTTTACTTTAATGGATATTAAGCTTTGAAAGGTGAATATATGATTGTTACAAGCCGTAACAGCAGAAATTCTTTTTTTGAATGGGTTTCAATCGATCGGTGGGATAGCAGGTGTGTCACGTCAGGCATTAATCAGTTTTTCTTAGGATTTTTTTCTTTTATCATGGTAAATTTTCACTTTTCCTCAGGCTGCTCAAATACCAGCCTTTTGGGACATCAAGGTTACAGTTGACAGGAAAAGGGGTGTTAGCCTTTGTGCCAGCGATACATCTGAATGTGCTACTTATCATTTGCTAACATGTTAGGTATCGTTAGTCAACACACTCTTTCTGCATGTGGTCCGTCGTATGTGTTTGGATGCACATTTTCATCCTCATCAGTGTGAAAACTAGCGTCAGGATTCATATTTCTTAAAGTTGAACCAGACCTTGGTTGGCCGCTCAAAGTTTTGAGGTGGAAAACTAACCTTAGAAGAACGTGTAAGTATATACTTTTCCATACATTAATGAACTAGGAACACCACCATTTGAATCAGGGTTTACCAATTAAGAGTTACAGCAGTGCTGCAGTATTTTACATCATATTAAATAAATGAACAAAGATTCCTTCACTTACTAAGACGCGTTTGATATCCAGTACTTCCAAAACGTGTCTCCATCAAAAAGATGAAAGGATCCTGACAGTTATGGTTGATCTATGTCTGCTGGCAATTACATTTCTGCACATCGGAAATGCTCATCTTGAAAGATAATTCTTTTATTTAGACATGATTTAAAGTTTTGGAGATCTAAGCCCAAGTGAAGGGAAGCAGGAAAGTGTTTTGCAGCGTTTATTGTCACTTCTCTGACTTTGTGTATCTTTCACTACACAGGCACTCTACTTCTTTCTGTTTTTTTCGTTTTAGACAGGTACTCTGAGCTCAGAAATGGATCCCAGGTGTTGGAGATGGAACAATAACAGTAAATGTTTTACTTTGTTAAATGATGTGGATGTGAATGGTACAGCCTGAAAACACTTTGGGTGTGAAGCGTTGTCAGGGTTCGTGTCTCTACCCGCTCGGCAAGGAAAACCATTTGTGTTTGGATAAACCTTGAAGATGAAGTAGTAAATGTGGACGTCCGAAAAATCCACTTATTCACATTCAAACTACCCTTTAAGCTGTTTTACACAATACCTCTAACTTTCTGTTCCACTCTCCAGACAGATCTCCCTGACAGCCCTTACTTTAGCCTATGACTCATGTTCATGTTTTAATGGCGTGGAGAAATTGCTTTGTCACAACAAATCTTGTTAATAGTGATGCTGATATTTTCCAAGCATATGCACCCAGGTTGCAGAATTCAAACCAGCTGCTACTTAAGAGTGTCTGAAAAGCCGAATTTGTTTGAGAGTGAAAGGCATACATCACAGGGACGATGAAAACTAACTCGTGCGTCAGGGTGATTGCGTGTCATTTATTACTCAGAGTAACAGCATTTCGAGAAATACTGCATTCCCAGAGCTCTTAGCTGACAAGCATGAGAAACTGCCTCTCAGGTTGCACCAGTACTGTAAATCTATATTTGTACTCACTTTAAGGCAATCATTGTCATGTAACTAATTGAGATTTGTGCTGTATTTCCTTTGAAGCCCAAACCCTGTTGGCCCTGAGGTGATCATGTGGGACGTTTATGCTATTATGTTTTATACTTGTTTCCATCAGACGCTTGACATCCGAAACAAAAACTGATGTGTCACTTGCGTCCTTGTAAACAGCTCTCAGAAAGAGTGTCTCTTGTGATCCTAGTGTAGACAAAGTGTCTTTTTCTCTTTTGTCTATAAGCCTCGATTGCACTAAGATGATAAGCATGACTCTTAATGTTACTGAATCCCACTAAATTATTGTTTACAAGTCAAGCGTGTATCCTTCTTGCTTACCAGCTCCTGAAATCCAAGCTGCACTTCTGTTTCTTAGTAAAGAAGACAGTTTAATGGCACGAGGAGCAGCCACATTCTCTCTTTTTCCTTTCATTTAAAAACCAGTCACTTCTTTTCTTGACTTTCCATAGCCTGCTGTCCAGGAGACCTTGCATAAAATGCTAAAATATCAAATATCAAATTAGTAGCTTGGAGCGGTTTCACAACAAAAACAACAAAAAACATTTCTCCTCTTACAAAAAGTCTACCAGCTGGCGTGAAAGGATCTGATATTTTCCAATCATTTGTATACACCTAGCCAGTAGTATGATTGTGATCATAACAATGGCTCTCTCCTGTGAGTATTTGCAGCATGTCAGCCGCCTGCATGGGTGCCAGTTTTTTGTGGCTTCCCAGATTGCCTCGTATGGCCCTCTTGGAGCTAAGGGCTTTGTTCCATCCATGCACTCCAAAGTGTCGAGACCTCTCATGTCACTGCTCTTGGCTCGATGATTGCATATTTTCACAGAGAGCTCGCGCTTTATGGTCATTCAGGACCCTGGCAAATAGCAGGTTCATTTTAGCGTCGGGCTTCTCTTCCATGGGGTATTATTGTCTGAGAGGTTGTTCCATGCCAAGGAGGGCTGTTTGAAGTGAAAGGGGCATTGGATATTACAGGTAAGTTAGAGAAGGTGCTGAGTCTAAGTGTCCATTATAATAAGACATCTGTGAATAGAAAGTAGCATTTTAAAGTATCTGACTCGTAATGTGGATGGTAAAGAGTTCAAAGCTGACGACTTGGAGGTAAAACTTGCCCGTTAAAGTTTGTACCAGGTCAAAAGACAAGCTTTTCATGGGCTTAATTTTGAGTTCCATTAAACTTTTTATTCGACTACAGCACTTGTGAGGTTTTGAATCAAAAGCAGCTGGAACCCTCCCCAGATAAAAGAGCAAAGAGCTCTTTTTCAACGAACTGGAAGTGATAATCTCATTCAGTAAGACTGTACATGTCTTTAGAGTGTTTTGCAGCTTCAGGTTGGATGGTGGCTGTTCTATGAATGACATTAAAACTTTGGCCAAGTATGACCGAGACCTACAGCAGAGCTCCATGCTGTGGTAGCTGGTAGGGAGAGTGTAACACTGTAAGAAGACATGCTGCTGAAGTGTCCTTGAGCCTGACAGCGACGTCTTACCTGTTCCACGAGAGCTGATAGCAAGCTGATCTTGACATTTGTGCTCCCTGTAGAGGACGGCATGCCGAAAGAGGATATCTGCGTGAGATCAGTTAAGCACTCAATTAGGAGCCTTTTGGTCACACTGGAGTTGCCTGATTAAACAAGGTTAATTAAAATAACCTGAAATTGGATTATGTTACATTTAAGCTATGTCTGTACGTGTCTGACCATCTGGAAGAGCAGACGCATTTTTCTCAGGTGCTTAAGTTGACAATATGTGTCACTAATGAAAGAACAAACACTTTCAAGTGTGAAGGGTTTATCTGTTCACAACATGTCAAATACATATTCGCTTGATCTGAGTCACATCGGGAAAATGCACGCATAGCTTTCTAGTTAAGACAATTTTCCGTAAGGCCACAAAGCGTGATCTGAGGCAAAAAAAAGGAACAAACCCCACATTGTTCATCGCTGAACATCAAAGATGAGTATCTTTGATGTTCAGCCTCAGCTTCAAATTCCAATTTTACCACGCCTTCTGGACTTCAGGCTCCTCTTGAATCACAGTATTTGTCTTATTTAATGCTTCATTAAACATTTTATAAAATTTTAAAACTACCAAGCCCACGAGCTGCTACACAGCCACAACTGAAGTAAAACTTCATCTTAGGTTTCACTTAATTACCCGAACCATTTGGCACAATAACAACTGTTATATATGGCCTTGCATCCATATCCAGTCATCACAACAGCCTCCACAGTTCTCTGTGCTCTTTTGATGCGATCGTCCTGCTGTGCTTTATTTGAGAGCGTGGTTGGAAGACAGCTTTGTCGATTCTTCAGAAAGAGATTCAAAGAAATATTTGCTTATTTGTGCGAGAATCAAACAAGCCGCGACTTCCTCCTTCGGAAGAAACACCCAGTGCAGTTCTCTAAGCTAAATTGTGTCAGTTTCAGACGTGTAGCTACAGATAATTTGTTTCTCTGCACTGCATGTGCACTTGAGCCAGCAGTGAGGACTCGAGCTTGACCGATGGACTTTCAAGGCCAGCAGTAATATTCGCATGAGTGCAAAAGAAAATCTGCTGTAACTACAATGTATGTCTTTTTCAGCAACACATTAACAAAGATTTTTATGCAAGGATCCTTAAAATGTGACAGTTATGTTATTATCAAATGTAATGATTTACTGGAAATCAAAAAGTATAAATGCTGAACAAAAACATAAGACAACAATATGTGAAACTAAGAATAAATAAGGATTTACTACAAACAGCTGGAGCAAGACAAAGCAGCTTAACATTCATGAATGTGCTGCAATTTTGTTTTGCATCTCTGAAGATTAGTGCAGATACTGACAGATCTGTGATAAGCTGTGATGATATAAGCATTGGTATATCAGGCAGGCTCTGGTGTCTATTAAAGCTGACGTAGCAGATTTTATAGATGATGATAATGGAGGATTTTTACACTGAGCTCTCCAAATACACACAGTATCGACCAGGAGTGCCTTAACTTTTTCCCTTGGAGGGCCGAAACTCAAAGTTACTGGTGGGCCGAAAGCAAACACCTATTTCATTGCATTGTATTGTTAAAATCTAAAATGTTATTAGCATCCCAATTTCCCTTAATTGACTTCTTTCTGCAAGGTGTCACTGCCCGCAGTGCTCACATTATGGAAAATAATAAATATGGATCCTTTTGCACTTGAATGTCTTAGGGGGCCAAATCCAACCGCTGGGCAGCCCTGGTATAGATGAAATCACAGATGCTACATCCAAAAACAGGGTGTAATCCGATCCCTTCATGTTATCATCACACAGTTAGTTATTAATTGTCAAAATAACCCCAGAATATGTTTTTGATGGGCAATTGAATTTCCACCTCAACAACTGAAGTCATAAGGTTCGATTCCAAAGTAGTGCCTGCAAAAAAATATGCTGCTGGAAATGTTTTGCTCATGATTTAGGACGACTGGGGCCTGTCTACAGCAAACTACAGCAAACTTTGCCTCTTGTACCTTGAAATGAATTAGATCACTTGAGGGTAAATAAGTCCCACTAGGATCTGTCATAATGCTTTCTGCTTCAGCGATAAAATTCCTAGCTCTGTGTCAGCTGGAATTGTGTAAAATCTAGAGCTTTGTACTTGGAAATGCAAAAGCCCACATGTGCATGGAGTTGCTTTTGGTAAGCAATCAGTTCAGGTAGACTAATAGCCCCAAGCTCAGTCTACAGTCTCATGCCCATGTGACTCTTTGATTTGATTCAGGATGTTGTTGGAGTCATTTGAGATCCCTAACAGAGCCTGAATCGGATCATATCCCAGGTTCGCCTATGCAGGACAATGCCCCGGGAGTCAGGCTCATTGTAAACAAACAAATATTACAGGAAATCATAGAGACAATGAGAAACATGATGAGCACAGATGTGTCCATACAGGGTACAAATTGATGTGAATCATATGCTATGGCCTCTGCAGTCTTCCGGTGTCACCTCTAGTAAACACCTGTGGGAGATTTTGGACTGACGCTTTGCACAGAGCTCTCCGCCACCGCCATCAAAACACCAAATGGAGAAAAACCTTGAGTTCATCCCTCCAGTAGAGTCCAGAGAGTAGTGTTTTCGAAATGTATTTTATCATTCTGGCAGCTAAGGACAAGAATTTGTACTCGCATTGTCTTTTAAAGGAGCACAGTATGTGATGAAAGAGTGTATCGTGCTGTGGGAGCCATGACTAATGGTCGGCGCTCGTTATGAATGACCCTGAATGGGGCTCAGGTCAGAGTTGCTTCAGGGCTGAACAGAGAAACACTTAGTCACTGATGTCTCTTGTTGGCTTTGGTCCTCCAGGTTTTGATGACCGGGACACAGACCTGTTCTTGTGCGACACCAACACATGCAAGTTCGATGGGGAGTGTCTAAGAATTGGGAACATGGTGACATGTATCTGCGACTTCAAGGTAAGACCTGGATCTTTCCGTTTTACTGATTTACTTTGAAGTGTATTTAACGTTCACTAAACCATTCTCTGAACAGAGATTGTCCAATCCTGGCTTAGCAACCGTAACTAGTCCTGTCAAGCTTTGGATTTTTTGACATGTTGAAGTATGGCGGTGCAGTACGGACAATAATCTAAAGAGCTTGACAGGTGGTGTCTTTTTAAAATCCACTCTAAAACCAAAAACAGTCAAACAGAAGTGTAAGGAAGGGATTAAACAGATATTTTTTTTCTGCTGTGACACAAGATGCATTTGTTACTATGGCGAACTAGCTCACTACCTACAGTAGCAACCAATTGTTACCTCCAAGGCCATCAGTTTGTGGGGTTACAGGTGTTTACAGGGTTTCATAGCATATCCACTCGGAAGTATTTTCCGACTTAAGTCTGGCCCTGGATGCAGGTGTAAGCTAATGTTAGCAGCTTTGTGTTATACCTATACTCAGTTTATCCCACTCATAGAGCTAACGTTAGCTTGACTAGGTATCTGTCCATTGCTGGTGAAATACAAAACCTGCTTTGGTCCAACTCTGCAGGAAACGTGGGATTCTGGGACTTTTTTTTTTGAAATAACTGCAGTTTCAAGTGGCAAATCTACTGCCATAGTGGGCATATTTGAGAGAACAAAAAGCTTGACAGCTGTAGCAACAGTAACTGTGGGTGGCAAGGCTTAGCGAACGGTCAGTCAAAGGTGGGCCGCTGCAGTATTTAGTCATACGAGAATTTGGTAAGAATTTCAATCCTTTTTTTTCCCGTGCTCAAAGGGTGTGATTCACAAAACTTAAAAGTGAAGATCCTATAGATAAAAAACAGTGGACAGAAAACTCTGTCGAGCTGGAAATACATATTGACAGGTAATATATCTTTAAAGTGACAATATTTTAAAGAGTTCTATGATCAACTCGATCGAAGTCCATTGTCTTGATTGGATAATATTAGCCCCAGGAGGAGGTGGCTGAATAGCCTGAGCGCAGTTTATAGCTCCCTGTGACACCCCATGCCACTATGCAGGACCACTGTACGCTCTCTGCATTCATAAACAAGATTGCCACTGATGAGACCAAAGACTGAAAGGCCCTCGTTAATGGCATAAATCTAGGAAATTATGCTGTTCTTAGTAATGACTCATACTTAACTTTACGACCAGACCCATAATAAAAAAGGAGCAAACCAGCCAGCTGAGTATTGATTTTGTTATAACGTTTTCAGGCTTTGCAGACTAATATGCCATGCAGGACCCTAGATAAATGAAGCCACTGAGATCTGAAGACGTAGCCTGTGTTCTCATCCGTCGCTTTTATCAGCACGTCATCGGCACAGCCAGGCACTAGGCAGGCTGACACTCGATTGGTCACCAGCTTTTATCTCAATTTCGTACTTCCCTCGGAGCAAACGTTAACAGAGGCCTGTAGATAAATGACATTACGGCTCCATTCCTCTTCAGGAGATCTCACACTGATACTGCCGTCGCTGTGCATTGAGGTGCTCTCCGTGCTCTGAGGAAACAGTAGGTCATACCACGATTTTGGGCTTCATACCGTAGACGTGGGGTCAGCTCAGCTATGCATCTTCTGTTCGTTTGTGTGGGAGGTTTCAGATGTCAGCGCCTTATGTCATCAGTCAACGTAAACATGACCTTCGTGGCCCAGCAATTGTTGCTGTGACCTGAAATAATCAGTCACTCCCAATAAGTGTCAAATAAATAGGTCTTAGATTTGTCTCCTGTTGGCAGTTCATTCAGGACCATCAGAAGAGACATGGAAGTTGTATAAATCCTCATTTGGGATTGATTTTGTTTGTTTGTTCTAATGGGTGGATGCACACGTTCTCTCGCACACAAACAAACCCAAGGAAGAGACATGCAAGGGGCTCTGTGAAGAGGAAGTGAGTTCGGTGTGGTGGAATCAATGGACACTATTCATTGCCAAGATGCATTAGATTCGCCTCACACTGACTCTTGAAAGAGCCAAGACTTTCACTCAGTAACTGGAGTCAAACTGCTGCAAAGCAACATGCTCTCTTTTAACGAAAAATGAGTTGCTTTTTCTGTCAGCTAACACCAGACCCTGACTAATCACACAACATTTCTTTGTAATTCATCTCCCAGTAGCTGCTGGGAAAATCTTTTGTTGCCAGTTTGGTTTGCTTAATGTCAGGTCGCAGCGCTGATTCCCAAAAGGGTCGTCCGTTCTAAAAATATGTGCGCTCATGGCGCCGTGAAACACTTCAGCTAAAACTGTCCACCAAAGGGTAAATGGCACATATCATTGCTTTCTGTAATGGTGCTTTGTATTATTTCTTGGAGTTTCTTGGATTTTTTTTTTCTCTGAACACACAAACTGTACATGCAGCTCTGATTTCCTGCTGTCCTCTTTCTGCATAGATGAATGCAGTTTAAATCCAAGAAACAGATTGCCAGGAGATTTTTATTTTATTTTTCTGACTTGACGCACACTTTTATTACAATTTTATATAAGGCTAATGAATACATATTAATCTGCTGATTATTTTGTCCATTAATTGACGGATTGTTGAAAAATTTCTGAAAATTGTGAGAAATGCTGTCACAACCATGCAGAGCACAAAGTGACACCTTCACAGTACTTGTTTTGTCCAACCAACTGTCCAAACTTCAAAATTATGAAAAATAAATGAGAATTTTAGAATTAAAAATCTTCAAATTTCTCATCTTTGCATGAAAAATGATCATTTGACTAATCATTTCAGCTATTTTATAAGCTCTGTGTATGTTTTGGATGCAAAAATCTTAATTTGCAAAGTAACTTATAACCAAAGCTGTCAGGTAAATGGAGTGAGGCAAAAAGTACAATATTTCCTCGTGAAATGTAAGTAGAAAGTGGCATTCATTTGTAATTAATTACAGTGTTTGGGTAAATGTACGCAGTTGTGTTCCACCACTGATTAAGCCTTTTTCATGCATGTGTACAAACGAATTACTCACAGTTTGCCAACCATATGTTAAAAATGGCCGAAAGTAGAAAAATGAAACACACTGGCAAAGGACGCGACCAAAGCTTCTCATAAAATGTGTGCGAGCACAGCTTTTGAAGGCAGGGAGTTGGACCGCTCTGCGTGTAGTTTTGGGATTATGCTGCAGGTTTGTTTACAAGTTCCATGTTACATTGCAGCAGATTGTGAGTGGAATATTTGTAAAAGCGTCCAAGGTTTATGGAGACTCCCGCGGAAGATTGTGCAGATGAATGGAAGACAGGTGTTAACACAGCAGATGTAAGTAATGCGATGGGTCATTTCTGTCAGGATTACTTACAGCTCGATGCTGCTGACCACAGGCCTCGGTCAAAAAGTACTTCCAGTCTTCCAGGTGGGACAGATTTAGTACATGTGTCAATAAACTAAGCGTAAGGAAGTTCAGCCAGTCTGCAGATTCTTTTCCTGTGGTTGGCACCGGTAACCTCACACCAGCTGAGTTGTCCTGATATAGCTCGCCTGAATAATCCGTATGAATGAGGTATGGATCGCAGTCATAAGACATGTGGCACCAGCCTGTAGTCCGGTCGGACATCTTTGACCCCAGAACGGTGCCGTCTTGTTTGGAATGTTTTGCAAGACAAACAAGATAAAAACACACAATTTTATGTCGAGATTATGTTTCTGCCATTTTCGGGCTCTCGCTGGCTCATGGTGATTATCCAGCCCTGCTTCTGGCTATGGGCCTGTAGGGAGGAAGCTGACTGCCGAGTGGCAGAGGGCATCCAGCTTGTCAAGGATTTTCTTGGGACAGTTAAGTTCATAACACAGTATTGAATGCTGCTGATGATTCTCATTTGGGCCAAATGATAAAGAGATATGGAGTCAGACACATTAATCCATGCACACTCATTTTGACTTGAAAAATCAGGAAACCAGACTCACTGTGTGTGTGCAATACCATATTTTTGTATGCATACCTTCAAATGACAAGTAATTCACAGTTGCTCAGGTAAATCCCATCATTCCACTGTATAAAGTGCAATGCAATGAGAAAAAAAACAACAATTGTTCTGACTGCAGGCCTCAAGAATGAGGTTTCACCCACATTCAAAATGCATTACACAAAATATGAACCACAATATGAGAGTGCAGGAAAGTGTTTAAGTGGTAGTTAAATTTGAATGAAAAGGCAGTAAAATCACCGTAACTCAGAGGAATTTATGTGTCTTCCCTCTGGCTGTTTTGAAAATACAACCGCTCCAAAGATTTCATTTAATACTGCTGCAAATTGTGTGATAAAGCGTCACAATATTGCGTGTATGTGTGTGTGTTAATAAATGGAGATGCATTTTGATTCCTCTCTCACCGTCTTGCAGGCTCTCCTGGTCATCTTCACCTGGGCCCTTAGGCTAGAAAAGCTAGCCCATGTGTTCACTCACACAGCTCATTGATGCTAGGTAGCTAGCTAAAGGCAAAGGTTAACAAAGGCTAGCACATCTTAAATTCAGTGAGTCAAAACATCTCAGGTAATCACGTTTCTTCTTGAATGTCATCGTCGTGCATTAGCAATCAGTACAAGCTGCACAAATGCATTCGACCAATCGTGTTATGTCAATGGTATATGCCGTGCTTCTATGGTAGCTCTCTAGCAGGTGGTAAAGAAAACTGTTTCTGAGTTTTCGGCGTTAACACCAGCGCAGGAGTAGCACTAGGTTTGCCATATCTGTCTCTTCCTTCCTACAGCTGGCATCCTCCTGCATCATTATCTTATAGCTTGTCTTAAGGTTTGTGTTGTATTTTAAAAAAAATGACCCTTGTTTTAAGTCAATCTCTTGCATTGACTCCCTCCTTGTCACATTTTCTGAGCCTGTTTGTGATAGTCAGAAAACACTAATTGAACTCACCAGTGTTGCACAGATCCAACACAGGTGGAAGCAGTGGCAGTCTTAAAGCACATGAAACAGAGATGTGGAATAAAAACATTCTGTCTTTAACGAAGCAGCTTTAGTTGCCTGACCTGGCTCAACTATGACCACAGAAAACAGTCCTGTGTTGTCATTTAGTTGGAACACTTGTACATTTGCCTGGATGCAACTCATCTCAGTGGATTTAACACCGAAATGCAGTGTTCAGTGTCAGTTATTCAATTATCCGCCCCCACAATGCCTTCGGTTGTAGACTCCAAAATTAAATAAATTGTTTAGATTGTTAAACATAATGTACGTGAACATAAATGGTGAATTATGCATCACTTATTATTTATACCTGTGGATACAGACAGCAGGCTCTGCATTAGAGCTGGACCATCAGGGTTAAACGTAAATAAAACAAAATGTGATGGTTTGCTAATCCATTTTGACAAATACTCAACTAAAACAGTACAAAGACAATATTTAATGTTTGACCGCATGAGCTTCATTGACGTTTGTTATGGAAGGCTCCAAAAACACCTGCTTGGAACAATCCACAGGTAAACAGGTTCATTGGTAACAGGTGATAGTATCATGATTGGTTATGAAAGGGGCATCCTGGAAAGGCTCAGTGGTTCACCACTTTGTGAACACATGATTGTACAAAGGAGATTACTACATGAGCTCAGGATGTGCTAACACATGTTCAGTTGGTGCATACTGTCAGCACGGTCCTAAATTTTGGGCTGCACACAAACATCCACACCAGGACCTCATATGCAGATCAGAGTGTTTACTTCGAACGTTCACGGCTACGCAGACGGCATCATTTCAGCTTATGTAACATTAGTTGACATGTTTGCGGCTTATAGTCACTCCTCTGCGCGCAGACAGTATCCTCTGACATCCTAATTCAGACTCAGCATCATAATGTACATTCAGTCAGCGTAGCATATTTATTGACTTTATAGAGAAGAACTTAGGATAATGTTGGCAGCACATTTGGTCTTCAATATGCTCCCTGCTGGTTGTTTGATGTGGCTACTATTCGTTGTAATGCCTGACCTCAGATTGCTCTCCCGCCTTTCACTGCCGGAAGCCGTCTAATGTTTGGGTTGTGATGGCCGGACTGCGAAGCTCGCAGCACTTCAAAGAGGGTTGAGAGCTAATGTGGGTTCATATGATGATGATGGGAGGGTGTGCGAGGGCAGCGCGTCCTTCATATTGCACTGAACAACAACCTGTGAAAATGCTTTGGTACAAATACACACACACAGGCCACAAACGCTCTGCCGGAGCACGACCGACCCCCACTCCCTCCACCCTCCTCTTCTGTCACAACACACAAATATCTTCACATCCACCCAAATAGGCTTATATGATAAAATGTACAGTAATGAAATACGTCCAATTACACAGATACACACAAATTCACGCAGGCCCAGGTGGCACTGACACCAGCTTCTGAAGCAGACCCCATTCCATATATTTGCATTCATTTATCATCCTTTTATCCAGGGCCATGTGAACGGACTGGGACTGAGATTTTGAATAACGGTGAATTTATTTCCTGATGCAGGGAAGCTGTAACAGCAGGGACCCCGACAAACATGATGATAAGCAGTCATCTGTGACTAAGGTGACAGAGCGTAAAATGCCAACCTGATCTCAGGGTTACTTATCAGACTTTTCATGAAACCGAATGCAGCTTGGTTTTTTCACACTGTACAAAATCAGTTAGTGTAACTGATAGTGAGTGGTAATGACTTTGTAGAAGGCCCTTCAGTTTATTTTGAAGGCATAGCTAAAGACTGAAAGTGATTGGATATGCCCTGCCTTTTGGAAATAAGTTATTTTGAGCAACTCTTCCAGTGAAATGTCGGCACTTTGATTTGTTTGTGGCCACATTTGCACCAACAAAGTTGGATCCCTACGATTTTGCATCATTAAAAAGGAAGTTCCTCTCAAGCAGCCACATGTGTAACAGTCCTTTCTGTAAATTTAATCTCATTAACCAATAAGTAGTCTTTGATGCCTTACTGTTTCCTGACCTTTAGTCTGACTCACCGGATGTAGACTGCAGGTATAAGCCTGCCGCCATCTGCGTGTTACCATTTTCAAAATGCCTGTCGCTACTGGAAACAACAACAACCTCCGGGCTAGCAACTGACAAGCTGATCTATGCTTAAAATGGCAAGTTACCCTAACCTGGTCGCTAACGGTACCAACATAAACAAGCTAGCAGCTGGTACCTTTGTGGGGATTAAGCCATTTTAATGCCAGGCCTCGCCTCCACACGTGCAAATCTTCCACCAAAACAAGTTCCCCCCTGACTTTATTTTGAAAGGGCACCATCGCTACATCCTGGGGTTTGCACCACCCAAGGCGATTTTGATTGGTTTAAAGAGAGCCAAACAGGTCAGAGCATTTTTTCCTTTATACCTGTCATACCGTGTACCCCTATATAGCATATAGGTGAAGTGCCAATGCGAGACCTCAGCTGGAGCTTTTGGTGTTGCTTGCCACCAGTAAAGCAATTACTGTATTGCAAGAAAGCATTTGTAGACATAAATTTTATATGAAAAAAGCATTCCACATATGGCCATCTTAAAACCTTTGATGCATGTCATCCCTCCTTACTGAGGGGTTTTCGCACGCTGTGCTGCAAGTTTTGTTGTTGACTTGGTGATGTGTTGGCTGATGAATAAAGCCAATCCAATCCGCTGTTGTTCGAGACGAGCAAATTAATATATTCCTCTTTTACAATAAGATAAGCACTGGATTGTTCCATCAGTATTTTGCATAGCCTAATCCTCTTTGCTCAGATTCTTTCAACCCTGCATCTCCTGCCGTCTCCACACTGCCTGCCGTTTCTTCCATCCTCTCATCTGTCGTTTTCTAATCACTTCTCTCATGTATGTGGTCCTCTTGTTAGTTTTTCAGCGCTTGTGGGAGAGCTGCAAGCCCTTAAAATGTTAAAGGTTCAGTTCTTCCAAATTGCAAAAAATACACATTTTATTATTAGCCTCTCGTGGCTTCTAGCCATGCACACTGATTTGGTTTTATATGCTGAGGTTTTGAGATATCCATCAGAGATTTCTGCTGCAACTGCAGCACAATTCAGATGAATTTGATTTTTGTTATGCTTGAAAGTACCTTAAACAGAAAAAAATGCTCTCAGTGAAGATCTTTGGATTATCCCGGGGAGTTTCTGTAAAGGTTACTGAGGTTTTAAAGTGTAATTTTTTCAATACTTTGAGGAGAGCAGGTAAAAATCTATTCTTATCCATTACAGTACATTAGAAAGGGAGCAGAAGTATCAGAGCTGGATATCTCAACACCTTAGCATAGTAAACCACAACGATCTGCACGGCCAAACACCAACTGTGAGAGAGTGCTCTCATAATTTTGGACAATCAGTTGTTCAGCTTCTTGCCTTTCTCCTGTCTCTGTAGGTCTCTGTGGTGGGGCACCATCACCCCTTGTCTTTGCATGATAAATATACCAATTAAAATCAGTAAGACGGGTTAGCACAGGAGGCAAGTTTCTGAGTCACATATTTGCGGTGTGAAAAAGTGAGAGCGTGCAGCCAGAACAAAGCAAGTGATGATGAAGGAGCTGAGTGTTTGACACATGCTGCTTTGTTTCATGGAGTGAGCTGATCACATAATTATGTTTGTGTAACTTGTACTTATGTACTATTTTACTATACTGTTGAATCTCCGTCCGACAGGGCTGCATTTTGTTTAAAGTAGGTAACTTTTAAACAGCTTGTATAAGGTGTATGAATGTGTACTAAGCTGTAGGGTACGCTGGCGCTGTGGTGCAAAGCACAGCAGCATTGAACTGAATTTCTCCACTGCTTGTGCAGCAATGTGCTGCTGCAACCACAATGCTGGGGAAGATGAGGTGATCTTTTTTCCTGGAGTAGTCAAATGCAGGATGCTCGATTTTCTCCTCAGTGCAGCCCTGCAGGGAAGTTGCTCCTCTTATTTAATTCTGAGCTGCCACTAACAGTTATTTGTATCATCTATTTATCCGCACATCAATTAATTGATTGTTTTGTGTATAAAATGTCAGAAAATAATGAAAAATTCCAACGTGACATCTTCAAACGGTCTTCAGAGGCTTTCTGCGTCTCAGGACTGCCGTATTAGTGACTTTACACACACATCGCATTAGGTTTTGATGAGGTGATTATAATCACAACTTGCTTTTTTTTTTCTTAATTAGAATTAGATTAAAACCAAGATATGAATGAAATGTGCTCAAGGAGGCTTCTCCCTGACACCTCACCTCTCGCATCGAGATATACTGTTAATGATATAAATGTAGCAATGGCAAAATTAATTTCTATCCCATGAGATGGAGGTGCTGAGACTACTAAGTGAAGGCGAGGACGCAGGACTTGGGGAGGAATTGTGTCGGCCGCCCCTCCTGAAAAACGGAGCTTCTGTGTCAGCTCCTCTGTGGCTCTGGCTGGCCTGTCAGACACTATTACAGAGGAGTCTGTCTCCTGTGACTCGGCTGGGGAGACTTCGTAGGGACTGGCGGGCTAGGCCCTAATCAAGAGAAGACTGCCAAATGGTTAAAGAGCAGAAGCACAAGCCAGCCACCTCCCAGTCTCCCTCTATCTGTCTCCATCTTCCCGTTGTCACAGTAACTCTCGTCCCTTCCATTACTCTCTGTCTCTTTCTCTGCCTCGCTTGTCCAAATAGCTCACCCTCCCTCGTTTCTGTCCTCTGCTACTCTCTCTTTGTTTCTCCTTCCATTGTAAGGACTTGACCAAGTGTTTGTAAACAGGGCAAGGCATCATGGGAGAGAGTTTGTCACTTACCCAGACGATGCCCGACACCCCTCTGTCCAGGAGGTCTGTGGAATACAGCACAAGTGTCAGCACCGAACAGATTTGTCAGTGTGACGGCGCTCCTCAGGGATCCATTGTTGGTTTCTCGAGTTTTTTTTCTGTTCACCTTCTCTGACATTGGCTGTTTCTAAGTGTCTGGGGTGGCATGGCTTTGCTGAAGTTTTCCTAAAGCAAAATAAAACTGTGCTGGGTCTGTGGAATATTAGTCTTACTCAGTTTGTAAAAATGGCATAAATCACATCCAATCTCTCTGGGAAGCCAAGTTTGATATAAATGATTATTGACCCAACTCTGTCTGTGGCCATTATCTCACACACACCAACCACACCATTCCCTTTCTTCCTTATTGAGCCACCGTCAGACTTTTGCTTGTCCCCATTTCCCACATGAAAGATGACGAGTCCCATGATCTGTCAAATACCTATTTCAGATCAACACGATGGCGCAGGGTGATCTGAGCGGTCTTGGCTTTGTGACCCCTCAGCACAGGTCTCATATTTTGACATGAAGGGATGAATGTTTCTGTCAGAGGAAATAGTTTTGTTGAATTCTTCAATGTTTTTGTAACTACCTGCTTGACTACACTGCATTTTTATCTCAAAAGGGTAGTGGTACAAGATAAATAGATAACTTTCTGAATCAAGGGAAAGTGTGCTGGGGAATTATCAACAAGAACATTTCTCGAAGGCCGAGATTGAATAACTAATATTTGATTTATAAAGCTCATTTCATACATAGAATGCAGCTCAAAGTGCTTCACAAAAAATGTTTTGGGATCATAAGTTTGTGCGTTACATAACATTTTCTCATCTCCTGTCTTTGTCTGCTGCCACTGAGCAGTGCGGCAACATCACAAAGAAGCAGAACCTGATTGGCCCTCTTGTGTGCATTTAGAGTACTGATTGGCTCCCAAAAGGAGCCTTATAGACCCAGACAGGACCTTTTTCTTTTCTTAAGAAAAGTCCAAAATGCTTAATACTTAAAAACTTTAAAAAACTACTTTAAAAAAAAAAATAAAAATCTCACTTCGGGTGAATAAGTTGCCTCAGAATATGTGACTCATTCAGTTTTGACGAAAGTGTCAGAAAGAATTTTATAATTCCAAGGTGACAAAATGGCCAAACAAATGTGGAAAAAACAAACATAATTCTGCACAAACTGAAAACTTTAACACATAATTTAGACGTCAGTAAATATGCAGGGCACTTAAAACCTAACCGATTCTTGCATGAAGAAATTTTCTGAGGTGGAAGGGGTTGTCAGTGTGTCCCCTGTCATTTTCTGTCTGAATTCTCACTTGTTTTTTATTATTATTTCTTTTATTATTTTGTTTTGGAATATGAGCACACCTACATGGTCAGAGGTACATCAAATGTGCAGCCTGTTCACTGTCAAGTCAAGGCGTTCATGAAAAGAATTCTCAAATCAGTTTTGTAAGAGACGATAGTGCATGAGAGGAATATGGTGAAAGAAAAGTAGACAGCGCGGGCTGGTTTGGTAAAGAGCTGCAGGCTGAGTATCAGCTGCTGAAAACATGTGCTCACGTGCATGGTTAGTTAATGTAATCTTGCTCTTAAAACTGAAACTTATCTTTATTTTCTGTGTCTAGAGCAGAAAAAGCCGCAGAAAGGTTAAAATGATGTGATTAGCAGTAATGTGATGGGAGAGCAACTGCGAACCTGGATCTCAAGGTGTTTCCATCTACCTGTTTTTATGCATATTCACATCACAGAAGTGGATGGAAACATGCATGAATTCACATTTTCTTTTGCCAGTTTTCACTGAATTTGAGCTACGTTTGGATGAAAAGCTGGCTACAATAAACAACACCAGTGATAGTAGCCTCGCATGCATGGCTCACACAGAATGCATTGCACTGAATGCATACATCAAACACAAGATTTGTGTGTTTAAAGACTCTCCCTCCTTTCCGAGCCCCAGCACCGGGTCATGTCACAAATGCTGTATCAGACGTCAATCACATGACAACAGGGCCAGCTGATGGAAAGAAAGAGGGTGCATCAGAGGCGCAGAGGAATCTTGGACGAGAGCGTCTGTCTCTTGTCATGAGCCACAGGTGCTCTTTGCCACCACCATAAGCACTGAGGGGTCTCTGTCAGACTTGATAAAACTGAAGCTTTGAAAAGTGCGAGAAGGCGCAAGCAAAGATAGTGCCTGGGGGTCTCTGCAACTGAAGACAAGTCTTGTGGAAAGCAAATGCGGTGCTCAGCGCGGGCCGAGCAGACAGAGGGTTTCATAGAAATAGAACGTGCTGGGCGGTGCCGTCTCCATCCTCTGAGGCGAGCCCTAGTTTCATGGAGATGTTTATTATTGATAGAGGTGGATGATAGCCTTGGGATGAATTGCATAATCTAGAGCCGCCTCTAATGGATACAGGAAATGGATCAGGCTATCAGTCAGGTCTCTGTGGATGAAGGATGTGTCTGTTTGTATGTGTCTCTGTTGTGTGGTGTGTGCATGCATGTGTGTGTGTATGTGTGTGTGTTTGCCATAAGGCTGGGCAATACTACAGTCCTGCCGGCTAACCATCAGGACGTACGGCAAATCCCTGATCTGATCATCTAAACTGAAATTCATCTTTTAAATGTGCAAGAAGGGCGGTTTTTAGATTTTAATGATTTTAACTCGTCACAGCCCTGACGACAACAAACAGTGGGTGTCTCCAGCAGACAATATGAGCTGGAGACAGACACAGAAAAACAGCAGTCTCTAAGGAATGGTCTGTGAAATGTCAGGTGTGTTTACGGTTCTTTATGAGCCAAGTTCTAAATATATTTGAAACCAGTTTGAACACAGGCAGAAATGCATTGCATGAATCAAGGTAGAATGGAGGCTGTTCTTACCTTCAAAAGTGATATTAGCTCCAAATTTGCATTGTGTAGCGCATAGCATTGCCGCTTTGCAACACGTCAGCATTCACCCATTCACACACATCTTAAGTGCCCCATGATGATTCCACGCTCACCCACTCATTCACACATTAGGAGCAATTCGGGGTTCAGCATCTTGCTCTTCAACATCCACACTGGAGGGGCCTGGGTTGAAGCGCCAAACCCTCTGAATAGCAGATAGCTGGCTTTACCTCCTGAGCTACAGCTGGAGGTGTATTTGCAGAAAGAGTAAAATAACGTAGAGTTGGAACCAGCTCCACTTGCTGAGTGAACGGCATTGTTGGAACTATTGATTCCTTATAGATGCCATAATACTTGCGTCTTTTTCTGGCTGCTCTGCTGGTCTTTTTTTTTTAACTACTCACTAACTAACTACTCATTCACCAACGTCTTTAACTACTCTGTCACCAACGTGCCTGATCGCAGTGATGTCTTACCACACAATGTCTGTTTTGTATAATATTATCAAGTTTCCAAGGGTAGTGTCAAAAGTATTGATCATTTTCTGCGCAGATTTTCTCAAGTAAGTACAACAAGTTAACCTTCGGATCTTCTGGAGGAGAGTTTTTCAACTGCAGACACCTGTGGGTGTTCAGATAAAATGAGCAGCACCGGTAATAGTTCTAGGTTTCATATTGAGGCTCAGGTGTCTCAAGGAGATCATTTGACAGAAAAATACTGCCAGTGACAAACGGGTACAAAACACTGATGCAGATTTTCACACAGCTTACTCTCTTTTGTCAGCTCTGTAGTGCACTGACCCATGTCTGGTGCTCTGTCTATATCTTATATATTTCTGCGTACACATCTGTCTGTCTGTCTGTGTATCTTTGACTTCCTGTTGCTGATTACGACGATTATCTGTGTGCTCTCTTGTCTCGGCGAATCGGAGATTGTGATCGCCGACTGTAAACAGTGCATTAGGCAGTGGTTTGATAGACGCTTCAACTCGCTCTTACTGTTCTCACACTGTTATCAGTCCAGACGTCCTTTTCCACCTTTTGAAAAGATGGAACAAATGGAACAGCTTTAAGTTTTAATGCAGCGTTTTGTGCGCAGCCCACCTCTGTGCTGATGTCTGTGCATCATCCATCCTAATGTGTTGCTGTCTGGATAACTAGGCTGCACTTGAGCCTTTGTCTGGTAGCTGCTGTAATGTAGGCTCCTGAAGCCTTTAGTGTAGAGAGGAAAACATTCTTCTGAACCTGTCAGAAACAGTAATTTTGTTCAGTCATTTCAGTCCACTTTAAGCATTGTATACTATTTCTTAGGGTGTAAATCTTTGGGAATTGATTTGATTTCAATGCTTGGGTGCCGATTGGATTCAGAATTGTCATGGTTTGGATGTTAGTTTCGCTATTTCCTGTGTTATGTCGAAGGTTTTCCTCATGTTTCATCCTTTGCTTTTCTGCCTGTCTTTTCCCGCCTTTGTAATTGTTGATTTGTCTCACCTGTCCTTCATCTACCTCATCTGTCCCTCATTAGTCTTCCCTCCCAGTGTGTTTAAGCCTGGGGTTTCCCTCAGTCTGTGCCAGTTCATTTTTGTACCTTGTGTGTCAAGTGTTCCAGCCCTTTCCAGTGTTTTTTGGATCCATGCTTTGTTTTCGTAGACTTTATTGGGATTTTTGAGTCTAGCCTCGACCCTATTGGGCTGCTTTCTCTGGACTTGACCTTTGCCTACCAGACCATCCCGTAAGCCCTCTGTTTATTGCTAATTTTGACTTAAATAATTTGAACTGCACCAGCTGTGCATTTGTAGTCCACATTTGGGTCCAACCCCTTGCTTCCTTGTTTCCCCGTTGATTCTCAATTCAAAACTGATTCTCCATTAAATGTTTTTAGCTCCCTGCTCCAGTATACTGTGTGAAACCATTCACTGGTATCCTGAGTCCACTGAACTCCAGTATGAAGCATAATTGGTAATTAAGATGAATGAGCCGCAGCTTTGTCATTTTAAAAAGTTAACAGCATTAATTAATGAATCAATGTGAAAGCATCTTGCAGTCTCCTGCCTCAGTAACAAAACGAGGGGAAATACTTTTGCTGTGTTATTAACATTAATATCTCTCGCAGCCTCTCGGCTGCACCGTTAGCTCTGGAGAAAGCCGTCATTGTATAAGACATGAGCGCCTCAGGGTTTTTGAGCACCAAGTTATTTTCTTCTCCTCAGCTGGTTTGAGCTGTTTAATACTGCGGTGTGCTCATATTTGGTTGGCTTTGGGCACTAAAATGGTGTCACTCCTGAAGGATCATGTTTTGGGATCAAGTAATGTGGTTAGGGTTCTGGAACGAGAGCAGCCATTGTTATAGGAAACTAAAGATGACTGAAGCAGGAAAAGCACTCCTGGCAACCCGTTTGTCCACTGTGACCCCCCGCATCTGTGGCATGACTTTGTTGCTCTATAAGAACGTCACACGGCAGTCGCTTTACTCCCAATGACCAAGTCATACTTTTTACGCCTGCTAGAGTATCTTTGGCATTTGCTAAAATGTTGATGCTGTATCTGGGTAAATAAACCATCTTTAACTGGTTTACGGCCCTGGCAGAACATATGCTTATCTTTTGTGGTGCACATCAGTCTGAGGAGTCCTTCAATAACATAGTTAGAGATTGTTAACTTATGCTAAATGAGATCTTGAGAGTCTTGGAAGGAGTTCGCAACAGGTGGAAGAGGAGGGCATTGTTTCTTTCTCCACATCTTTCGGTGCACTTCATTGGTGCACAGATGTCAGGTCGGCTCTCAAATCCTTATGTTTCTGTGTTTCCCCTCAGATGGCTTTGGATACACTCAGATATTTAGAAGGAGGGACTTGAAGGCCATGTAATAAATTTTTGCATCGCACCTTAGCTCTCAGCTGGGATCAGTGGATTCCATTCTCTTGAAACAGTTTTCTGCGCCCCCAGAAAATGTCAAAGTTGTCATTGAAATTCACTCTATATGCCACACATGCTGATGAAGGGATTGCGGTGTAGTGAAGCATTTCATACCCGTGTTTTATGTTGGAGGAGTGCCTGAGATTCTCGCACAGAAAGGTTCCTAAGAGTGTCCTTCAGCTGAATGAAATCCCCTTTCAGCAGTTCTGAGCCACTGACTCTGTATTTAGGAGGATATTCAACAGGCCCATATTTATAATCATGCTCTTGAGATATGGGCATTACAGTTAAAGTTTGCCTTTGCCAAGGCTAATTTTGCCTTGTATGATGTGTTTTTTGTTGACTTCATTCATCTTTAATTGATATCCCCCATTCTTAAACTGTCCTCGTCAATGCATTAGTTAATTTGACCTTTTTCAAAGTGTGCATTCGTCACATTTATCACTGCCTGTGTTTGCATCCTTGAGTGGAGCTTTTATAATATTAATATCCTTAATATCAAACAAGTTAGGTGGGAGTGTAAGTTACTATTAATCCCAAATCTGAGCAGTGCGTCATCTTTGAAGCTGATACTGGTCTGATTAAAAAATGTGATCATTTATCGCTTGATGTTAATTTCAAACTGATAGTAAATATGTACATAAAACGGCATGTTTAGACTGCTGAATCATCTCGGTAGTCATATCAGCCAATATTTGCTTCTTGCAGATATACCAGTTTCATGCGCACACTATGTTGCCTTCTGAGTACAGAAATGGCAAACAGATCTGTCCTCTAGATTTTTTTCAAACATCAGTCAAAAAGAGCAAAATTTAGTCTTTAAGAGTCAGCAATGACAGATAATGGATTTTGAGCAGTTCTCTAAGTTTCAGGCCTTACATTGCTGCCACTAGTTAGACATTAGACTTGATCGTAAGGTACTGCTAGTGGAGGCATTCAGCCGAGATGGAGGTCCATACCAGTAGGCTGTCCCGGGACTAAGAGTTGCTGACAGAAATGCTGCAACTCTAAGTCCATTTGAGTTAAGGCCTTCTCAGGAAATGGCTTCTGCCAGATGGCCTGCATGCACAGCAGTCTCTTGCTGTGCTAGCATAGCAGCCCAACTGAGCCACTCATATCAATAGCTTGTGATGTGGTCTCTGTTCATACTGCTGCAGCTCAGAGTTTCTGCTAGAAAACAAATTATGACAGTCATGTGTCCTGAAAGGGTCCAATGTTCTGGACAAATGGGAGAGATTCCTGTCAAATGTTTGTCTTTATGGACCATATTTTCCCATGTTTTGTGACTAACAGGGACAACAGTGCTGCAGCCGGCAACCACAAAACAGGCTGCATTGTATTTCCTTTGGGCACTTGCACACCATCAGTGTACATCCACTAAAACTGTTAGGCTCAGACTGTTATTCTGACCCAGTATTTAACATGCAAGGCTTAGTGTATGTAATATTGGACATATGTGTGAGAGTTATTGCTGAAATCAATCCTTTTTTTTTTCTTGAAAAAGGATTGAAAAGAATGTAGAAGCAGCACTGGTACTGTCATTTTACTCAAGTGTGAACCATATAGCTCCTCTATTAAAGAAAAAATAAAAATTTAGACCTGGTATCAGCAGATACTAATTAATAAGGTACTTGGAACAAGACTGTGGTCAGAAAATGTGAAGCAGACCTGAGGGGGTATGTTAAATGGACTGCTGGCATGCCTCTGAGCCAGGCTTGGGTGCTGTGCTGGACAAATAAAAAGCAGAGCTGAGCTTCTTGTAAGTCTATAGGCAGAGAAGAAAATAGCTTTTCCACCACAGCAAAAGCACACAGTGCAGTGGAAGTCAACTGTGGTGATCAAGGCAGAAAGAGTAGAGATTTCTGCCGGTATCATGGAGGTTGTCAGATATATTGTAGTTGTATTCACAAGTGAGAGCACAATGCATCATGGGATTGAACGGCAGCTAGATTCAATATGGATGGAGGTTGTGTAAAAAAAACACTTGACACACAGCTATATTCATCTAAATATGGTCTCATCGACCATAAGGAGCCCAGGGATCTCGATAGGTCTTTGTCAATGTAGAGCAGCAGATTCAAACATTTGCTTCAGGCAGTTCAGGTCTTTAGTGAAGTCGTCCCACTGGATGCCTCCCTCTAAAGGTATTTAAAGTACAGTCACCTGGCATCAGGCCTGTGGGCCTGACCGAGGCCACACTGCAGGGACCGCCAGTCTGCAGGGACTCTCGGCTGAAGGGGAAGCACTTTTGGATCTCCTGTAAGGAGCTTAGAAAGGTAGCTGCCAATATGTTGTTGCCATCTTACACCGGCCTGTCAGATGGACTGAAAGCTGTTATCTCCTATCCTTCAACCCTCAGTCACCATTTGACGCACTGAGAAAAAAATCACTCCTCCTCTCTGTCACAACATACAGACAGACGTTACAGAAAATAGATGCTCTTAACTTCAGATCTGCCTCAAAATCATCCAGTGCTAGTTGTCGATGGAGGAACTGCTGACAAATGTAGACAAACAAGTCAAGGAGTAGCCCGCAGCGTAACTCTTTGAATCAAACATGATGCTTGCTGCGTCAAAGCATTATGGGATTGTCGGGTTCTAGTTCGAACACTAAATCATGATTATCCCCTAAATCAGGGGTGAGGCCAGGCGTCACATGGACAATTGGTAATAGATATTTGATTCACTGGTATGATTGATGGATTTCTGAACAGAAGCAAAATGTAAACAAAGAGATGCAAAATGACAACAAAGAGGCATTTTCTCATAGTCCATCGATGGTTGTAGGCTATTTGGTAGTTACAAATGGCAGCCATTCATTCAACATTAGACAGACTTTACCCTGCCAACTCCCAGCTACAAAGTCTGTGTTATGTCCATTTGAGCCCATGTGTCAATAGAGCAGGTCATTGTCAGGGGAGTTCCCAGCCAGCCAGCGGGCGATGAGTGTAGATGACGCCAACTGCCTAAACTAAACAGTATTTCCAGGAGGTGAGAACGCGACTGACGTGGACAACCTCCTGTGCGAGGACAACAACAACAATCTGATTGGTTGCACGTCATGATTAACAGCCTATCAACACTGAAGGTGTGCAGACTGTAGCTGCTCTGGTGAGATGAAGAAACACTTTCCTCTCTATTAAAGCGATTGTCTGACCAATTTCATCAGACGAGAGCAAATAAATGAAGCAGAAGGTTTCCGCCCTACATATTATTTCATAGTAGAATATTTAAAGTTTGGCATCCGTTTATTAAACTGAATAAACAGTGCTTCTTTACTCAATTAATAAATGCGCCCTGTTCTGTTTGTTTGCCCTGTGGACATACAGACAGCATGTGAAGCCTGGCTCAGACGTCATGATTCGGCTAAAAGCCTGCAAATAAGAGCAGTCAAACCCATCAAAGCACAATAAAATTCAAGGACTTAAAAACATCTGTAACTCTATCTAGCTCTGGAATATTTTATGTATCACACTTTATCTTTCAGAGCATGCTCTCTCTTCTCCTGCTATTTGATTCCACCACAATGACGACTGTTATATATTTGTTCATTTCAGATTAGTATGTTTCAGCGATGCCACCAGAGAGAGAAATGTAACTCTGTGAACTTCAATGTAAGGGCTCCACACACTACCTGTTTACTGTTCACCAGTAGAAGCGTATTGGTATGAGATTTTAGCTGCGCAGTTGTCCAAATGAATCTGAGGCTGTAAAGTAGAAGACTGATGAAATGAGCACAGTTCAACTTGGTCCTCAAACTTTGAAGATCACTTTTCTAGATAGCGAGCTTCGGTAGCTAGTGGCTTGACTTGTACTTCAGATTTTTCTAAATTTTCCATGAAAACGAATCATACATGACATGACTTTTCACCTATGACTGAGTGCATCATTTACAATGACAAAGTTTGATAGGCGCAAATCATCCGCAGCCTTCCGTTCAGTGTTTAACTTCATATCCAGTAATCGTGCAGTTTTATGATACCTCACTTCAGAATGACAGTTCCCACATACATCAGTGTGACTTCTACATGCACGATTTGCCAATATGTGACTAATCGTCGCTTGGAATGCTGATCATTTTTGCATATGTGGAGATTGCAAGGTTTGGGTGGCGTGGAGCTCCGTCGGACAGACGGATGAGTCATTTGTTTTCTCGCTTATTGATGTTGATATCCTGTCATGTTTGCTCTTGCAGCATTTCGCAGAGCTCTGCCCCTCAAATTGGCATGCTCCTTCCCTCCGCTACATAGTCACGCACTGATGCGTGCACTTGCCTTCACTTTGCATCCCTCCTCTCCTTTGTCTCCCACTCGTATGGTTTCCTCTCGTGCGGCTTCTGTTGTGCATGTACCTCGCCTCTCCTCCACATTGTTCTCATTCCTGTCATTCCTGCCGTCCTATCATCCTCCCGCCTTCTTCACTTACACTTTTTCACCTTCCAATCTCTTCCCTCTCTCCTTCCCTTGTGCCTTCATCCTGCTGGCCACCCTGCACCTCCTTTCCTGTATCTCTGGCACTCTCTTTCTTCTTCCTTTTCCTCACATCTACCTCTCCATACCTGTCTTTGTTCCACCCCTGTCAGCCAGCGGTTTTGTCGGATCCTCTGTGAAGTCAGCGTTGGGAATCTGCTGTAGAATGAATGACGATGGTTCTGCTTGTTTTGCAAGGTTGTTGTGTGTTGTGACCTGGTAAGGCGCAGATGCCTTTTTTGTACAAAGTGCTGTAACGGTGGATGCGTCAGTTGCCGGCTGTGTGTGTGTGTCTGTGCATGTGTGTGATGCACCGATCCCAGGCAGGTAGAGAGACAACAGGTCCTGGCTGCAGTCCCAAAGCTTAGCTTTTGCAACTCAGATGAAGAGAGTTGAAGGTAGGCAGAGTCACAGCAGCCCCTGCAGGAGGTTTGTGGAAACTAAATTTCTACTGACAAAAAACAGAATGGGTGGGAAGGGGCATGAAACGGCATGGAAGAAGAGTGGAAACTAGCTTAAATGCACACAAGATGCTGCAAACGTGATGCTAACAGAAACGCGTGATTGAGCGCCCTTAGTGTCAGCTGCATGAATGCACGAGGATGCACTTCCATGTTTCCTGTCTCTAAGCCGGCATAAGAGCACAGGCAGAACCTTCGGCACCTCTGCTGTCGCTGTGTTCTGGGTCAAGGCGCCACGAGACTGTCCAGGTTTTGTCACAGCGGAGGTGTGGGGCCGATGTCTGCGACTTTTGCAAAGCCTGAGCCAGCGGGCACATAAGGGCGTGCCATATGGTCCTGGCCAACGGCCCCCACTGCCCTGTCTGCTGAGAATTGTGGAGGATCAAATTTTCTCACCTTCTGTCTCATTGACCCCTGCTCATTAACATGCCTCATTTTTCCTCCTCCCGGAATCTTCCTTCAAATGGCTGTTAGGCGCAGATCTCACACGTTTTTTGGACGCCTTTGTCTTTTTTCATTTACGTTTAGCTGACAGTCATCACGGCCGACTCAACAGTAAAGCAAAACAGCTGACGACGCTCTTATATGCAGCCTCCCAACATCACACGCTGCCAGACATTCAAGGACCAAAGCTGCAGCGCCCTGACAATGGCTCTAACAAGGGACGCCTTTGTGTGTAATATGGTCATGTGCTGTGTAAAGAAGTGCTGCGAGACGAAACCCGAGTCAGTTTGAAAGTTTGAAATCTGTAACCTCAGCTCGCTTTAGTCACGTCAAGAGGAGTCCCAGATGAATAAATGAGAACTTGGCAGATAAGTGTCAACCAAGACTGGTTGAAGATCAGTTGAAAGATTCAGTCAATGTGAAGTGGTGCAGTGTTTCATGTCTCGTCTCATGTTTGGCAGTCTATTTCCGCTCCATACCCGTCGAAGTAACTGAAGTATGAAAGGGATGCACCCCACATGCGTTAAGAGGCCGTAAGACACAGCATCCTCCTTTATACCCACCTGTGAGTATTTTTAGGTGAGACACAGATGCAACCTCCGTCTTGCACCTCCTCTCAGGGAGACGGAGGTTTTGAATCACCCATCCTCTCATCCCCCATCTCCTTTCCGTCGGGGTGAGAGCCAAATACCGGGGAAGATCAAGAGATGGGGTGGGGGAGTTTTCACAGAAAAGAAGGCACTCTTAAAAGACACCCGCAGGGTTCTGCTGGGCAGCTTTCCCTTCCGTTGCATCACGCCTGGCATAAAGTGAGAGTCCCCAGGTTAAGAACAGCCTGAGCCAGATGGGAGAGAGTGTGAGAGCGAGGGGAAGGAGGGGGGAGACAGAGGGGAAGGATAGAGGATGGCAAAAAAGCGCAGGCCCTGCAGTAAGCTATTCCAAGCGCCTTTGTGGGGTTGCCATTTTTTCATTCTCTCCCACTCTCCTTTGAGGGGATTTTCTATTCCTCTCCCTCTCTCGCTCTGTGTCCCCATTTCTTCTTCTCATTCTTTTTTTTATTTTATGTTATGATGTTCTTTTTTTTTGCCTCGGTTTCTTCAGGCGCTGTGGTTCTTTTTTATCGTGCCAAGTTTGTTGAGCCAGGGCTCCGTCTCTCTCTTCTCTCTCTCTAACTAGCCGTCTGCATCTCACTTCTGTATTTTTCTTTACTTTCATTACCCCTCAGTCTCCTTCCCTCTCACTCTCATCCATTTCCACTGACTTCTCCCCCCCAGCCCAATTTCACTCATCAAGTTTGCCTCTTCTCTTCTCTACAGCCTCTTTCCTTCCTGCATCTCAATCCCTTTGATCAAGAGCCAGTGTGCAGTTTTTTGCCCATCTACTCTCCGTCTCCTCTTCGCTCTCTTTTTTGTGTATTCTGCCATCTTTCCCCCCTCAGCTGGTCAAAAACAGTATGCCCACTTGATCGTTTAATGCTCCGGGGCTCTTGAATCGATGGTTATTTTAGCACTTCTCCTTGCGGCCATCAGATCTCGTGTGTGTCTCAGATGACATCCAGCTAAATCTGAAAATATAGTTTGCAGTACGTGCAAAAAGGATGCATGTTCACACTCCTGTTTTTAGGTCTTAGAGATCTCTGTCCACACAGAGCAAGGGGAGAGTTGCTAAAGCTCTTATTTGTCCTGTTTTGGTTCCTGAACAACAGAAACGATGTCTAACACCTGGTGAGGAGTTATGGAGACGTTCTGCGGAGTCTCACCTGGGATCACCTGCAGTGTACTGTGCTTTAATACAGCCTTAGCCTCAGTTTAGTTTTCTCTTTCTGCACTCAAACAACCGAACAAGTGTGAAATAGTGATATGATCTCTGTTAGAAACAGCAACCTTCTTAAAATCCATCTGTTGAACACGGTTGGTTCATTTGGGGAAGATGAACAGCAAGCTTGGATCGCAAAAGAGAGGTTTACAGTTCTCATTAAGACTAGATTAAGATCTGTTGACCTTCTTGGATTTATAATCCAGAAATCAACTATTTTGATTATCAATTGATCGTTTTTTTTTGTTTTTTTGTTTTTTTGTTTTTTTAGAAATAAAGTCTAAATTGTCTGGTTCCAGCTTTTTTCTGTCTTTGCTTTGTGGACAAAACAAGACATCTTGGTCTTTGGGAGACATTGATCGTTGCAAATTAATTGATCTGCAGTGAAAATGATTGTTATTTGCAGCCCTAATACTGTTTGTATATGACTTGAATGAGTTCATTTTTTCCTGAAAATCACATTGTGATTTTTATTTGTATTTTTTTTTTTTTTTGAGTGACAGCTAGCAGCTAGATTTAACCAACCAGGCTTCATGTGACGCACCTCAGCTCCACCCACGCTCCACCTCTTTGCGGAGTCATTGTCCATTCTCTTAGACAGTCTGAGTTTCTTTGGCAGAGTTTTCCTCTACTCCAAAATGGAAAGGCAAAGATGCACTTTCCCAATTTAACTGCGTGGACCTCGAATCAGCCTGTGTCTAGTCTGTTGTGTTTGGAGCGTCATGTGTCTGTAAACCTACACAGACTGCGTGTTAATGTCTGTGCTCACTTCCTGTTGAAGAGAGACATGTAGTGTTCTGCGAGGGCACAGCTCGGCTCAGAGAGAACGGATTCCAGGTCAATCCATTGGAGACTTAAAGGGGAACAGAAGAGTAGACAAAGAGCCATGAGCTCCTTAGCCTCGTTCCTGTGGGGACTCTCAGGCGAGCCCCTCGTCCTTGTGATGTCACACCCAGCAGGAACACATTTTCACACGTCGCATATTTCTCAGCACTTTGGAGTTTAATCAGGTTATAGGCTGTGACTAGGCAGCCACAATTTCTCTGGACCCTCTGATAGCCATTCCTTCTTCCACAGGGAATATAGGGGAATATTTCTCAATTGAATCATCATGTTTGTTATTCCTGTGGTGTAGCGCAGGCGAATCAATATCAAATCAAATGAATATCTCTCCTCTACAGCCCCAAAAAAATGAAAACTCGGCGCTCCAGTGCCATCAGTCATCTGAAAAATGTAGAGTTGCTCCGAAGCCAACAAACCGTGAGGGGAAATGAATGAGTAATGTTCTCCCGTTACCTTCGCAGCTATTTTGCTCAGTGCCCTTGAGCAAGTCACTTAACCTGCAACTGCTCCAGTGGAGCAACAACGGCAGCGAGCAGCTGTAGAAGGTGGCCATTTTTCTCAAGATATACACAGCATGGAGATGAGCGATTAAAAACAAGGAGCAGATTTTTACAGCATGTGACTAAGTAAGGAATGGAGCCAGCTTCTGATTTGAATGCTGCTAAATCCTGATTGGTGCCTGATGTGATGATGCCATGTGTGAAACTGTTCTTTGTAACTGACCCTGGATGGCCGGTGATAAGCAAATGTACAGTCTTTATTTCTGCTCCTGTGCAGCAAGTTTGGTGATCTGTAAACTGATGTATGGATCTGTCAAGCTGCCATATGTGCAGACTGGTTTGATGTGATAAACTGTCCTGTATCCATTAAATTCCGCACAATTTAATTGCATTTATTTGTGTACATCAATACTTCAACATGGGGATTGGCTTTTATTTAACAACCGATTTTTATATTATCAACAAGCTATAATCTTACCCATCAAGTGCAAGTTAAACCAAAATGGTTGGTTCATGATATGCATCAATAAAAAATCCGTTAAACAGCTCATTTATGCACAGAAAACACACACATTTCCCAACCTTTGACACTTAAACGTTACTTTATTACATCGTGTGATGGTAAAGTTATTGTGTCATTTCACATTATCCAATCTGGACCCAGTGATGTTCAATTTAGGTTGTTTCTTTTAATTGTTCACAGTTTTAAACCCCCCTGAAGTGCTGACTTTGCACTGAAAAGCCTCCTGATTCGTCTGTCTGTCATAAAGGGACTTGCACTTCCATGTCTTCTATTTCTGTTGGGTTTTTTTACTCATTCATACCTCTACATCTGGCAAATTTAAGTCTCCAAATAAAGGTATTGGAAGGTCAGTCCATTTGAATAGACAACGCCAGTCAAACGTTTGTTGTCTAAAGTGTCATTCATGAAGTGAGTTGACCCCTACCTGGACAAAGACAAGCTGATCTGAGGACACGCTCTCCACAGGTGTTACATATAACCGCTTTCCCCGCTCACCTGTTTTCTGCTCTCCTCTCTGCAGTGCAACAATGATTATGCCCCAGTGTGCGGCTCCAACAATCAGAACTACCAGAACGAGTGTTTCCTGCGCAGAGATGCCTGCAAGCAGCAGTCTGAAGTACTTATTATGTCAGAAGGCGCCTGTCCTGCTGGTATGTACATTTACATTATGGTGCCTACGCAGATGTACACACAAATACACTCTCTCGCACACACACACTGCACATTTACACAAACAGAAATCACTCAAGGTGACAGACAATGCTTGTCTGTAAGCACGCAGATGAAAGTAAATGTAAAGCTTGGATGATGGAAATGTAATCAAAGCAGATTGTATATACAATAGTGCAATTTTCAGGCTTAAATATTACAATCACCCACCCAAATACTTCCAGTGGATGGGATCCGGTAATTGCTGAAGGGAATTACAAAAATTGCATGATGGGAAAAGTTGCTGTCGGTGTCAGACTGATGTAATTTTCCCAAGTTTAGCGTAACGAGCTCAAAGACGGTGACAGTGACAAGTATTCTCATCGAGCAGATGAAGATTTCATCACGGCAGTGTCCTCACAAGACACTGAAAACAGCGTTTGGCCATGAGGCCTGCTGAGCAATGCAGAGTTAAACAACTTAATTATACAGTTTATTTAAATTTGGTGTGTTAAACAGAAAGTAACAGAGAGCTTGACAGCTATGACCTTTTGTTATGTAATATTTAAATAAACGTCAAAAGGCATAAAATGTAAATACTTGCCAAATTGTCATAGGTAGTTACTGTAACACCAAGCCAAGAGGCATGCTCAATAAAGCAGAAAATTGAATGACTGAATCACACATCATCTTGATGGCCATTTCATTTTTTTCTGGATTGTGTCGACATTTTGTTTTCTTTCATCTTCTTCAAAGAATACTTGAATTAATTCTGTAAGGGATCCAGTGAAGCCACTTGATTTTTTTCTCACTGCATGAATAATTTCTAGAATGCAAGAAAGAATATATTTAGTGAAGTGATACGCCCAAAGCTTTATATGCACCATGAATGCATTAAATGACATTTCTCTGTGACACTTATCAGCCAGACTGTTTCACTGGATGTCATGAGGCCACCTTAGCCATGCTAGCAGCAGAAAAATGGGGTGGCAAAGTTGGTTTGTCTGTAGTTAAGCTAACATTAACATAACAGCTAACATTTCTGTGTGTTTTATAGCACTGTGAGCCTCTGATGGCCCATATTGTTGTAGTAAGAGTATGATATGAGTATACCAGTGTATTGGTTACAACGCACCTTTACCATAGTGGTGTGCGTTTCAGTTTATTGGCTCAGTTTGGTGGCATAAATTCATCAAACTGGGTGCTTCTATGTTAGCGTGTTGAGGTAGCTATAAACCAAGCTAATGTGCATAAGTGTTTGGAGATGTCACATGGAGGCTGCAGGAAATTTCTGGGATTGGCTGGTTGTGTTTTCTCCTGCATCTTTCTGATGCTGAGATGATGGCGAAGGCAGCCTGGAGCAACTTGAAGAAAGGCTCAGTAATCTCTGTCTTTTGTTATCTTGCAAAGCCATTTCCAGAGCACGCCATCCTCTCACGGCAATTGTTGCGTTCCATCCAAATGAAGGAAGGAATGTAAATACAATTACTTCAGCTATATGATGATTCCACGGAAATAGCCTCCTTTTGAGTAGATAAATTTGTAATGAAATCTTTCCCATTATCAGCAAGTGAATCAAAGTAAATACAGTTAGCTTGGGGTGTATAATGAATGAGCATCAGGGCCTGATTTTGGACCATGCACAAATCGACAACACTTATCAAGTGAAGTGCTGTGCTGATCTATAAATCAGTTCCTCTGCAGGGGGCATACAGTAGGGTTGGACAGATGGACCCGACCAGTTATACAGAACTTTACCAGTAGGAGTCACACATGATTCAGCCGCTCCTGAGTGGAACAAACTGAGAGCCCATGAATGAGAGTGTGGCAGCTCAACAATCAAGATAACTGAGGGACACAATGTGTTTTAGGAGGCGCCCTTTGACCGTCCATTTTTTGTTTTGGACGGCTAAATTACTCCTATTGGGAAGCTTTTATTGCACTTTCAGAGAGCAGAGAAACTAGCGCGACCATAAAGGACAGCAAAACGCAGTGACATCGCACACTGGGCTAAAATGAAATAAGTGCACACAAATGAAGTAAATAACAAACATAATATGTTTATCACACTGTCTTGTAATGCAAGTACTAATAAATTGGATTTAGCGTCGTCTGTACAGGTTGCTGACGTAGGCTCATAATGACAAATGCCCGTTCATTCAGTTTGCATCAAATCAAACAGGTTAAAGCTCGTAGACCGGACCCAAACAGCAGAACTGGGAACCAGCACAACCCCAGCACACCTCATCTGCTCAGCACATTTCCAGCTTTAGAGCGTTTATAGAAGAAAGATCTGTTGACTCAGCTTTTAGCGTCCTTTGTTTTGCTTCACATCAGTGAGTAGCTGCATGGCTTGTTGCAGATTATCCCTCATATGTAGGGAATACCCCCCTTTTCCTGAGCGACAACTTTTATTCTAAGAGCATTGTTTCCACCTCCATACCCTTTTCATCGATGGCTTCAACTGTTGTTTTCATCTTTCCATTGGCTGCAAAGAAGAAGCCGCCAGTGTAATTATCTAACATAATTGGGATTACTGTTTGCTGATATAGTTTGGTGTTTAAGCTGCTCAGTAGGCGTCTTCAGTCGGAAAAGGTCAGCCACTTCATTAGCTCTGTTGTGGAGACGAGAAGTGCTGCTGGGAGTAGACAGTACTATAAAGTTAAAGATGCTTGGTCATAAAAAGCTTGTGAACGGTTGTATTAATTCACTCTATAGGTAGTGGTAGAAATAAGACTGTAATAAAATTACTTAATTTTCATCCTGATGACTGAGCATCAGCTGTCTGTTCTAATTAAGACACATTTTCACCAGTGTAACTACGACGTTTGTTATCCTTTCAACAGCCAGTTTCCATGGGCTGCAGCTGGAGCTTTTATTTTGAAAATGACCACAGTGGCTGAAACAACCAGTCTAATCTAATGACCCATAGATTATGTTTTAATATTTATGCAGCTTTTCATTGCCATTAAACTTGATTCCACATACAAAAGCAGATTTCCCCCCCTCTGGTTTTTATTTCATTAGAACATGTAATTAAGATTGGCCGATGTAATGTGTTTCATCCTATGATGACAAATCCAAATGCATGAGTATACACTTCAGACTCCCGCGAAGGAAATCTACCAATTAGTGAGTCACGTTCTGAATAATGTGCTTAGTTGTGAATGAGTGAATCCGCTGGCGAGGTGATGCTGGCTGTTTCTGAGGCGTACGTGAATCACTGCTTGAGCTAACATAGCGTTGTGGGCTTGAGTCGAGCAGTCGCTGACTCAGTTACCCTCAGTGACAGGCAGCCGGCAGAAGTCCATTAAAAGGCCGCTGAATGGGCCCGGCTCAGCACAGGCAACGTGTGGAGATTGAGGTGGAAATGTCACCTCAGTAACTGTAGTGGTGTCTGCGTGCCAGTAAGCAGGGCTGTGCAGAGTCACATGAAATGTCCCGCCTGTCTCTAAATTGCTTGTTTGTGGGTTGTGTGTGAGGTCCTTCTCAAGACATGTGATAGCGTAAGCCTGTGTGTGTGTGTGTGTGTGTGTGTGTGTGTGTGTGTGTGTGTGTGTGTGTGTGTGTGTGTGTGTGTGTGTGTGTGTGTGTGTGTGTGTGCGTGCATGCGTGTGTGTGTTATGGCTTTGTGTATCTTTTGAATGAGAAAGGAATAAAGACCCTTTTCTTTGATGCAAGAAGCAGAACTTAATGTCGGGTTCAAATGAGGATGTTTTTGTGGCGCAGTCTTCTGACAAACAGACCATGACAGTGGTTCTATATGCTCTATTCAGCGTCTCATGTTACACTCAGAAGAACACTTTATTCTGGCATTTATCCAGAACAAGGCCACAGTTACTACCCTTCCCTCTTTCGGTGCTCTGATTTAACACAGAATGGGAGCTCGCTCACTTCTTATTTTTTTTGTGTAATTCTGTGACTTCAAGTAATTTTACTGTGGTTATGCAGTGGATGTGATAACTGTGATGAATGGGATGTGACACGGTGAAAACAAAATTTTTCAACTCTGTTGAACAAGATATGTTCTCAGTCACTATGCAACTGACCCGAGACAAACAAATAAACAATAAAAGGCTGATTTTACATAATTTAGACAGTGTCAATTCTGATATTCATGCAGCAGTGTCCCAGAGACAAATAAGAATGATACTACTAATAAAAGCTATTTAAACTCAGTAAGACACACAAGTAAGTGTGCTGCTTTGTCTCTCTAAGAACATTGATGTAAGGGATCAAATATGATATGAAGCTTTTAAGACCAAATTACATGGAGGAAAAAACCCTCCTGTCCAGTTTGTCTCCCTCTCAGAAGTTATATTCTGCAAAGACTGGTACTGTTTCCCAGTTCCAGACTCCATACTTGTCTGCAGCATATTATAGCAATTATCTTTATATACTGTTTTTGCACTTAGTGCACAAAAATATTTACATATTGTTTTACACTAAAAGTAAATTACACAATATGTGATGCACGTTAATCAAAGAGGGATTTATCGGTTCCTTTTTGTTTTGTGGGACGTTCACAAAGCTGTTTTCCCACAGTCGCCTGTTAGTTTTAATGTTTTCTAGCTGTGACAGGCTCCTCCATTTTCTTTGGTTATTGCATTGCGAGAGGCTCAGAGGACTGCAGATCTCCACCAGGCAGTGACGCACAGATCGCAATCACAGATTAATGTGGATGGGTTGTGAGTGGGTGAAATGATACTAATGATGATCATCATCGTTGAAGAAACCGTTAATTACATTACCTGCAGCAAGTATTTTAAGCCAGCATGATATTTTAATAACACAGTGGTTTTTGTGCCAACACCACTGTGTTGTAGTTAACATGCAATTGAAAACTGGAATATAAAGAAAGTTCAAATTTGAATACATCCAATACATATGAAACATACAAATTTAACATGTGAAACGTACAGTTTTAACATTTGAAACATCCGAATTTCACATATCTGTGCATTGCCTGAACGAACAACGGCAACGTTTGTTCTGGTGTTTGGGTTATTGATCACTTGCGCCCCCTACTGACCAATAAAATAAAATAGGTTTTCAAAAAACTGTGAATCACCACCACCACAAAAACTCTTTGAAAATCATAAATGTGAACAAAAATATTTGGCTGAATAGACAAGTAGTAAGCAAGATGAGACACACACACACACACACACACACACACACACACACACACACACACAGGCTTCTACCTGGCAACAAATTACACACATGCATATCATGTGTTTGTAGATGCAGGGCAGCCATGCCCTCACATTCCCTCACTCGGTGTTCTGATGACGGTGGCGCTGCTCTGAAACCTTCGACAGGCGTTGGCATCTTGTGACTGTGAAGCCGTGACACATGATTCGTTTTCAGACTTATCAAACCACTCAGTGGCTCCATGTGTTCCTGTGCAGAGGCCTCTGCATTCATGTTGTGTCTCAGTTATTCAGGCTTTTCCTTTAATTTGTCACCAGAAATCAGGAATAATGTGAGCTGTGTTGGGTGCTGCTCCTGGTTGCCTCCTAAAGGTTGAAGGCAGCTGGAAAACAGGAGGTGGAGAAAATAACGTATTTAAAAAGTTGGAAGAAAAAATGTTACTTTTCTAATTTAAATACAGCTCTCATTGTCACACTAACAAGCTATTATGGGGTGACAGTTTATTCCACAGCAGTACAATAATAAATGGATGGCGGTTCACTTTTTTTTTTTTTTTTGTTTAATTGGTGCAATCTCATTGGTTTTGTACATTAAGAGAAAATATAATTGACACCATTTTAAATATAGTTCATTTAAAGTGATGAAACCTCTCTTATCATGAAGATATCTAAGGGAAGAGTTACAAATGCTTGCTTTTCATTTGAAAGTTAAACACATGAGATTGCTGTGTGGGAGCTTTCTTACATAACCAAGTGTTACACACAAACCTTTCATGTGGAAAAGTAGGGCAGGCAGTTACTTCTGAAGTGCCTCCTCTCTTCTCTCTTCACCACTTAGCCATTTAGTTGATACCCTCGGCTAAGCTGCTAAGCTAACTTAAAATGAGTGCAATAGTGGCAAACATTAAAATATCTCAAATACCTGCGATAGAAATAACTAATGGTACGAACCGTGCTTTAAACAAGCTGAACATGGCCTGCCACAAAGCCTTTGTTCTCTCCCCCTCACAGTCTGTCCTTGTCCACCTTTCCATTTCCATCCTCCAAAATCCCATTAGCGGCAACAGTACACAGTGTAATGGATATATGTCAGCTCGCCGGTGCCAATACTTGTTTCCCTCGACAGGGTGAGAAATATCATGGCAGAGACATCTCAGGGGGAAACTTGGTGAAAGAAAATCTAGATGTAGTGTTCAGAATGTCACTCTGACTCGTCATATTAGCCAATAAATATGTCCAAATTAGAGTTATTTTTATATTTTTCTTGGTTTTTTTTAGTACTTTAAAGGCTATTAAATCAGACTTTTAAGCAGCAACTCCAATATTAGTTCTTCTCTTAGCTCTATTTTGGTCTCCATCAACTCCTGAGGGAAATGCTCCACCAGCTTAGTTGCTTGGTTTGCCATTTAGTGCAGAACAGGGAGTGCACAGTGGGTTCTGGAGGCCATGCTAACATGAGTGAGTGAACAAAAGAGTGAATGTGCAGAGTCAAGCAATAATTCTCTGTAAGTTCATCACCTTGAGCGACTGCTTTGACATTACACATAGTCATTTGCTCTGCTGTTGATAGAAAAATGTGGATAAGTGCAGCTTTAAAGACCTGTCACTCAGCCTTGAAGCCAACATGGACAAGAGGTCCTTAAAGGTCCCGGAACAGATCGAGAACTGGGAAAATTACCTCTGTTGATGATTACAATAAAACCAAAAGCTCAAGAGGAGCCTCTTGATTCTCATGTGCTGTTGTCTGAGGTCCAGGGCGAACCATGACCCCTCGTAGTGTTAATGTTGTTTGTACAATGAAAATGGGACAATGGGAAGCATTTTTAAATCGGTTTCAGAATCTGGATGGACGTCTGTCTTGGACGTCTGTCTTTAAAATAGAATCTTTTGTAGATGATCTGCACACCTTCCCCAGCTAACTCCTGGTTTTACAGTCATGTTGCAGCCACTATTTTCAGCTCCCGGAGCCCTGAACTGAAAACAGTTTTGAGAGACATGTTAGATATTTGGTCCTAAATCTCGTTACATTACCAGGACTGTTCTTGTTTTTACTGAACATGACTGACCCGCAGGATCCTTCTTGATGTTTACCATACCAAGAAGCCACCTGACAGCACTGTTTCATGTGCCCTCATTAACCCTCTTGGATGGATGCTGCTGAGGCCAAGAGGCCAGACGTTAGAGTCTGTGGTCATTCCAAACAGTAAACAGGAGGCCTGCTGAGGTGCCAGTTTCCAGCTAAGTGATGGCAGCGAGGCAGGATTTCATGCCATAGCCGTCCATTTTCCGTCCTCAAGGAGAAGCATCGTGTATCTGCTGCAGAAATGCATAATATTATATCACAGAGGTTTTGATTTGGGACATCTTACAAAGTGGGCTATTTTTGCCCGTTGTTGACCTTTTAAGTGCAACATCTCTCAGATGAAAAAGCAAATTTACAGTTCTTTTATTCCAGTTGCACTTCCTTCCAGGCTTTATTACCTTCATGTCACTGATAGATAAAGAAGTTCTGATTTAGAAGTCAATAACAGGAAGTGCTCTCAGCAGTACAAAGCCAGCAAAAGCTGATTAGTACAGGATGATACCACTTTCCTATCACATCAAGTGCGAGCCCAGCGCAATGAGGAGCAGTTAAACATTAGCTTAGCCAAGTGAAACAAACCAAGCAGTCTAGTTTCCCCAGAGGAGAGTCAGGCAAAGGCGAGCGCTAACGTAGCATTTTCCAACTCAGTTTACAAAGTCAACAGTATAACTTCAGGAAGTCATTAAACAGGAAGGTGGGAAAAGGTTTAATTGACACAGTGTTAAAATGTTGATGACATGTTTAATCACCATTTTGTTGCTCTGCATTCCCTGAGCTCTGACAGATGACAGGAGCCATATGTTTCACTGACTTATTAAACAGAGCTTTGCTGAGTGCGACCCTCTCCTCTTTATACATGGCTGATGATTTAAAAAAAGCACACTCTGGATTATCAGTAGACCGGGGCCTAAACGAGAATCACTGTAATGTCTAATCTCACATACTGCACAGGAAAAGTCCTCAATGCACCACTAATTCTCTGTGTACAAAAAAAAATCCATGTCCCACTATTACTAATTAGTTGCAAAGTCGATCTGAATTCAAAGTACTTTAAGTGATAATCTAACCCATTATTGATCTGTAGGGAGATTTTCTTTGCTTACTCTCCTCCAGGGAGGTCAGAGGCCAAGATGAGCGACAGAGCAGGACCCCTGAGGGGATTCAAGGTCTTTGTCAAGGACATGTTAGGTTGAGTCTGTCACCAGGCTAGAAAGTCAGAGTCAAATGATTCTGCGAAATCTGGATTTCATCCAGCTGCAGCGTTTTTATGCCAACGGTAATTGCAGGTCTGTGACGCTCATTTACCCCCACCATACTCCCCACCTCGTTACACAAAGGGCACACTACTTCCTGGGTTTGCACTGTGCGTTGGCACTGGACATGAGTCATGACATGCTGTCTTCCACAATGCACTGAATTGCTACAGATTCTGGGCTGGTTGTTGCTTTGAACCTGAAACGTGTTATCTGATGGCAATCACAGAGGAAACTTCAGCAATTCTGGCAAACTAGAATGAGATATAATCATGACTGGAAGGTCCACCACCTCTGAGATTCCATTTTAGGATCTGTGTTGTATCTAGAAAGCTATTTGGTCAGTAAGATATGAAAAATTCTCGCGGCATCGACCGACCCCTGTGGTCACTAGATTAAAAACCCATGTTTCCTACTGAGTTGAAAATGTTCCTATCAAGTTAGGCTTTGATGGAACATAATTTCAAAGGTGCCCAAACTTGCTCCAATTCGCCCCAGACAGTGACTGTAGCCTTTAAAGCTGCAAATACTGAAGATCTTTGTGGAAATCTAATTCATGAAAGTCAGATTTATACATGCCACAGCTCAACATTACAAATGTCAGGAAGTCGTCCGCCTTTTGTTTGTTGTTGGAAAAATTGTTCACGCAGCCATGCAGAGTCAGACGTTACTGCAGCCATATGTTCTAATGAAGCCCAACTTTCAAGTCTGATTTACAGTAGGTGTGTGTGTGTGTGTGTGTGTGTGTGTGTGTGTGTGTGTGTGTGTGTGTGTACGATGCAGTACAGCCTCTGGTGCAAAAGCTTCCCTAGAAGGCTCCTTTCAGCTCTTTTCCTCTTTTAATCAGTCGCTCCAAAACTGGAAAAAAAAAATCACTTCAATCATCTATTGTCGATGGAAGGAACCATTTTTTCTCCTCTGTTCCCTCACTCACTCTTCAGTGCCTCTCGCAAAATAAAACTGTCTCCTCTTTGCAACCCTTCACGTGCAGGCAGACTTGTGCCTATCTCCCTTGCCATTTTGTTCTATTTTCTAATGCCAGTCTTTCTCTCCTCAAACCTTTGCCCTTGTACAGATACTAAAGGTTTTTATTGATCTTCCTTGAACCCCCTCTGACTTCAGCCTGATCTTTCAAGCTAAGCCTTTTCATGAAACACTGCACATTTAGTGTCCCTCATGTTCCGAGGTCACTGAAATTCTGCAGGTTTAAAGGGAGGTTAGACAGAACAGGGCAGTTTTTGTAGAGGAGGTGCGAATCAAAGGTGCTAGCTGGCAGTCTTCTTCTGCGCCGCCTTTGTTGGAGCATTGCTAAATCTTTGTGTGTCAACGTCGCCAATTGTCCATCTGTCAAATAGTGCAAAACTGGAGGCAGGAATATCTATTGTGTCGTACATTTTCAATTATAAAATAATTCCAACTTGGAGCCCCGAGGACAGGGTGAGGGCTTTCTATATTGTGAAAGTTTAATCCTCAGCTCCTCTTTTCATAATGTTCACTCCGTGTTATGTTGCACTGAAACAGTTGTTCTCAAGCTTTTTTCTTGCAAGCCCCCCTTCAGAAGCTGAGAAAACATGCCGCCCCGCAATTTTGAATCAGTCATTAACAATGATGGAGGACACGACTGATAAAAAAGGATCCAAGCTGAATTTTAGTGAAATAAAGCTCAGCACAAAATCATTCCAGAAACTCCCGACATAAATCCACTTAAAGTATATATCAGTATCACTATCAGCTCTGGCTTTGGCTTTGCTCTTTAAACAGTAAGCCAACCCTCTTCAGTTAGTGTATCAACTGTTTACTCCCTCACTGGATCAAGTAACCTCAGAACAGCTTCTCTTCTGTCCACACAGGAGCCAGTCATGAATCACAGTGCAGGTAGCTGGACGGCAATAATCTGCGTTCAGCTCCCGATGTTAGTACGAGCACACCACCTTCCCCAACACCCCCTGCATCAAGACTCCAAAATATGCAATAGACCCGCTGGTCCACTAGGGGAGAGTGTGCTAGTGTCACGGTTTACATTACCTAAGCAAGAAAATGAAGCATGTGTGAAGGTGAAGTACCAGCAGGGGGCGATAACGATGGGAGCAAAGCACGAACGTGGTATAAAGAGCAATTTAGGAAAAGAGAGGAAGAGGTTATTTTAACTCAAACCATAATCTGTTCCTAAACCTAACCAACCAGTGACCTTCATTTCTCAGCAAGCTTTATTTTGAAAGCCTCACCAGATGTGGCCTTTAGAAATGTACAGTACTTCAGTATTTTACATCAATATCTATACATATGTATATATCTTTTTGCACTTTAAGGAGTGTTAAGCATGTTTTTAGCCTATACATCAGTGTCATGGGGTCAGACCCTCCTTGGGTTGACGGGGGAAGGAGCGGCAACATGCATTGCTGGCTGCTACACTTCTGCTAGTTCTACGTACAGCTTTAACCGAATCACCATTAGTCATAATACAGCAGTTCTGATGTTAGATAAGATGTGATTGTTGTTAATATAAACAAAATAAATAAGTTAGGTGGAAAGTTTGCCAAATGAGAAAAAAAACTGTACAGTTCTCTGGTTTTTGAGTTAATTAAAAAGCATTTATTCCACCTACAGACTTTTTTTACCCAACAGTTGGTAACAGCTGCACTATTAAAGGGGCTGAATTATTCAAGGACTGTTTAATTTTTTTTTTTAATCTGTCAAACAAAAGAAAAAAAAAAGAATTTCCCGAAAATTAGAATTTCAAATTTGCCAGTGAAATAATTATGCTTTCATTTTGGAGGCAGTCCCACCTCACTGATTATAATCAGATTTTGACTGGTTGCTTTGAGGCTTGCTTACTTTCCCTTGGCACAGCTGACCGTCTGCTGCACTGACCTCATGTTTTCAGACCGCCAGAAATGTATTTTATTGAACCAAAGCTTATGCCATTAAAGCTACGTGACAGCTTGCTGGTCCGCTTCCATGTGTTTTACAGCTGCGATGCTCCAGCCAGCGTCTGCAGCCGCTCCTATGAACCCATCTCACATGGGCATTCATATGGAGCTGAGCTATTATCCCCCTACAGTCCTCTGAGGCCCTGCGTCTGGTCTCTGGCCCTGGGCATCTTAGCAGATCGCTTTATGCTGCAGCTCAAGTTACACAGTGCCTGTTCGTCTAAGTGCTCATCACTATCCCTTTCACAGCCGTATTGTTAAACAATTCAGTAAGCCCAGTGTGTTTGAGGGCGGCTTTGCACAGATTCAGAGGGAAAGCCACGGAGAAGGAGTCGCCGACACACAAACACACCAACAACTGGAAAGGAGTGCCTCCCCACAGCTCTGCCACACACAGGTCCACGGTTGGAGGTGTTATCATCTGTGTGCTGCTGTGGAACGTGGAAGATGCATGATGCTCAGCGCCTCAGGGCATCCTCGCTGTCGTTTCCTCTCTGTTTTCCCGGCACGCATTTTCAATCCGACTCTCGCTATCACTTTCTGCACCGTCTTTAGAGAAGTCCCATCGCAGTCAACACACCCCCCGAGCACACAAAGCGTTTTACTCTTCACACACACGCACTCATAAACAGATATTGGCTTAGACACACACTTGCATATACAGACACACACGCTTATTCAGCTAATGTCTGTGGCAGTGCGAGCCTCTGGTTAATAACTGTTTGTTCTCCTCCGCAGATGCCGGCTCAGGATCAGGAGACGATGGTAAGATTACTCACCTCCTCCTCCTCCTCTGTTCTAACTCCACATGTGTTGCTTTTTAATGTGTTTCTCTGCACTCATTGTGCTCCTCCAGTGAAACAATGTTTGCAACCCAGCTGCATATAAACAGACATTTGATCTGTAAGCCAAGCAAGTTGAAGAAAACTGGAGAAGTTCATGGCCTTCAACAATGCAAAGTTTGGCTTGAGCGTACTTAAAGTTCCAAATATCATGAAATCATGAAAAACATGACAAAAACAAATGTGAGTTTAATGAAATTACACTGTTTATTCGAGGCATTTTTTTTTATTTAATTGCATTTATTGTTAATTTAGTGCTGCTATAATCAGCTCACCCCTTCCTAAAAGCCCAAACTCGCTCTCTGCCAGGCGGCGGCATGCTAGTTCAGCCCACTGTGGGCTGCTTGGATTTTATTTCTATCCAAGCTGTTATGGCATCAGTGCTTGGAGGGGCCAAAAAGGATGAGAGCTGCATTTCAGCAATCTTTTCTCACATTTTATTTACCAAATAAAGACAATATTGTGATACACATCATACATGAAATAAGTCTTTATATTGAATGTATTATCATACAGTAATATTAACAAAGGCATTTTTTATCAGTTTTCCAGTTGAATTATATTTAAAGTTCAATGAAATCCAATGTTAAGAGACCTTTTTTTAAAAATTCAGTGAATAATCATGATCTCAATGTCCACTAAAATCATCGTGATTATGATGTTTGCCATAATCAAGCAGTCCTGCACAGCTGTTTTCAGAAAATAAGCTCAAAAAGCCTCTGCACACTACCTTCCCAGCACCAGACAACAAACACACAAAGTTAGCAGTGAACATAGTGGAGGTGGAGACCAAAAACAGAGCTGAAAGGAAAGTGACTTACTCATCAGATGGAGCGTAACTGATGTGAATGCTGATGAGGCTCCATATCTGCTGGATGTGTAACGGTTTCATTCCCCATAGGAACTTCATAAAGTGACAGGCAGCGTTGTGTTTTTGGTGGCCATTTGCAATACTTACATGAATACAATAAACAAACATCAGCCTTTCTGAATATTATTTCAGCTTTCTGAATTGATTGCAGACATGACATCTGTCAAAAAAAGCGCTCTCTGTCTGCCAGCGCTCCGTGGTCTAGTTATGCAAATGAAGCTTAAAACAGAAAAGCTGTTCAAAAGCTGTGGGTTTTTTGCTATATCCGTATCAATAAACATTTCATTGCCTTTATTAGTTTTTGTCAAATTTACCTTTATCTATGCAGGACAGTTGAACAGAAAGCAGGGAGTGTTTACAAAGAAAAAAAAAGTCAAAGTGGCCTTGACTGCGTCATTTGAAATGATTGCACATAGCTGCTGTAGTGACTGATAATGTAACTGTGACAGAAAATTATAATAACACAAACAAAAGGCTTGTGACGGATTTTGTATCTCAAGCCATTTTCAAGTCTCTGCAAGATAATTTTAATAGCACCCAGAAATTTATGGCCTGGGAGGCAGGAAATTATTTGAAAAACTAAAAGTATGGTTTGGAAAACGGCCAGCGATTACACAACTTTTGCGTGCACGGGTAGACAATTTGTAGCTTGTGGTTGTCAGTAAAACATGCAACGTTAGTCGGTGTACTTCTTGGGATCCCGAATCTCAAACTGATAAGTTTGACTGAGCTCTTTTTGTTGTACTACTGGGAGGTACAAAATACAAATCCACATATATAGAACATGTGCACTGCCTTTGCAATTATCCAGGGCGAGTTTCACACAGCGCAGACTGCATGGGCCACGGGAACCTTATGCCCTTTCTTATTTAGGACTGTGCAAGCGTTACATGTCCTCCCGCTCACACTGTGGTGGTTTTCTCTGAATGAGTGTGCGGGCAACATTGCAATTAATAAAGGCTGGAGCTGAGGACAGAAGTTCAGATGGGGTGATAAGTGTGTGAGAGTTTATTAGAAGACGATGGAGAAGCGCTTGGGGGTGCGGGTGACTCTTTATGAATAACTTTTGTGTGAGTAACTAATCATGTAAAACCTCCAGCTGATTAATAACGTCATTCAGCTAAGACTCTAATTTGTTGCTTAATTGACTAACAAGCCTCTGCTCTAACATCAGCGCACAGGGTATTCAGTCTAGTCAAACTCATCTGTCAGCGCATGTTTGTACGCATGCATATATTCACTCTCGTCCATCCCTATCTGTCCTCCTGAGTGTTTACCCATGCAGTTCCTTCATTAACTCTCATGCATGGGGCTTCACCAAGCATATATGAGAGAGAGAGAGATTGGAAAAGAGATTAGTTCCCCCCAAAAAAAGACGGCAGACAGACGGATGAACGAGCGGAAATGAAACTGGTGCTAGGTCAACCAGAGAGAGACGGAGAGGGTGGAGGGGGGATGGACAAAGAAATGGCCTGAGGAAAGTCACAAAATAGATAACAGAACTGAGGAAACAGAAGGCGAGTGATTCAGAGATGGAGTGAGACAAGGAGGGAGATAAGACACATGAGGAGGAAGAAACTAAATGAAACATACATTTTCATATACGTCCCCTGAACACAATTTTCAGAACGTTTCCACTGCTTTACATTGAGCTTTTGTTATTTGACAGGGACCCTTGCGGGCTGAGAAGCATAAACTCAACTTGCATGGTGTATTCACATGTGGGTGATAAAAACTGACATTAGCATTAGCATGGTTTATTTTCTTTATCTTCTGTCAAGTAATTCCATGTAAGCTGGGGCTGGAGTGTGTAGTGGATCACACTTCCCGGGAGTGTTTTTCAGCATTTCATTACAAGGCACTGTCATAATTTCCCTGCAGTTGTAGAGAAACAAAGCATGCACAGGGTCTCTATAAATACTCTGAGCCTTCCCAGGGAAAAGTCTAGAACAAAAAGAGGAAGAAAGACAGCAAAATGTGCTCCAACAAAGCATGAAGATAAATAAAACTCTGCAGAAATGAATAAATAACCCAATTATTATTACAGAGTCAATGCAATAAATAGCCACATATAAATGTATAACATACCTGCAGCTGACAGTCTACTAAACCCCTCCCCAGACTCCATCGTCCAATCATAGCTTAGCAGCCGTAGCACAGCAGGAGCCAAAATTAAAAGAGCAAAAGAATGAGGACATTAGTGAACCCTGCGTCAGGCAGGGAAAGGGTGAAGAGTTTAGTGTCACATTAGAATAGACTGTCGCCCTCTAAAAACAAGTGAGAAAGAGTTCCTCTGAATATCCCCTTGAAAGCCCATTATGGACATTCACCTTTGGAGACCTCCGGGCGGTTTAAAGTAGGAGCTTGAGAACTGTCCTTAGTCTCAAACTGTCAGATAAATGTGACGAATCGATCATTCAGGAGGAAAAGAGACAATTAAGAAAAAATAGCTCGGGGGCAGAGAGGGTATTCCTGCAGTAGAGGAGTAAGAGGCAAAAGAAGAGGGCAAGGACAGGAGGAGGAGGAACACAAACACAGCCTATAAAGATAGAATCATAGCAGAGGTCAAAATAGATGGAGAGATACAGTAGAAGAGACGGAAGGGAAGGAGGAGGGGAGCTGGCGGAGGAAGAGGAGAGCTGCTGGTGTTTTATGAGCAGGGGAGAAGGTTAAAGAAAGTGGTTGTAAAAGGCGAGTTGGACTCCTATTGAGGAAACCAGCAGCGGAGAGCCATCCTGGTAAAAATCAAATGTATTTTAATGGCCAATGATAAATCTACACACATAAAGCTCTGGTCAGCTGGGCAGTTGCCAATTTCATTGGCTCTGTATGTGTGTGAATGTGTGTTTGCAGGGTGCAGGCTAGCAATGCATGTGTGCCTTCATGCTTGTCCGAGTGTCTCCTCTTGTGTGTGTGTGTGTGTGTGTGTGTGTGTGTGTGTGTGTGTGTGTGTGTGTGTGTGTGTGTGTGTGTGTGTGTGTGTGTGTGTGTGTGTGTGTGTTTTTGTTTTTTTTTTTATCTGATAAGGGAGAGCGCTGTGCAGGGAGATGCCCTTAAGACATGATTCTGGTCACATGGCTCCCTTAGTCAGAATCAGACATTTGTCCAAATCAGATTGTACAGTGGGGAAATTGAATTGCACTCACATGTTCATGTAGGGACAAAGGACAACCGAAGCTTTAAAGATTTCTCTGGGCTTCAACAAGTCCTGTGCAAGTGTATTTCCAAGCAGGAGAAGAGGGAGAGTCTTTAGCTCTGTGGTGCTTAAAGCTCACTGTGAAGAAACACAAAGAGATACGAGCTGAGGAGATTTTATGGTGATTGGAAAATGAGCTGGGAAAATGTAAGAAGGACAGTCTTTATTTTTAGCCGTGCTAGCAGCGCGGCTTCGTGGACGACAGCGTCAGACGCTCCAGCACTCTGGTCCAGACTGAACGACTCGAGCGATCGGAGGCAGCATATTCAGCCAAAATGGTGGAGAGTGCGTGCGGCGATTGCTGCCTTTTGCCAAATATTACAGAGAACGTTACTCACTGCTTACTGAGAAATGTCCGTGAAATAAGTGGAAATAATAGCGGAGGGATTTTGGAAGGAAAGACCAGGCAGGAGTTGGCGTCAGGGAACAGAGGGTAGATTTGTTTTTGCCTGATAAACAAAGATGTTATCAGTTCTGACATCTAATGTCAGCGATAACCTCTAACTACGCACATTTACTCAAGAACTGTACTTAAGCACAATTTCAGGCGCTTGTACTTGAGTATTTCCATTTTAGCCACCACATTTCAGAGGGAAATGTCGTGCTTTAGTCAGCACTACGTTTATTTGACAGCTTTAGTTATTAGTATCTTAGTTAAAACATGCTTTCAAAACACATTGTTGAAGACTAAACGAGTGGTTTCCAACATTTTTTGGCTTCAGCAGTGTGGTCAAGGTCCCATTTCAGAGTCATTAAAAGCTCCACAAAATAGTGATTTTTCCCTCTAAGCTGCTCACATGGTTTCATTTCAGTAAATGTTCAAATGTTCTGATATCTCACCAGAAATAAAAGATTACAGAAAAAGCGCAAAAACTGTTTTTTTCTTCCTGCCTCCCTCATTAATCATCTCATGACCCTTCAGATATATCTGGTGCTCGTGCATATAAAAGTGTATATAAAGTAGTTTTAACAAGCTTCACCTGCAGGAGCTAAAAGAGGAACATGCTGCTGACACACTGATGGCTTTAATACTTAAAAGTATATTTAACGACATCCAGCTGCTAATACTGATGTGTTTTTACTTCAATAGATTTTTCATGCAGAACTTTTACTTGCTAGTATTTTTTATATTGCTGTATTGGTACTTTTACTGAGGCAAAAGATCTGAATACTTCTGACGGGTAGCAAACACTGTGCCAGTTTGCAGCACACATGAAACAATACAGGCAACAGCACCACAGTAAGCAGCCCATAGTCACAAAACAAAGAAGAATAGCTGCATTTGAACAGTGCTGCGGCTTCTCTGTCTTGTTTCTGGACATCAGACATGAAGTATTTATTAAATGTATAGTGCTGTTTGTAATTTCTGTACAGTTGAAACATCATCAGTCAATGTTTGCCAGTTACCATCTCAGGTTTGAGTATTATTATAAAAGTTCATTTGCATGGTGATCCATCCAACAGTTGCTGAGACATTATACTCTGAACTAAACTGCAGGATGGCACAAGAGGAAAACTCAGGGGATCATCAAAGTGATCAAGATGCATCCTCAGGGAACCATGAATGTCCGTAGAAAAAGTAATAGGATATCACATTACATTGAGATATTTTCTCATGGACTGACCGACCATCATGACCCTGGACCACGCTGCTAGCACGGCTAAAAACCCGTGCATGCTAAATTATCTTTCTGTCGAGAATCCAGCCTGTTCAAATGTTCTGTGATTTTTCTTTGGCTTTTTCAATTCAATATTAAATATCTGCTTTTTGACAAATCTTGCCGTGCAGCCAAATTAGTCCCAAATGGAACCAGCTAGAAGACCAGTTCGGAGATTTCGGCCCCAGAGATTTAAACTCTGTCATGCTCTGTGGGCTGCCGGCATTAGAGTGACCTAATTTCAGTGCAGTTTCGAAGGGTAACTCTTATCTAAATTAAGTGCTTTGTCAAGGTCAAAACAGTGTCCCATAACTTAACAGAGCCATTTTTCTGTTTGAATGGAAAAAACGACTCCATTATGAGTCCTTAGCAGCGGGGAGAGAGCATCGGGACTGTCTGCAGTCTAAATACTCGTATTTATGGGGCATTCTTCTAAGTGCTTCTCTTTTCAGCTGCCTGATTTTCTTTGTGTCTCTCTAATTATTTGCTGAGCTTTCTTTAGACGGAGACTTTTTAAGCACTCGTCCTTCAGCGGCATCAAGAATTCAGTCATTGTTTGGATAGATAACGACGTTAGATTTCTGTTTGTATATTCATGTGCACATGCGCCGCCGCCTGTCTCCGCTCTTTATTTTACATTTACTTTTCTGAGTGTCGACTAATGAAAAGATAAACACTGCACTTGGCTTAATTGAAATACAATAGCCTGATTGGGGTAATTAATCTAATGATCAGACCCACAACACTATGGATTTGCAAGCACTTCATTAATTTGAATTAAGGGCAAGGTTCCACTATGGTGCAATTATGAATTCAATTTCAATTGATCTCCCTGAGTCGGTATGCTGCAATGCACAAAAATGATTGGAGTTAGCAATCACCTATTACTTTATTGACTCAAATACTGTGGAGCAACATACTCAACAGAAAGCCTAATACTCCAGCATCACGCCTACTGTTAGCTAACATGAAGAATAACGATGAAAAACCTGGCTGATGTTGATGCTGAAGCACTTGACCTCAGGATGACCTCGTCTTTCCAGTCTGACTTTGGAAACAAGTGCAAGTTAGAGTAGCACAGAGCAGAGCAGGATGGTGAGTTGCTGAGGTAAAATAGCTGGCTGACCTGCGGCTCCCCTGCTGATTGTTTCATCCGTCCGTTCCCGCTCCGCCTGCCTCCACAACGACGAGCCGCTGCCCCAGTCGCACTGCTATTGCTATGGTAACCAAGTTAGAGGTTTAGGGAAGTGAGTAATCTAATCTTCCCACTTTGTGGCATAGCGATAAGGCTCGCCACCGCCAGCCCACCCGTGTGTGTGTGTGTGTGTCCTATTTGGTCATTCTATGCTGCATGTCTTACTCACACACACACACACACACACACACACACACACACACACACACACACACACACACACACACACACACACACACACACACACACACACACACACACACACACACTCTCACACAGTGAACCTATCTAGCCAATATGTTCCAGCCTAATAGGCAGGTGAAAGCCTAAGGGGCAGATAGGCTTCCAGCCTTGTTGAAAAGTCTGAACCTCACTGAAGCTGACGTTCCTCAGCCTTAAAGGAAAGCTCTGCTGCTTTTGTGGCAGAGGTGAGATGAATCCAGCCCGTCCTCATCCAAAAAAGCAACCGTTTCATAATGTTAAACAGTAGCTACTGGATTTAACTGGTTCCATCAGTGCATGCGCTCGTACACACTAAAGGTCATATATGTTGTTTTTTGCAATCATAGGCGAACAGCCTATCCTGTTGTTTAGGTATGAGGTTGAATCTCGAGTAATCTTGAGAGTAAACAGCAGAAGTTTGACTTGTTTCTACAATTTCTGCAGTATCAGAACACCAAGAAGCCGCCCGGCTGCATGCACACAGCTAACAGCCATGTTCGCCAGTTAATTTGCTGCATGTTTGTTCAATTACTGGTGAAATAATGGTGTTTGTCTCCGTGCTGCTGACCGGTCATACCGCTTTTGACCAAGACCTCGAACGCAGCTGCTTTTTTTTGTTGGGGGGAGCAACCACAGTTGGTTTTACAAGTCATGTGATTGGGTTCTAAATGACTTCAAATGATGCATGATTGAAAGAACTGAGGTTTAACCTGGGTCACAGTATGTCATTTCTATGCTAAAACACAACGTTTGGTACATAAGTCACTTTGGATAACGATCGAGCAAACAGCAGCATTACAGACTCAGTTTCTATTCAGACTTGAAGCTGATGATGTGAAATACAGATAAAAGGTTTAGGGGTGTTCTAGCAAACATGTTGTACACACAAACAGCCCCATACCTCAGCACATGCAAAGACCTGCCTCTATCTCACGGCCTCGCAGAGCATACGTTCGGCCATGAGAAAGGCTCGGCCGATAAGCCTTTATTTTGGCACGAGGATAACGTCGTCATGTAGGCTGAGAGGGATAGGATCCGCAAATGAGATAGAGGCAAAGTCGTTAGATCCCTTCATCCACACGCGCTCACTCTCTCTCACACTCGCTCTCCGTTTTCCATCTCTCATCTCTGCTGCTTTTCCTTTCCGTCGTCTCTCCACGGGAACATATCCAATCATACCGCTCTGAAATTATTATTAAAATTTCCTTTGCCTGCCTGCGCGTGTGTGTGTGTGTGTATGTGTGTGTGCGCACAGCAGGGGCTCTGAATAAGATGAGTTGGGGTGGTGGTGGTGAGGTTCAGTATCTGGCGTGTGGAGGGAAGGTAAGCAGCGAGCAGCAGCCTCCGTGTGTCAGAGCTATCAGTGGAGGTGGGTGAAAAGTGGGACGGAGGCTGATGGGAATAGTGGGGTCACCTTTGGGCCAGCCCTCACTCTCGCCGGCATCAGGGATTTTATTGTCACATATTTTTTGTCATCCTGAAAATAATGGAACGGGGCTGAGGCGGCGAGTGGCGCGGGAGGGGTGGAAGATTGCGCCAAATCGGGGGCCGACGGAAAGGGAGGGATGGACAGATATTGGAATGGAGAGATGGGAGGATTGGACTTTTTTCTGTAATGGCAGGATTTGACTGGGATTAAGAGAGGCAACGGGGGAATCAGGTGGGCACTTCAGGAACGAATCTGAGCTGTGTCTGTTAACGCCTGTGGGGGGGGTGATTTTAAATGGCTGCTGCTGTGAACTGAGGGTAGACAAACAGTCAGCAGTTGTGAGCCTTGATAGTAAAAGTGCACATATAGCAGCAGTTCCTCATAATGTCAAAACATACAGTTGATAATAAAACAAATGACGGATTGAATCTTCATCTTCCAGGGAAACCTGCAGCGCTATATATCAGCTCAGAGATACTCAGCTGTATTGAGCCGTAACCATCTGCTGTATACAGTCTTCCAGTGTGACTGTCATGGCTGTAAAGACTGCACTCTGGGAAGCAGATAGGGTGTCCCAGATAAATGAAGGCTCATAATCCTTCATGCAGCAGCAGTGGAGACATCTAACCGCCCTTTCGGCCCGTCGCAGGGGGATTTCAGGTCATGCCGTCTTATGTAAGCCTGATTTAAAAAAAACAAAAAACACTTGTAATAGGATAATAATGCTTAGTTTCTCTATTTCAGGATTTAAAAATACTATTACACTATTAGTACTGTTATTTTAAGCATGCCCAGTTTACACAATATTCATCACCATGCTGGTGAGATTTTTTCCCGCTTCCTTTCCTGGATATTGGATTCAAAGCTCAGTTAGTGTTCTTTTAAAAGTTTCTTCTTCCCCGCATCGTTTTCCACAAGTTACAGTTTGGTCAAGTCCCAGATTTCTGTAATCACGCCAGCTGTCATTTCCTTTGTCAGCAGCGAGCTAGCGCAGCTCATTAGAGGCTGCGCGTGGCTGGATGATGCTAGCAAAGCAGTTTGAGCTTCGGGCTCGCAGAGAGACGTTGGCCTCAATTCCAGGTATGATAAAAGAAAGAACGAGAGCGAGAGAAAGAAAGAAAGGATAGCGAGGAGTCACATTATGGCCTCTCTTGTGGGTCATTCTACCGCGGAGAAGAACATTTTCTCATTTGCTTGAAGATAATTGCGGCAGTTATTATTCTGCTGATGCTCAGTTAAGCAGTAACCCAGAACAGGTCATTTTATGTGGGACTTATATTCACAGCTCAGGTGGAGAATCTGCTGGACAGCCTTGCAGATGTTTGTTTATTCATGTTTTTTCAAACTTATTGTTTACACAAGATATTACTTTTAATTATAGTTACAGCCATGATTGTTACGGTTACAGTGAACTCATTAGTGCATTTATTTTACAGTTCACAGTAGATATAATGCCATGATACAGATGAATACAGTTAACCCAGTACACAGAATGAGACAACCCTGATTCCCAAAAAGTTGGGACGCTGCGTAAAAGCTGAATAAAACAGAAGGCAATCATGTGTAAACAATCTGTTTACTGACAACAGATTTGTTTTGTGTTCCTGAGCCCATGCAGTAACATCCTTTGCACAATAATGTGTTCACAAAGTGGTGAACGACTGAGTCTTACCAGGATGCCACCTGTTACCAGTGAACCTGTTTACCTGTGGAATGATCCAAACAGGTGTTTTTTTTCCCAGTCTTTGAAATGTGTTGCTGCATCAGATTCACAATAAGCAGATATTTACAAAAATCAACCAATTTAAAGAGGTCAAACATTAAACATATTGTCTTTGTGCTGTTGTCAGTTGAGTATATTTGGAGTCGGGGTTGTAACATTTTGATGTATTTTGCTTTCTAAAAATACCTAAAAATGTACAATGTGAAACATTTGGATGCCGGTTTTGCTTCAATACAGAGTCTTTTCCTTTGTGTCACTTTCCTCCCTCTTAACCTAAATACAGTCTGAATCATCGTGAACCAAAGGCGGCAATTTCTGATTCTTCTCATCGACAGTGCAAATGAGCTTTCTGCTCCCTCTCTGGAGGCCTTCAGCAGCGTTGAGCTCCATATGTAAACATCTGACGGCTGTTTATTTGCGGGCTCCGGCACTCATCTCAGGAGGAGCACGCAAATCCCTCATGGCAATAAAGTGTGTGGGGGGGGAGTTAAGGCTTTGTGTTGTGAGCACAGAACTTATACTGTAGGATGTGCTCTGGGAATGCCCGGCGTGGCTGCCGGTTTGTTTACATTGGAGAGGCGGATCATTTGGAGGGTTGAAATGGTGAACTGGCACTAAAGGAACAGTCAAAGTGTTTGTTTCCTGTCTGAAGCATGCTGATTAAAAGGACCGCGCAAAGAGGTGAAGACTCGTGAAGAAAATATTTATTTGTTCAGCGAAGGCCTCTGAATATTCTATTACACTGTGCGGCTTTGAAAAACACGCTTCTGAAAAACAGCGAGCACACTTTCTCTTTTGTCCTCTTCAGCATCTCCAATGTAGTCATTTTAAATGAAAGATCCACCCTGGGACGCTCTTTCAATTACTCTGCTTCATTTTATTCTAGTTTTGTACACACTTAAAGACAATCTAGCTGCGACTCTTTGAAGTTGCTTTTTTTTTATTTCATATTTCCCAAAATACCTTTGAACGACACCGTGAGCGTGTGTGTTTAACAGTAATGTACATTAGGTGGAGATGATGGTCTCATTCTGTCCTCAGAGGACATTTGACTGAATTTCTTCCTGCATGACTATAAATGTAGATCCCAAATAATAACATTAGAAAACAAGGCCCTTGTCCTTTATGGCTCCTGTTGGTTACTGCAACAGACAGAGATGATACAGTGATGTTTCGCTTCACTGTGATGTTTGAGCTTCACGGTGCAGAACGATGTCTGCTGAGTTCAGCACAAAGACATTTTCACATTCAGCTGCTGAAGGGCGGAAGTTTCTCTGCTCTCACCTTAAATCTCAGATCAACACGTGTACATCGAGACAATTTTGTGGCGTCGCAGCTCATTCAGAAGCCCATCGAGGACCAAGATGCAACTTCTCATGTCGACCAGTTAAACCTTTGAGATGAACATTTGATTTGGGGAACGGGGAGGAAATGTACAAGGACATTTTAATGTGGTAATTTTTTGGAAATAGAATTTGTACCTTTACGGTGGTCTTAACACCTGAACCACCAGGGGTCGCTGTACACTTAAAACCACCAACATGCTGTTGTATGAAGGCGCTGTCTTCACAAAGAGTGTCTTAAGTCCTAAGTTTGTTTAATCATCAGCTGTGTTTTGGTCCACTTGTTTTACAATTTAACTGTCTTTAAGAGCACTAATTGCTTTGCATGGATGTCAGCATAAATCATCTAAAATGATGCTGAGGATGAGTATCAGAAGAAAATATGTGCACATGTTGTTGGTGTGTTGTTATAAAACAACACTCATGGCATAATTAGATTATCCATCTTAATTAAATGACCAAAGTACCCTAAATATCCCAAATGGCGAAAATGAGCCATAATAACATAATAACACACATACATACACACACAGTGGTTGAATGGGATTTTGTTATGCAGAGATGCTGTGGTTTCAGGGTTGCCATGGGTACAAAATCAGATTGATGTCATTCGACAAACAATGTGAGACAACCCTCTGCTCTGAACACTGGCAGCCTGAAACTACAGCGGATGACGAACATCTTTCTGCAACTGCACTCCCTGTGCATCTGTACCGACAGGAGCGGTGTTGTTCCCACTAAAGGAGGGAATGATAATACGAAGTAATATGAATGGACATAGTGAGGCGTGACGCGGCTGAGAAGAGCTGTCGACGGAAACGTTTCACATGACGGCGAGGACATCGTTATTTTATCTGGACGAGCTGCTCTTTGCTCGCTCCAAGCAGCGTTACAGACGGCGAAATTGGTATCACATCTGGAAAAAGAGCTGCCCCTCACCTACCTGGAGGTGGAACTGAACTCAGTCAGCATGAGGGTGCCCAGGAAGCAGCGCTCAGTCCTGATATCTTCCCAACATCAGACCCCCAGCACTCATTTCATTTCATTTCTTAGCTGCTTTGAACGACTTGACGTGTTTTTAATCTGGATTCATCTTGACTGGCCAACAGGGACTGCGACGCAGCTCAATCATAGGAAGAGTCAAAAACGCAGGAACAAATATCCAACAACCGCAGGTATATTTTACCCGCTGCTGCTGCTACTGTTAAAAACATCTGAATCTTTAAGTCAGTAATTACATTCACTGTTGGAGACATTCGTTGGGTGGCACAGTGGCACAAGTGGTAACACTGTCGCCTCACAGCTAAAAGGTCCCGGTTTGAATCCCGCTGTGGGCGCTGGTGGCGTGTCCTCCACCATGCCTTCAGTGCCTGCTCGAGGAAAAAGGGGGCCTTTCTGAGTGGAGTATACATGTTCACTTGGGGTATCCTCCTTAAATAACCCCCACTAAAAACATGCAAGAAGATCACCACCTGACCAGTGGTGACGAAAAAAGGATGGGTCCCCCGCCCCTGGTCTGCCGCGGAGGAACAACGGACCAAGATGGATCAAATGCAGAGAGTTAATTTCACAAGAAGCATGGCGCGTGCATGTAGTGCGTGCATGTAATGTGTGATAAAGTACAGTTTCTTCTTCTTCTTGTTCTTTTCTTCCTTCACGGGCCTCGACGTGTTGCTCTGCTCAGCATCACACTTCTGCTAAAAACATGTCTTTACAGCACATCTAACCAGGTTAATTAATAAACTTGTGAATCGCACCTCACAGTCCACGTCTACTACTGCATGTATGGAGGAGTAAAGCCTATGTTTAGCAATAAATAGTGGGTATATTTGAATGTATATTGGTGGAGCGTGAGGAGCGTTTCATTTTCTTTCCTCATTATTATTTTTACATTTTTTTTAAATGTTTGACAATAGAAGAATTATCAGGTGACATGTTAACAAGCCTATCCGTGATCTCCTCAGTGTAGTTTTCCATTCTTCTTTTTCACTGATGGTCCTCTTGCAGTAAAAGCTGCACAGTACAAGCTGAATAGGTGTGACGCTGCCCTCACCTCGCACGCTGCGTGTACCTTCAGAGCCTCACAGGTGAGGAGAGAGGAGCAGCAAGGACGTGCTAAATAGCTGCTGATGACGTCTGTTCTCTAGGTGCTGATTGTAAGGCCACAAAGGCACTTTAAGAACCTCCTCCAACCTCTTCAGCTGTGGTTGTACTAAACATCATCGGCATGACAAGAAAATGGTCGCAACCACAAAAAGCACAAGAATTCACTTTGTTGTCTGTGCTCCTTTTCTCTGTTGGAATAATGCCCCACCACATTTGTCCTTCCAATGCTTTCACTGCCACAGAAAACTCCATCCAAGAACAGACTTGTCAGAATTCATTGGCAGAAGGTTGTTGTTTTTGCAATCAATACATTTTCCATGAAGTGCAGTCGATAATTAAACTAAACTTGTATAATGCTTTTTGAAGCAAATCAGCTTGTGTGCCCCAAGGTGAAGCCCCCCAAGAGAACCGGGCTCGGTACATGCAGTGTTTGTGAATGTGGTGTTCAGCCTTTGCTGCACAGCATCTTTTTTATTGGACTGTTGGCATCATTCACAACACTAAACAAGGCCACCTGTGAGAAGGTGAAAGAAAGTGTTTTTGAAGTCTGCTTCTGCCACGTTGCTTTTTGCTTGCGGTAAAGATGGCTTCTGATGGCTGGTGAAGGCCTTTTCTGTGCAAGGACAGCAGCTTGTGCGTGGGGGCTGCGCGCTGATCGGCTCTCCGTCGACTGCTCGTCTGTATCTCGGCTCTACGAAGCTTCTTACTGTTTATGAAGTCACAGTTTGGGGTTTCTGCCAAAACTGTTTTACTGTTTTGGTTTCATCTGCTTCACTTCCACACACAGCAGACAGCTGTGTTCAGTGACAAAGCTCTGATAAACCCACTGTAAACTCTCTGCACAGCATCAAACAGCAGACAGACGGAGTTAGCAGCTAACTCATGAACATAGTGGAGTGGACAGAAACTCCACGTGAATGCTGATGTCGCTCTCTATCTGCTATGTGTGTCATTAAGCCACAGTTTTCCATTAGGTTAATTCAGGTTAAAGCAGACCTTAATGATTAAATTGCATTTTCTTTATTATAATTGGTTACAGAGCAGATATCTACGCTGTCAGAAACCACCATGTTCTGAGCAGACACATGACAAACACCAACAAAAAGTAAGATTTTTAGTTTGGTATCTAACACAGCACACTAGGCACGATGGGACACGTGGGCTGTGGCTACAATATTTTATGATATTTAATATTTTAACCTACACTACAGCAGACAGCAGTGTGCTTCTGTCCGGCTCTGCTCCGCCTAGGATGCAAAATGTGAATTCATATATTTATTCAGTGCCATTTTATTGAGCATCAACCTTGTGTTTATGCTCGTCTGGTCAAAAAAATAGACTTGAAATATAAATAAACGCTTCGGGTCCCGTGAGAGAGCTAAGGTGCGAGCCTGCATGGAGCTGGTGCAGACAGCTGCATAGATTAAAATGAGAGATAGGCTTGTGGTCTAGACACTGGATTAGTGTCAAAGAAAAGGTAGCCTCTTGTATTTTTAAATATTATGGGTTCTATCCAGGTGCCAAAGTTGAGCCTAAGGATGTTCCACAGTCTGTCTGCAAACAACATCCCAGAAACATGCTCTGTTTAACTTCATTATCTCATCTGTAATATCACAATCCAGATCATTTCCTTCATGATAACTCCTCTCATGGAGCTCAGAGCAAAGTTTTGTTGAGCAGACATGGAGAACAGAGGTGCAGGTTGTCAGATCCACAGAAAAGAGACAGAAAACTGGTTTGTAATCAAGCATTTAAAATGAATTCAGCTCAACGTTTGATTCTAAGTTACATCATTAAGATTGCCTTAACATTGGTGCAGGAAGAATTTCAGCGATCGTCCCTTCAAATGTCGATATATCATCTAATCGGCACAAGATATGGTTTTACTCTTTCTCCCTGTTTCTCCCTTTCCTCTCGCCTGGTCTGGTTCCCAATCTCTATCCCCTGTCACTCTTTCTTTAGCCCTGGCCAATCCTCTCTGGTGGTCTTCTGCACACAGAATTAGCCATTAGCTTGTAGTTTTCTCTTCCTGCTCCTCCTCTGAGACCAAACCCTGCCACCATCCCCAGCCGTCCGGCTGTCCAAGGCTTCTCTCCAACACCCGGCGGTGTGCAATTGGCCCCGCAGGCTGGTGGCGAGATTAGACATGGCATGGTGGGGCTCAGTGGGCAGCAAGCTCACACCGGTGGAGTTGGTGCAGAGTTGTCGCAGGCTGACATTTCATGAGATTTTCTGTCACCAATGCATAATGGAACAAGCAGGTGATGGGGACAGAAGGGGCATTACACTGCCAAGATCACTAAAGTGTGTTTGCCCAAGGACACAGGGGTCCCTGGACAGGAATGTCAGAGGATCGTCTGCTCGGACAAGTGCTTATACGCAATGTGCATCAAGGTTTTGTTGAGCTTGTTGATTCCCTTAAACATAGAGGATAGGTAACAGGTTTTTAAGCCTCTGCGTCAGAGACAGCTGTTGTGTTTTCGGGTTATTCGCACCATTCTCGTGAAGGTGATATCTCAGGAACGCCTTGAGGGAATTTCTTTCTTCAAATTTTGCATGAAAGTCAACTTGGACTCAAGGATGAATTGATTGGAGTTTGGTTGTCAAAGTGACTTTCTTCCTCCACAAATCATTTGGCAATCACTCAAGAATTCATGCACTAACTGGGGCAGATTTCACATAAGTGTCCAATAGGATAAAATGATGAAGTAATGATATTTTATATCTCAAAGATCAACTTCACTGTGACATCAAAATGTTGTTCAAAAACACTCCTCAGGCCATTACTCAACAAAATAACTCAGGAAGAGAAGGGCAGATTGTGACTATATTTGGTCAGATACTGAATTGGTGACACTCATCTTGGGCGTCCACCTTGAACTACTACTGCAATAAAACGTGAGAAAAATCCAAACTTTTAAGATTTTTGCTGACAGTAGAAATAAATTTCAATAAATTCATTATGTAAACTCAAAACGACATGGCCTGCAAACAGAAAATCAATTACAAAGAAACGTTTTTGCTAAAATAAACAAAAACCTGTCAGTGCTGTCAGTATAAATCCAAACAAGCACCCCGGTGTGAAATGTTTGCAGCCAGGAAACTCGTGTTTTCCATTCATCAGCTTCTTGGTCTTGGTTCTTTGTTTGGTATTGGGTGCAACACTGAAAAACACAGATCACCAGTGACCGTTTGCGAAGGTGCTCCTCTCACTGCTTTGCTGCTCATTTCAGGCCATTGGATTGAAATGTCTGGTGTTTGAGTCTGTATTTTTGTGCTCTCTGTGTGCTTCAAGTCTTTAACTAAATCTGTGGTTGGTGGCATTTTTCAGCAGAGTTTATATCATATTAATCTGTTTTGTTTCAGACTTAAAGTAACCACAGATGTCTTGCCGCCTGCTTTTTCACAACAACTCGTCATGTTTATGATTGCATGGCTGTTGAGCTTAAATTGCTTTAGCGGTGTATTCCTTTAGGAATGGGCATACTCGTTTAGAAAGCACTGCCACATGACTGTTTAGAAAATGGCATGGTTTCTCTAATTGGCTGTGCAATGGCAAGTCATGTACCCTATTTTTATATCCTAACAAGTATATTTAAGTTTCTCATTTTTACATCTTGGAAATTTCCCAGTAAAACGCTGCAGCTCTACCTCCTAAATTGACTGCAGATATCTTCCCCTGCACTCTGAAAGCCCTGGTGAAATACATGTTTTGGTTTCTTGGAAAGTTATACATAGCAAATACCTTGTGTTATACAAGTGATTGAAGTGCTTCTAAATGGCTCTGAGCAATCAGGAGCAAAATGAAAATGGAGCTTTTGAAACAACTGTCAGATACTGAAAGTCCATGAGAGCACAAAAGCTTTTTAATAGTTGCTTCCTACAGGGCAGCTGCTTCCTGTCTGCCTATATCTGCTTCAGTATGAAATCAAAACAGTAACAGATAAGCCACTTTTCTTTCTTTTGCTGCTCTGATTTTTCACCATAGATCACAGTGAATGTGCAGTGTCTGTATAAAATACATCAGTGTCTTCCTTGAGCCTTTGTATCTATGTTCATGCATGCAGAAACATACATTTACACTCCAGGACACACATGTATTTATATTGCTCCACCTACGAAGATTTTTCACTTCAGTGCGTTCATAAATGTTTAAATCAACTAAGACTAATGCTAACACCATGCTAACTTTAACAGTAAAGCTCAGTCATAATCCCTGTAATGTCATACACTCAAACTCTATGATAACTACACTCTTAAACGCCCTCATTTTCAATCCCTATGAGGACATTTTGGCTGTCAGAGCTACAGAGATTCACACCAAAACTCTGAAATAAAAGCACACACATGCACGTTTTGTTTCACTCTCTCTCTTTCTGTATCATTTTTATTTTTTCATCTCTACTTCTGTCCTGTGGGACATACAGAGACAGGTTTAACTGGCCATTTTTAACATTAATCAGGTAATGCTTTTGGGAAAGTAACTTTAAAAAAAAAAAAAAAAACTAAAATTCCACTGAAAACATCTGTCATCTTTTCCAATAGTGCAGCTCAAAGCCACTGGCTGGAAGTGACACATTACTTGGGCATATGGATAAATCGCTGTTGCGATAATGAGCTACTCAACTGAACAATTGCTACTCGTGGTGCAGTTGGAAAGCACTTGAAACATTGTCTGCAAACCCAAATTAGCTCTGATAGCTAGCTTCTACGAGCAGCCACACTAGCAGTAATAACTACAGCAAATTATACAGTATGTAATTACACCGCCAGTCAAACATAGCATTAGCTTAAAGAAACAGCCATTAGTCAGCTGTTATGTGGGCTGGCCACCTGCAAGGGGAGGAATCGCTTCTGGTGTGAAGCCAACTGAACAGTAGGACCCGGAAAAATGGCAAAATATTGACGGATTTGCTGAGGTTCCAGTTGAGGCTGGATCACCAAATTATCACCACGAGCAGCCACATGGACAAAACCAGTTGAAAAGACAGAAACCCTGAAATCCAAACCCGTTTCAAGGTTAGCTTTTGTTCCACGTAGCCTTCATTCCACAGTGTGTTTGTGCATGAAGGCCTTCTTTCAAACAAATACAGAGCTGCTCATGCTAACTTCCTTGTAGTTTTTTTTCCTCCAAGTTCAGACAGGCCAAGGTGCAACGAGGTTACGGCTAATTGTATGTGATCACATGGATCATCATGTATTTGAACCAAAGCGTGCAACAAATCATTGTGACAGCGTTCTGGTGGACCAGCCAATCCCAATGGTCAACCCAGCTGACATACCAGGAGGTTTTGATCACACAAAGGAGCAGCTTGACATTTTTGAAATTCACTTACCTGCTGTTTTATTACATGAGATGGTTGAGGCCACTGTCCTTGGGGGATTTACATGCAAACAATGAGCATGGCTCCATCTAATATGACTGTGCCCAAATAGAAGGAATCACAGCAGGTAACTCCCCATTTTTACATTCTGGTTTGTGAACAGGTTGAGATGCAACATGTTAATTAGTGAACTTAAGAGGTGCTGGTAGGCTTTTTTATAATTTGGACAGACCCAGGCTAATTTAGTCTGTTTTTTATGCAAAGCTAGATGATTATATATACATATAATGGTTGCAATTTTTTGTAAAAAAAAAAACTTTGTAAAAAATATTTACATTTCCACAAGTGTCATACTATTGCTTTAAATCACAGTGAAGCGTGTCCACTTAAGCTCCTCTCTCTTGTAGAGGTCAAGGCAGGCCACCCGTACCCCACACAAGCCACATGGGACAGGATATTTTCTTTGCCGAAGGACCACTCGACAAATAAGAGCGCATAACAATTTTCTACAAGGATGACTTGAAAAAGATAGAGGCAGAGAAAGAGAGGACGTTTGTTGCTCACTGCCAGCTCATTCCTGTGAATTCCCCATGTTGTGCTGGGGCTTGGAGAGTAAATATGCCAAGGTTAGAGAGGCATAGCTGCTGCAAACTGAGAGGGAAATTAATTGAATTTCCAACAAGAATGCTGATGTCAGATATGTATGGGAAATTCAAAATCCTCATGAGCTGTGTGCATGAGGACAAATAATGGAGTAATTGGAGGGTGGGAGAGATATACAAAAGGTAAAACATTGCAAAGTAATGGCGATCCATTTGATGCCTTGGTTGCTATCTGCCAGATTCATATAAAATTAAATAGAATTGAAATTAAGCAGAAACAAAGGCATGAATGATTTAGTGTGGTTGATTAAAAAAATCCTTTTTCCAGCTTAATAGACAGTGAGTGCTGTGGGCCAGAGCTGTGGCTTTGTCATAATGCATTAGTTAAATCAAACTTAAAATAGATGGTTGTCCTCTTTAGGGAAGAATAGCCTGCATTGCTTTCTCCCCATGTTATTTGAAGTCCAATGTGACTTGCTTTAGGCTAGCTCAGCGTGTTTCCGGATTAAAACAGGAATCTTGTCTAGGACACAACACAGAAAGGAACTGTTTAAAAAAGGGGCCATAGCAATTATGGAGGAAGAAAGGCACAAAAGCTGATTCCACACCATGTTGTCGGTGACGCAGTGCACTGTGAAATGCTTTTTGCATAATACTGAGCTGTTCCAAATTTCAGATGCTCACTACTTTTATGGTAGAAGCCAGCGTAAACACTAGTGTTTATAATGATTTTTATTTCTCTCATAAATGGCTAACTGGAAGTAGAGTCAAACAGCTAGCCTGGCTCTGACCAAAGCTAAAAAAACAATATATTTCTACCAACACGTCTAAAGACCACTAACAAGCACATATTTCATTTATTTAATCCATCGTCAGTAAAAATGAAAAGTTGTGGTTTTATGGAGGGTGACATATTGCAACTCTTTCTTGGCACCAAGTGGATGGTGGTTAGTAGTAAGGTTAGTTACTTGATATAACTCCAGTTCTATGAATATAAACACAGCCCTCTACCTGCATGTTATCACAGCCACGGTAAAGCACATTAGTTTTGATAAGCTAAATGTTTGTCATGGCAATGACGGTATTGCAAAATCCATGTCGTGGCTTAACGTGAAACCGGTGACGGTGACTAAACCGATATACGGCCCACCCCAGTTGTGTTGGCACAAGTACCAAAACATTTCAAACGCTCCCCAGCCTGTTTCTCTAAATATCAGTGTACCTCAATTTTCGGTTAATTCCTTACATACAACGGTCAAGAATTACACACAGGCCATAGCTCAGTCACTCTGGTTTTATTAAGAATAAAGAATAAGGTTGCAGTGCAGACAGGCCACTTCTTCTAAAGTTTTTTGAGGGACCTGAATGCACTTTTCCAGAGAGCTCTGGTTGACTGCAGATAGGTTACAGGGTTGAAAGACAGTCGCTGAGCTATTCAGGCAGAAGGGGAACAGAATGCAGGGTCTAATCCTCTCAAAGCGGGGAATGATGAAGTTTAAAAGCCACAATTCTCCTTTTAATCCATTCAGAAAGGCTCTGACCCAGTTCGGGACCTTGTTCGTGGATTTGTTAACAGCTACACTTGTGGTGGTAGTTGTACGTGGCTGCGGCCGTATGTACTGTTGGTACTGTGGGATTAGGGACAGTCAGTCAGAGGTCAAATTTAAACTCAGTATCGTGTGTTACTGTAAGACTCCTGTTTTTATTGGCTTGCTCGGGGGGCAGGGATGATTTTAGACAGGCATTCATGGACACAGCTCGCTGCTCCATCCCACAGAGCAATGTAAGTATACATTACTGTCTGCTGCTGTCCATTCATAACTAATGGCGTGTCTTGTTAAAGCACAAATCAAAGGGGCTGCGCTGAATGCTTAACTGTCTGGAAAGCTGGCATCTTTGAAATTGAGTGGCTACATTTTCAAAAGGCCAAACTTGTCCAAAGTTATGTAGGCGACTGCGTGCCAAATACTGTAGTTACAGCTACTCAATCAAATTCATGTTATCTGCTAAATTTACTTCTCCCAAGTTCCCACTGAGTCTGTGTCAGAATCCCAGTCTAGGTGATAGCAAGCAGCCAAAACTCCAGCAGCATTTACTTATTAATTGAATTACTTGACAGACAGTATAACATTTCGGGTTCTGGTCTTCATTGGGTCATCAGAGTAATTTGACAGCACAAATTCTTACTAGCTGCTTTCAGTTACTGAGAAAGCCTCAGGATCTTCTTTTCAAAGGATGTGATCAATGGAGCCTGTAAGATGTGGTAGGCAAGTCATTTGAGAAAAAGCAGGTCAAGGCGAGTAAGTAAACAAGAATCTGGATCTAAAAAACTTAATTGTCCGTGACAGGGCGATGGAGATTTGTCTTTGGCGTGACTCCGCTGTTGCACCACACCGCGAAAAGAATGAAGGGACCCAACAATATGTTGTGACAGTGAAGCCGCAAGGTCGCATGTGACTCATCTCTTCATCATGCACCAGCACGCCTCAATTACAAATGATGGCTGTCATTTCTGATTGGGTCCTACTAAAACATGAGAGCAAGCCAGTAATCAATCCACCGTGGTGAGGACAATATCTGAGTTATGGTGTGGTCAGGACGAACTTGGCCGCTGTGGCGTAACGCACTCACTGTAGCATCCATCCCTCTCTGCTGGTTGTATTATATCACTGTGTGCAGTATGTAATATGTTATAACCCGACCCATCTGTTTAAATTGGCTGGACATTTCAAATCCCTCTTTTTCTGCTTCTCAAAGTTAGATTGGACTCTGCACAAGGTGAATAAGGTGGGATCAGTTCACACCCAGAAGACATTTTGTCCACTCCCTCATTTAAATGAACAGTTTCTGACTGTACCTTCAGTCGAGTTAATGAACTCCAACATTCACATTTGATGCCTTTTTGTCAGTGGAATATAATAAAAAATGCCTTTTAAAAAATCTTGATCACAAGATTGCCACCACACGGCGAACTTTTGGTTTCCTTGACATTGCCACCAAGCTTTTTGATCGTATCATTATTTATATCACAGTCATTATTGCCCCGTGCCTGATTCATTTTGTCATTTGCGTCACCGGAACAACCGCCCTTGGCTCACTTTTTGAAGAGCTTGGCTTCTCCTCATCGGCCTTATGGCTGACAAATGACTTTGTGAAAAGCGATATGGTCTCTCGCAGGAAAAAAAAGAATAGAAATTGAATCCTGGCCTCTTGTCGACAGTCTCATCTGTCATCTTTTCAATATTGATGTCCATTATGTTTATGGATTATTTGGCTGTCTTTTGTTCTCTGGCCCAGCTCGCCCTGTCAGACCGGCCACTTGGGGCAGCGGCCCGTTGATAATGCCATTTTGATTGATGGGTTTGATAGTTTAATTGTCAGCACCGTCCTTTCTTCATGGAGCTCCCCCCACCACAGAAAGACTACATCTCAGATGAGTCAGAGTTCAAACTGCGTGTACCGCTTGCAGTGCGATGCAGATCCGATGTGGCTGCACCACAGATTCAGTATCATCATCCCGGCCATTATCAGCTATCTACTCATGTTTATTGCTTCCTGTATCACCTTTCATGGATCACATGTCTGTTTGCGGGAAGAAAACAGTCCTCTGTAAGATTTATCACACCTGCCAATAAACATAATTTTGTTTATCTGGGATAGTGCACTTAATCTATGGCCTGTGTATATAAGGAGAAATTTATAGCTAAAACTTATGCAGTCTAATGCAACAGCCCTGCACCTTCATGAGGGTTATAATGTTCAGCTTTTGTTGAAACTGTTTAGAGAGTGTTGATCCAACTTAATGGTCATTTTAGAGGCTGTTGTTTGTGCTGCTGTCTAGTTATATTGTGTTATACTGAAATGTGTTTCTAATATTTTGGCTACCTCATTTACATCAATGAGGGTATGCTATAGAATACTGCACTGTTTTTAGGAAGTTTCTATAAGCATTAATCTGCATCCTGCAATTAAATCTTGATTGTCTCTAACCAATTCGTCATATCAGCTCCCAGCAGGGACTTCATGCATGTAAAATGCCACATCATGATATGAGAACACGCGGCCATCACATTTGCTCACCTGAATGAAACAAATCGGAGTTCCATGGACTTTGAATAAATGGCTTTAATCACGTCTGAGCCCAGTCTGAACCTTTTGAAGGGTGATTCAGTAACAATAGTGAGCCATGTGGGGTTTACGCTGAATCTGCTTCAGCGACCACACATGGGATGCATCAGGGTATGTCTCTTTCTCATTCCTGTCCTCTCCGTCTCTCCCTCTCTGTGTTTGCTACCAAGGTCGTAGTGGTCTTGCTCTGTTCTCCAGGGGTGTGTGGGCTTCATTCATCATCCGTATGATAGCCGCACGCTAGAGTGCCCTAAATCTCCTGTCTGTGTTTGGGTGTGTGTGTGTGTGTGTGTGTGTGTGTGTGTGTGTGTACGTGCATGCGTTCAAATGAATGATCTCTCTCCCTGTGTGTCTCCCTCAAACATTTTGTTTCACTGATGTATCGACACGCAGAAAAGCACCAGCACGCCACACCCAGCCCGTCCTCAGCCGTACAGGTCGTCAGAGCAAGCAGGTGGTTTCGACCATATTTCTGTTTATTGTTAGGCGGCGACCTCTAGTGGATGCAGTATGACAGGAGCAGAGGAGGAAGTCAGGTGATGTTGTATAAAGAGCAAGAAAGTCTGCATATGGAGGAGGTGAGGTGGTTGGATGGGGCAAACAAACACAGGAAGCTTGTTTGTGTGCTGTGTGAAACTGAAAGTCTGCACTATTTTAAGTTAAGTTACAATAAGTGTATAACAGTAACATGCTAATTTTAACCCATAATCCTGTCTGAAACCTAATAAAGTAGCTTTGTTGCCTTCAGCTAACTGCGACGGTTTTACAGCATTAACCAAGTGACAATGAAGGTCCAGTGTACCAGTCACTGGGAGGCTCTCCAACCATCATTTATGTCATTTTCAGGGTCACTGGCAATGGATCTATTGAGTCATTTAGCGAGGAGGCGTGTTGGCATACCTGTGTCTTTGTACATACAGAGCAGCATATGCTCATGGAGAAAAGACATGGCAGTTACATACTGTTAGATATCCAGCTCAAGAGGAGATTAGTTGACATTCTTGCTCTCTGATTGGTACTTTTCATTAACTTTTCTCAAGGTGTGCTCATACTTAGTCCAAGATAAATTGTGATTGCAGATAAAGTAAATGCAAAAACCTGGTTTAAGAGAGGGAAGCTTGATTAGAATTTAATTTGAGTTGAAGAAGTTTGAAATTTTGATGCTCATTCCAAATCTTTATGACTCCAGTGCATGCATGTATGCAGACCAGGAGAAAAGGAGGTTAAGTCTGAAGGAAAGCAACGTAAAGAACTACAGGTTCCTGGAGAGGTTCAGTGAGTTAGCTAACATCTACCCAGTCTGTACTGAGGCTGTTTGGGATGAATAAATGTGGCAAAAACACTACAATTGTCAAATTTGCATGAAACATCAATTTGAAAATGAGGTTCAAGTTTAGCTAAACTGAACAGTTTTCCTTTGCTTAATGCAGAAATGAGAGCATTCATTTCTTCCATTTTGCCAAATGCATTTTTAAAAAATCATAGAATTGAGGTTATTTGCTGTATCATCACAGATATTTTTGCATAGTAGGCTGTGCACAGTGGCTCTGCCCGGCTCTATTTTACACCTTACATAAGCCAAACTGGAGCAACTCGACCAGCTGCTGTGGTTAAATGAGCTCTCTCGCTGGTTTCCTCCCTCACAGCAAACCTTTTTTTGTGGGAGACGCTCTGCAGCTGCATGGCCGGCATCACCAGTCGAGTCTCAGGTTTACATCACAGAGTTGAAGTGTGTTGTGTTTTTTATGAGAATCTGTGCGCTTACTGCACGTATTCATGCATGTAGTATTTATAGCGTGACCAAGCTCCAGCTCCAGTAAGAGCTTTAAAGACACTCTTTAACCCCCAGATGAAGGTCCACAGCACCTTTGTGAACAATCCACTATCTTCTTGTTTCTTTGTCATTTTATCTTTAATCCTGCTTATCTCCCCTTTACTCATCATTCCACTCTAATCTCTTATTCTCCTCCTCGTAACTTAAAAGTTTTCTTCTTCTCTCTCCTTCCCGTTGTGCTAAAGTCACCCAAAAGCTACGTGGATAAAATGTTGTGTTTATTAAAGGGAACTGCTTGAGACAGAGGATTGGGTGGAGATGAAGGTGAGTCTAGGACAGCAGTCACAGAGGAGGCCGGTCGACCGGTCTGGTCCAGGCGTGGATCGATACTAGGTGATGTAGGAGCTGGTGGGGGGCTGATTGTGGGGGCAGTAGAGGGGCTAATCATTTCAGTCATTACCCAGCCGTGTCTCCTGATTTGAGGGATTAGCAGGCGCAGAAACAGGGGAGATGTTGTGTTAGTGCTACAGGAGACTCTATCAGGGATTTGAGGAGTGGAAAACAGTGCCTGTCCCCAGTCGCCTTTGGTAATTGTGCCCGCAGTACCGTGTATGGGGATCTGGGGAAGAGTGTGTGTGAGAGTGTACATACAAAACGTGTTAGCTGTAGTGCTGGGGAGAAACGAACAGAAGGTAGACGGAAAGGAGATGACGTTGGCATTTGCGTCGTGCACGTACGAGCACGCTTGTAAGAAATACCACGAGCCTCCTCTCCTACGAGAGGGGAGTCGTGGGAGAGCTTACATGCTTGCCTGCCCACAAGCCTTTATGTGGAGCTGATCATTTGACAGAGTACAGAGCAGCTAGAGAGACTGACTACCTCCAGTGCCTGCAAGAGCCCTGAGAAAATTTCACACGCCACAACATACATGACGGGTGGAAATAAGGGAAATTACATTTACATCGTTGGTCAAATAGTCTCAGCTGGCTAATTCAGTCAGCTGCAGCTCCAACGTCAACAGCACCTTGAAGACTGAGACCAAAAACAAGCCCATATAATTGAACTGTCACGCACAGTCGAACACTTTCAGAACAACACTGACAACACGCCTCGAAAGTATATGAATAAAAAAACATGGACTTGCAAGTGTTGCTTGCTTTGGTGAGACTTAAAAAGGAACTTGGATTTTACAGGGTTAGATTGGTTGAGTTTGGACTTTGAGTTGTGTGACGTCTTGTGTGGCTCAGGAGGAAATAATAACCCCTGAGATGGAGACAAGGATTTTATACCAGAAAGCCTGAATCTCAAAGAGGGGGCAGGGAGGGTCAAACGAAGAGACGCTGGCGTGTTACATCGTGGTCCGTGTAGGATCCTGAGATTGTTGGTGCTGAAATAAGAGTATAATAAATTCTCTGCTGAGTAACTGCAACAGCACTGCTTCTGTAAAGCACTTTGAATTGCCTAGTGTATGAATTATGCCTTGCCTAGCACATGATCAATTAAAACCCAGATAAATGTGAAAATATCTGCAGGGAGTTTAAAGCCCAAACTAGAATGACCCTGATAACATCATCTGTGTTATTTTGGCTGGAAAAGCTTCCTTGAAAGCTACAGAGGATATTATTATGTGCACACTGACTCTTTTTCACTGGTGAACTGAACTTATTGAGTAATATTGGTGGAGTGGCCATTTATCAAAATGAGCTGCAGAGGCCCATTTTTTATATTGATGTGTGACCAAGTGTTTCCTCTCTGATTTCTATTAGGAGCTGGAAGAATAGTTCAGATGAAGTTTTGTTAAACTATGGCTACGTTTACACTTAGGGATAACGCATATGTTTTCATGCGGTTTGACCTCTCGTTTACACGCAGAGTTTTTTTCACGGAAAACTATCATTTTTAAAAACTCTGTGTGGAACTTTATGAAAGCACCAGCTATGTGTTGGCGTGTAAACTGGGTTAAACAGCATTATAGGTTCAACATGCGACTGAAAATACTTAATGTCACGTGAGCGACCTATGTTTACACTCACGCCCATAGGTTTGGCATTATGATGGCACTCAACCATGTATTTATGCGGGTTCATGTAAACAATAACATTTTTGAAAACGATGTGTGCACAATGTTTGTTTTTTGTTTTTTTAAATGGAGGGGCCAAAATATCCGTTTTCCAAAATACCCTGCTACGTGTAAACGTAGGATATGATGAGGTTCATGATGTCAGTGCATGTGGAGCCCACACTCGTTATTATTAAGTAGCTCCACCTTTTCAGGTTTGCACGCAGTGCTGCTGGTCTTTCCTTTGCCACACACACATGCCTCCACACCAGAAAAATGTTTTTCACAACCATGAAAGGTCATTATTTTGAGATGCTCTCACTTTATTCTATGTGGAAAAAAGGCTGCTTTCAAGTATCCTCAAATGGGGAAACATTTATGAAAAGAGAAAATTTCAGGAAAATTTTGGAAACGTGAAGCTCCAGTGGGACTTTAAATAGATTTGAGTCTAGAGTACTACGTGAGGACATTTGCTGAAATATTTTGTGCAGTCAACACTGAGATGATTTGGTGTTAAAGATCCACTGGCGGGCTGCATGCCAGCGCAGCTTCACACCTGGCAGTCCTGCCAGTCAAGTGACCCGACAGTAAAGCCGAACCAAAGCTGTGAATACAGAATGTACATCTCGCCACCTGACTGCAAATGTTCAGCATTCAGAGGACGTGCTGCCATGGCTGCCGTCCAACACCTGCAGCCTGAGACACGGTTTCAAAAGGAAAAAACACTGAAAGTAAAGGCAGGACGTATGAAAGTAGCTTAACATCCTCAGCAAAGGAACTTTTCGCTCTTGTAGGCTGCATTGTGTTTTTGGACACAGGCAAAAGAGGCGAATGAAGCTGTTGGGATAATCTGACCCAACAGGCACGAAATCCGAGCTGAGAGTCATGGAGGAGGCAAGTCAAACGCTAACTAGATTCAACAGTGAAAGGCAGCGAAGTAAAGTTAAGTGACTTTGACCTTAAAATAAGAGTCAAACCCAACTTAAGCCTGGCAGCGGAAAATCAGGTTAAACCCGTCTACCAGAGTTCTTTCCAATTCATCCAGCGTGTCGCCAGGGATCACAAGAAATAACGAAGGTTTCAGAAGGGAAAATGAAAGGCGACACGAGGGAGCAATGCGTGGTGGCAGCAGTGTGGGTGTCTGTGCATGCGTGTGTGTTGGGGAGATTAAAGATATGACATGGGGAAATGATGCCAAGTTCCACCTCTTCGTCTTCTTTTCCAAAGTTGTCCTCACGGGCCCTAGTAAGTTTAAAAATAGAGTTTTTCTAATGGAGAAGAGGGCCGAGGGGAAAGCGAAGAAGAGCGAGAGCGTGCAGAGACTGGAGGAGTCCTCTGTGGTAGGAGAATGCAATTTGAGATTGGCCAGATTGCTTTCCCCCCCTCCTCTTTTTCTTCCCTCTCCCCCTCGGCCACTCATGAAGTGTGATATGCACCAGCGGAGTCCCTAAGCCGCCATAAGCCTGACGCCAGTACCCACACCGCCGCCAAGGAGTCGTCGCACTCACAGCGCGAGAAATTCAGCGCGATGAAATAAAAGAGGGACTCCAAAGAGATCAGCGGGGATATTGGGAGTGATAGAGGAGAGTCAGGCGAGGAGCAGAGGAGGGTGGAGAAAAAGTGGAAGGAGTGAAAGGATGAAGGAGATAGCCTCGGTGGGATTATGGCAGAATGTAAATGCACTTGTGGTACCCGAGGCTGATTTCTCACGGTCACGCTGCAGCGTGAAAGGGGCATTTCTACGGGCCTTTTCTTACATGTTTGCGCTCCCTCTGAATGAAACCGCGGGGTTTAAGACAAACAGGAAGCGTTGTTACAAATCTGTGTGGTGTTAAATGTTTTCTTCTGTCTCTTTCTTTCAGGAGGAGAGGGCTCAGCCGAGGCCGGGCAGAAGGAAACCTCCACCTGCGATATTTGCCAGTTTGGGGCCGAGTGCGATGTGGATGCAGAGGACGTCTGGTGAGTTTGCAAACGCAGCTACAAACTGCTTGAAAATGTCAGAGCCACATGACACCGGTGGGCCTACGCTGCTGAATAAAGTTATCTTGACAGCCTTTACCATTTTCTATCCCCTTATGTTTGTTATGTGAAACATTTCAGCAAGTTTGACCACTGAGAATTTAGATTAGAGCTCTTCTTTATGCTGCACAGCCCCGCCGCTGAACACCCACTGAGGTTTAGTGCATGTCTGACCATTTCATTTAACCTCAATTACCAGAGCAGGGCACAGAGAGAAAGGAGATTTTCGCTTGTTCTTGAAATCCAATTACTATCCTTACAGGACTTGGCAATGTCAGGCCTAAAATGACTTTAACTCACACAAGGAAAACTAGTTCAGCAAAGAAATAACGTTTGTCATAAATTTAACAATGTGTGCTGATGAGTCGGACGTTGGTGTTATCGGCTCCCCCGCATGCATTAGCAAGGAGGCAGCACTAAAAACATCCTCAGGGGTACATAATAAACATGTGGGTGCAGAGCCCAATTAGACGGAGGCTCAACTGGTGAACTGTTTCAAGCACCAGGCAGCAGCATCAGTGTATTAGCTTTCTGCAGCATGAGTGAAGCTTAAATGAACCAGCATTACAGATTTGGCGGAACAAGGATCGGCCGGTATCAGCAAAAGAAATCCCAGACGTACCTCTGGAAATTAGAAGTGCCCTGAGAGTATGACTCTATCAAACTGCTTGATGTAATGGAAAGATAATGTACCCTGGTGTGCAATAACCATAATGCAAAGGAACGGCTTCATGGTGCATTCTGGGCCTCGCTGCAAATACCAAACAGCTGGAGTCCACTCCTCCTGAAGCCACCCACTTCCACAAATGCACCTTAATATTCTACTAAAACACAGAAATGGATTTATTGGCAATTTCTCAGTCCCCAAAGGTACAATTCATAAGGTCACAACAGCGCAGTGTACTGTCAATGATGTGTGCACACAAAACTGGAAATATAAAAGAAAATGGAGCCTCAAGCATAAGCATAACTGAAGCAATTATATACCTTATATACCACAAGATGTTTGCCACAATAAGAGGAGAATGGGCAAACAAGGCAGTCTAAGTCAATAATGTACAGTATCTTGTTGAAGAAGCAGCTGACACAAACAGACGTATGAATATTTCAGTGCACTTTCCTGTAAAACGGAAACTACAAGTTCTCTTTAATCTTTCAAAAGCCCCAAGGTATTTTCACAAGAACGTTTCTGGTGAATAATCAGACAGGTAATTGCAACCCAACAGCAGGTAATTTTCATCAAACAGCATCCAACCACTGGCTCAGCAAAGGATCATTTTGATTAAAATGACAGGTTATTCCAATCAGGCAGCAGCTGATTTTAATCAAACAAACTGTCAGTTAATCAAACAATGAGTGGAGAGAGATGACTCTAATCAAAGAGCAGGTGACGACAGAGTGATGTGTTTATAGTGTGGCGTTATTCTTATTTTCATACAAACAATACAGAGGGATAAATAAATGCTGTTTGTCAGCAACTGTATGAAGTGTTGTGATACTTAAAGAGCCTGATAATTACAGCTGGGTTTGGATTTTATTCATTCTGCATGTTGAGTCCAGCTCTCACTGATTCCCAGTTTCGATTCCAGTATAGTTTAAATAATATTACATTTTGTGTTGCACTGATCGATGATCAATAACTATTACCTCCTTCATTTTTGTGGCTACACTGTGTTTACTGACAGAAATCACAGAACAACCACGTCCCCACAAATGACCTCAGCCACTGTTTTGCACTACTGCGTTATGTACATTTGCTGATTACATCCGTGCAAATATTGCATATTTTGTCACTGTGCTTATATATTATTTCTCCTCTTATAGGTGTTTCTCCTGCACATACGTACAGTGCTCAGCATAAATGAGTACACCGCCTTTGAAAAGTAAGATTTTAATCAATATCTCATTGAACACAAGAACAATTTCCAAAGTTTTGACAAGACTGAGTTTTATAGAACATTTCTTCAAACTCATAACATGAAAGAAGTTTAAAAATATAACTCAGATCACAAAATCTTCAGTTTTACTCAAATTAGTTGATGCAAAAATGAATACACCCCACAACAAAAACTACTACATCTAGCATTTTGTATGACCTCCATGATGTTTAAGGACGGCACCAAGTCTTCTCGGCATGGAATGAACGAGTTGGTGACACATTGCAACATCTATCTTTTTCCATTCTTCAAGAACAACCTCTTTTAGAGCCTGGATGCTGGATGGAGAGTGATGCTCAACTTATCTCTTCAGAAATAGGTGTTTGATTGGGTTCAGATCAGGAGACATGGCCGATGAATCACTTTCACCCTGTTCTTCTTCAGAAATGCAACAGTGGCCTCAGATGTGTGTTTTGGATCATTGTCATGTTGGAGAAGTGCACGACGACCAAGTGCTCGGAGTGATGGTAGCATCTTCTCAGTTCTGGAAATTGTTCTTGTGTTCAATGAGATATTGATTAAAATCTTACTTTTCAAAGGGGGTGTACTCATTTCTGCTGAGCACTGTATATTCATTCGTTCATATAGCTGTTTTTCCAGCTTCCTTCGCATTCTTGAACCCACCTGAAAAGCTCAGATTGGCAGATTGAGCACAACATTAATCCAAATTAAGTATGGAAACAAGCAAGACTCAAACGGCTTTAAAAACCCACTGCACTGAATGTAATCCTGTTCAAACAAATGTCGAGACACTAACTGCTGATGGCATCAACAGTATCATGTTGCCTTTGTGAAAAAAAATCCCTCTCTGCGCTCCTCAGTGAAATCATGACAAGACATTTTGATTTTATCTTTCATACCCGATTATTATTTTTATACAATTTGACAGCACAACAGAATGCGTGCCTGTTATAATGAAGGGTTATTTTCATAATGGGCTCAGAGATGATGCTCTGACTTTCACTGAGCAGCCTGGTCAGGAGTAAATTGCTACTTCATTCGTCATTAAGGACCATCTGATTTCAAATAAGGAAAAAAAACATTTCCAGTGATGTGACTGAAATAATGCATGCTGGTTGAACCTTTTTTGGCTGAACTGTGGTGCATTTGACCCTGCTGTAGCACAGAGGCTGACTATCCTTGCACCACCCCTCTTTAGCTCTCTGTGCTGTGGAGGCAGGCGGCAGGCAAAAAAGACCAATTTACCCCTCGAGGATCAATAGAGTGTCACGAAAACCCATTTAGATCCATTTGTGGTGTAAAACTGTAATTACCCACAAAAACCTATGCTTTCAAACCCATCAATAGCACCCATTGGTGTTGATAGAATTAAGGTAGAGGAGGAGCAGATGGAGAGGCCGTCATAGAGAGGGGCTGCAGGCACACTTGCGTCTGAATGCTGGGTTTAGACCTCATGAGAAAGGAGCTGGAGGCTTTTCAAAGCCGCCACTTGTGTCCTCGTTCAAGCCCATTCTGTGGAGAGCAAAGGGGAATTTCAGTGGAAAGCCAGACAAGTCACAGGCCAGTAGGGGAGGTGGGAGTCGGCCTTTATTGTCCTTGAGCTGGGTCCATGCCCACGCACACACACATATATACAACATCCAGAAACTAGCTGCAAACTTTATTTGCCCTCAGTGTTTATTGTTGTAGTTGTTTTATGTCTCTTTCTGGTGGTTTTGTTCTGTGTGTCTTCATATTCATTTTGTGTTTTGATGGTTTTGTGTCTGTTAATAGTTGTTTTGTGTCTCTTTTGAGTTGTTTTGTGTGACTTTCTAGTTGTTTTGTGTGTCTTTGTAGTTAATTTGTGTGTCTTAGTAGTTATTTTTTCTCTGTTTATGGTGGTTTGGTGACCCTTTGCGGTCATTTGGTGTCTCTTCATAGTCAGTTTGGGTCTCTTTCAGGTGGTGTATGGACTCTTTGTAGTGGTTTTTTGTGTGTCTTTGTTGTCATTTTGTGATGTTTTTCTTTTTTTTCCTCAACAAGACATGTTAACAGTCCCTCCAAACAGAGGCTCTGGCCCAGCAGCTCCCTGACCCTTTGACCCATTCAGCTATCCATCCACGATTACTCAACTGACAATGTTTAATGCTACAAAGCACTGCAATGTTATTTGACTGTGTGTGTGTGTGTGTGTGTGTGTGTGTGTGTGTGTGTGTGTGTGTGTGTGTGTGTGTGTGTGTGTGTGTGTGTATTCTTGAGGCCTTCTCTTCCTCTAAGCATTTCTATATATATATATATATATATATATAAATACTTACATGTCTTCTCTCTTTCTCCCCCTTCTTTCTGTTTCGACACGGCATGTTTGTTTTCTCTCTCTCTCTCTCTCTCTCTCTCTCTCTCTCTCTCTCTCCCCCCCCCCGTCTCTCTCAGTCTCTGTCTGTTTGCCTCACTCATTTTTTCAGAGGATTACAGTGAAATTTGAGGCTAAGGATTATGAAAATCAATGCTATGTTCAGTTGCAATACGGTTTGCTGCTAAGGATTTGTGCATGTGAGGCAGTCAGTGGATATGTTAGCCTCAACTGCTGTGTGTGCGTGTGTGTGTGTTTACATGTGTGTGAAGTGGATCGTCTGCGGGGGGGGGAAAGGAGGAGTACTTTGATTGGAGGGAAATAATTGCATGGAGCTAATCAATACAACACATCCTGCTAAGAAAGTAACCTAACGCACACATGTTACACACACTCGGATCTGAACAGCGCACACATTCACACACACACACACACACACACACACCGCTAACTTTCAGTCAACACTTTTACTGCTTTGTACCTCTCAGCAGAACGTGTGAAGCAATGATTTGCTGTGTGTGAGAGAGAGAAGGGGGGGAAAGGTTTATCACAGAGCGATTGTTGTCTCCCTCATGTATGTGACCGTGCACGGCTGTCTGTGGGCGTTGGAGTGTGTGCGCGAGTAGCATTAGGATGTGTTGACGCACTGCAGTCTGGTGTTATACTGCCTATTGTGGAGAAAGTGAGAGGCCTCATTAAAAATGTATGGAGCCCAGACATCAGCCACCGACCATAGCGGCCTCTCGGGAAGACTCTGAAAGCTCTTCTACGATGGGAGGTTGCGGGGGGTCGTACGCATGCACATGTGTGCCATGTGAAGATTGTACTTTTTCCTCTGGTGGATGTGTGGACATTTTCCTTTTCCCTCAGAAGCTCTTAAGATTTTGCTTTAATTCTTAGTTCCTAACAATCCTCCTGTCATGTTAAAACTGTTCTCATTTAGATCTTCTGTGTGATAGCGCAGACACAGTAATTGTAAGCCTAATCTTGTCTTGAGGGTGGCTGTTGCAAAACTGGAGTCTGTGTTTTATCATCTTTAAAGGTTAAACCAAACTACAGAGTATTTTCCTCTCTCTCGCCTCTAGTGATATCTAGCAAGGCAGATAATTTTGGCTTTAACTGAAGTCTGCTGGTGGGATATCTGCACCCACCTTAATACAATGGAAGTGTCCCTCTTAGAGGATTTGACGCTTGTCTAGATACATGGTCCATGATCCAATACAAGAAATGATAATAGCTAAATTTGTAAAAATACAATACACTCAGATTCAGAGAAGCCAGTTCAGCATAATACAATTTAGCCGCAACTGAATTTGACTCAGTAACTAAAAAAAGATTAGAATTGCCTCAATGTTTATATCAAATATTGAATGAGAAATACAGCCACATGGGGAGTGATACTCTAAACTTGTCTAATTTTTCTTTGCTGAGATGCTGCCAGATAGATATTATTTACCTCTGCCAAGGTCAAAGTCCTACATTTGGTATTTTTAACAACACCATATATGCGTATATCTTCAGTATTTGTCTTCCAGTAAGAGGAGTTATGGACCAGAGAGCTTTTGAGGTAGCATTAGCTTCTGTCAGCGTACACATGGCATCAACGCCACCGGTACATTTTATGATACCACTGTGTATTTAGCAAATTGAAAATTCACTGTTCAGCCAGACACACGCGAACACACACATCAGGCCGTTGAAAACATTGTTGTTTGACAGCCGGATCTACTTTTTCCACAAAGAATTTTGTGGGATGCGTGGCCGTGTTTATCTCTGACTCTTGTCATTTTTGCGCCCCTGAACGGAAGCAAATGAAAATTTATTTGTGTTGAAAAATTACATTTAAATAATTCAACAGCAAAATGTGTTTCCACAGACTGTATCTTCAGTACTTTGAATAATACATAGAGTGTACTGTCAGTGGTTATTTTACCGGATTATTTCTCCATTTCTAATGAAAACTTGGCTGAGTTCTTGAGGCGGATACGTCAAAGCCTCGGAAAATAAAGCCAAACTATCTGCATGACGTGAGCCTTTGGCTAAAACAGGAAATATGTTTTTTTCTAATCTGGGTGAACTGACCCTTTTAAAGCACGGTGTTACAGTCCCATTGTGTAACCCTCTGCTCCGGCAGGTCGCTCGTAGCTGTGTTATGTGGGATTTTGGATATTGCCTTTAAATACAACTGAATCTTCTCTGATGCATAACGAAGCCTTTCTTCACATCAGTCTTACTTTGCTGATCCATCATTACAACAGTAGCTGAGCACTGCCACGGTTTGCTGCACGGCGTTTCAATCAACATCAACGTCAGCAGCACGAATCATCATGGGTGATTGTGAAGGTGTCTGCGTGTGTGTCTCTGTGTGTGTGTGTCTGTGTGGGCGCACGGTGTGTTGGCGGGCGCCCACGTGGCCCTGTATGCAAATGCAGCTGTAAGACAGCTGAATGCCCGTGCTTTACTGAGAGCTTGGCATCAGGGGAAAATGAAAAGGCCGGGAGAATAATGACAGATTTATAATTACAGAATCCAGCGTTCAGCGCTACTCAGCAGCTACTGTCAGGGGAAGGCAATCTGGGTGTAATTTCTGCTGATCAGGCCTGCCACACACTTAAGGGTCACGCTACACGTATGCCAAAATTAACACACACACACGTATGTGCACATGCACGCAGTGTATGAGCTCGCTCCCTCTGTCATTTGTGCAGATGTCGCACACACACACACACACACACACACACACACACACACACACACACACACACACACACAAACACAGGATGTCTCGCACTTAAATTTCACTGAAAATTGTGGTGCGACAGCAAATTGCCCGGTTAATTTGTGAGAGCTAAAAGCATCAAGTAAGCGCCTGATTCACTGAGGAATGAATGCATTACAGTCTGCCACAAAAACATGCCAGAAATATCAGCTTTTCTGGAAGGAAGTAACTGATTCAATATCGAGAGGAGACAAAACAGGACTGATTTCAAAGCAGTTATTTGCCAGAGACAAAAATAATAACACGCTTTTCCACACTTTAAATCCAACAACTTCAAGTGATCATCCGTTGTGGGCAGTGAATGCATTAATTTTAAGCTCATCAGTGATCATAACTTGCTTATTGAAATAAAATAATTTGCATTTGAAGGTAATCTAAGGGGCACTTCATCGAGATGGTTTTTAGGATGTCTCAGCCGAGCGGGTTTTGTTGAAGGACGTTAAAAAGACACGATGTATTACCAGAAACTAGCTGCAGTCTTCCACCAAGCTGCTCCGCCGTGCACTGTGGTAGTGCTAGCTAAGTCATTATTTTGCATGTAGGCTGGTTTCAATGTTATCTAAAATAATTTACACATCTGAAAGCTTGAGAATGCAGGCTGCTTTTGTGCCACAGTTTCCTCCGCAATGCTGAAATGTACAGCTTTGTTATCCGCAATTTCATTATTAATAGCTTCCTGCCATTGTAATGGTACATCATTTGTCAATCAAGCCCTCTGTGCAGCCTGTCTCTTTTTTGCTAAGTTAAATCCATTTGCTATTGTGTCAGATTGAATGTGCCAAAACCCAGTCTGAACAGGATTACTATGCATGGTCCAACATCCTGACTGAGTGCAAGCTGCACTGTTTTTTTTTTCTGTCTCATTTTTAATCCCTGAACGAATTTCAGTCTGTGTCCCTCGCAGTCAAACATACACAAAAGTCTCTGCAGGATTAAGATGCTCTCATTTTCATTAATATTTCAGATCTCATTTATTTTACATCCTGAAATAGCTAATAAATAACAAGCTAGTTTACTACTCTCCCGTGATTTTTTTGCTCCGCAGGTGTGTTTGCAACATCGACTGCTCCCACATCAGCTTCAACCCGGTGTGTGCATCAGACGGCCGTTCATATGACAACCCCTGCCAGGTGAAGGAGGCGTCCTGTCAGAAGCAGGAACGCATCGAGGTCAAGTACCTGGGCCACTGCCAAGGTCAGACCCACGACCACACTCACAAACACACACTCCGTCACTCTAAAAGACTAAACAGCGCCTTCACGCACGCAGAGGAAGCCGTCGATCTGTCTGGCGGTTGTTCGCTTCAAGTTGAAGTGAGGCCACGGAGGCAAATGAGGCAGCTTGCAAAGCTAAATGCAGACTGCACGAGTCTGTATCTCCCTGCAGCCGCTGCTCCAACCGCATTTCATGATTGCAAATATTTTCAATCATATTTCGAAATAGTGTGCAAAGATAATCCTCAAAACCCCACATAGCCTTCTCTGCTATGTATATTGATAATTTTGCTGAATGGTAATCCCCATGTTCAGTGTAGTATCTTTTGTTTGGGTGCAGTATTTGTTTGTAACGGTTCCAGGGACAAGTTATTTTATTAATCTCTGTGGTTAAATCCCTAAACTGAGTCATATTGCTAATCCGTGTGGGAGAAGACAAAGGCACATAAGACTTTTTCTTTTCAATATGGTTTTAAATGGGAGTCATTTGACGTATGATCCACCAACATCTTAATTTCTCCTCATTTTGCTTTATGCAACCGCAAGATCAGGCCAAAACTCATCAGGTGGCTCACCCAGGGAGGTGTTCAAATCTCAATTGTTAGCAGCTTGTATTGTGTAGAAGTCAATTTGCAAGTGTCTGACCGGCTCCGCATCCACCCGGGACAAACGGGACAATTGATCGAGATGTGAGAATCGAGATGAAGGCTTTGAGAAGTAATGGGGAGTAAAGCGATCACGGCTAACCAGCGCTGCAGCACAAATAGAAATCTGTATTCCCCCACGTTACAGCCTTCGGGTCAGGCCACCACGATCGATCTGATCACGCTTCCACACATTGTTTCAATCAGGGAGGAACAAATGTCATGAAGCTGAGAGATTTAGACCTGTGGAAAAGTAAACTTCTTGTTAGCCGGGATTCAAAGTGGCACCTTCCTTTAGATCGCTGGTTTAGAATATTTCCACGTGTGTCATTTGTCATATTATTGGGAAACAGTCTTTCTAATGTAGCTCATACCAATCTAGAACACCGTTAAGCTTTTTTTTTTCTTCCTTTCAGCACTTGTTGCGCCAGATGCTCATAAAATAAGGTGTTGCATCATTAAGACCTCAAGTTGTCACCAGTGTGTGGAGCTAGGAAAAATTACAGAAGAGAGAAAGAAAGAGGTGTTTTTGTAGCTGTGATGCTGTTTAGCTCTGAGCGCTCTTAAAACTCAGCCTCATATTTGATTTCTCTTAAGTGGATGACATAGATACAAGACTGCAGCTTCTGATCCCACCCAAACACTGCTTTGGTTCTGTTCTTTCATTCTTCCTCTGATGTTCTGCGACAAAATAAATAAGAAAATTCAATTAAAAGTCTCAGATCCGAGAGCATTTCTTGCATAATAAAGCTCCATAATACTTTCATAGACTCAGTTTGAGAGAATAAATTCACTGACCACTGAAGAAAAAAAAATCAATTGCAATAAAATGATAATGATTGGAGGAAGATATTCTGTAGCCACTATGAAAAGATGAATTCAATGCAGCGTCAATAAGGTGAGCAAAAATGCATTATTCCCTCTGATGGCTCTGCTCCATTCTACCCTTTGTTGAGTCAGAGACATTAGAGGAGATGGTTCCTGACTTTTGAAGAGAATAGTTCACATTTATATGCATTAACCAGACAGGTGCACACAGCGCATGAACCCTTTTGTTGAGACCATGAATCACATTCAGCCCTCTGTGCTTGCGCCAGCATCATTTTGAACGTGTAACCTGTTATGAAGGGAGGTGGGCGCTGAAAGGTTGTGACTCAGTTTGAGCGTGTTTCTGGCCTTTCCAGGTGACATCATAACTGGGAACAAAGGCGAAGACGGACACTTTGCACGGACCGACCTCACAGGTGAGTGCGTGAGCGGCGGCGTCTTGCCAAATAACATGAGCTGCCACTCAAAGCTGTGCTTGATTCTGTTTACTTCACGTTTGGACGTGGCTGTCAGGCTTTTTCTCAAGTCATGCAATTCTTCCTCTTAATTATTCATCCCTTCTTCTCATTAAATCTTTGTCTTTTCTTGTAAAGTACAGTAATGTATATGCACAGCTGGCCTTGAGCATATGTACATTCAGTATTTATGGATTGTGTGTGTGTGTGTGTGTGTGTGTGTGTGTGTGTGTGTGTGTGTGTGTGTGTGTGTGTGTGTGTGTGTGTGTGTGTGTTCACATAGTAGTGGAAAAAGAGGATCCGCTGGCCCGCGGCCTGTACATCCCCTGTCCAGATCACTACAAAAACTACTGCGTCCATGGAGAGTGTCAGTTCCCCAGTGTCCTGGCTCAGCCCTCCTGCAGGTACACACACACACACACACACACACACACACACACACACACACAGAAAATGACACCAATGCTGCGTATGATATCATCTTTATTAGAAGACACAGTGTAGGTTTGCATCTCAGCTGCCAGGACACCCATTTTTTTGACCAAATTTTACAATTAATGCCACAATATTTTCTAAATCTTACTAAAAGTTAGGTAAACAAACACTGTTTTATATGCGTTGAGTTGGGACTATTGATTATTAATTCATCATGAGCTGAATGTAGTTTTAATAGCTAGCAGTCAATAAAGCTATATTTGTTGTCACTAATTATGGGCTACATTTAGCAGTCAATTAAAGTATATTTATTTTAGCTATTATTAGCTGCAGTGTTTTTACAGTGTCATCTTGGCTGTGATAAAGCCATAAACAAGTCCTACAGACAGTCGGAGGACTCAGACCAGCTCTGTCTTTTCACCACAGTCCTGATGACGCTCGCTCACCCCCTCCTTCCCTAATCTGCGGACACCAGAGGAAAGCATGTAATGTGAGATGGCTAATCGGTTGTAAGATTTAGCAACTACTAGGAAAGTGCTAGAGCCCACTTACTTATTTTTTCTTAATCAGGCTTGTTTATTTTGTATGAATACAAGCCAGTGTGCGGCGAGGGGGAGGTGTTTGACATCCCTCCTGCTGGAGTAGTAGGCCGGGCTGTGGACCAGTCAAATGTGCTGCGCTGCTTACAGTTACAGTTAGTCATTGGCAGACACTTCTATCCAAAGCAACGTACATATGAATTCACGCAGCATCAGGGGCAGTTTTGGGGTTTAGTATCTTGCCCAAGGATACTTCAGCATGTGGACCGCCGAGGCCGGGGATCAAACCACCAACCTCCTGATTGGTAGATGACTGCTCTACCTCCTGAGCTACTGCCGCCCTAAATGAATCCCTTGTTGTGTTTCTCACTGCTAAATGAGGATGCTGGTGTTTCCTTCAGCGCGCTGTGATATCGTTTCACAGGTTTTGATTTGCTGCTGATTTGGTCTTGAGAAGCCACACTTTGTCATCTGCTGGGAATGATAATGCTCGGCTGTAAACACACCATCGCACTGCTGTCGGCGTCACTGATGACTGACACCTTGAGTGTCTCGTCAGCGAGTTCTCTGAAGCAACGAGATATTTTAGTGTTGTTTACAGCAGAGAACTCTAACTTCGAAAGCAGTATCATTTACAGGTGATAATGCTAATAATCTTTCATTAGTACAGCCGTCCACATATACTCAGGACCAAACCTATGACACTAATGTCAAGGCTGCTCTAATTGATGTTACATTGACAGTAATTTTTGAGCTCAGTATCAAACAGCAGACAGGCAAAGTTAGCAATTAGCTGGTCAACATAGCGGAGCAGCTGCATGGCCAGATATTTCCCTCAGGGATTGGTGAAGACCAAAACAGAGCTAAAATTAGGTTCAATATTGGATTAAGTTCAACAGGAGCCCAGAAACACGACTTTCAACAGGCCAGTGTTTGCTAACACGTTAGCCATGGGAACTTTATGCGGTGATAGTATGTCAGTGTGCTCAAAAATGAGCTAGTGTATGATAAACATGACCACATTGCGCCTTATCTTACTCAAAACCTTGACCTAAACTTTCTCCTTTAGCATAATTGGGGTTTGATTACAATTTGGATGATATTTTTGTAGATTTAGCTTTCATTTTTAGCTTTCATATTACCCAGCCTGAGCTGACATCTGCATGTTGTTCAGTGTAGCTCCATCGTTGTAAGAGGGTCTAAACAAACGGCAAACTTGTTCCGCCATTGGCTGGAAGTCAGTCTGTGAACTGTGACGATGTTCACCTTGGTTTTCTCTTCGAAAGTGGGGCTTTGTTTCTTGCCTCGTCAGGTGTTTTTTTAATGATTCCCAGGCCTCAGCAATGACTTTGGTGATCACAGTGTTATCATCCCAATACAAACAATGGCTCTGCAAAAATGAGACCTGTGAACTGGATATATGCTATAAAAGAGAAAGGAGCAGCAAAATGTCCTCACTTTGCAGGATTTGGTCATATTTGGTTCTCATAAGTTCAGAAATACAAGAAAATACTGCAAACAACAAATGCAGACACCCTTCACACTCACACACACACAAACACACTTGCAGAATAGCAATCACACAGGTGCTGGTGACAGTACACACACTCACATAAGCACACAAAATACACTTCACACAGCACAACATGTATTTACATAAAGGCAAAATGACAAATGATACCGAATCCCACCACCCACTCACACTCACACACACAGACACACACGATGAATGCACATGCGTGCCACTCAGGTCTGCCATCTTTTACAGCCTGATAGTGTAGCAGCCAGGGGGTCTTGGTATCGCTCGCTCCCTCTATCTCTCCTTTCTCTCTAACCTCGCGCGTCCCAGCTCACCCAGCCAGACATCCTTCATGCATACAGAGCAGAGCTTAGCAGAGAGGGCGTGTGAAATGTCTCTGCTGCCCCCTACTGGTTGCAGGAGTTTGTTTCCTAATGAGAGGAGAGGCACAGCGGTCTCTGTGGGAGCGGTACATGTCTGTGTGTGTGTTCATGTGAGTGGAAGCAGAGCACAAATCCCAAACTAAACAAGGTTGCAGTGTTCATCTTACACACTGTCAGGTCGAAGGGATAGAGAAGGAGACTGTGCGTGTGTGTGTACGTGTGTGTGTGCTAGTACCAAACAAGGATATGCAGGTGTTGGCGGGTAACAACCTCCCCAGAGACTGGAAAAGCAGGTAAAGAAGAGAAGATGGAGAGAGAAAGAGAGATTAAAAGGGGGACCATTTTAGCTTCTCTCTGAGGACAAAGATCACCTCCATTAGTTTCTCCCTCCCTCTCCCTCTCTCTCTCTCTCTCTCTCTCTCTCTCTCTCTCTCTCTCTCTCTCCCTGCATGTGTGTGTGTGTGTGTGTGTGTCTGGCTCTGTCCACAGGAAGTCAGCTGAATCTGAAAACACAAATTACACGTGCACGGCTCCACGCCAGCTTTTTCAGGTTGTCTTTAAAAAGATCATCATCCCTCCTGAAATACCTAAACTATATGAAAAACCTCTTCCTCATCATCATCCTCTTTTGGTCAACGGACAGCAACACTAACTTTAGAAGGGACAGACATCTGAAGTCCGACAGGAGGCTGACATTTTTAGATACATCCTCGGGAATATATGTGGTTCCAATCTGAAAACAAGACCAGAACCAGAATCGCCATCAATACTGATACCTGAACCATAACCTCGTTTATTATTGTAGCTATGATGATGAAGCTGGAGATGAAGGTTTAGGTTAAAATGGGTGTTGTTTTTGTGCCTAAACCTTGCCCACAGTGTTGTCACATGATGAAATGGATTTATCTTTTTGCTGTTTTTAGAGGAGGTGTTGGATACAGAGCGGGTTTGTGTACTCTAACTGTAAAATGCCATTACCGCCGAATCGCAGCCTGTGTGACAGACGGCTGTGATCATGGAGAGCAGACAGTTTGCAGTGGAAATGACTTTGCTAAACTTGTGTCACTGAAGACGACAAGGCTGCTGAGTCAACGTCCTTAATGTTGCCTTCGCTATCAATAAGTGTCAGAAAGCTGGCCAACTAAAGCGCCGCCATAACTGTAACCGTAACTCCTGCTTTAGCGTGGACGGAGGCCTGAAACAAAGAGGGAAAATTTAGCTGCTTCAGGTGAGCGTGCTCTCCGCCCTCCTTCGCCCGCCCGCTGCGAGCCTTATCGCTCCTGTTCGTCTGAAGAGTCACAGCAAAGAAAAGCCACCGTCACCCCGCTGTCGCTCAGACGCATTGTTCCTCCGCAATGTCTTCACCAAACGGCTGCTGGCGCTTCCATTAGAAACACTAAAATAATTAACCTGTCTCTCAGTGCAAAGAAATGACTCTTTCTCTCCCTCTTTCTCCATTGTGTGTGTGTGTGTGTGTGTGTGTGTGTGTGTGTGTGTGTGTGTGTGTGTGTGTGTGTGTGTGCGATCTCAGCTGTCACTCAGGCTTCAGAGGTCCCCAGTGTGACATCAAAGAGTACAACGTGCTCTACGTGGTGCCAGGCTCTGGCAAACTGCACTATGTCCTCATCGCCTCTATCATTGGAGCACTCCAGGTGGTCATCATCTGTGTGGTGGTGCTCTGCATTACCAGGTGAGTCATGCCCCAACACACACACGCACGTGCACACACACACACACACACACACACACACACAGCTTACTGATGAGCCTGGGAGCAGTATCATCCATGTTGCGTGTGTTTGGGAGTCACAAGGGGGGCTGTGGAGCTCCTGGGCCTGGAGGAAACAGCTGAAAGGTCACCTTGCTTACACCACACAGAGAAAGTACTGTCACTTTCCCCATGGACACACACACACGCACACACACACACACACACACACACACACACACACACACACACACACACACACACACACACAGAGATCTGAAAATGTGCAGCATGTGCACACAAGCATAGATACAGAGATATCTGTGTAGGCAAGCATACACACTTCTGTTTGAAGAGGCGTTCTGTATTCATTGTAGAAACTCACCCACACACACACACACACACACACACACACACACACACACACACATACAGTACATACCCTGCAGCTTGTCTGCCTCCGGCTGACCTAAGCAATTTATGACATTTAATAAAAGATTTTAAAAGAGTTTTGGCCGAGACAAAACTGCTCCTCTGAGCAAAGGAGGGGAGGAGGAGGAGGAGGGACGAAATGAAGGAGTGAGCAGTTGTAAAGGAGGGCAGGGCGAGAGGCTAAGCAGAGAAGATAAAGAAGGAGAGGGAGAATTATAACTCTGAACACAGCCACAGTACCATTACCGCTCCCTGCTGCTCAGCGATATTCATTTAACGCAAAAAATAGAAAACTGCTCAGCCTTGTGAAAGTTCACAGTACATCACATGGCTCTCAGTTGTTACCGTGAATGAGCTAATGTGTAAGTGAATCTCTGCGGATGTCCACGACGGCGCCCTGTGGCTGTCCTATCTCTGCCGGACAGACCGAGCTGTGGTTCGTGCATTGTGTTTCATGAATGTTGCTGGAGTTGTGTGTGATTTCCACCTCGTATGAAGACTTTCCATTCACTTAAAGGACAAACAGGTGGGAGTGGAAAAGGTCATCTCCATGCTCTGCCTCCTGTGTGTGACAGTCTGTCACGTCTTAGAAGAAGTCTGCTTGAAAGGGTTTCACTGCAAGAGTGTTTTTACCAAATAATTCTGTTTTTCCTGCTTTAGACAAATCTCATAAAAGACCAAACCAATGAGCAACTATATGCTAAAAGAAGTTAGCTTCACGAGTGAAAGAACTTAAAATCTGCATTTGCAAAAGTAAATAATTTATTCTCTAAATTTATTTACAGCTCCAAATTTAACATTGATTAAAGACAAGGCCATAAGGCACAGCTGTCTTTTTTATAAACATGCTAATTCAACATTATCTGTCATAAAGTATGAAGTTACTTAAAATGATATTAAGAAAGACTGATGCGTTAATAATACAAAGATTTCCATAGACATAAACCTAAGCATACATTTTAGACAGGGACTATTTTCAGCTGTGGACTAATACACGTGTGTGCACCTGGACCAATAATAGATAATAAAAATTTGACTTTTTCCAACGTTATCCTTTCAGAAATTGTTTCAGAACTTTATTGAGGTCTATTAAAACATCAGAATTGCATCAGTCTTGCCTACCTAACCTTTACATGTGTCCTCCTGTGCCCCTCCCTCACCTCCTTCTCTGTGCAGGAAGTGCCCACGGACCAACAGGATCAACCGGCAGAAGCAGAACAATGTCCACTTCAGTTCAGAGAACACCATGCGCGCCTCCACTCGACTTATCTGAGCCCAGACAAACCAGACTGAGTCTCCCTCCACGTTACGGAGCGCTGTGGCGTTAGATGTTCCCCCTTGTAGGCCAACCCTGAAAACTAGGATCTGCTTCCCCTCACTCCTCGCCCTCTCTCCCAGTCTGAACTTTAAGAATGCCCAGGGAGGACGGTGGCATAGCAAAGACAGAGCTGGCGTGCACCAGTGATGATGAAGTTGTCATCGGCCGCCACCAAACCCCCCCCAGTTGCAGATGTGTCTCCTTGCACCTTGTCACTTCCACGCAGGGTTTTTCTGAGAAACTGAACCATGAGGTGTTGGGGGGCCCTGAGGATGCAGAATGTGTGTGAATGCGTGTGTGTGTGTGTGTGTGTGTGTGTGTGTGTGTGTGTGTGTGTATGCGTGTGTGTGTCTTACATGTGTGAACTTTGGTAGAGGCGGGCTAGCCGGTGTCTGTCATTTGTAGAAGAGGGGTTAAAGCAAATCGGGGTAGTGCAAAGCAGGGTAACGGGCTTTAAATGAGGTGTGTGTTGTCCGGTCTGGGAGGGGGGTGGGGGGATCGGGGGTTCGGGGCTACACGTGATGCCTTGCACCTTGTGTTATAGGAGACCTTTGACAGAGGGCACAATGTTATTATAGAGCTCTCTGTCCGGTTGTGACGATGACGTCAGCTTCTGTATCTTGGGTTCTATTTCCAATAGTTATTACTACATTGTCTTGATGGGGTCATTTTTCTGTAAATGTAAATAAATAATTTATATCACGAAATGTAACATGCCGTGTCTGTCTTTGTTTGTGCTGTTTCATGTCGTTAATATTCATTATTGTCACAGTCATGCTCTTTAACACAGAGATAATTTATTTGTATTATCTTCAAAGTCACTCTTTACATGACGGAGCTTTACTTCTACATTCTGGTTGCAGTTCTTCAAGATATTTTATGAATCCATTTCATGCCACTTCATTCTTTCAGAGGGAAAATATTGTACTTTTTTCACTTGTTTCTTTAGAAAGTATAGTATAGTATAGTATAGTATAGTATAGTATAGTAATACATCAATACATCAGGAGAAACAGAATGTGATGATTTGCAGAACAAACACCATATGAAACTGAAACTAGCACGAAGTCAGCACATCAAATGTTAAAACTTTTGAAATTTCATCGTTTTTTGAAAATTATGTCCTCATTTATTATTTGATGTCATCAGAACATTTCAGAAAAGTTGGCACAGTGGCAGCAAAAGACTTGAAAAGTCGTGAAACACGAAAAGAAAACAGCTGGAGGAACATCTCCCAGTTAATGAGGTTAACTGGCAACAGGTGAGTCACATGATTGGGCATAAAAAGAGCCTCCCAGAGAGGCCGGGTCTACCTGAGGTAAAGATGGGGAGGGGTTCAGCACTCTGTGCCAGACTGTGCTGGTAAATAATGCAACAACTTAAGAATCATGTTTCTCAATGTAAAACTGCAAAGAATTTGGGGATTTCATTGTCTGATGTGCATAATGTCATTTAAAGATTCAGAGAATCAAGAGACAAGGCTGAAACCTTTATTGGCTGGCCGTGAGCTTCAGGCCCTCGAACTGCTCTGCAGTGAAAGCAGACTCTGCAGTGGACTTCACTGCATGAGCTCAGGAACACGTCCAAAAACCATCGTCTGTGAACACAGTTCAATGCTGCATCCACAAATTCAAGCTGAAACTCTACCATGCACAGAGGAAACCGTATATAAACCAGATCCAGAAATGCCTTCTCTGCTCCAGAGCTCATTTAAAATGGACCGAAGCGAAATGAAAAACTGTCCTGTGGTCTGACCAGTCAATATGTGGAATTATTTTTGGAAATCATGGACACCGCGTCCTCCAGACTGAAGAGGAGAAGGACCATCTGGCTTGATATCGGTGTACAGTTCAACAGGCAGCATCCAATGTTATGGGCATCAGTGCACATGGCCTGGCTCACCTGCACATGTGTGAAGGCTCTAAACCATATATAGGCTACAGGTTTGGGAGCAACTGATAAGTAGATAGAAGTAGTGTCCCAACTCTTTTGGGAAAAGGGTTGTAATATAAATACATTCACATGAGGCATGTTCTGCACCGAGTACTTTTATTTATAGGCCAAAAACATTTAATAAAAACAAAGGTACTTTTCCTAAAATAACTCAGTTTTTTTGCAGTTTTGCTACTTAAATAAAGGCTCTGAATTCTTTATCACTGCACCTTTGAAAATAAGAGGAGCAACAAAATTGCTGAGTAAAATGTAAAATAATCATTATTTCATGTCACTGTTGTATAGTTTCACCTTGCTTTTAGTTTCCAAAGACTTTGAAGTGCAGTAAGGACATAGCAAGCCAAATAGGCACACAAACACGTCAATGAATATTAAACAGTTGCGCGTCTACTGCCACTAGATGGTGCTGTGTTCCCCACAGCCCGTGTGAAATCCAAACAGCGTCCCTGTTCGACGCTTCAGAGATCAATGCGGAGCGGACTTTAGGGCCGTAACTGTGTCCCGTTCAATTAGTGACACGTTAGTCGTCCTCTAACATGAGACATTCTTTTAAAGTCCCAAGACGGTTCTTTGAGGAAGTTGTCGTGGCCGAGTGGTTAAGGCGATGGACTAGAAATCCATTGGGGTCTCCCCGCGCAGGTTCGAATCCTGCCGACAACGGTTCGTTTTTGGCGACGGATTATCTATTGATGAGCCACGAGAAAAAATAAAAAACATTAAAAGCTGAATTTGTTAACCTGCTGTTTTTACAAAACAGTGTCTAAATAAACAGAATGTAACAGCACCTCAGAAATGAATAAGCAACAAAAACGTCCTGCTTCCAGTTATTCTTTGTAATGTGTTGTCCTTCACTAAAGACCAGAAGTGTGATTCAGCTAAATATAATTTTATAATATTTTACTACTACTTTTAATTAACCAAAAATGTATCAGTTATTTACAACTAAGCTTTGTTTTTCCAACACTGTGTTACATTTTAATAACACCACGTATGAGCCAATCATTCACACAGTGAGTTAATCTATAGCTTTGAGCAAGGATAAAGTGCTCAGTCCACCTTTGTTCCTCATGTTTTAATACTTTTGAAAACATCAAAGTCACGCTGCTATTAGAAACACCACAAGACTTTTTAATATGGGGAGAGCTCATCCTTCATATATGGAGTTCTCAGGTGGAACTGGGGTCACCCATGGGTCATTATGGCAGACTTAAAAAATGTTCCCAGCCCGTTCTTAATGGAGTTGTCGGCATACGATGCAGGAATGTGTTTATCTGATGGGCGGAACCTTTGCCTTTGACTAACTTCAGACATGTAATAATGTCAACCTGACTTTGCCATGTTTATCACAGAAGCTTCAGACTATGATGCATTCAGGCAGACAGTGATTATACGGAAATACAAACCAGACTGTGATGGATCGGATGAATACTGACAGCAGCAACAGTCTTGTACCTGATCTCCTCAATGCTGATGGGCAGAGTTCCTGTTATTACTTGCACAGAATGAAGTAGTAATGGCTGACAAGATTATTGTTAGGTAGGTAGAGAAGAGGACGAAATCTGAAAACTGAAGTCAAAGCAGAAATGCCTTAAACCTGCATTTATTCTAATGGCCAGCAGGGGGCAAAAAGAAGTCCGTTTGCGTCTAAGTTTATGAGAAAATGACCCTTCTTGCTTGATTTATTACCACAGTGAACAGTTTCCTAATGCCTTTATGGTCTCAATCACTACTTTTCAAAGTATCCTGGGGTTCTAAGCTGGACCCACCACCTGTTCCTCCCCAGCCACAAGAAGGTTTTATCTGGTGTCTAGCACACTACATGACACAGGTCCTGAGATTGTTACCTTAACCTAATCAAGTAGATTTCATGCATCATGTAGTAGGCGTGCCCTGTAGTTACCATGTCTCCACACATAGACCCACTTGCCAGCTACAATTATTAGCTCCACCGTCTTCTCTAAATATAGTTACTTCTGGTTTCAAAAAGCCATGATGGTGACCTGCATAATACCAATCTATAAGTGCATGAATGAGTGGCTCAGGGTTGATTAGGGTTCGGTTAAAGGTTAGCACCTGATCCACACACCTCGCTACTCAGATCAGGTAGTAACAGGCTTCAAAACAGTGGTCCACAAACCAATGGGTGACGTCACATCCACCTCTCTTTATATTGTCTGTGGTGTTGATATCAAACTGTGCATCTCTCGGTCAAGTGCTGCTTTGATTTTGCACAGCACTAATAGTATTTAATAGACAATCAATAACTTGAGTCCTACTTAAACTATGCCTAACCTGACAGTCAGACGTCTGATGTCAGACTGGATCAGGCTACAGTATCCTCTGACCTATTTCTTATTTATTCTCCATTACTTTGACTCTAAAGCGAGGCAACAAAACTTGTGGGGTGTCTTGGCCTATTTGGCTCATTCTGCACGTCTGTTCATGTCACTGTGTGTAAAAGCCCACTCAGCTGTGGCCTGAGGGGAGGGTGCAAGAGTCGAGAGAAAGAAATTATTAACAAGGCTCAGGAGGGTGTTGTTTTTGCTAAAATGAAATGTCAGATTCGAAATACCCAGTCTTAATTTGGAGATATCGTCCTTGCTGCTGTGTGATGGCTACACAAAGGTGTTTTGCAATGTTGAAGAGGTGTGTGTGTGTGCACCAGTTTCTATAGTGCCTATGGTCCTCAAAGATTGAATGTGGGTAAAAAGCTTATGTTCACATGTGTGTGGAAGCAGAAGTTAACCAACACAACTACTGTACATTTTTCATTAAGGAGCGGCTTTGTGGCTTTGAGAGCGACAGACTGCCGACAGCAGCCGTCTCACAGCGAAACCAACATTAAACCACAAGCACAAATTAGTGATTTGGGAGCATGTTTTTTTCTCAGTGACACCTCCTCTGCTCCTTACCCTCTGTATACACATCTGTGTGTCTCCAGAGCACCAGCAGACCCAGTCAGCGTAATCCTGCCAGTTTCCTGTCTTCTGCTGGTTTCCACTCAGTTCCAGTGGGCCCGGGGCCAGGGAGGAGTAGGACATTTCTGTCAATATCTGCTCCCATCTGAGGTCGAGGAATGTGGCAAATGCTATTATTCATGGACAGAAAGGTCATCCCACAGTGGATGTGGCACAGACATGGGATGGTTTATTGGCAAAAAAGTCAAATCCCACCTTTTTTCCCTGAACTAAAGAAAGACTTCTGCCATCTGTGGTTGGAGGCCACCTTTTGTTGCTCTTACTTAGATTTGCATGATCAGGTTTGTTCAAGTAACAGCTTGCAAGAGGTGGTTGGTGGAGGAGGAACAAAATCTTGGATGAAACTTGAAATTTAATCTTAGTCTTCTTAAATTATATTTTGACATGAAACTGCTGCCAACAGTACAGTGTGGACATTTTACAGTGTCCCATGAGGTGCTTCACTTTTCTGCCACCAAAGTAGAAAAGTGGTTGATGGTTAATTAAACAAATGTTCAGCAAGAAGGGAAAAACACTGTGAGATAAAGCGAGATAAAATCCAAGATCCAAGAAGATTTTGTCTTATTATAGCTTTATCTTCACTGTTTCATGAAGACATTCATAACTAATAGCAGCATTTTAACATTAGCAACAAAATGAAAAGATAAACACATTAGACACATTAGCGAGGTCTGAAGATGCTAAGGAAATGTGCTGTTAAAGAGTAGCTTGTAGCATATTGTGTTTGTCACCAAAGCCACAGCACCATTACCTTCTAAAAAACAGTATGCTTAAGGAAAGTATGTTTTGACATACACATTTTGTAACATTAAGCAGCTAAAGAGCCAGATATTCCCCTCAGGAGCTAAAAGAGAGAAAATATTGAACTTACAATCACCTGGTGGCCTGAAACACGACTCCAAACGAATAATAATGTTGCTCTGCAACTGCTGGATGTGTATATTGTCAGCAAGTTTGTGAAATCAACTGAAATATGTGATCTTGTGTTTACAACTTGTTTCCATTGCCCCCAAATTAATTCAATCATTGTCAGTTTAAAGTCCTGAGCAGATAAACTGTGACACATGGCCTGAGTTACGCTAACAGACTATGAGGTACCAAGTAGCTCAGGGCTAGCTGGTTAGCATGCTAACTTCAGCAGATATCTCCGCAACACACCACAGATGTCTTTGATGTAACATCAGAACTGTTACTTCTTCACATTCTGCTGACAATGTTATTCTTCTTTGAATGTTTTTCACTAAAAAGGCCTTATCTTACACACCGCACCCACAAGTGAAATACAGAGGAGTAAAAGTGTGGCCGTGCAGCCCTTCGATCAATCTCACATGGCCTCTGTTTTTATTCTTACACAACACAAATAATTCCCCATGCGCACATTCCCAGCACCCCCTGAACAGATAGGCACTTAGCTTTGGAATCTGACACTTATCTTAGAAAGGCATAACTCCTCATCTGGTTCCTGAACATTTTAGACAGCATGTTTGAACATGCAGGCTTGTTTTCCAAGTCATTCAAATGTAGATAATGTACACACCACTGAATAATGGTATTTCCTATATTGATTGTGTGGAGATAAATAGCAGTGATGAATGAAATAACAGCAAAATCAAACCATTTCGCTGGAAGGCTGTCTTTCAGGAATCCGCACTTTGGGAACCGTCAGGCTGAATGACTGGCGAGGAGAGCCCTCGCATTGATTTTACAATCAACAAACTGCACCTCAACTCCTTTGGCAGGGAAGGATTGGCCCATTGGTCTGAAAATTGATGGTTTTGGACACATGAAAACACACTCCAATGAAAAACCAAGCACACACAGACACACACATACGCATTCCTCACATTTTGAGGGTGTGTAAAGCTCAACACCTCGAAAATTGGTCCATTAGCTTCACAATTGATACCATCACAGAAATGATACACCACAGAAAACACGTACACACTCCTCTACTAACATACGAGGCCACCTTTAAGTGAGAGTGTGTCTGACACACACTGGTCTGTGAAAAGGGTCATTTAAAGATCCATCGCCATCTGTTTTGGTCTCAGCGTGCCATTTTCCCCTCTGTGGGGGCCTTTGATTTACAGACAAAGGGGGACCATCGCTTCTTTCTTTCCAACTGTGTGACCAGACATGCAGCCGGAGCTGGTTATACAAATCAAACACGGCCGGGCATCCATCGTATCATCATAGGTATGACCACCTGTGTGGGACTGTTGACGGTAATCACAAACATTATGGGTCCCATTTAACCACTGATCGGGGACCCTGTCTGTTGTGTCTTGCAGACATCACATAACGAGGAGTGAACAAAACTCACTGGGAAATATCAGGAAGCAGGTGGATGAGTTTGTCTGAACAAAGCCTCGCTGTCAGTTTTGAACAACAAAGCCACGACAGCGAGCTCAGATAACCACATTCTGGATGTTTCAGCAATTTTAGAAGAATACAACCAGCAAAGCTGCACATGCCTCAGCTCTTCTCCAAGATGCAAATTGTTTTAATTCCTCTTCTGGCTGTGATCCCTCAGCACGACTCTACTGTAAAAGATAAGGAAGAGTCCTTGTTCCCTGCAAAAAGCCACGCTAACATTCAGCTGAAGCCAGTGTAAAGCTTCAGCTGGTCTCAGTTTTCATCCTCGTCTTGTTTTGTTTCGTGGCAACAAACCTGCATGCAGCTTCCAGGACACATCCCTCCACGTACGAAGGTGTTGCTCCATCTCCGCAGTGTGAACACACATGGAGATATAGAATCTACGTTTTTATTTTTGGCGTTTTCTGTCCTATGCGAGATGGTTTTTATCTTGTCCTGACTGCATCACTGTAATTCCATTTATTCCTGTTTGAGATAGAGTTCTCCTTTTGCCAGCAGTGATTTAGCATTGTGCTCCTCTAACACTGTCAGACTCAAGTCAAAATCTGTGCAGCAGAACCAGAGATAACATCTATTCTTCTTCCTTATCAAAAACTACATTACCCACAATGCAAGTGGACTGCCAGATTTGGGTGCGTTTGAAGTGATGAAGTCGCCTCCAGCTGCTGGCCTCCAGCAGAGATGAGGAGCTCTTTTAAACTCCACATCCTCAGATTTCCTTCATTTTCCAACTTGTACTCTTCAGCCACGCCTGGCACCACTTGAGGCACTTCATTAGATTCACTCAGCTCCCTCTGGAGCCACAAAAAGCTTCTTTCAAGACCTGCGACCAGACTTTGATGTGATGACTTAAGGTGAAGACCCATCGGAAGCAAGCAACTCGCATAACCCTGTGGGTGTGCCAAGGTTTGCAAGACTGAGCTTCAGCAAACATTCAGTAAATAAGCAACTTAGAATTTCTTCATCCATTTATGTGATTTTCTGCTGAGCAGCACTTCCTTTGTTTATCAAAGGGATCCTATAATAATGATCTTCTTCTCAGACGTCTACTGTATCCACAGCAGGAAAGACTAGTCCTGCTGTCTCACCACTGCATCACTCTTTCACTGTTATTTGTTCTGCAAGTCACTGCAGAGCCCTCAGGTAATTTTCACCTTGATTTGTATAAAATACGTTGTTTTTTTTTAACGTTCAGCCCTTCATGTTTTTCCTTATTGGACTGCCGCAATGCCTTTATGTCACGAGGCCATGGGCTACCGGTGTTTTAGAAACCCATTATGTTGAAGGCCAAAGTAGATGCTTATCATCTTATGAGCCAGACCGCATGTCGCTAGCTAGCATGGGTTTCCCGGCTCATCCTTCATCCAGGCTGGCAACCGACTTTGTCAGAGAAACTGAGGTTTGAACCACTTCAGTGTCAACTTCCCTCTTATATTGGGCTTTATTTAGCCAGGAAAGGGCTGCGCTGAGAGTAAAAATCTCTTTCAGAGGAGTTTCCTGGCTATGCAGAACTTAAAAATACACTGCAGACTTATGACTAAGTACATTTACAGAAAAGCATGTTTCCATCCCCCAGCCTGCTATAAGCTGCTGTTATTTGAACTGTTTTTTACTTTACTATACCTTTTGTATGCGTATTAGTGTATTTAATCTTCTTTTAGTTATTGTTGAAAAGGTCTGTACAAAGTTCATTATTATTACCTTCATTATTCTTTACTTTAATATTTTATCCCAGGACTTTAAATGTGACAACATACTTTTATGTGCACTTAACGGCCTGTAAAGGTCGAGAGTATCAAAGCAACTGTTATTAAAACTGTAAACAGCACACCTCCATGCCAGTGTTTCATCTTCGACATTACGTCTCAGTCTGTGTGTGAAACCATCATTAACGTCCTTGTGAAACCTGCCTCAAGGTGTTTCAGTTGCATTCTTCAAGTGTGCACTTAGACAAGCATGTTAGCCTGGAACCACACAGAGGAGGACGGGGACCAAGCCACCGTCGTCTTCAGGCAGCGGATTATGTGTGTTTAAGCGTGTGAGAAGTTGCTCCCACCCAGAATAAAATGCTGACCATCCTCTCTGACTTTCCACATGTGAAAATGCGTCGGCACGGTTTGATTGCCTTCAGGACAAGAAAAATAAATTGCTTTAATGCTAAGACTTTTGAAATAATCCCCCCCTGCATGAGACAGCATTTCATTCAAAGAAACTCCTCCATCAACAATTCTTGATAAATTAGTCATCCACTCAGGTGGTTTGCCAAAAGCCAACGGTTGCAGCAAGACCACACCCCCTGCTGAAGGTTTTGAAGGAACACCAGGAAGGTTTCCCAGGATACAAAGCTCGCTCATTCAACGACACGACTTGCAGCGGCATGTTGGTCGAAATGATGGAATATGCTGATTGCCGTTTCTGCAGCTGTAGCTTCACCCATTACCTGTTTCCAGTGAATTTTAACGGTTTAAGATTTGATTATGGAGATTTTCTGAAGCAAAATAAGAGCATTTCAAACTTGAGTGTCACTGTGACTGTAACTGTCAATAAAAGAGAAAATAAGGTCATTGAAGAGAGCGAATTCTAATCACTTCTAGCCAAATATAAAGGCATGAATTATGATCGTAAATATAGCAAAAAGTGCCCTGCAATCGGCTGGCGACCGGTTCAGGGTGTACCCCGTCTCTCGCCCGTTGAAGCTGGGATAGGTTCCAGCCCCCCGCAACCCCGAAAGGGATAGGCGGTATAGAAAATGGATGGATGGATGGATATAGCAAAAAGTCCTGCTGGCTATCGCTCAGTCTCAGTGAACTGTCAGGTTAAGGTCATGCACTTGCAATTGTCAGCCTCCAGGGGGCAAATTCTGTACATCCATTTCTTCAGGCTGACTTGGAAAGATCCACCAGCTCTTTTTGAACTCATCCTCCAACAGCTTGCGTGCGTGACATAATTGTTTTTGTAGCATATTTAATTATACATGCCTGTAAGACGGTTAAGAGCAAAATGGATCCTTAAATAAATAATGAGTGTTGTTACAACATAGGAAAGGATAACATTACTTGACCCAGCACTGGGCATGTGTGAAACCTACCACACCATCGGGAGCATGGGAGGAATTCAGGAGAGCAGAGGATAGGTTACAGAGAGAGGAGGAAAAAGGGGAAAGGAAAAGAGGGGGACAGCTGGAAGAATGACAGGATGGGAGCGCCATTCCCTCCGCTCTGTCCCGCGGGTGAAAGTGGGAAAAGTCAGAGTTCAAAAGGTATATGGGAGGTCACGCTTTCATGTTGGCACAAGTCAGTATTTCCAAGGAGACACGATGACAGAGAGAGGGGTTGGAAACACTGGGGTTTTGAGTCAGAAGAGGAAATTTGTTTTGGGCGAGTGTGCGTCTAACACTTCCACTCTACTCTGACAGCTTTGAAGCTTGTTGAGCGAGCGACCTCAAGAAGAGGTGTTAGTCTTGGATGTTGACATGGGGGAATCTGTCAAGAGCATTTCTGAGTACACGAATCACTGGTGAAAAGACTGAGCTGTAAGAAAAAAAATGGCCGTCATGTCAGTAAAGGTAGGCTACCAGCTTCTTTTCAAGAAGAAACACTTTTACTTGGTTTCATGCCGAGAGTTGGATGTAGAGATTGATATTGTTTTGATGTCTGTCCGTCAAGTATGAAGATGGTTAGCTTAGCTAAGCACAAAGACTGAAAATAGGGGGGAAACAAGCTAGCCTGGCTATGTCTGACACTGACTGTAAAAAAAAGATGGCCGACATGACAGCTGCCCAAAAGTGGAGCAAGGACACCTCTATCGGCCCATGGTGGCTGGCAGCAAAACAGGCCATGTTAGCAGATGGGATGTGGTCCAAAATCAAGGCCAACACAACAAATATATTTTTCCCAAAGATGGTTTTTGTCATTTCAGTTAACACTTGATACTATAAAAAGAGGGTGTGACGTTATGATTGACAGCTCGCGTGTGCTCGCGAATGAGTCGGGCGGGTGTTTGAGCGGGACCTCAACACTGTGGCTCCATCCCTCGATTTCTATTGCACAGCACAAGATGGCAGCGCCCACATCCGGGATATCTGACTTCATTTTTCACAGTGGGAGGAGGCAGAGACACGTCATCCATCTTTATGTACAGATTACAGCCTGAAGCAAACGAAATCCACCTACCTGAATCTCTTAAACTCTCCAATCAATAATTAATACTCTCGACTAAAAATGTCTGCACCTGGCCAGCAGATAGTCTGGCACACTGTGGCTTGATATTTACGATACAGACTTGAAAGTGTTATCAAAAAACTCTCTGCAAGAAACATCCAAACATGTGGAACTATTCCTTTGCGAAAGCCAGTTAACCTGTTAAATCGCGCTGAAATAACTCCACCAATTTAAAAACAAATGTTTTCATTCATGTGGTTTGGATCTCTGGACTCCGCCAACACATTTTAATGCTGTTTTAAGTTGTCTCTTTTCTTTGTGTGCATACCAGTAGTTACAGAAAGCCTGTTATCAGTTTGAGAGTGTGAATACTCTGTATTGATCTTAGATGAGATGGTGGCTGACCAAGCCTTCCCCGTATCAGGCAGGATCCAATAAAACCCAGGTGTTGTCTTGAATGCTTTCCAAAGCTCACCGTGATAAAACAGATTCCTGTCATACTTCCGATGCGGTAGGTTTTATGTGCAGGAATTAATCACACAGATAAAAACATGCTTCTCTCCCATTACAACAAATGCATTCAGGCGCTCTCGTTGCAACACGCTCCTGTTAAACACCACACATTTAACTGATTCTGAAACGGGTTAGATTGAACAATTGTGTTGCTGCAAATGAAATATTTACAGTGATGTTGACAAAAAGAAAGATTGCGAGACAGGCCGGGTCACAGATGAGCTCATTGTTGAAACAGGGATTTCCACATTTCCATGTCAGTGTGGGCCATGCCATGACACCGAGCTGGACAACAGGAGGGGAGAGGAAAGGGGCGCTCACGGGGCACACAGGGAAACACGGCGGCCCCCTGTGCACCACACTTTGGCACAAAGACAATATGCTTCATGAATTATCTCAGCCTGCAGCGTGCGGGTGGAAAAATTCAGATAAGTTCCTGAAAACACAAGAAACACTGGGCCCATAACACACAAACGCACATCCGCGTCCCCTCAATGGCAACAGACGGCACAATGTGGTGCAACACAACAACACAGCAGCAAGCGCAGTAAACAAAACCAGCCTGCACGCACAGTTTGAAAACGCAGGCAGGAACACAGTGAAACTGTTGGCCGCCACATGAAAACACAGGGCAAGCGTGCACACAAGGAAGGACACACACGCGCGCACACACACACGTACCAGCTCTACCTCTGCTCTGTCAATAGGGCTAGGCCTGCGCGGTTCCCGTAGCAACCTCGCCCCTCCCTTTTGGCTTGCAGGGGAGGTGTTTTGAAAGTTCAGCGCGTGTGCGTGCGTGCGTGCGAGAGTGTGTTTGTATGCGTGCGGGACAGGGAGAGGCAGACAGGGGCGTGGGTGCCGAATCAACTCCAAGAAGTGAAACACCGTGCTTTCAGTTCCCAGCTGGACCAAGTGACAGCAGCGTCAGAGAGCTGGTGGAGCTTCTGAAACGTTTGTGTTCTGGTGAATTATCCCGTTAAAGGGGGACATCTGACCACCTGTGAGACATGGAAGAAGACGCGTCCCACGCCGAGCGCAGCAGCGTCTCCAGCAGCTCCCACACCACCCCGCAGCAGCAGCAGCAGCCCGAAAACACCGAGATCCTCACCCCGAGCTTCACCCCGTCGTCCGTCCCCTCCTCCCCGACCCCCGGCAGCACCCTCTCCCGGATGGGCCTCAAAAGCCCGACCTCGGCCGCGCCGGGCAGCCCTGTGGACCGCGGCCAGGTGAGCGCCATCACCGTGGTGGCGCTGCTGGACAAGCTGGTCAACATGATGGAGGCGGTGCAGACGAACCAGCAGCGGATGGAGCAGCGGCAGGCCGACCTGGAGGACGCCGTGCGGGTCGTGCAGGGGGACGTGACCCGTCTGTCCAAGACCCACGTCGGCACCTCCAACAGCGTGTGCAAGCTGCTGGAGCACTCCCGCAAAGTGAGCGGGCACCTGAAGGATGTGCGGGAGCGCCTGGCCAAGCAGGCATGCCAGGTGAAGAAGCTGGAGGCAAACCACAGCCACCTGCTGAAGAGGAACCACTTTAAAGTGCTCATCTTCCAGGTGAGAAAAACATAGTGATAGAAAGAGGAAAAAATATAACAACGCTCCGTGATTCAGAGTTTGTGAATCTTTTGTGTTACAGCCAACAGATTTTAAAGGAGCTCATCATCAGGGTCATCTTGCATTGGGTTTGAGTTGTAACACTTGTAGTCAATAGAAACCTGCGTTACAACGTTACAAACTACCTGTGGGGTTTGAAAAAAAGGCAAGTTGCATTATGGGAAATGTAGGATCCAGTGTTTTCCTGTAGAGCCTTAAAGTGAGGATATCTGAGCCCCCCCCAGCTTTGTAAAGTGAAATGCTAAATGGTCAGACCCTTTAAGGTTTAGCCATTGAATGTTTTGTCACAGGATACATTTGCATCATGAAGTCCTCTTGATGACTCTTGATGACTGTGTGTGTGTGTGTGTGTGTGTGTGTGTGTGTGAGACTGAGTCATATTTGCATTCATATTTGACTGCAGTGATGGGTGTGTTTGGAAGTCACCACATATCTTGTGTTCCTGCTTGACACACAAAGGTGACTTGCTGTTGGCGCGCAGCACATTATTACATTTTCAACACTTAGAACTTGTTGAACAGGACTTTGACGGCGTGTTGATCTCAGTTAACCAATGATGAGCTGTTCTCTGACTCTGGAAGTGCATTTCAAACACACCTCTACTAGTAGAGGTGTGCTTTGTGCTGAATTTGACTTGTTTTCTTAATATAAGTCAAGATCTTTACAATTTTCATAAACATGCATTTTCCCTGTGTGTGTGTGTGTGTGTGTGTGTGTGTGTGTGTGTGTGTGTGTGTGTGTGTGTGTGTGAGAAGAAGGGCGTGTCTGGGAATGGAGCTACAGAGGATAATAGAGGAGGGCTCAGACGCTGACTTTGACTAGATCTGTTTACACCCCACAGTCATAATTCAGACAGACAGATGGCTTTTGGCCGGATTTCCCACCTCAACCGCCTACCACACCTGCGAGGGTAAAACTCTACACAGGCTCTGAAAAAAGTGATAAACCTCTCAACATCTCGAGGAAAATCTGAGTGGAAAGTATGAGGAAGCTCCTCACACAACCCATCTCTCACTTATCTCCGGGCGTGAAAGTAGTTGGAGCTTTATCTGTTTGCCCAGCATGTAAAAGATAGACCGTACCTTCAGCTGAGATAAATGTCGCCCAGTTTATTTATCACGCGGCTGCCATGCAGGACCAAAGCAGCGCCATATTGCGTTTGGCTGCACTCAACTAAAAGAGCACCATCTCGGCGTGGTCTCCGAGTATGGTTCATGCATGAATAAGGGCTTTTTTTAATGTGTGTGTGTGTAGGTGCGTCTGAGCGTGTGCGTACAAGTGTGTGTGCCCAGGCAGCGAAAGGGGGGCCATTGTTGACACAGCCAGAGCCACTGAGAGCTCTTAACCGCCGTTGTTATCTGGTTTCCCAGGTACTGAGGCTCTGTTGTTCAAATGCAACAGGTGCCAAAACCGTACCCTGTGCGAGGTGGCTCTGTGGGCGAGGCACCCGGGTCGATTGGATTGGACCCCTGGTCACTTTTTATTTGCTAGGAGGGAGTGTCGTGTTGCTTTAGAGATAGCGAGTGGACAGTGTTGCTTGCCGCCTTTTGGATTTTTTCTGTCCTGTTTTCCTGTCTGCAAATATCGATTCCCTTTTCTCCCTTCGATGCATCATGTGAACGTGTTTCAACTCGTGTTTTGCACTTGATCTGTATCATATTATTAGAGCGTGCAGGAGTGTACTTGAAACTTTCTGTATCATGAATGAGTGCTGAGTCGAGTTTTTTCCTCTAATTTTGAGTCAAACTAAGAGCGGAGCGTTTGCAGGTGGGTGACGCAGGGCCAGGTATGAACTCGAGGGCGTGCGTGCGTGCAGCTTGCCCATTGGATGCTATGCTGAGGTGCTGGGTCAGGTGTATGCAGTTACAGGGCTGGTAAATGAGACTTGGCGTGCCTGAGGGGAGCGGGAAATAAAAGAAATAAGTGCAGCCCTTGTTCCTTGTCCTCCGTGAGACTGTCGACTCTTTTCTGTCCATCACTTTCTGCCTCGCCTTGTCTCTTTTTCACCTCCAGGCTTCTGTCTTACTGTTGACTTTTGCGCTCTAACGTTTTTTTTGTGAGATTTTTTGGTTTATGATTAAATGTCCAACCGTTTTTCACTTCTCACATTGCTCTCTCTCTCTGTTTCTTTATCTTTTTTTCTAAACTTTTTGCAGGTGACCACTTTTTTCTGTCTTTGGTCAAAGCACCTGTCCTGATTCCCTGAACCTACATGAAAGCACATGCTGTGCGCCTCTCGCTACTCTTTGATAAAGCACGATTGCTGTGCTCCAAACTCCATGTACCAGCCGTGTAGCTATCGGCCGAGGGGCCCCCTTCCCTCCCGCTTGACAAAATTGATCCAGAACACTCATCTCCCTGTACGTGCCAGCTGAGGTGGAAACACAGAGGGTTTCTGGGTAAACGCCCACTGTTGTGTTGCAGCGGAGCGGGCCTCTGCACCAGCTCCAGGCTTTGGCCGCTGCTGGTCTGAAATGACAGCGATGTCTGCCGCTCCGCTGCGTTCCTGCGCATAACAAGGACTAATGAGGACTTAATTACAGCTGCTCGGGCCTTGTTTGTTTGTTTTTGTGCACCATTGCTTTTCCTGTCTCCACATGGCCGTCCCCTCTCGAGGCCTTTTCTCACACACACTGATAAACACACAGTTCCCAGCCATCTGAGATTCCAGTGTGAACAGCGTAGAAACTGTTTGGTAATTGATTTTTTTGTGCATACATTTTATTTTTTCTGTTATTTGTCACACAGGTTCATTTCGAAGCTCTTTACCCGAGTATGTAAATATCAACAGTCACGCTGGAGCTCTTATAACTGATCTTATTTGCATCCCTGTGGCCCACATCGTGAAATATGGCGTCTTTGGAATGTCATTTCCTGTGACAGACGTCATTTAATTCTGAGGAGATCCTAATCTCCCCATCTGTGTTTATTTCACAGCAGAATCTCATGGCGACAAACAAGCCAACCACAATGGCAAATTGAATCTGAGCACTGTGAGAATTTCATTTGTCCTCTCGCTTTGCACTCGAGGGCCAGGTTCAAATATCTGCTGGATATTTAGCGGCGAGAGGGGAGTCGTGCGGCTCTCCTGGTCGGATGGGAAGAGGATGTTTGGTGATGTCTATGCTTTCGGGGTCCCTAATCACAGAGTTGCAGGGAATGACAAGAGTCAGAGCTCTCACACACTATCAAAGAACGTTCATATCACATTGCAAGGAAAGAGAAACATGCTCCCCGGCCAAAACAAACACAATGACTGCATCAAACCGTCTGTTGGGAGAGCTCTGATGGCATTCGCTCAAGAAAACTTCACTCTTTGGTTTCTCATTATTCAATTATACACGTTTTAAGTGAGCAAGTCAAAGTTAAAGCTTTCACAAACTGCAGCTTTTCAGTCTATCACCACATCCTGACTCGTCATTCAGTGCAGAAGTTGCTTACAAAGGTTTAAAGGTTTTGAGTGATTGGCTTAACTTCACTCACTGTTGTTCTGTTTGCTCTGCTGCCAGTCGTCACAGTGCTTTTGAATGCCAACGCTTGACCAAAGGTTGTGGCTTAATCTTAGCTTTCCGCAGCAGGAAGTAAAGGCTGTTTTTCCACACTCCGTTCCGACTCTAAGATGGAGGACAGACTTGGGCCTCGCCCCAAGCTCTCACCTTTAGTCTAATGAGAAAAAAACTCAATACTCTGGAGCTGATTTAAGCTAAATCACAGTCTAATAAATAAGCTGTGTTCCACTATGTCAGATCCATTCGGGTCCCATCTTTTGCATACAAATCGAGCGTGATGCAACTGGAGCTTTACGACAAGAGAGACACTTTAGGCTGAGGCCTGAAGAAGCAAACGCAAGAGAGAGGTCAAGCTCTGCAGTTCAGTTCAACTTGAATACAGAACAGCAAACAATATCTGCTCTGGGTTGATTAGATATGTGAGTGTAATTACAGTGCACAGATTGCGTGTGTTCAGAATCTTCCATTAGAAATCAGATGCATCTCTGCAGGTTGGAGCAGGACGCTCGCTGCAGGCTACAGCTGGGATTTGTTGTGCACGTCCCTCCACCAGGTGATATATTGCACCGGCTCGTAGCCTGAAGCGCTGCTAGCTGTTTCAGTGCATTCAACACATGCTGGGTCTACATGCAACTGAGCTGTAACCCATGGAAGTGTTTAAAGTAACAATTCAAAGTAACAGGCGAGGTACTGGAAGTTCTGCAGCTGTAAACAACGACAGAAACAGACATCCATCAAGTGAAGAGAAAAATGAATAGCAGTCCCAGAACCATGGTGACATTCAGAGATACACCGTGTTTCTCATATATTTAGACTGACTGAATAACCAGAAGGGCAGTGTTACAGTAATATGACCAGTTTTTCTCAGTAGCAGGTATCATAGGCGTTGCAGGCTGGAGCTGCAGGAAGGTGGCTAGCTTCCACAAACAGACGGGAAATACACATTACAGTGACTCAGAAGTTGTCTTACATGCTAGTTGGCCTTTGCTAACATTAGCCACTTGTAAGCATACATATTCTCTACAGCTACACCTCGAGGACAGGGTTCAGCTAGCTTTTGAAGCTGCCATTGGTCAGTCACCTCCAGCTGGACCATCTTGTCACTCTACAGTTGTAAATACAAACAGTGTGACAATAGCAGAGGCGTTGGAGTTGTGTAAAGGCACCTTTAAACAAACAATGCGATTGCGTCCGTCCTTTTTGACGGGTAGCTAGCAGCTAGCTACCTGCTGAGTGTGAACAAATAACAGCTGGCGTCAAAATATCCCGGTTAAGCTGACGGATGAGATTTCATAGTTGGAAAAGCGAAAGTGTATTTATGTGATTAGCCACAGCTGCATTCAGACAGTTTCAAGGCTCCGGTTTTGAGAATGGTGGCTCACCTGAATGGCTTACTGCGACAATTGATGGAGACAGGGATTCGTTAATAATATTAATTACACGTGAGCTCTTCTGCCTATGGCGTGTCTTCTGTTAAAAGGCCTGTTGTGTTGGTGCAAATCTTTAGACCACAAATGAAAGTCTGGCATTTATAGAGACTTTGCACAAATCATCGATCCCTACCAGCGACGACCAGTACACAAGAAGTGACTTTCATACATCTTGTCCTTCACAGTTTCCAAGTTGGGGATGAGATTTTAGGCATTTTTAGAAGAGTGCTATTGGATATACGACTCTAAAGAGCAAACTGGTCTCAGCGATAATAGTCTGCGCAGCCTTTGAGGCATTGTCTCGAAATGAACCTTGAGGTTTGTTTACAGCTTCTCGCTTTGTTATCATTCTTATTTTCCCTTTGGGGTTCATTCCTCACATAATCCTCTGGGCTTCCAGAAAATAGAGAGTGAAGAGAGGAGAGGAGCCAAAGGCAGATCAATGCAGGGAGAAAAACAATGGGAAGAAGGAAGAAGACGTGTTTTTGTCCACTAGTGATAATACATTGGGGGTGAATTTGCTTAAGATATTACACCTCAGTTACTGTATTGGTGGATGACATGCATGTGGATGGGGGAAGTTGTGCATGAACAGCTTGCTGCTCTGCCTCATGTCACATTCAGGTTTGACAGGTCTGCTCAACTGTTTCACTCAGAGGCAAAGGCGATGTTGCAACTGCACATTGCCGGTGTGAAAGGCTGGTTTTAACAGCTTTAATAAGCGAGCGAGCCTCCGTGACATGACATGACAGGTTAGCTCGATGCTTTTAATCATGTGATGTTTATTTACCATGAATGAAAGTTGATGGTATAAAAGGATATGCAAAATGATCCCATAAACAACACAACAAAGCAGTGTGGACAAAGAGAAATGAGTGTTGCAGCTTAGGACAGTTTCCCAGCGTGCCCCATGATGCACCGCACTTCTTAGTCTCTGGAAATGCCAAGAGCACATATTTAGCATGTTTTTCAGGTATCGGTAAGGTGATGACAATAAGCTCTTTTGCACACTTCCGCTTTGTCTTCGCGTTCACACTTTGACATGTTAGGTGCAGGTGGTGATTCATCAAAGGGACAGAGTTATCTAACTTTTTAAGGGATCACTGCTCAGTTTTGGTGCTGGAATTCTTCCAAAGCAGCTCAAGGTCCTGTTATACAATCAGAGGAGTTAAACCGACTGTCTTCTTTGGACTCCTCCTATCACCTTCCTCATTTTCTCCATCCACGTGTCTGCTCCCTCTTGACTTTTCAAACCCCAGTGTCCATCCAGTCCTCTTGCCAAGGCCGCAACATCCATGGCAGGAAAAGGGAAAACAATAGTCATGTTGGTTCTCAGTGTTCTTATTTTTCTGCTCATGAAATGCATGGAAATACAGCACGTCTCGAGATAGCACGATGACTTCCTGGCTCCTCTGGGGACACTCGTGCCCTTTGACCTCTGTGCCGGGGAAACATTTTGACAATTGGTGGCAGCCTTATCGAAAATGCTCATGGTATCTCGGCACAGCCCTTATCAAACAATGGTTCTGATAGGCGCAGTTTGGGGATTGTGCTGGAGCAATGTGTAAAAGGGGACCTTGGGAGATTAAAACAAATGAGCTAGAGGAGATTAACAGAGCAAAAAAACTTGAACAACAAGATCTGGAATGCGTTGTGGTGACACAGCTTAAGACATTCATCATTCGTCATACATGCAGACAGGATAGTGTGAGAGGAGCAGTGAAAGTGAGGGTTTGGTGATGCGACCTGGTCGACGTAGAGGAAGTGCAGTAAGTGACGAGGAGCATGATGGTCCAGTCAACCATGGTCTTATTATAATGAATACCATGCCACGTATGAAATTAATTATGAGCATATATAGCAGAACATGAACCATATCATCATCTGAAGTGCACAGACTGCTATCCAGCGAATTATGGGTTGAGTGAGCAGGTTTCGTCAGACGTCCAACATCATCATTTATGTCGGCGGCAATAATCGTCTCCTCTCCAGATTGCCGTGATCGTCATTTTACCAGCTCGTCAGCATGACATCGCCTGAATTGGTTATTGTGTTGTGTGATTATGCAAGCTCGCAAGGCCAGTAAACACGCCGTGTTTTCTTTTGGTGAGGCAGATATGGGAGGGGTGCGGATGGGGAAAGAATGCCCTAACTTGTTATGCAAAGCTTTATGGGTATTAGGCCAGGAGGCACGATTCAAAATTGGCGTGAGGCTGCTGACGAGATATTTATGATTCTTGGAATCAGGAAGTTTGTCAGCGTTTGAACACACATGGTACGATGGTATGTCACTGGGCTTAGATCTGTTCGTTACACAATATACACGTACATTCATTAGCGCGAGGCGGTGAGTACAGCACAGAGAGTGAGAGATTATCATGTTACCCCGTCCCACGACAAATAGCAGGATTCCATTTCCTTTCCTTCCTTTCCTCCCTGCTTCCTCTGTCCACAGATGGCTCTGGGTGCACATTGGGATCAGAGTGGAGGGGACGAGTTACACAACAAGCTGGGTCAGGATGAACTATAAAACAAGTCACTGCAGTCTAATGCAATCAAAACATATGCAGATCAAGGCAAATTTGCACAGTGGATGAAGTCGTGTATGTGTGTGTTTGAGTGTGTGGGAGGGTGCGGGGATTACGGCATAGCATCGTTTTGTTTGAACATCTTGAGCGCAGGTAGGTTGGATTACAGATGAAGTGGATAGGCAAAAAAAATGGGAATATTCAGATGCTTGTCTTCGGCCCTCTGTTTTCTCTGTGCTTTACAAAAAAGTCTACCAGTCAATAGAAGACATCAGCAGCTGTCCGTCCTCAAAGTAGCATCCAGTTTGTCTCTCATTCTGTAATTGCAGGGGCTTGATGGTGTGTGCATATGTGTGCGTGTGGAGGTGATGGTTTACCCTCTCATTGGTGCAGGCACCTGACTCACTGCACCAACACACCTGCACTAACCTCGCCTGTCAGGATTAAGAAAACCTCCATTCATCGTCTGAAGGGCCAAGAAAGCACACCTGTTTAAACTGCCAGCACACATACACATTTTAACTATGTGCAAACCTGCAGTTCCAACCACAGTGTGTGTGCGTGCGTAATCAAACTGGCTGTATTGCAGAGCATGGTCTTAATGTTTCGCATGTTCACTATCTTCATTTATGACAGTATGTTAAAATTGGCAAATTAACACTAAAGTGCAGCTGAGGTCGATGGGACTGTCTTTAGTTCAGCAGACATTTAGTCAAAATCCAAAGTATTGGACACAAAGAAATGTGACGAAATGAAAGGTCAGGTGATCAAAGTTATTATAAATGATGTATGTCTGCAACAAATGTCACCCTCATTCACTCGTTTACTGATATTTCAGTAAAAACAATAATGCCAAATTTTGTGGCACTAGAGGAAAAGTCAGCAGATCATCAAAGTCATTCATCCTCCAAGCATCATGAATGTCATAAACCTCCTGGCAATCCATCCACCGGCTGTAGTGTTGACTTAAGTGGTGCACCGACTGACAGGCAAACGGTGCTATTCCTGGAGCCGTGCCTCTATTTGTGCATATTCATATTGATTTCAACCGTATCACCCAGCCCTAAGTACGACACAGTGTATCACTGCAGATGCCTGCACGCACGGATGCAAAAGGAACAGTATAGGATGTCATTCCACACATGGTATAAACAGACACACTCTGGGAGTAACGTGAGCCCACTGAAGCTCTTTTCAATAGTGGCGACTCCGGCCCGCCCCGCCCTGCCCTGATCACTCTCTGTTTGAATAGAGCAGGAGCCTCCAGAGGACTGACTTTCAGGCTGAGAACACCAGCAGGACTTGCAATTAGATGGCAGTTCTGCCATGCAACCGTTAAATGGGATCTTGAACTCCTTTACATAAGCTCACAGAATACTTGAAGTGAAGTGTGTGACCCTTAACGTACAGTAAACCTGCTGTCTTACTAAATTAACTTTGTTTTTCGGTTTGCGCCAGATGTATTTGAAGTCTGATTCATCTCTTGAACGGCTTCTTTTTTTCTTAAACAGTGACCGAGGTCCTACATGACTGCACATGAATACACACTGGCACACAGATACTCGAGCACACACATATCACATTTTCCAGTGGCTAATGAGGGCTTACTTAGAGGGTACATTAATTAACAGGGTTCCCAAGAGAAAAGTGCCAGAATGTCAGATACACACACACATACACACACGGGACAGACCTCGGTCAAATGGTGTTTTGGAAAATTTTGTTTGTTCTAGCTTACAGTACTTAACTGGGGTTAAACTGGGGACGCACTAATTTCACAGTATTTCACTATTTGAGCAGCCAAATGCATAAACAGCATTTTCACCAGATAAACCATGAAATAAAAATGCAGGAAAGGAGCGGGGATGAAGTCGAGGCTGGAGGGAAAAAGGTGGAGGTGAATGTTTGATGCTTTGTCTGTGTGATTACTGTAAGCACTCTTCAGTTAGAACTGACAAGTGAAGAGTCGATTGTGTTTCTCACTGTGAGCAACGCATGGATCAGTCAATAAAACAACTTTTTGAGCTGCGCTGCTGCAGCAGGTCTAGTGCAGTTTGCAGCAGGAGAGCTGAGTTTTCACTGGGGGGTGTTCGAGTTTCACTTGCTGCCTCCCACACACTCCAGTGCCCACAGTGATTATATCAAACATGTTTGAGCTGAATCAGAAAGTCCATGGCATGCCCAGACTGGAGCAGAGGTGTGAAGACTGAAGCTTCAGAAAACTTCACACAGCCAAACGATCAGAGAAAATTGTTGTTTATTATCAGGGAACGGAGGTCAGGGGAGGCCATGTTGGCTGATTTTGTACTCCTGACTGGTCAGATTTAAGAGGGTGCTTAACCCTTAAGCTATCTCGCACTTCATGCTGATTAAAACTATTCGACTCTTATCTGGCTTGAAATGTAAACACAGAAAAGGGAGTTAGATAAAGTCTGGTGTAGTAGTCTGTCATCTCCCTGCAAGCAAGCTTTCTGGTATTTCTCTAAGATCTAATGCGTCCAGTGCAAGAGCTGTCACCCACATAGCTCCTGATGTCGATTCTGCATGAACATGTTCAGCTCCACACGGTGGGTGTGGCAGACCAACAGCAAACTGGGGCATCCAGAAAGTGCTCATTCAGATATGACAGGAGGGAGCAACAGAGAGCAAAACTGAAAGCGAGGGATTACAGTCAAACCACGCCAAAGGCAGAGGTAACCCGAGCTGTTTCCCAAGGTGCTGTCTTTGTCTTTTTGGATTTCAAGTTTCAAACCTGCAGTGCGTCACAGTTCCCAGCTTCTTTGGGATGGTGAATAAAAACCTTTTAACATGCACTTAAATTCATGTTTAAGTGTTATCTGCAATGAAGAACATCAGAATAATTATTTAGGATAAACACCACAAGAGGATCACTATATGAAACGTATCAATCCGAAGTGAAATCCTGTGCTGTACTATTTATTGTGCTCTAAGCTCTAAAACATTTATTGTTTGTTCTCTTCCGGTTTACACTGAAAATGTGAAACTGTCCCTGAGGTTGATGTTGTGCCTTTTACAACAAGCTGACAGATTTTTAGCATTGACTGGGACATACCACGCATGCTTGACACACACCTGGATTATTGGCCATTCCTGCATGTTTGGCATCAAGGCAAAAGGTATCAGGTGTCTGCAATGTGGAAAAAACTGGAGGGTTTCTGCATGGATTTCCACTTCTCTAGAGCTTTTATAAGCTATGAAATTGTTTAGGTGTATCAGTGCAGCGTTCTGAACTGCTGCAGATCAGACGAGGGTAAAATCACAGTTGAACGTAATCATGAGTGCTCATTTCAGGTCTCCTGTGGACATAGTTTAGAAGTGCAGAAAGTGAGCATTTTAGAAGCGGTAGTGGGAATAAAACAGTTAAATCTTGTGTAAGTATAGTATTTGACACTATAATAACAATATTGATTGGACTTGACTTTACATCAGCGTTTTGTGCAATTTGCATGTCACAGATACAGTGCCATCATCCTCTTCACAACGTTATAACCTATAATCGTCACAGATAGTGTCATCTCATCTCACACATTTGACGGCCTTCATGAAAATAGCAGTAAAATAAAACATCAAAATTGGATTGAATGAGCTAAAGCAGGGTACGGTGATTTCTGCGATGTAGAAAACATGGATGGAAAAAGTAACAGTAAAACACAGGATGTCATGAAAATTGCCAAAAAGTGAATGCAATCTGTAACAGTCAGGATTTGCCTGGCAAGTGGAATGAACAGGAAAAAAAATATACTGCTCAGTTTTTATGTCTCACACACTTACAGTAATGTCAAAGAGGCCCTGAGAGAGAGGCAGGCGGTGAGAGTAGCCTCCATCAGACCCCCTTACCCAGTGTGTAATATGGAGGCTGTCCTGCAAAAGATATGTGATAAAAATAGTGCCATGTTTGTTTACATCACATACATTGATATCCATTCAATTTTGAATATTTTCTTATTGAACTGTCCAGCACACCACATGATCATACACTTACAAAATGTGCTTAAATCATAAAACCCAGAACTGAGAGACATTAAAAGGGAAAAAATAAAACAGAATCTGCAAAGATTTAGAACAGATTTCATAGGGCCCTAAGCTAAAGTTGACAGTGACAGATTGCAGGTACAATAACACTATTCTTTTCAGCCAAAACACACCATTGTTGATGAGTGAAGTATGGACAGATGGCAGAACTCTTCTAAACCATCTGGTTGGCCCAGTCCTTAAGTATGTGTTAATGACACCCCAGGAAGGGTGCATTGCACACTCCAACAGCCTATAGGCATCCAGTCACTTTAGGCATTCCTATGTCTGAATTCTTTGACATGCAGCCACTGTTTAATGCCAACTCATTCTTACAAGCATGGTGCAACCAAAAAAAACTAGTGTTCGAAAAGTACCTCATTCCAACATGTGCTGTCGATGACTGGGGCCAACACTGGTCATTAATATTGATGCATCTTGAGGGTATACATCTCAAATATGGGACTGCATATAGATTACAAATTGTAGCCACAAAGCTAGATGAAGTGGACCGTGGAGGTCTAGAATCAGTTCAATCAAGCCTTTCCTGGATTTGATTTGCTCTGGGCAAAGTATTCATGATAAATGCCATAAGCATGTCTTGTACTTGTGCTTTAAAAGATAGAAATGTGCTGAAAACTGTGCTGCTTTAAGTCAACTCAATACCAAGTTTCACTGGTGATACTTTAAGCTTATGTCACAGGGAGGGTTTCTTTATGAGCATTTCAAATGTGTACCAGAGTATGTCAACCACTGAAGCTGCACCTTCACTCTCCACTCACCGCTGGGTGTGAAAGGATAGGGGCAATAGGGGGTGGGAACTGCAGTCCATAAATCCCCAGTGTGTACCTGAGAGTGTGTGTGATTGTCAACCAATGGATAGGCAAAAGTAAGACAGAGGAGGAAAAAGCTGAGGAGAAACAAACTGAAACATATATTGAAATATTGAGCTTACTGCACTCAATTGTTCTCTGTTTATGGTCATCAGTGGGTTCATGGATGGCAGGTTAAAGGCAGAAAGGAGAGAAAATGGAGAGAGGTGTGTGACCTTTGCAGAGAAACATATAGAATTCCTCAGATATCTTGAGGACAAGACTGAGGAGGCAAGCAGTGACTGGTTTCTTCAGCCCTCAGCAGGCAGACCAACCTGACATGTGTAGCGCGTATTAAACACGCACATCCATTTACTTCGGCCAAACCTTTGACAGAAGTATACATAAACATGTTCATGGGGGTACATGCACCTGAAATATCTTGGCCTTGATCATCATGGTCAAGAATCACATCAAAGTTGTAAAGTAGCCTAAAGTCTAACCCTGATCAATGCTTATTCGTAGCTGATCCAAAAGACCGCCCCTTAACACGTGTTTTTCTGTCATTCTGTTTCCCAATAGGAAGACAATGAGATCCCCACCAGCGTGTCAGTCAAGGACTCCCTCAGGACCCCACTACCAAGCCAGTATGATGCAGAATCCAACATGGCTACTGCATCTGTCACTGGCTCTGTTGATGGCGGCCATGCCCGTGAGGGTCTTCATACCATTAGCCTGTCCTCCAATGAGGATGATGATCTTTTAGTACACCGAGAGGAGAACGAGGAATACCTGGAGTGCGAGGGCGCATTTAGCTCTAGCCCTGCATATGAGACAAGGGCTGACAAGTTCAAGCGCAACAGCCTGAAGAAGGTTGATAGCCTGAAGAAGGCCTTCTCACGCCAGAGCTTCGAGAAGAAGGTGAACCAGATCACCACCAAGATTGTGCCACCAGAGAAGCGTGAGAAAATCAAGAAGAGCCTCACTCCTAACCATCCTAAGAGTCCCACTGCCAAGAGCTCCTCTTTCAAGGTGTCTCCCATGACATTCAACATCAAGAAGGTCAGAGATGGGCCGACTCCCACACCAGACATGGTCTCACCTGGAGAAGAAGCCCACGTGGAGATTCCTGCTCTTGAATCCTTGGATGGAGGAAGTCCCTTGGCAGAGGTGCATGCCCAGGAAGTTTTTTCTCAGGAGGTGCCGAGTCCCTCCACCCCAGAGAGCATAAAGGCAGAGCTTGAAATCAATGGAGAGGCACCAAGCCTTGACGGCCAGATGAATGGTGATCACTGTCCTGTCCTGGCAATTCCAGAGAATGATGAAGATGATGGTGAGGAGGAGGAGGAGGAGGAGGAAGAAGAGGAGGAAGAAAAAAATAAAAGCCCTGTTGAGACAGCAGCAGCAGATGCCCAGATTCCAAGAGAAACGATTCCTGTAGAACAAGTGTCTTAATATGATTTGATTTTAGTGAGCATTAATTCTAATTTCCCATTCTTTCTTTTCTTCCTGAAGTTTCTACATTTATGAACACCCAGCAGATACAAATTATCCCTCCACTGTAAACAGTCATGTGCTCTTGTCATAAACACCTGTGTACACTAGAAGCGTAGCCTCGGCCTCTGAAGGTAGTCCATTCTTGGACCATTTCTGCAACACTGCGTTAGATTGTCACCAATGTAGTCTGAAAAAACTTTGACATTACTCGCCTAAGTAACTAGACCTCACAGTGTCTAGAATCAGAATTCAGTGCAAGTGCTTCCTAAGCTCTAATGTGGGGCTGTCCAAAGGAAGCAACATTGCAGCGATGCACCATAGTTCACTCCTATCAACTGGTGCCCGCCTCTCAATGGCAGCACATCTCCAGGGCGCTGGGCCAACTATCTCCCTCCTGCTGTGTTTGCCTGCCTCTGGAGCTCTGTTCCTCACTGACAGATAGCCTCTTTGTTCTTTGTGTTTTTTGTGAAAAATAGTAAATCTTTGGCAGCAGTAGTACTGCCCACAGCCTGTTGAGGGAGGGTGTTGCCAGGTTGTGCTAGAGTTAGAATGGGGAGTTTCAGGGTTTTCATTGAAATGGTCCTGGGGTGTTTTGTAGTGAACTAGAGGTTGTTTACTGAATTCTTGGGACCTGTGCCGAAAAAGCCAAGATCCTAACTAACAGGTGACTATACGTCAGCAGTCCCAGTGGTGCTGTCTTGTCCCCTGTCCTTCACCTGCGCTTGTCAGATTGTTATAGTGATCTTGTATGTGGTACATCAAAGTATTTTAGTAATTTGTGGTTGCCAGTTAAGTAACAATAAACCGCTGTGTGCTGAAAATGCTGAAAATGAAATACTAGGTATAATATGAAATCGTCTAAAAGTTCTTGAGAATCACACAAATCAATACTGTAACAATAGCAAGATAAAATTGTTTAGAAGCACCATTTAACATGCATGTGCTCAGTCACAATGATATAAATGAAGGACATAATTGCAGGATGGAAGCTGCTCTAGATGGCAGGAAAATGCATTAGTGACACAAAGAACCCCAACAGGTTTAACACTGACATACTAAATGTCCCTTTTGTAGCCCTTTGTCCTTTCTGCAGGGCTGCTTTGTATGTTTATGTACAGAAATTATTTTGCCTTTTTTATGTAAGGCATGCCACTCTCTGGGTATTTTCTTCTTATACACCATAAATTTAGCACATTTTTGCGTGTGCTTATACACAATATACAGTAAATGTATCTGTAATTGTTTTTCCGAGTTACATTAGGATACTTGGGTGTTTGTAAGTCATCTTTTTCTTTCACGCTCCCATGACTTCCATGGTGAAGTGTTTACTCAATTTCATACGTTTAAGATATAAACATTATCTTACGCATTCGGCAGGGCGTCGTCACTGAATCTCCTCCTCCTGGATACATGCACGACATACTCCTGCAGTGCCTTTTACCATGCACAAGCTAGGATGAGGAAATGCACTCCTAACGGGATGAATTCCTATGTTTTTGTAGATAAGAGTGAAGTAAGACATACCTGATTATTTTTTCCTCTGTCTGAGGAATTCCTTTGCAGCTATCACCTTATGAGTCATCATCAAAGCTCGATACCAACTACATAAAGACTGAGAAAGTTTTAAGTTCAAAGGAGGTACAAATACACTGGCATTGAACTTCAGATTTGGAAGTCATGTCTGAAAGTTTCTACATCGTGACCTTCCTCTTGTTGCACATTGTTAGTGCTTTACCAACCTAGGTTAGATGTCCAATGCCATGACTCCTCAAAAATAATTTAGCGAGTGGTACCAGGTGCCAAGGATCCAGATACTAGAGAGGTCACAGAAGTGGATAAAGGCAGAGGACAGCATTCCTAGCTTTGACGGATGACTCCTGCTCAGCCCATTTTTCATGCTCTTGGCCTCCTTGTTGAGACAGTGCAAAGAGAGGAGGAGGCTCTCTGGAGCCACAGGTGTTCTGCCCCTGTAGAGGCTCCTGGGCATGAGCTTGTAGTGGAAGGGGGACAAGTGTAGGTGTTGCGAAGTTTTGGAAAAGATGATAAAGTTGCCTTGATGCTGCAAGTATAGCTTGGCAGAAAGGTGTTAAAACTGTGGGAGTCTGAAATGTGTTAGAGATGGGAACTGAAATATCCTGTAGGAGGGTATTCATACCATTATCTGACCTATACCTGACTACATTCATTATACTTCCTCTAGATAAGATTGGATTATTATCATCTTTAAGTCAAAATATGGTGCCCCAAATATTTTGATATCTCAGCTATGCAAAAAAAAATCACGATCATACTTTATTGAGGTATGGTAAATGGAAAAGCAGTGCACATGAAACAGCAAAAATATGTTCAAGAGCAGTTGACTTAAAGCCTTAAAGTTCTTAACGCCTTATAAAACAGTGGGATTTTTCAGTGAATAAATGATTTGATATAAATGATTTTAATTAACTTGTGTTTATTAAAATGTCATTCTGCAGATTTTTTCTTTCTAATTCTTTTGTATGAAATATCTTACTGAAAAGGGATTGAACACTAGGCTTATGTATGCATTCTGTGTACTGTAGAGGTTCAAATATGACTGGCTTTGAGGTATTTTCTGCTTATTAATGCAAACGTGTTACTTTGGTGATATCTCTGTCTGCTAATGTTTAACATGTAAGATCTAGATTTGTGTATGTGTGTAAAATGTAGTTTTTATTTGTCTTAATCGATTATGGATCATGTGTCAGATTTTTTTGTTAGAAAGTTGAAGCACCAGGTATCTACAGCGTATTAGCGATACCATGTTTAACATCTATGTGCATACAAAGTTTTTACTTTATGGTCTCTTCATTTAGTTAATCACTTAAACCAAAGAAGTTTCCTTCACAGCAGAAGATTTCCTGCCACTCAAGAGTTTAAATGTACTCCTCTTGACACTTGTTTCAAGCATCTTGTAAGCATGCAGGCATTTCCTTTCAAAATTTAGTAATGTATACATCAATAAAGATTTTATAACATTCAGATTTTGTGTCAGTCTTTGTTTGCACTCCTTGCGATAAGAGGAGATGTGTAAATGTTTTACATAAGTTAGATGATTGTAGTTAACGTTCTGTGCGTCACTCATGATCCCAGTGACTGCTGCCTTTCACCCACAGTAAGGAAACATGTAGTTAAGCTTGCCAGTTTGAAGATAACTGTAGGTCATAATGTTGTAATCTAGTGAACCAGGGTGTAGTCAGGGGAGTGGAGGATTAATCTCAGTGGATGGAGCAATTTAATTACTCAACCCTTACCTACATAGCACAGGTTGTGGATTCATAGTGCCCTATATAAAATCAAGATAAGATGGGAATTGGGGTCAGAGCCAAAGTAAATGGTCAATTCCGCCAAATTACAAAATAATCTTTCTTTTATCTCCCCCCCCCCCCATAAAGTTTGCTACTTTGTTACTCTCAGTAGCTACTGTCCACAAAGTCCCAATTAAAAAATTAAAACTATTGGCAGTGTAGGAGGAGACTATAAGGGGACACTTTCTGAAGGCAAGAAAATGTTAAATCTGTTCATTTACATATATTTTTAACACTAGCACCATAAATTAAACTCCATTCACCTTCATTTTATTGGGGCAGCGGCAGAAGTCTGGTATTTATGACTAGGGAGGAAATCAGGTGAGCTCACCTTTCAATATTAGAACAGTCTAAAAAACAAGTTAACATAAAATAAGCACGAAAAGTGAAAACACAAGTGCTCTTAAAATGAAATAAATATATGGACACGCTGACCGACAAAAGCCAGAGCAGAAAAATTGTGTTAAAACAGGCGCAGCGAGATTTGTTTGTCATCCACAAACCACAAAACGATGAAAAGACGGCGTGTCGTCAGTGTTGAGGTGTCGCATTTGTTTTTTGCCACGTAGAAACTATGTTACCTTTCCTTTCTGGAGCTATTCGAAATAATTACTGTAATAAAACCAACAGGGAGTTTGTTTCCCTCCAACTTCCCTGAGTGAGATGAGGCGAGTTGATGGTGTCTGTCGCCCCCCTATGTCCGAAGTCACGCGAACACCCTGTGCTTTTCCAATACATCATCTATTGTCATCATCCACCGGCACAGTGACAATTGGCAAGCCGAAGCTTTTTTTCTGTTTGCTTTTTTATCGAGACATTTTCCTTAAATACCAATATTGCGCAATGACTGGCTTAGCTATTATCAAAATGACCTATAGGTGGCAATATGGGGTGTATAGTCACGGTGGCCGAGAGGTTAAGGCGTTGGACTCGAAATCCAATGGGGTTTCCCCGCACAGGTTCGAATCCTGTTCGTGACGAAGTTTCTTTTGTTTACTCCATAAAGATGGTTTACAAACACGTCAGACTAAACCTAATTTGGTGTTTTATATCTAATGTAATTCTGCGACGTCTTTTACACTCGTGTATTCCTCTACTCAGTTTACTTACTATTTGGGCTTTCTACTCTCATATCTCAATGCGTATGTCTCAGTCGACTGGGCATACATTTAATGCTGAATAATAAAAGTAACGATTTGTCGTGACAACGTGAAAGTAATGACTGTAGCTCCATATAAGAAATTTCACCATCGTTGACACTGAACTTTCACGTGTTCTCTTGTTCTCGCGTTGTTTCAGAACGGAATGCGTTTGGTACAAACCAACTACTTTCTTTCTTTTATGTGAACAGGTCAGCACATTGCCCGCTTATATTTGTGACTACATTGTATTTTTATAAATAGAAGCCTGATAATTGTCAGCGTCTGTCGACTCGACCGAGAGAACAAGCACACAAAAAGAAATTTCTACGTGTATACCCCTTTCCTATGTAGGACAATGGAACTGACCGGGCTAAATAAAAGTGACCGGCAGCTCTAGTTGACGTAGTTATTGGGGCATTGTCGGTGAACGGGGTAGCGTGAGAGTGAACAGCGTGTTCATATTTTAAATGGCGTTTTGGGGCTTTGCTATTGTTTAGACATAAATAATAAGGACACTCAACACAAGGCTTTTCGAATAACTTCAACGTAATAGGGGCCACAGTTAGATATAGACACACTAGTCTCATAACAAAGCATCTGGCCAGACTGCGCGCTAGCAAAGCTAACGGTTCTTTTTAACACTCCAAAGAGGCTCACAAAGGAAATCCGGTCGATTTGAAATATTAACGTAAACTGGAGTTTAAATGGTGGTGGAGATATTAAGTTATCTCCAAATAGTTAGCAACACTGGCAATTTCTCAGGCTCTGGTGTAACTTGCAGCAAGTGGAGCGGTCTTTGGTAAAACAAAAACATCTGAGACCTAAATCGCGATTCTGGATTTGTCATCTTACCAATAGCATTTTATCTCATTTCGACATTTTGGCCAACCGCACTGCCAAATCGCTGAGTTCCTAAAGGCTAACGTTACATTGATAGTTACGCTGTTCACCTTAATTTACGTTATGTGAAGAATGAAGCTGCCATTATGGCGATAATCGTGAGAAGAAAAATGCACAGAGACTCTAACCCCGAAATTAAAAGAAGGTAGCTAACTAGCTTACAGTAGGAGCTAACCAACGTTTAGCGAAGTGTTCCTTAACAGGCTATCTAGCTAGCAAATGTTGTCACCCTGCTAGTGTGTTAGCTGTTTTGAAGAGGCCAGTTAACTGTTGTCTTTCAGCTCTTTTTTCAAATGTCAACGTGTTTATGGTGTTTGACTTGAATGTAGTCGACTATTTAAGGGGCTAGCCTTTGTGTCTAAAATAATAACTATAACCTTATAGTGTCTGAAGTCGGGTTTCTTTAGTGTCCGCTAAGCTAATTAGTAAGCTAAGCTAAAGCTAACGTTGTAGCTACCGACAGCCAGCACTTATTGCTACAGAGTTTAACTGAAAGGAAGGAAACAGTTGGTGGTTGTTTCGAGTGGAAATTAACAATGGCAACCCCCACAACCGAGGCCTTGTTTTTGATAAAGGATGTGAAGCCTGGCTCGAAAAACTTGAATATCGTATTCATCGTATTGGAAATAGGTAAGTAGTTGGACCATAGCTGGAAAGCGCCTATTCCCATATCATCAACTCGTGTCTTTTTTCTTAAAGGGGCCAGTGGTAATTTAGATATTCCCGTGAATTTGACCGTCAACAGGGACTTATTGTATTTGAGTAGGTGTATCCATGTATCTCGTATCTCTTATTCTCTCTTTGTTTCATCAGGACGAGTAACTAAAACGAAAGATGGTCATGAGGTTCGCTCATGCAAGGTGGCAGACAAGAGTGGGAGCATTGCCATCTCCGTTTGGGACGAGCTCGGCAGCCTTATTCAGCCAGGGGACATCATCAAGCTGACAAGAGGGTAGGACTGTTCCCGTGTTTGGAAACTGATGACATGAACTGATCTTTTACATCTGTACTATTGTCTGATTGATCAAGGTACCCACTCAAAAACTTGCCATTTAACAGGTGGTTATGTATCAGAGCAACTTCCTCAAGTTAATTTTTGGTCCTAATATGATGAACTTGTGATTTCCGTGTTAGCTATGCATCCATATGGAAAGGCTGCCTGACCCTATACACTGGACGAGGAGGGGATCTACAGAAGATTGGAGAGTGAGTAGCAGGCCACAGATCTGTTTACACTGCAGTGAAGTTCTTGTCCCTGTTGGAAATCTTCTCTCCTCAAGCGTTATCATACAAGGCCTGTAATGTAACATGGTTCTCTCTTCACAGGTTCTGCATGGTGTATTCAGAAGTGCCCAACTTCAGTGAACCAAACCCAGAGCTTCTAGCCCAAGCAAATCAGCAGAACAAGTCTGTGAGTAGCCATGCACCCACTCCTATCTTGTCATTATGGACACCCCTGCAAGCAATGCTCAGGGAGTCCAGACTGGCTTTGTCTTGCAAATATAGTCATAACACTTGGTCCACCTTTATAGCCTGTATTGGAATTTTAATTGTATAACTTTGCATGTTAATTAGGAAGTCCTCAGTCCATCTTAACAGCAATGGTGGTAGGATCTTACAGGTGATGTTCTCTTCCACTAACAGGGTAAACCAGACCAGAATCAGAGGGGGAACTCTCCACCCAATCAGAATTCAGGTACCCCTGCCCCACCAGGTCAGTATATTTTCTTTAATGCAAATAACCTCTTATGCCTCTCAAAAACTGTACAAATAACAAGGAGGCTGCAGAGTGAAAGCCAAGGTTGGTGTAACTGGCAAAATTCTATTCAGTGAAATCACCATCAGCCATTGCTTTAAAACAAAGATCAACCAGTGTGAATTAGAGTTAATCACTGGGTAATTTCCATCAAAAGAAAGGCATGCTCGAATCATATCAATCCAGTGATTAACTTAGAGATGTTTAGATAATGTGTACCCTACATTTGTTCTGCAGACACTAAATACAGCTTTAATATCCCGTTTATGGAAAAGATGTACAACCAAACCTCAAACTGAAAAGGTGTTTGTCTGATTTTTCTCCTTTTTGCGTTTGTCAAGCTCATTAATATCTGTTAAAGTACATTTCTCTTAGTACTGTAAGGGAGACAGGTTAAAGCTCTCCTCTTTAATTGTGGGCACACAACTTGGATTATGGCTCAGTTCATATAGCCGAATGCGCAGTAGATAATAGGCTAGTTGTAATGAAGGTGCAAGTGTAACAAAGTTAAAAGTACATATCTGACTCATAATACTCAAGTAAAAAGTAAAAACACTTTTTAAAGTTACTGTCCTTAAAAGAAACTACTTTTGTTACTTATGCGTTACTTGTAACCAAATATTACGCACCTCTGCAAGTCCTCACTGACAGGAAACGGCAGGTTTGTGTGTGTTTTGTAGAATGGTGGTGTCAGTTAATGAAATTAGTTTAATTAAATTTGACTATATGAAAATATTTCAAAGGTGGTGTGGTGTTTTTAATTGCTTGCTTTAATCTGAAATGAGTCCTCTTCTCTTTATTCCGTGGCCCTGAACCAAAAGCAGTGACAATGAATTCAGCTGTCAATACTTTTATTACCGTGTGTGCTTTTTCTTCTGTGACCTGTCAAAATGTCTGTGTGGAAAAAGGCCTATGAAAAACATCTGCCATGTTTTCTGTGAGGACTCAGCTTTATGTCTCAACCCACAGGTAACGGTGCCATGCCACCATTTGCCAACAACAACAACAACAACCCCCCATCTGGTGCACCCCGTGACCCTGCGTTTGGGAGCATTGGGCGACCCAACGGCCGGTCACCCGGCAACGGAGCACCTCCAGTTACCGCTGCAGGGCCCCCAGCAGCCGCTAAGTCTTCAGTCACCATTAGCAATGGCAGGGACCCACGGCGTGCCAAAAGATGAAATTGGGGTTACGGGGGATCATGTGGGAAAACTTTGGACGTCCCAATATCCCCCCCCCCCCCCCCCCCCTTTTTTTTTAAACACTTATCGCCCCTCCCCATCACAGCCGATGTTGGCTTTCAAAATAATGGATTAAATTAGGGACTACTTGCATCATTTTTATACAGGCTAACATAGTCGGATGTGTCGTTTGTCATGCGTAGTAGCGCTCAGTCAGCAGCACAGTGTGATTGTGATCTACCACTTGATGCACTAGCAGGACTTCTTATCTAGTCAAGCCTTGGTGGTTGAGCTGTGGTCCGCCTTCTCAGTCCACACCCTTGTCCTCTAAATCTCACTGCAAATTGCCAGTCCTGTGCCAGTGTTACCCCCACACACACTGTCCCAGCCCCCTCCCCTATTATGTTTTTTTCAGACTATACACCCTACTTGAACACTTGATGCACTTTCTTCTCTTAATTTATGTCTGGGCAAGGTTGCCTGTCATTTAAATCAGGAAATCAGTTTCTGCTTTTTAGTGGAAAAGGCCTTAAGTTGGTGAAAATGAGTTCTTGGACTGAATGCACAAGCGACATTCTTCAAAGGGTCTTCTCTCTTAACCAAACTGTATCCGAAGTGACTCTGTGACAGGAAAGGTGTTAGTTTTGAACTTTTAATGGTAGTTAGATTGATATTAAACTGTTTTTCCATACATTTTCTTTTCTTGTTTGCCATCAATTGTACCTTGATCGAGGTGGGACCACTTAAATACTTGCAAAACGGTTCACCGAATAAATTTTACAGTAATTCTGCTGCCACATTTGGTTTTCTGTAGTCTGTTCAACAGCTAAAAATAAGTTACTGTTAATGTCAATAAAATGTCTGCTCAGTTGGTTATACTTCACTTTAAAAGGTTTAAAACTGCCTTTGAAAAGTACTGACTACAGCAAACAAAGCTTCTTTATTAAGTATTCACAGCACCATAATCAAACCCCTACACAAAACAGTACAAAGCACTCCAATTGACCACTTTAAACCTGCCATTGTTAGAACTGACCCTGCCATCTTTAGAGCTCCATGCAATCAGTGACACATTTAAAGGATGCTCCACTTAGTTGAATGTGATTCTTCAATTCTACAGCACCATCTAGTGCCTTTAAGACTGAACTGCATTTGTTTAGGAAATGCTTGAAAATATGTGATGTATTTGAGCAGTGAGATGTGCAATTATATCAGATTATAGTAAATCACACAATTTAGCAGAAGTAGAAGAAGTAAATTACAAAAAAGTGGTGTAACTTCCTTTCTCATGATGGACTGAAGATGCATTGATTCCTCTATAAACCATAAGCCTCTGCATGAACTATTCCACTTTGAAGCAATGCATTGCACACAACAAAGCCCCATCTTTCTTCATATCCTTTGTTGCACCAAGCACCAAAACATGACCTCTGCATGTCGATGCTAGCCGTTTCACATTTGATGCACATGCACTTTCTTTTTGTTAAGTGTGTCCAGAGTGGTGGAGCAGCAGAGATGCTATTCAGATGAGATTAGTTTACATATGACACACATTTCAGATTACACAAAGGAGTCTGTTTAGTCTCAACAGCTCTCCATTGTTTGAGCATAAAAGTGAAATTTTTTTTTTTTTTTGCAGATGAGTTAAAGTGGCCAAGAAGGGTGGAATAGAAACAAAGCCATCTGTCATGTTTTTTTTTGTTGTTTTTTTTGTGCCACTGTAGCTACATGAAATCTAAGAGTGGAATGTGGCTACAGGAACGTTTTTGTCCAAATCTGACCAAAAAAACCCAGTCCTAATGTCAAGTAGCCCAATTATTTTCTCACAATCCCACAGGGCTCTTGCCCATATGTTCAAAACATATTTATATAATTCCACCTGTGATAAAATTGCAGCACTTGTGACACTGGAAGTTGAAACACATGAGAAGTGTGGCAGGAAATGTGATGCTAGTCGCTCATGTGTCAACACGGATGCATGTCATGAGCTGGGAACTTCCTCTCAGCGGTGCACTCGCGTCATGTGGTTTACGGTATTTTGAATTTCACTGCATGTCGATAGAGGCCCTGTTACGGGTTTCAGCCTGTTTGCCTTGATTAAACAACTAAAATGCATGTGATAGTTTTCTTTCTATCTTTTTTTCTGACTGTATCAACAAGGACATCAAATAAACGGGATATAAGCGAGAGCGAGGAAAGATTTAAGTAACGATGGGTCATCCTCATATACCCTATTTGTGGAAGATCTTGATGATTCATCCAGTGTTTGTTTTGAATTCATGAATTGTACATGAATGAATGGTTTCTCTTTCAATTTTGCACCCAGTGTGACAGCACATCCCATGACACTGATGATTCAGATGATGTGGCTCGTGTTTGTTTAGGGGGAAGCACTGCGGTTCAGGAATAACCAAACAGTGACTATCGAAAATTGTCTGTCATATCAACAAACCCTTGACTTGCTGGGAGTTTAAAAAAAAGTACAAGGTAAAGATACTTAAGGTAGAGGTAGAGAGAGGTAAAGGTAAAATATCTAAGAGCAGCTTGAAATTAATTTTAAATGTGTCCTACATCTGCAGAAAAACGACCTTAAACACAACTATATTTTAAAGACGTACATTTGCCTTATGTATGTGAAATTGTGTCTTCCCCTTTGAGTCGGTGAGCAAATCTGTGTGAAGCAAATAGGAAAATGGGCTTCTGGTTAGAGTGATGAGGAGGAGGGGTGTAGAGAAATATTAGTTTGTTCCTTGTCTCCTTGTGACATACTCAGTGCCTCCCCCAAAGAAGACACCACGATGACTGGTGAGTACATCCTTTGAATAACAACTTATAAGAAATAACTGGTATTGATTGATGTTTGATTATGTATTCATGGCAAACTGCTAATTTGCAGCCCTTAATGTTTCTCTGAAATGTACAATAGGAACAACTCAACACCCTGAAGGAAATTTTGTGTAAAATTTAAATGAATGTAGGTCATAATCCTTCAAATCCATTTGAATTTTCCTTGAAAACAGTAACAATTATGTTTTATTGATCAGTTATGTTGTTTGATGCTGATTATTCCAGGATATGTTAATAACACTGTTCAGCCCATCAGTTTGTGCTTTGCTGTAGAGCTGCAGATGTGCTGCGACAGTCTCTGTATGCCTGCTGTGTGCAGCCAGTCTGATCTGTTAAAAAGTACATTTATCATTGTCATTAGCCTCATGTTAACAAGTTTCTAACAGTTACATGTATTTTTTATGACTAAAACTCTATTTCAATTGCTGTCCTCAGATCCAAACACATCTTCTTTTGTCATAGACTTTGGCGCCGCATATGAAGAACTCAACTTCACTTACAATGACTCAGAGTTCATCGTCGACCCTGAAACGCAACCCTGCAGCGTTTTCAGCATCCCAGACGCCGCGATGATTGCCGTCTGTGTCTTTTACATCGTCATCTTTGTGTTGGCCATTCCTGGAAACCTGATCGTGGGGCTGGTGATTGGCCTCAGCAAGCAGTCGCTGCCTCCCTCTGACCTCTACCTCCTCCACCTGGCGGTTTCAGACCTCCTGCTGGCCATCACTCTCCCGTTCTGGGCGACCTCTGTTACAAAGGGTTGGGTGTTTGGAGACGCCATGTGCAAAATTGTCACCATCCTCCAAGAGCTGAGCTTCTACTCCAGCATTCTCTTCCTGACTTGCATTAGCATGGACCGTTACATGGTGATTGTGCGAGCTATGGAGGCACGCAGGGCTAACCGGCAGCTGGTCAGCTGGGGAGTGTGTGCTGCTGTCTGGGCTGTGGGAGCACTTCTGTCTCTGCCAGGACTTTTCAGTTCTTCCTTCACTTCTCAAAACTCAAAACACCTAGTGTGTGCTGAACTGTATGATCCCAGCCACGCTGATGTGTGGCGGCTGGTGACCAGAATCCTTCGCCACACTCTGGGTTTTCTTATCCCCTTGGCCATCATGCTGCCTTGTTATGGAGTGACCATCAAGCGCCTCCTTCACATCCGTGGGGGGTTTCAGCGGCAACGAGCCATGAGAGTGATCGTGTTCGTGGTTGTGGCCTTCTTGCTTTGCTGGACTCCGTACCACATCGCAGTGATGACAGACACATTTTTCAGGACAAAGATCGTGCCATACCAGTGTCCAGCAAGGATAGCGGTGGATCGGGCCATGTTTGCCACCCAGAGTCTGGGCCTGCTTCACAGCTGTGTCAACCCGGTGCTGTATGCATTTGTGGGAGAGAAGTTTAGGAACAGGCTGGTGCAGATCATGAGAAAGTTGGGCATCGTGGACAGAGCATCAGTGAGCCGAACCAGCAGGTCGTCACAGTCGTCAGAAATCACATCTACATTCATGTGAAACACCAGAGACACTTTGAACTGTTCAGAGAAATCCCATCAGTGTATTTACTGCATGATCTCAAGTGCTGGACCACAAATGACTAGTTTAGATGCTTTTTATTGCAGCTTGTATTTTTTTTCAAAACTCAACCAACCAAAATATTTTTTACAAAATGTTTGTATTTTGCTAAATTTGTAAATATTTTTTGATGCTTTGTTCTATTTCTTTTCCATCTTATTTAACTTGATTTCAGTCCAGTGTCTACCAGGCGTGTGTTGCTTAAAAATAAGCTGCAAGCATCTTTTGTGGTTTCCCATTTAAATTCTCTTTCTTTCCTCAGACACTTCTGAGAAAACTGTGTAAACGCATTGGTCAAGTTTCAATTTCAAGTGTGCCTAGATTTCAACACAATAATACTGTGTCACAATATCAAGACAAAACATCCGTTGATGTTGAGATGTAGCTGTACAGAATACAAATGTGAATAACAAAATTATTTTCCATGATGCAAAATTTGAATCTAAAAATCATTGTGAATTTTCCTTCCAACTGCAGCAGTAACATGAAACTATCCTGTACACACTGTATGTAGCTCCATGTTATTTTTTAATATATTCAAATGTTTTTTAAGTTTTCTGTATATGTAGCTAAATGATGTTATCCACATGTTCATGTCAAACAATTTACAGTGTGTGTACAGTTGCAATCATTAAAGTTTTATATAAACATGCTCATTGCTCTGTGTTTTTGATTAATATAACACAATCCACTGATGTTAATGTATTAATGTCCTGTTTTATATTACAACATTGTGAAATCCTTTGACGTTAACCTAAAATTATCAGCTACCACCAGGAGGCCTACTACTACCACTGCAATTACTATTACTACTACTGCTACTACTACTACTACTACTACTACTACTACTACTACTAATAATAATAATAATAATAATAATAACTTTCACTAATGTGAATTTGATCTAGAATATCTGTAATATCTATATTTATGATCTCCCTTTCTAAGAACTTTACATTACCAAACAGCTTATCCAGTATTTAGCATCCAGTTTTTCCACTTGTCATAATGACACAAGGTTTTTTTTTCGGTCTTGCTAAACTAGCATTTTTAGGCTAACGTTAGCTTATGATATCTGACTGGACTTTGTGTTTGTAACACGTCCTTTAAGCTTCTTATGTCAGTATTTTGATAGCTAGCAGACTGATTTCAAGTGCCTTGCTTTTCTCACAAGGTAACTACTATTTTACAACATTAGTCCGCTTCGTTTGAGTCTTGCAGGTTGAACTGAACTTAAGCTTGACACCTACGTGTTGTTACAGCTAGCGTTAGCATATAGCAACAACATGCAAGCAGCATATGTGTAACATTATATTTGGAACTGTGTTTAAGCTATTACAAGTGACTTAATTAATTTTATTATTCATTTATTTTTGCAGTTGCCTTTGACAATATTTTTCTTCCTTCACATTTCTCCTTGAGTCAAACTGCTTGTGGAGGTGCTTAGATAGGTAACGCTAGCATTTATGCTAATCGATATCAAAGAGATAATAGATTCTTTCTTCTCTTTTTTTTATCAGCAGTAGTAGTAATAAACTTATTGTAAAGCTAAAAGTGGCAGGTGCATTTTAAATGCTACCACAGGTGATGTGACTTCTCATTGGTGTTGTTATATTTTAAGCAATGTGCTAGCAGTAGTTATATCACTTGACTTTAGCTTGATTGAAATATTTGTATTTATTAAGACACCCACAGTAGGAGAGCATAATGCTAACATAGTTTTTATTTGTTTGTGTTGTGTTTTACTACCAAAGCAACAATTTTCAGTGCAAATCTGTGTACTTTCTGTATGCAGTTGATGACACGGCCTCAGCTTTGATGGTAAATGTAGAAGATACTTTAAATAAATATTATAGGGCCATAGGTGCCAGCTCACAATGTTAATGTAGGGTTTATATTTTCTTTTTCATATGTGACCACCTCAACACTATTGGGAGGCCAACATCAGCCTCAACGTTTGACCTACAAATTAAATATCTGTCCCATAAAGACCACCCCCTCCTCTGCGCCAAGTGTTGCACCATCTCACATGTTCTACTGACCTCAGGTTGGCTAAAAATGACAAGGGGGCGGGAGCCTTGCAGCGAGTGGGCAGACGGCTCACCGTGCAGCTGTCATTGTAAGGCTTGCTGGGCTGTGACTGTCATTTCCCCCTTCGGACTGACTGGCAAAGGTAGGGGGAGATCATGAGTGGGGTGATTTAGCTCATGGGAAAAGAGTCGGGGGGGGGGACACTGTGCAACTTGCTGGACAGGACTTGATGCTTGCACTCAAACAGAAGCCAGGAAGAGCAGATCTCAAGGCCGCTGGAAATAAAGAGGAAACTCACTGAAGATTCACACACCTTGGTCTGCGGAGAAGTCGCGAGAAGCTACACACTCTTGGGAAATGGTTAGAAGAGGCTGAAAAGTCATCAGGAAAAGGAGGGGGAAAGCAGGGCCGCCACTTTCAGAAGACAAGTTAAGGGAGCTGTTAATGCAACATGATCCAGAGGGTCTTGCCCTAAAAATACCTCTGGGCAGGAGAGTGGCAGCTACCTCTATCTGCTTAATTACCTGGTAATCAACAATTTCTTTTTCTTTTGCATACAACACAGGACTGTAATTTGAGGAGGATTTGTCCACAGCAGATATGTTTCTAAATATTTTAATTTGGCTTTTCAGGTAAAGGAAAGTTATAGACTATGTTAAGTTAAAAATGTGAGCGAGCGCCTTGTTAGTGGTAATTTATATGTGAAGCCTGCTCATAGACTCTAATGCCCTCTGAATTTTGGTTTAGAGTTCTGTGAGAGGGACAAGTTGGTGTTATAGCCATTCAATCCGCATACACAGTTACAGAATCCATTGCAGGATCTACCAGATCAGTTCAACCATGAGAAAAGCTGAGGTGCAAATGACCCTGAAAAAGGGAGCAGATGAAGCAGGGGCACCCCCGAGCCCCATCATCCCCCCAAAGCGGTCCAAAGCGAGCCAAGAGCAAGTTGTCCCGGAACTTCGAGGACCCGGTCATCCCAACCCAACTCCACCTGTTTTTATACGCAAAATGAGGAACGCCGCTGTGGGGACAGGCTGTGACATCCGCCTCAAGGTAACAGTGGCTGGAGACCCCCAGCCCTCCCTGTACTGGTACCACAATGATGACTTCCTCAACATGGAGAACCAGGAGTACGGTGGGCTCTGGATTAGGGACTGCAAACCCAGTGATGCTGGCCTCTACACCTGCATCGCCAACAATCACCTGGGAGAGGCGCGGAGCAGCGCTGTGCTCGCTGTCTTGGATCTGGGTGAAGGTAATACTCACAAATGCATACACAGTGAGGTTTCAATGATAAAATAATTTGCTGTAGTAACCAGTGAAATTACCCAGCATGCCCCTGTCATCCAATAGGCTCAGGCCCCTGACTAGAAAGAACCAACCAGAAAACAGAATGTGAGCCGTCCAACTTCCTGTGCCATTAGCTTGAACGCTAAGTGATAAAGCTAACTAATATCTCAACCAGGACACCAACTAAATACAATCATTGTCAGATTTTAGTATTTATTTCAGTCGTTAATGGGCTGTTTGGTTTCTGTCATTATCTGGCACTTGGCCATTTAACGCATATCATCAGCTTTTTATGTGAACTTCTATGTTTGAAAAAACATTCAGGTGTGAGTCATACTACAAAAAATGAATTCATCTTATAATAACTGTGTTTGATTTGTTTGACAAAAATATATACACACATAAATGCATATAATCAAGCATACAAGTGGGAGCGCACAAGTATGTTGTTTTTAGGTTCTCTCTCCTTTGTTCTTTTCTCTGTTAGTATATTTATGACATCCAGATATTTCTGTGACATATATCAAAGCTTACAATAAGAGTATACATTATATGCAATCCATTCATTTCCCAAGACACATAAAACTAGAGAGAGGTTGTTGTTCATGCTTAACGCCGTGTTTAGTTTCCCGCAACTGTTTCTCGAAGCATCTGGAAAGGGGCACAAAGGTGACAAACATGGCAATCAACTGGTGATGTACAGAGACGTCAGTGTCGACAAGAACTATTTTGAATAACTTGTGTCATACAAGGTGTGATTGATGAATTATTATGTGCTGAGTCATCAATTTGGATTGTCACTTTGTCCTTCTATAGAGGACAGAAAGATGAGAGATGGTTTTGTGAAGCGATGGAAGTTTGTGTGGTGACATGAAGGAGGCCTTGGATATTTTCCAAGTGTGGACACTCGGTTAAATGATATTTATTTGCAAGTTGTGAGAGTCCATTAGTCTATTATCTAAATGCTTTTTGTGTGTTATGCTCTTAGATATCCAAATCTGAAAAAGATATGTTTTTTCTATTAATAAGGGTTTGCACGTATCACTGTTTGATCAGTATATGGAGAGAAAGTTGATTAGTTTTCCACCATGTCGAAGTCAAGTCAAGTTTTATTTATACTGCTCGCAAATCACAGTTTCCTTCTGTGATGCATGCAGAAACACTGACAATGAATCATTCTTTTGCTTTTGACAAATTCAACCATAGCAAGCATTTTCAGATTGTATTACAGTCAGATTCCTCAATGTCAAGCCAAGGATGCTCAGAAGAAGCTCTTCTCTGTTAAAAGATTGCAGAACCTCTTCTTATGCATCTTGTGATCTCCAGCACTGATCTAAATTCAGCTCACCTGAGTGCTTTGGCCACCTCAGCTGCTTTGACAAATGGCATTACCAGCTCCACCAATATGCCCTTCATATATCAGCTCAAGCACTTTGTCATTGTTCTGCAGCGCTCGGCGTGAGTGTGCAGTGGAAGCTTATTCTTCAATTTAAGACTGCCTTTTCCTGCTGAGAGAGTATATGCAGGCATACATTTGCATGCACAAATATGTCAAGACTCATCACTGCTGAGTACACTTCAATCAGTTTAACATGAGTGAAGGTCTGGCAAATGCTAGCATTCTCTAATGATGCAGAATAAAGGACAAGAAGCTTACATAAGTCGCTGATCTCATTGTGCAAGCTTAAATTTGGGTACTAAAAGAATGGTGATGTCTGCAGACTGGACAACATGATGACAAGGATTCCTTTTAGTGTGCGCAGCAAGAAACCACAGTGTATTATATTTCCTTTACTGTATAAATATTGGATGCTTGGACAGAGTCCACATAAAAGATGCACCATCAAATGTGAGTTCTTGAAAATTAACGACAGATCTCTGCCTGCCGGCTTTATGAAAAAGATGCTGATAACAAAACGTGCTTGGGTCTCCATTTCAGGGTGATTTTTTGGAACAGTAATTAGGCTTCTCGAGCCTCTTGAGCCTACAGTATGAATACAGTAATTATGCCAGTTTCTTCCAGTGAATTGTCATCAATTGGTTTGCTTGTATTTTGTGCTTGATTAAACTTTATTTGATCTTCTACCCACAACGTCATATATCTAATGGCAGAATTAAGATGCTGTTTTCTTTTTTTTATTCTCGCCTCAAGCATGTATGACATACACCTCATGGGCCACAATATTTGCAAGTAGATTTCATCATGAAACTTTCACCACACCGTTGTGATACAGTACGATAGCAGCAATCGTGCTCACGCAGTTCACGTGGGAGTTGGGATATTACAAAAAAAAGTGGTTGCATGTACGCAGGCAACACAGCGGTCACCCAAGTTCCCATAGATTCTGTTCCATGTAAGATCAAACTAGCATTAACTCTCAGTGAGGATCATCCAAGGAGCCTCTGTTTTGTGCTGTGTTGCTCTCAAAATGATCTTAGATGACAGATTTTGATATTTATGCAACATGCAGACATCAGAAACAGAGGCAGCACCTCAGTGTTATCTGAAAATGCATCAACTTTCTTCAAACCTTTAACTGAGATTTGAAAAAGCTCTTGTTCAGAAGTTTTCCTCTGACTCTCCATTTTAACCTTCAGTTTGATTCGGCTCTTGACTGCTTTGCCATGTGCAAAGTCTACAGCTGTCCCATCACTCAGTGACACTACCCGAACCCTTTCTCTCTCTCTCCCTCTTTGAAAATGTCTCTCCGGACCGCCCCCCTGGCCCACCAACTCTCCCTAGTTATTTATACAGTGGAATGTGCCAGGCCTTAGATTTTTGTGATGCTAGCAGACCAGAGTCTCTCCTGTTACATGGGAAGACATCACTGCTAATTTTAGCCCAGCCCTGTTTGACTTTTTTTTCCCTTCTACTGATCAGGCAAAGGGTCGCTTTTATATCCAGAACATCCAGTAAACAAGCTGTCTGCCGTAGGCTGTGACGTCATGCATCTTTCAGGATCTACACTGTTACTCAGTGACGTCTGAATCCTTTTTTGAGCTCTTCAGTCGGTTGTGTTGTCAAATAAGTAGAAAAAGTTAAAAGACTCAGTTAAATATGTTTTGATAATTTGCGCAAATGAGTAACTGCATGAGAGCAACAGATAAATACGATAACAAATCCTAAATCTTTAAAGCTGCATTAAAGCAAGAGTGCAATACTTTAACATGTAATCAACGGCCGTTACGTTCAAGGCCAACGAGTTCACACAGTGCTGATTAAGCCTATCACGGCCAGGTAAATCTCTATGTATTTTACCAGTACCAGAGTACCAGAATTTTTAATTCTGGTATTTGTTAGTGATGCTTGACATCAACCAGCAGTGATTGGTTAGCAAGCAATTGCAGTGACAGAGTAAGCTGGAAAACTAGGAGCATAGCAGGACCTCATAAGTGTCATAAACAGTGTTGGTATCGTTACTCGCTGCAGACAAAAGTTCCACACTACAGGTTTCATTGATTTTTTTTGGCCACTTGGGGGCAACGAAACAAGATGTAAACACACTGCTGAAAGAGAGACGAGACAAGAGGGAGTGTTTGTTTCTGAAGCAGGAAGAAAAGTGCAGGAAAGAGGTCACATGACACAAAAAGTTTTCTTCCTGCTTCAAACACAAACACTCTGTCGTCTTGTCTCTCTGTCCCTCAGGTGGAAAACAAAGCTGTTCCACTTAGCGCTCCCCCTGGAGGCCTGGAGAACTGCCGCTGTGTTGACTGGATATGCAGCGTTTTCCTTTGGTTTTTGGAGTTTGTGTGTTTGAGACTTTGTTTCGTGTGTGTTTCTGAAGCTACGGCGCATTTCTCCTAATGGAAGTGTTTTGAGCCTTTGCAGTGCGTTTGCCCTTGTTGGCCACCGTATATTTGACCCATTGTTCATACAAAAATACTATTTAGCACAGCTTTTAGCAGGTATTATTATTATTATCATTATTACTTTTCTGGCTACGTGGGGGGAAGCAGGATACAGACACAACACTGAAAGAGTATCATCTTTGAGTTGATATGGAAAACTCATTAGCAGTTTTCTATTTACACATCCAGCAGATACAGAGCAACATTAGCTTTAATTTAGAGTCGTGTCTCTGGTTTCTGGAGACTGACGAGAGTGGTGAGACTGAACCAAACAATAAGCTGCAGGCTGTGAAACCAAAACAATGAGCTAAAAAATGCTAAAAAGCTGCACAGGGCTTACAAGAGCTGCGCAGTGTAGTGATTACTAACAGTTCAGTAACTGACTGATAGTGATTTCATTTAAAAACCTTTTTAAAGCTTGCAGAGTAACCATACTGTTTGCAGAGACCTAATACTGGGAACTTTAGAAGTCACCATTGAGAGTGACGATGGCCCCTTTCCAGAGTGTTTGCATAGTTTCCTCGTCCCCGTGTTGTCTTCCTCCTGGAACATGAATGTGAGTGAACAGGTGGAGCTGCAGTTACACTGTGGAAATCCCCTACCTCGCCATGTTGCTTCAATAAATAGATCTGACAGTACATCAACAAAGTAATGCTTTTTTAACAGATAAGAAATCCTGAAGGAGAAATATGAAATCCCCATGACTGATTTTAGCTGTTAAACGGCTTGGAGCAGCTGACTGTTTTGCCAGTATCACAGTAACTCTATTCAAGGTTTTCAAGTGATTTCTAGTTCTCATATTCACATTCAGTGGAATATAATAGAAAAGGAGTAACACCTCGTGAAAGATGGAGGACATAGTGATGAGTAAGTGTGGTTGATACACTGAAATCTGTCCCAGGTCTTGAATGATTAAGCCTCTCATAGATCAGCAGCCATCTCGCACAGTGTGTATTGAAAAGTAACTGACATACATCACCATTATGACTGATAAATAAGGCTGTTCGTCACGTTGCATTGTGTCAAACCGATGCAGTCACAGTATAATCGGTGCTCACAAAACTACACAGAGAATAATTTTACAGTTGCCTCATTTAAAGATGAACAACAGCAAAACATCAGCTCCTCAAAATCCCTTCACTCTGGTTTTCATCCTTTAAATATGGTATTTTATTTTCATTGCATTTCAGGATCAACAAATCATTGTCGCCAGCCTCAAAACCACGTGGAAGAAAAGCTGGACAGACAGGCTGCCTCTGCATTCATTGTGCATCACCAGCAGTGTTATTGTGAAACATCACTTTAACGTCAGACACATTACTCAGACCCAGACTCACACTAATATTTATACAGTTCCACTGAGAACACATAATTACTCTGCTACAGGTTATTATTCCAGCACATAGCCTGTGCCAAAGCGAGCTGCAGCTAACACTAAAAACACTGTGTTATTTTTGGCACGAGACTGACAGTCATGACAGATTCCTCCTTTGTTAAATTCATGCTGAATTCATCTATGAAAAAGGAAAAAAGACCCACATAAAGTGCAGCTGCCAAGGAAACAAGAAGGCACTCTGCATGACCTGAGATTACATAATCAGCAGACCGTGTAATTAAGCCTTTAGGTATTTACAAATTTTCTGCACAAGATGCGATTGTGGCTGCAACCATTCGATATCTGCTATGAATTACCATTGATGTACAACACTGTGAAGCAAGTTAGCGCCTTTTTTAGCGTAGGTTTATTTATACCTATTTACTTCGGCGTGTGAGCAAACTCTCAGCATGTTCACAGTGTTAGTTTGTCCTGTGCACAGTGTGGTGCTATGTGAACCGAAATGTCATTCCTAAGCGTAGCTATTTCTGTGTACTGATTTATACTCAGAGGTGAAATGAAATGTGTAAGCAGTTATGCCTTTTCCTCTTCCTCAGGGGAACCAGTTCTTAGATACTGAGTCATTCAAACATGTGGTAACCTTTGCAGAACAGTTATTACACCAAATGTGTCAAAAATTAGCAGCAGCTGAAATTGTCTTGTACAATAATGCAGTGGCAATATTATCTTTTAGGAGTGTAGTTGTGAGCACAGCAATTAAATCCATCATATCCCTTGGAAATAGCTTTGTGTAGTCAGCCTAAGCAGCCAGTAACACATTCGCTGTGAGAGCTAACGGCGCTCCAGCAATGCAGAGGAGTGAGGAGGTCCCTTTAGCTGTTGCAGTGATTCTCCCCTTCTCTGCCGACACCACAGCATCGGCTCATTACACCAGTTGAAGAATAAGACACAGACACATGGGGAGGAAGGAGAAAATGAAAAATGTCAACCAATGCTGTAGAACACTGATCTCAAGAGGGCTGGATCACTCCCACTGGTTTTTCTGCCTATCGGTGTGCACTGCCTGTGGGGTGGAACGCAGCGGGGGAAGATGCTTACACTGTCGCTGGCTATTGTGTGGACAGAGGGGCTCCCTCAGAGGGGATGATATGCATTCAACAGACATTTGCACCTACGGATGGAGGTTTACGCTCTACGCTTTTCACAAACGGATTCTCTCAGATGAAGTGCTCAGACTCTGAGGTTGCAACTTGTTATATAATGGACCAAAGTGCCTTCTTTCCCTTTTTTCTTTGCATTTGATTGAGAAGCTTTTACCTGCATGTTAGCAGACTTATATAACAAGTTGGATCTTTTGCATCCAAGTCAGATATTACTTGCTGATGTCTTTGTAGAAAATTTCCTGATTTAGGCGTGTAGTAATGGCTCGGAACCCCCAGTGTGTCTCGGGGAATACCCTGCTGCTGAATGTAAGCCAAGACAAAAAATACCTGTCGAGGACATACCAACAGTGGCCATGAAAAAAATCCAGACCAAAGAAAAAGATCAGGCAAGTGCTATTTCATGTATTTATGCTCCTCCTATACTGATTCAACTATTCACTGTATGTAGAACATACAACAATGTAAAATATTCCACGTGAAATGTTGACATTTCATTTAACATTACTGCTCAACAAATGGCCACACAGTGTTTTCTCAATTGACAGCATCAGATGCAATGGCCAATGACATCCTTCATCAAAAGGGAAACAAAGTTAGACCAGTGTTACTGTGGAATATAATCAAATCACCACCATAGCTTTGAAATAACGTCCAAGAATTGTAGAGGACTTTGAGAGTTTCACTAAAATGCTGATATGATGCGATGTTTCTCAGACTGCTGGTTGTGTAAAGTGGTGAGAGTTTCTTATCATAATCATAAATTCTAAGATAAGATAAGATTCTTAAACTGGAAACTTTTCTAACACTTAACATTACAATCCGACAAGAATCAAGAAGATGGTTGAAAGACAAAACCTATTTTTATAAACTCTACTCTTATAAACAACACAAAGAGTGTAAAACTGCAACATTGAGGTGGTACTCAGTGAGGTATAAATCTCGTTCTGCACGATGTCTGTTGAGCTGAGTGGTTTTCTGTGGGGCTGCATTGGCAGGTTTATGAGCCACACTTTCCTGGGACTATGGTGAGATATGTGCAGTAATACCCCTTGCACAGTAATTAAGCTGCTGGTGTCTTATTGACCTTTCGCCAAACCCCTCCTCCAAACCGACTGTCCAACCATAGCTTTGTAACGGTAACTAGGCACCAGCAGGCCTGTCAAGCTTTGCATCTGTCTACATGTTGTTTTCGGTTTGCATGAGGCGCTAACAGTATACATAGAATTTGGAGGGTGGCATCTTTTTCTGTTGTTGGTCCAAAAATGAAAACTCAAGAGCAAAAGTGGGAGGAATGGATGAAACTTTGTCTTTATCCCCTCTAACGTAAGCCGCAAATGTTAGCATGTCTGGCTAACTAGCTTACTAGCTCAGTCTGTGAGCTAAGGTGCAACTCTATCAGAATTTAGAGTGATGATAGCAGCTTGGTCCTGCTTTTTCTTTGTTTTTGGTAAACTCCTGCCAAAATGTCCGTTAGATAACCATTCCATTTGCCAATCTCATGGCTTCTTCCTCATTTCTTCAAGTCCTTCTCTCTTGATTCATCCACTGGGGACCATGATTTTTATGGCGGTTAATCCAATAGCTGTTGAGCTATTTCACTCTGGACCAATGTGGTAGACTGACGGACACTGCTGTCCCTCGAGCCACACCACCAGCATGGCTAAAGACGAGTGTACTTTGAGTGCTCGTGTATTCAGTCTTATTAAGTTTGGCACTTTAATGCAGTATGTGTAAAACTGTCTAAATGTCAGCCTCGGAAATGTTGCAGCAACATATTTTGCTTTTTTAAGAATCTTGAACAATTGGTTGTGGAAATTAATATGTATTTTTAGTAATTATGATAAATAGGCTCTTTTTCTCTTTTGTTGCTTTTTAAAAACTTCTCTCTTTGTTATATTGCATCTCCTCATTAGTCACTTTTCTTTTTATCTTAAAGCTATCAAACAATTTAATCAGATTTTCTTAACTAGTCAGGACACTGTAAAGACAGACAGAAACTTGTCATGGCTAATATCAGCCCGACACATGGCTAGTTATAAGAACAGCCATTATTTCAACTAATGTTTTCTTGCTTTTCTGATTTTAGAAACGATTACTGTAAGGTACATTTGTGTCATGTTCTGGTGTTATGATGCCTTATGAATGCTTTGAGGAAACAGTTGTACATTTTGTAAACACTGTGAAAATCTCAAATACAAGATGATTGTGTGCTATTCATGAAAAAAGGTGGCTTCAAGTTTTATTTTGAAATATGCAGTGGCCTCACACATTATTGCAGGAATGTGATTTTTATATGTAGATTTAATAGCTCTGAGGAATGTGAACCACTTAGAGAGTTCACCCGTTTTGCTTTTCTACTTAAAAACTGATTAAGAATGGACATCAAATGTACAAATTACATACAAGCATTTTCAGTATTTCTCTACCATGTATGAGCAACACTATGCTATTGTTTTCTTTTACTGCAAGGGAAGAACAGATAGCCTCTGTTTTTTATAAGTAATTCCACCTACTGTGAAGCAAACACCTCATGAGAGCTGCTGGGATGCCAATGACTCAATCGTGCTTTCTATTTTGAGTTCCACCAATGACTGTTTTTTCTCTGTTAGAGGAAAATAGTCAAACCTTTCAGATGGTACAGCTGGAACAGTTTTTAGGTTTAAAAGGGATGAAATGGAAAGAAGTTGATTTTCTTCTTAAACACTGAAATAGCTGTATTTAATTTGCTCAGTATTAACTTGTAGATGTTGATGAGATCATTTCAGCGACATTTCAGCTTCAGTCAGTTTAGTACATTATTTAGCTTTGCTGTGCTAATGAGACCCTCAGGGTGACAACTTTAAAAGTCAAATGACAGTCATGATCAGACACAGTCCAGTGCAACAAAAACTAAACTTTCAGTTGAGTAAGGTTGATTTAATCTTGGATGTGCAGTATTTAACATGCTGATATATTTCATACTGGCATACCTAATGCCAGGGATTCTGTTCTAAAAAACAAAACAAAACAAAAAAACAACTGTACAATTGAAAAGTGTCACCTTCAGCATTAATGTGCACTGGTGCTGAAATATCCAAAATTGCCGAAAATTTTAGGTTCACCATATTTTTTTCATTTTTTTCAGATTCCGAAACAACAGAGGATGAAGGTGGAGACCAATTTGAGACCAAAGAAGATGGTGGGGATGTCGAGGACCAGGCTGTGCATACAGGTATCCACCATGTTTCCAGCATGCAATTATTCCTTTAGACAATTTGCATTATTTCTGTTTAACTGATTTCCATCAATGTTAAAATATAGCTAGAAATGTTTCAAAGGAAGCTGCCGCTCATCTGCAGTTAAAGCTGCATGATTTGATTTGATCTAAATTATTAGAGCAGTTTTACATTTTCCCATGTCTCCTCTTTGCATGAGATGCAGTGATGGACAAATGTGCAGAAGATGACAGTAGAACACATGGACATGAGGATCACTCTAACACAACCAGGCAAGAAAGAATCTGCTGATTGTACTACTGGGCTCATATTCCGTGCTTAAACATAACACCTGGTAGACTGACTTAGTACTGACCTGCTGATTCCAACAGCTTTGCTTCAAATCCTCTATTTCAGGAACCAGCCAGAGAACTATTCGAGAGAATCTCCTCCACAAGTCCTCCCACCCCCATCCCCAAGACTCATCAAACGTCCCTCCACCTCTCCAATGCCAAGTCGCTCTGGTTCAACTACACCTCTCAGCTTGCGGAAGAAAATAGTTGTGCCAACTGAGTACCAAGATACAGTGCCTGGGGAGTTTGAAGAAAAGGTTAAACAGCCAAAATCTGTGTCCCAAAGTAACACACAGGACTCCCGACCACAGACTCCACTGAGCGAGTACTCCCGGAAGGAATTCACTCTCAGACCTTCCCCAAAGCTTACCAGGGCAAGCTCAAAGGTTTTTGAGAAGGTCCGTGGTTTAGAAGAGAGGAGACGAAGCCTTGATATTCCAGAAGGTTCAGTCTCGGGAAGGTCCTGGGCAGGGTTCAATCGAGCTGGATCTGTGGATTCGGATGATGGAGGAAGCCGGTTGGGCATCTCAAGAGAAAGTTCAAGGGAAGATCTAAGGGAGGCTTTGAAAGAGGATGCTGCTGAACGGAGATCTATGTTTAGACAAAGAGCTGCTTCGCTGGAGGAGAAACCTCGCTACTCCCAAAAAGTTCAGGACATTGAGAACAAGTTCACTGAGGAGCTACAGCGTATTAAGAAACTCGTTGGTAAGCCTCATCTGAAGAAATCATTTTCAACTGAGCAGCTCACTCTGAAGAGCAAGCAGCGCCAGCCTCTCAGGAAAATTGAGCCTATTCCTCCACAAGTCCTTCAAAAGCTCCAAGAAAGGGAACGTGCCCAGTGGGCAAAGGAACAGAGAGAAAAGGAACTAAGTCAGCAACCAATGCAGCATCAACAGCAAATACCCCAAGACCAGCACAAATCCCAACCCCAAAAGACAGCAAGCACTGCATCAACAACTGTAACAATCAATAGATTTGGAGAGGTTGCAGGCACCCCAGAGTCCATGCAGCTATCTGACTTACCAGGACAACGATCAGTGAGAGAGTTAAGTCGAGTCAGTCCAGTTACAGAAATCATCCAGAGGTCATCGTCACCAGCGTTATATTATCAGCAAAGGGAAGAGTCGCCGAGCAGAAATGTTGCTGAGATGACATTACGCAAGGTTGAGCGAAGGCCACCCAGTCCGCTTGTACAAAGGGTATCTCGAATGCAAGAACCCCAACATATCCAAGAGTCAGTGCAAACATCACAGAGGGATGAGACCTCGGGGAGAAAAACTCCAATAGAACTAGTATTAAGGAAAATTGAAAACAGACCTGAAAGTCCACTGGTTCAAAAAAGGGCTGTCATTGTGCAAGATCTTCCTCCTCAACCTCCTGCAAAACCCTCAAGGATGTCACCGGTCACTCCAACGGAGGAGAAAATGGAAGTGGAGCCATCAAAACCCGCCTTAAAGATAAGAATCCCTGCAATTATTGTTGAAGATGAAAAAATGGAAGAGGATGTTCCTGCGAAAACAAGTGAGCCTCAGCAGATTAGCACTAGTGCCAAAGAGGGACAGCAGCAGAAGACCAAAGGGAAGAAACGTCGCTCTCGACCCATGTCTCCAGAGTTAGGTTAGATTTGTTTCCCTTCTTTCATTAAGCTCGTTTTTCAGTTTAATCAACCAATCACTCACTCTTTACCTTGGGGGGGTCTTTTTCTAATTTGATCACAATGAATTCAGGCTTTTTTTTTGGTTAAACTGCAGATTCTTCAGATGATTCTTATGTGTCTGCTGGTGAGGACCCAATGGAGGCGCCTGTGTTTGAGTTTCCCCTCCAGGACACCGTAGCATCTGCTGGTGCAGATGTGCTGCTAAGATGTATCATTGCTGGCACTCCCATTCCTGAAGGTAACATATTGTACTTTGTGTTTTAACAGCAAACAACTCAAAAGGTAATCTTAAAATCTCTGTTTAAGCGATCTATGCAAAAACTGCTCTGTTTGTCGTTTTTGTTGAAGTTACATGGACGAAAGACAAGACTGAAATCATCGGCATTGGAAATTACACTGTCAAAGTGGAGGGTGAACGGCATAGTCTGCTCATCAAATCAGCTAGAATAAGTGATGGTGGAAAATACTGTGTGACAGCTGTTAATCAGGAGGGCAGAGCGTCCAGCAGTGCCACCCTTATAGTTAAAGCAGGTAAGTTTGGCTTTTGGGATACCAGATGAAACTTAAGTGAGTGTAAACAGCACACATACACTGTTTTTGTGGTGATTAATTTTGATGTTTGACTCTTCAGAGCGATATTATTCAAAGGAAATGTTGCTCGGTTAGTTAAAATGTATCCAGGTTTTAACTGTGTTTCCACAAAAACAACAGTTGGCCATTTTGAATCAGAGCAGACAATAAAAGGAAAAGCATCATGCTGCTCCTCATGCTGCAACATGACAGACATATTTATGGTTTTATTGTTATCTGCACTGAAATACATGTCTTCCATTTAACTTGGATAAAGTCAGTCATTATCACAAGCTGAGAGCTGTTATTATAGTTTGTCAAAAATGGAAAAGGACATTTATTTTGTCTCCACAGATGAATTTAAAAGTACTCTCTGTAGTCAAAAACAGGCTAGCGTACCTGACGATATTTTTTTATTCATTTATTTTTAAAAAGCTCTGAATAAAACATCTTGTGGTCTCTTCCCGCGTTGGCATTGTGTTCCAGCTGATTTCTCTCCTGCTCCCTTGTCATTATCTCTCTGAGCAAAATGTCTGTGCCATATATTCCAGCTGAACAGCCTCACTTATAGTTACCATAGCAACTCAGAGGCGAAACTGAACCTATAAATTGCCCACCGAGGCTCGCTGGCTCCACCCTCTGTGAATCCACTGTTGTTTGGATATCACATTTGACATCTCAGATTCTAATTATATTTTAAGGGGGGCTTTGTTTTTTAAAATGCATGAACAGCTTGAACTCTTGTGCTCTCAGTCACAAAAATAAACTTTACACAGACAAAAAAGGCACACTCTCTAGTGAACAGGATTGTATAAAACTACAACATGAAACATAATGTGACCTTGTTGCTTTTGCAGACCCTGCACAGGAGCTAAGGGGGAACCTGGGTGTGCCTATGGACATCAGCAGCCCTATTACATCCGATGAGGAGTATCTCAGTCCCCTGGAGGAGGGTATGGATTTTGGAGGGCCAGAGCCGAGGCGAAGTATTGACACACGGTTCAGGAAACCCCCTGCATTCCTGGTGAGACTGTACAGAGCAAAGCCTCATTAAATACCTAATTCACTTTCCCTTTTTAGTATTTTTATGTTTACTCAGCTGCATTTTGACTGGTGGGTTGCAAACTATTGCATGGAAATGTTTTATGTACAGGATGTCCTTGATTCTGTCAATATTAATTTCCCTGTATGAACATTTCGTCGACTGTGTGGTCATCCCATCAACACGTCTGTCAAATAAAACCTCCGGGTAAAATGCACCTCTCAGGTTCTAACTCACATTACATTTCAAACAGGTAACAATGAGTGATCAAGCTGTCATTGAAGGACAGGAAGTCACCATGTCTGTCCGAATAAGTGGACAACCCAAACCCATGCTCTATTGGTAGGTCCCCTCACTTCATCAAACTGCTTAAACTCATTGCTTGCAGGGGACATGGAGAAGACTTTCTCTGGATCACAAGCCACGAGCACGCTTGCTTGACTGCATAGCTTGTTCTGAAGCATGCTGCTTTATTGCATCTGTTAAAGGAAGTGGAAGCTTAATGTTTGCTGCCTAACAGTCTCCAGGCTCACAATAAGAGTCTTAATGGGGTAAAGGGAGGAATAACACACCTCCCTCAATTACCACGGAGCTGCTCACAACCCAGAAACACAAATGTGTGGCTGAACTAATGAGCCCTTCGACAACGATCTGGAATTCACATGCAAAGCTGTGAACAGATCTGATTGCACTTCTTCACAGGGTTCAGGTCCTTTAATGTTTGCAGGACACTTCTTCATATCAGCCAGTAGGTCGTTATTGTTGTTGTTTGCCAGGACAGCAGCTTCAAATGATAAGACAGGCGATAGTCCATATTTTTCTCTCACAAATTCAATAAAAAGAACAAAGCTGGATATACCTTATTTCTCTGTTGTTGTCAAGGATCTACTGAAAGCGCATCGCTATTAACTGTGACATGCTCCTTCATTTGCATGAGCATTCGATTTTGAGTCAGTCCCACACGCACCATCCTGCTGCTGTAAATACTCACCAGTGGACCATATATGGTGATGAATTAAAAATACTTTCTCACACCTCTCAATTGTGTGAGAAAGTATGGTGGTGGTCTGATTTCACGATTACTCAGCACTGCTAGTTTTGTCCACTTTATGTTAGCACGACTTGTTGATCTTAAACTGAGAGAATTTGGGAATTTGAACAAATGATTACAGATTAAATATTAATTTTCTGATTTCAAAGTTCTAATTGTAGTTTAATTTTCAATTAAAAAGAGACAGATGAAATGTAGAGATGGACGAACACATTGCAGGTTTTGGTCTTTTCATGCAATTTGTTGACTGTAAGCGCAATATATAATAATACCAGCGTTATCCTTTGATATAGGAGACAAGAATAAGCTGAATCACTCTGGCAGGTTTTGTCGTTGGAGTTAGTCATGACTTTCGAGAGACAATAGCAGAAAAGAAAGCGCTAAACATAACATTGGCAGTCCTGGTAATAATAACGTATCCCACTCCCCACCCCCTTTATACCTCCCAGAATAGAGCTTGTAGTTGTGTGTTCAAGTGTGTGCTTGGTCATCCTTCAATGCATAAATTAAATTAAAAAAAACCTCTGAGTGTGTGTGTGAGTGATTCAGCTCTGTAAAACGCTTGTTTAATTCTGCTCCTCTGTAGGCTGAGGGACAGAGTTACGGTGAAAACAGGCCCGCGTCACATCGTGCGTGAGACAGAAGATGGCACTTTTCAAATGACCATCAAGTCAGCGGTGAGATCCGACTCTGGGATTTACACCTGTAAGATCATCAATGAGTATGGGACAAAGCAGTGTGAAGGAAAGCTGGAGGTACAAGGTACGCTTCTGTTAAATCTACTGCTTACAAGAATCCACATGTCGCTCTCTTTCTCTGGATAAAACATCTGCTTTTTGATGCTTGTGGAGTTAATGTTTTGCTACTAACTAAATTCTTGACACTAGTTTACCTAGAAGTCAGCGTTCATGTTGATAAGTCCAAGTGAAAAAACATTCGACCTGTGACTAGTATCACTTGACAGCACTCTTCAGAAAATGTCCTTTATGTACACCCAGCACCGCCAGTTGAGCCCGGTCTGGCTGTCATCCGCCCGGTCAGGGACATCACAGCCAAGGCCGGAGAGACGGTTCTGTTTGAGTGTCATGTCATCGGACCGAAGGACACTGATGTGGACTGGCTTGCAGATGGGAAACTGATCCAGCCGGCATTGCTCAACTGTAAGATGCACTTTGATGGGAGAAAGTGCCGGCTGCTGCTCAACTCCGTGCACGAGGATGACAGCGGGACATACATGTGCAAGCTGAGCACCGCCAAAGGTATGATTCAAGGATAAACATCACACTATCTGCCATGTCAAATCAAAATGAATGGGTTTACGGTCCCGTCTGCTTTCTCTGCTCTTTCTGAATTCAAATTTGTGCTCTTCAGAGGAAGTGACCTCGTGTGGTAAACTCAAAGTCATCCCTTCAATTGACCCCCTCTTCACTCGCAAGTTGGACGTTCTAGAAGTGATCGAGGGGCGTAATGCTCGATTCGACTGTAAAGTCAGCGGGACGCCATCTCCCACAGTCATTTGGAGTCATTTTGGTAGGACTGTGTATAGATATTATGATCATACACGGACCAGGTCGTCTTAATCACCTGTTAGATTTACAAGTTGTTCTTATGTTGTTTATGTTAACATCTGCTCATATCCATTTCATCTGTGCAAATATTTTGGAAAATATTACATATTTTTTGCTGTGGTATATATTTTTTCTGCTGTATAATAGTAAAAAACACAGTATTTATTATGCATATGTGACTCACGTGCAGGTGATGTACTGTATAAACACAGACTCTTCTCTCTGCAGACCATGCGCTCACAGAAAGTGAGGACATTCGCATTCTCCAGGAGGGTGGCCGCTACTCTCTCATCATTTCTCATGTGACCAATGAGGATGAGGGTTTTTATACGGTCACGGCCCGTAACTGTCACGGCGAGGCAATGAGCTCTGCCGAACTTTACATACAGGAGCCACGGCCAGCCATCTCCTCACAGATGTAAGAGCGTGTTATTCAGTGTATGTAGGGCTGCAGCTCTGGTGTGTTTCATGGACTTTTCCTGATTGCAAATAAAATCTTAACAGTAGTAACTGACATGTCTTCTCTTCTCTTTAGGGCTAAACTGGAGAAGATGCCATCGATCCCGGAGGAGCCGGAGGTCCCAGAGAATGAGGTGGAGCGTTTCACTATGCCTGACTTCATCAAACCGCTGTATGACCTGGATGTGATCGAGGGAAAGGAGGCTGTGCTCAAGTGTAAAGTGGCTGGTTTGCCATACCCCACCATCGTCTGGTTCCACAACGGCAAAAGGATTGAGAGCACCGAGGACAGAAAGATGACTCAGTGTAAGTGTTTCAGTGCGGACGAACATTCAGCTAATGTTCAGGCCTTTTCAGAGCTATTACACTGCCTGATTTATGTCAGATTCATCTCATTTTTAGTGTTTTAATCAAAAAAGAACTTTATCAATTACACAGAAGAGAAAGCTTTCTAAGATCAAATAAGTCTTTGCCCATAATCTCCTCCATAATATTTATTTTTAAGTTTTTCCTTTTCAGACCATGGTTTTCATTTTGTAGTCAAGGATTGTGTTTAATTTGAAGTTGCTGCCCTGTTGAATACAGTCAGTCAGGAGATGCTAACAGATACAGGTGTACCTCACGTCCTTCAATCTCTGCTTTCTCTTATAGTCCGTGACGTCCACAGCCTGGTCATCCGCTCCGTGTGCCATGCACACGGTGGCGTCTACAAGAGTGTCATCTCTAACAAAGTCGGCAAGGCCACCTGCTACGCTCATCTCTATGTCACAGGTGACTTTAGCATGGCACAAAAACACAACCAGCCTCATGCAAGAACTGCTCGTATTTATTCAGGTGTTGCTGATTTAAGAGGATTTGTGCCCTTCATCTGTTTTCTCTGATGGATGAGTGACATTAAGGAGTGGTCCAGACCTGTTGCACAGTAGAAGAGAGAAAGATTGAAGAGAAAAGTCTCTCCAACATCATCCTCAGACTCTTTATGCAGGACTCTGTCCAGTATCGTCCTCAGTTTGACATCATAGCCTCTCATCTGATATCTCTTTGATTGTCATGTCCACCTGAACGACCCTCATTTTAGTCATGGGTCAGTTTGCTTTAGAAAGATGTTTTTAGCATCTAACTTAATGTCTTTGCTTCTGCCACAGTGCAGCACTGCTCTGATGGTCAGTGGCAGATGCACTATTAATACTTTTTAATTGTTCAGGAAATATTCTAAACAGCTAAGTGGACCTCTAAAATGACTCCTGAAACTGACTCCTGACAGACGGACTTGTTGCATCACTGTGTCAGACAGCTATTTTTGCTCTTTGGTGTTTTTGTGGATGAAACTTGCCAACAAATGGAGCTGAACAAGCAGTCTAATGTGGTCATTTTAGGGGTGTAGATTATGCAAATGATGAAGTTTCTGGCGGTATTCATCAGGCTGAAACAAGAGATTTATGACAAGTGAAGTTAAGATTGTGTGATGAACCCAACTTGGAACACCCGCACAAACAAACCTCAGAGAAACAGAAGTTAAGAATAAGAGTCCGAAAATGTTCTTGTGTGAAGCCCAATGATTACATGATTGTTATCAATAACACAGAATATTGCAAAGGCAGATCATTTATGGACCTCTGATTCCATCGTTTTCAGATATCCTCCCTGACCCTCCTGATGGGACTCCAGTCATAGAATCCATCACTGGTAAAACCATCACCTTAAGCTGGAAGAAGCCAAGAAGGCTGGACCCTTCCATTGGTATGCATGAATGATTTTCAGAAGATTTACAGAATAAAGTAAATCAACATTGCTTTGTAGCATCTTGCCTTAAAACCTCTTCCTGTCAGATCCCAGCTCCCTGATGTATGCCATCCAACAACAAGCCCTGGGCTCCATCCAGTGGACCATCATAGCCTCTGGGCTGAAGGAGACCACCTACACCATCACCACCCTCTCCAAAAGTGTGCGCTATGCTTTCAGGGTCCTGACCATCACCTCCAAAGCCTTCAGCAAGCCCTCACCTGCCACTGACCCCGTGCAGCTCCTGGACCGAGGTGCGTTCAGGTTTTTCGAGCATCCATTCATCTATCAGTGTGTGCTACCTGTTCATTAAATATTATCTGTGTCCATCTTTGACTTTCCTCTAGGTTCCTATCTCCAGGAGGCTCCTGTGATTATTGATAAGCCAGACATTGTATATGTGATGGAAAACCAGTCAGTCACCATCACAGTCACCCTTAATCATGTCAACGCTGCAGTCATCTGGAAGAGGTAGTTCCTTATTAATTAATTGATTTATTTATGTATTTATTTATTATAACACCTTTTTCAGCATATACAGTATATTTATACATGGTCATTGTTTCATTTTTGATTGTTTTTTAATCACCACATCTGGTGATGAACTTGCCACCTTGTGGACTACAGGTATCACAGGACAGTCAGGCTGTATGACTGACGATCATAAATACAGTATGACAATGCATGCAGGCAGCTGTTCAATTCCAAGTGATTATCAAAGATTCCAGAGCAGTGAAGACAGTTTATTTTTGTGCCCTGACTTAAATCGCAAACTGGAGCCAAACATCCACCATGCTGTCATACCAATAACACTGATTCTGGTTTTCTGTCCTCCACAGGAGGGGAGCGGTCCTGTCCAGCAGACCAGGCCTGTATGAGATGACGATGCCAGACGACGATCAACACACGCTGAAGCTGTTCAAAGTGAAGAGTGCTGACATCGGAGAGATGGAGTTTATGGCCTCCAACAAGTACGGCAGTGACAGCTGCACCTTCACCGTGGAGATGGCGGGTAGGCAGTGGACTGATCTGTCAGCCGATCCATTCATCCATCCAAAGCTGATGTAACTTGGTATTTTACCTTTGCGCCTCTCTCCACAGCTCCTCCGACATTTGAAACCATCATGGAGGACTTGGACGTTTGTGCTGGGGAGACCCCTCGCTTTGCTGTGGTTGTGGAGGGCAAACCCATCCCTGACATCCTCTGGTTCAAGGTTTTTATCCATTTTAGCAGTCAAAAGTCATTTCAATCCCAAGATAGACTGAACTACACAGTGGGCTAAAGTTTTAATATGGAAATGTACCAAAGCAGATTATTTTTTGAAGAACCGTTCCTGAAACTTACGGTATTTTTTCAGAATGACACCCTGCTGTCAGAGAGCAGTCATTACACGTTTGTGTACGATGATAATGAATGTTTCCTGGTGGTCCTGAACGCTCGTCCAGAAGATTCCGGGGTTTACACCTGCACTGCCAGGAACTTGGCAGGATCTGTATCCTGCAAAGCTGAACTCACCATCCATGAAGGTAAGAGATGCCATAAAAAATCTAAATCTCCCCCGAACAGAAAACACTAACTGGAATGAACATCCGGTCTTTCTTGTAATTATTTGTTCATTGAGCAACTTGTACACTTCCCTTTGTCTAATTAAAACTTGGTCATTACTGTAGCTAAAAGTAAAGAGGATCCAATGGACGATGAGGAGACTATGCTAAGGAAAATGCGCAGACTGACTGACCACTATGACATCCACAAGGAAATCGGGAGGTGAGACATTTTTAGGCCCATGTTTGAAATCCCGCTTTGATGCAATATAATGCAATATAAAGTTGCCATTTTGAACCGATTTAATTGTTCTGGATTTAACTAGTGACGAGCTAAGGTTGAAATGAAGTCTTCCTCCTTTTATCCTGCAGAGGTGCATTTTCCTACATCAAACGTGTGACCCAGAAGGTGGGCAAAATGGAGTATGCTGCAAAGTTTATCTCCACCCGGGCCAAGAAGAAGGCGTCTGCTCTGAGAGAGATGAAGCTGCTTTCCAAGCTGGACCACGAGAGAGTCCTTTACTTTCACGATGCCTTTGAGAAAAAGAATGCAGTCATCATCATTACTGAACTGTATCCTTATTATGCAGTAAAACACACACAGAGCACTCTGCTGCAGAGTGCACAGTTTGTCTTGCAAAGTAAGCAAAATGATATGCATAAAAATGTTTTGAGTGAAATAAACATGCATACATCCTGCAAAAGTGTCCAGTGTTTCTAAAATCCCGTGAAGAATAGCCTTAATTACTCTATAAAGATGCCACGAGGAGCTGCTTGACAGATTTACAAAGAAATCTACAGTAATGGAGTCTGACGTAAGTCCTGTGTTTTACGACTGCACAACAAGTCTCACAGTGAACATTTTCAATGTAATGATCAACTGTATGTCCTTTAAATAGCTCAGAAATAACAGCTATACTGGTACTTTTGTGTTTTGGGACCACCAGGTACGTTCATATATAAGGCAGCTGCTTGAGGGACTGGACTACCTTCATCATCTGAACATCATCCACCTGGATATTAAGGTAGATCCTCACTCTCCTGCTCTGTCCTGTGAAAACGTATTTTCAACAATGTGCTCTGATGGCAGAACATCCAAAATATGATTTTCTCTTTCCTCAGCCTGACAACATCCTCATGGCAGACCCACATGGTGATCAGATCCGGATCTGTGACTTCGGCAACGCGCTGGCAATCACACCTGATGAGGCTCAGTACTGCAAATATGGCACTCCAGAATTTGTTGCACCAGAAATTGTCAATCAGACCCCCGTCTCTAAAGCATCGGACATCTGGTAGAATATCTCCTGAAAGTACAACAAAACAGTTTTTTGTTTGCTTTGTTACATTTTTTGTAACACACCACCTTTTTCTAATTCTCTTCTTTATTCTAGGTCAGTTGGAGTTATTGCATATCTCTGGTGAGTAAAAGTCTCCTTATAGCTATTTATTTTCTTCTTTATGAAATGTATTGCAGCATGCTGAATATCAGTTTCTGGTGTGTTTGCCTGTTCGGCACTACTCGCTTGCCACAAGTATTTCTTTCTGTTGTCAGTCTGACAGGAGTTTCTCCGTTTGCTGGAGAGAATGACCGCAGCTCCGTACTGAACATCAGGAACTACAACGTGGCCTTCGAGGAGAGCATGTTTGCTGAGCTTTGCCGAGAGGCCAAAGGATTCATCATAAAGCTGCTGGTGGCAGACAGGCTGTGAGTAACACTACTGGATCTCTATTTTTCTGTTTTATGTCAAACTACTGTGTAAAATACATATGGAGATATGCTGTATGATGTCTAATTACAACAAAGCGTTCAGGAAATTAGTTTTGAGTATACTGAATAATACATGTGATACTGAAGGAAATGTGTCATTAAAGTCACAACTTTCACAGCAATTTCCTCTCTGTCCTTGTAACTGTGTGGAGAAATATTTCTTTCACAAGTAAATAAAAAGACATTCACTCATGTTAGTGGTCTTGTTTTAATATAGATGCTTTTCAGATGGACATCTGGTGTTTATATGTTGTTATTCTCCAGTCCATGTGTATAACTCTCATACTGTCTTCCTCTAGTGCTTTTCATTTAAGAAAACTAAGACAGTGCAGTTTATTAAGATAGATAATGGCACAAATTTTCATAAACCTGAAAGACTGAATTATGCTATAATGTTTCTGTAGGAGACCTGATACTCAGGAATGTCTCCGACACCCCTGGTTCAAGGTAAGACAAGGCCAGTGGCACCGCAGTGTTAATCATCCTCAACCTCTTCATGCAGTAATTTCTACTTGATGATACTGAGCAAGCTCCCGTTTCCTACATTTAATGTCTATTTATTTTACAGACACTTAGCAAAGGGAAGGCCATAAGTACAGAGGCCCTGAGGAAGTTTGTATCTCGCAGAAAATGGCAGGTGAGGTATTCTGGTTTTCAGAATGCTTAAAAATAATTCAATGGTCTCATCTTTTAATCTTTTAATCACTAATTGTATCATTTCCTCTCACAGCGGTCACTAATCAGCTATAAATCAAAAATGGTCATGAGGTCCATACCTGAGTTGCTGAACGATTCCTCCAGCCATATCTCCATTGCAGTTCCCAGACACCTTAAAGAAGGTTCACCTTTGCCATCATCATCTTCAGATTCAGATGAAGACATTGATGAACTGCCATTTATTCCAATGCCACTAAACATGGAATTCTCTGGATCAAGGATGTCATTGACTGACATCCATACCAATGAGCAGGAACCAGGAAAGCAAGATAGTACAAGTAAATGGTCTGGACCTCCTGTTCAAGCCCACGAGGCAATGGAGTGTGACCCTAAACAAATGGATAAAGAAGGGGTCGAATTAACAGGCAAAAGCCGTCTGCGGAAAAGGTCTTCACAAGACAATGACAGGGGTTCCTCAGATGAAGAATCACCTGCTGAATTACCGCAAAAGTCAGAGCTGACTAGAAAACCCCTGCGAAGGGGTTCAAGCATGGAGTCAGATAAACCAGAGGGTGGACGACGAAGAGGAGAGCTTAGACGTGGAGGCTCAGCAGACAGCGCGTTGCTGCTCCGGATTACACCCGAGGAAGGAGCTGGAGAAGGAAACCAAGAGGATGGCAGGAGAGTTCTGAAGAAAGCTGTCTCGATGGAACTACCAAGGAGGAGCACCAGCCCAGGAACAGCCAAGATGAGTCAAGAAGACTATGCTCTGAAACTGGAGCTGATGAGACAGAGGCTGCTTCGTGGTGGCTCTGTGGACAACAAGATGAGTGGACTAAGAGGACCTCTGTTGGAAACATTAGGAATGGGAGATGAAAAACGTGTAATATCATCAGATCGCTACTCCCGTACTGCTCGTTTGGGCCCACCTCCACTAACTCGAGCTGCATCCAGTGACTCAGCAAGGGACGATGTTCCCAAACCCAAAGTTTTGCGCAAAACTGCTTCTTTCAGTCAAGGTGATTCAGAACCGATAGCTTTACACCGCCGGTCAGGAGCTCCTTTAGAGATTCCCTTGGCACAGGTAGAAGAGAGAAGGCTGAAGGAGGCTATATCTATGTCAGCTCTTACAGAGCAAATCAAGCTAGACTCCCGTCCGGTGACTCCCAGGGAACCTTCACCAAAACCACCAACACCAGAGTCTGTTGTGCAGGAAAGTCCAACCAAAACAGAAAGCGAGGAATCCTTCATGGAGAAAGAGATAAAGGCTGATGAGTCTATGAACGAAAAGATGGATGGGCTGACTACAGATAGTAATTTTGATGAGAGATCGAGCACAAGTGGTTTCTCAGAGAAGGATATGAGCATATCAGAAGAACCAATGATTGAATCAGAGTATACAGGACAGAGAGTTCCGACACCTCCTCTTGTTGTCCAAAGCTCTAAACTAGAAGAAAAAATGGAAGAAGAAGGAGAAAAGGAGCAAGAAGAAAGAGAAGAGATTATGAAAGAAGAAGAAGAGGAAAGAATTGTTGCTGAATCAAATGCTAAAGAAAATGTAGAAGTTTCTGAGGAAAAGGTAGAAGAAGAAGTAAATATGCCTGCTAAATCTTCTGACATGATCATAACCACAAGCTCAGTTATGGTGAGGCCAACACAGGAGTATTCCCCTCCCCCAGCAAATGTTGTGTCAACATATGAACCCTCGCTTCCAGCTCGAGTCGTTCTTCCAGATGGAAGGACTTCAGCATATGCCAGCATTATGCAGACCATCATGGTCCCCTCACTTCAGCCTCTCAATGACCAGCCTCTGGGCCCCTCTACACCCGTTGTTGTTCCTGCCACATTGTCATCCTCAGTATCAAGTGAAACATTTTTACCCACATCTTCACCTGCCGGCATGTCCTCTGCTTTGACTGGTCCACCAAAACCAGCCGTCATATCAACCACCGAGCACCCTGCTGTATACTCCAGGGTAGCATCGCCTGAAATGATCACAAAAGAGCCCAGTCCACCAAGGACTACCACACATTCCTCATCCCAACAAGAGCTCTCAGCAGGAGTTAACTTTGAGGACATTAGTTCTGAAGAGGTCTTTGAGGCTCGCTTCAAAAAACGCGAGTCCTCCCTCACAAGAAGTCTAAAGTTTCTGTCACGGTCAAAGAATGAGGACAAACCGCAAGCGATTTCATCAGACTCTACAGAGTCAGGTGAAGAGATATACCGGCCTGGGCCAGTTGGTGCACCACTGGAACTAGCACAAAGGAGACTTGAAGAGAAATCGAAGTCAGTCCAGGACCTTCGTGAAGCTCAAAAGGACCAAGGCTTTATGAGAAGACTCTCTATGCGCTTGAAGAGAACTCCATCAACTGAACGTAAGGACGAAATGACCAAAGAAGAAGATTCAGTTGCTTCTAGACGAAGGCTTTCCTGGACTCTTGGCCGAAGAGGGTCACAGGACAAGAAGGAAGTAGAGATGATGCGCATGGATGGTGGAGGTGATACAGCGGTGGAACAAGAAGAAAAGGATCTTAAGAAACCTAACGAGTCACCGGTCTTGGCAATGCGCAGAAAGATAGAATCAACGGTGGCTGGTATTTCCACAAGAATTCGCAGCTACTCAGAGGAAAGGAGAGCATCAGAGGACAAAGAACACAAGAGGACACCGATTCTTTCCATGCTTCGTCGTTCAACATCAGAGAGCCGTGCTATGAAGGTTACCAGTGTTCCTCAAAACCAGCTGGCCGCTCAGGCCACTAATGGAGCCTCATCAGAGTCTATAGACTCAATGTCCAGCCTCAAGTCAGAAACATCAAAGGGTATGAAACAATTACTACTAAAAATTTACCCCACGTCTGACTATATAGTACTATCAAATGCACTTTCTGGCATGATGATTGACTTGAAGAGTTGGTTGTTTTTTCTTACAAAGCTGTGGAGGGTGAGCGCAGATCCCGCTGGGATCGATGGGGCTTGACCAGAGGGAGGCGAGACAAGACAGTATCACAGCCTGACATACCAACAGCAATCTCCAGAGAAAATAGTTCCCTACGTTCACGTCAGTACTCCAAACTGGCATCCGGTAAGTCAGCGTGTATGAAGAGACTGTAATTGCTCTGTATGAAAAAACATACACATGTCTGTTTATTGTAATAGCAAAAATTAAGAGGGACAGTGTTTTGACCAGTATGTAGCATGGCCATGATTTAGGTGATCTCGTGTCCTTTGCTCACAGATTTCCCTCCAGTATTCCACATCAAGCTGAGAGATCATGTCCTGCTGGAGGGGGATCCAGTTACACTCAGCTGTCTGCCAGCAGGCAGCCCCCACCCACACATCACCTGGATGAAAGGTAAGGATGATGTAGTGATGTAAATGAGGCAGTATGAGGTAACTGATGGTCTCACAGATGGATGGTCAGAATCTCTTCACCTGCTAATTACAGTCATTTACATAATTATGCTTTATGTTGTGTCTTGCTATACAGTAACATATGGTACCATGTCAAACAACTTATATTCCAAAGTACTCAAGAAACTGATTGAACAGCCAGTTATGTGTGTTTGATCATTTATAATAAGTACTGTAAACTTAAGTGTTCATCATTATGACCATTTTGATGCGTGTGCTCTATGTTTCCTCAGATAAGAAGCCCTTGGATATCGACGCCAGGATGAACATGATCGCCTGCCCGGACGGCCGGCAGCTGCTGATGATCATGCAGACCACCAAGAAGGACGCAGGGGTCTATGAATGTGTTGCTACAAACCCCCTGGCCTCTGTGTCCAGCTCTTGCACAATATCTCTTGCTCGTAAGAACTGACAAACACTCTTTCTGTGAGGGGCAGTAAACCTTATTACTTCTATATGCAGTATGTATTATAGTATCATATGTAAGCAAATACACTACTGAATGCTGTTATCATCTATTGCATAGATATTAGAGAGCCTGGGAAGAAACTGGAGGGTAAATAAGAGCCCAAGGACAGATGACATGTGTCCTATTGACACATTTGTCTTTACAGGTCTGCCCAATCGTCCTGGGACACCTGAAATACCTCAGAAGTACAACAACACAGCCTTGGTATTGTGGAGGCCCTCAGACACCATGGCCCCATGTACATACTCTCTGGAGAGGAGAACAGAGGGTCAGTATTAGTTAACGTTTATTCCCTTGTTTACGACAGGTAACTCTTGTCTGACGTTCACAAATGCCTTTTAGATTGAACCCCGTGAATCGTTGGTACCAAACCACATTTTGTGTGTTGCCCAGAGCTATTAGGTTTTCCTTCAAGATACTGATTGTTTGTGAGTGAGCAAGTGTGATATAATAATGTTATAAATAACATGGACATATTTTTACTCTCCAGGTGACACCAATTGGTTGATCGTGGCTACAGGGGTGGCAGACTGTTATTACAATGTGGTTGACTTGCCAGCAGGGGGCGCCTTCAGGTTTAGAGTAGCCTGCGTCAATAAAGCTGGCCAGGGCCCCTACAGCAACCTGTCAGAGGTCGTAAGCCTGGATGTTTCAGGTATGTGTTGTGTTTATTTTGGATAAAGCCATCACTTTTATACATGAATGAAAGGATAAAAGTGTTGTAGCTTTTGTTAGATATGACTTTGATATGTTCTGTTTGCTACAATGTGCATCACCTCATTGAACGATGTGTTGAAAAGTAATTTATTTACCTTTTCATACATCAAATCAACTCTTTTTTGGTGTACCCCCTTTCTGCTTGTGTTTCATCAGAGCCAGCTAAATCCAGTGCTCCTGTGGTGGTCAAGACTGTCCCTACAACTACTCTTCCTGCACCTGTGGTGATGATGTCATCCATGAAAGTGCCTCCCATTAAACCAGCTCCCAGTAAATCCGCTACAGTCACACCCACCCCTCCCTCAGCTTCAGCTCCTGCTCCATCTGTGGCTATATCTACTCCTCCAACAGCCTTCAAACCCACCGTGCCGGTTGATGCTAGCCGTCCTGCAGTTACTCCACCTGTCACTACATCCCCATCTGAACAAGCTCCTGCTCAGACCGTCCAAGCCACACCAGCCAAAGCCAAGACCACCATTAGTATCAGTGTTAGCAAACCCCAGACCAAACTGGCACCTCCCCCTGTTGTCGCACCCAAACCTCAAAGTCCCATAAATACGATCCCCTCAATAACCAACACGGCCCCCTCTCCTGTACCACCACCCGCACCCGTCATTGGGAAACCTATTTCCTCTGTTCCAATGTACAAGCCAGCTGTGACCACTCGTGTTACTCCACCTTCTCAATCTAGTTCCACCCCGACAACCACCACCACTCCTTCAGTCGCTCCTGTCACCCTCTCACCGCCTGTGGTGGTGGTGCAGAGCTTGACACCTGTGGTGCAGGGAGGGGACAGCCGGGGTACCCCATCTGGACGGGTCACACCATCTGGACGGGTCACTCCCTCTGGACGGGTAACACCTTCGGGACGCAGGACGCCATTAGGGAAGGTTGGAGAGGGATCTCTGCGCCAGGGAGTTCCACAGAAGCCTTACACCTTCATGGATGAGAAAGCAAGGTAACGATTACTGACGGACTTAAATATAAAGAACCCATTTTAGCAAAACAGACTGAAAACTAAACCACAAATGTTGTCCAAGTCAGGTTTGGTGTCAGTAGCTGTACACACATTAAATACAGCACAGCTCTCTCTCTGTTCTTTTTGCCTGCTGGACATACAGCATTTGGAAAAGGAACAACCAACTGATTCTTTTTTCCCACACAGGGGTCGGTTTGGCGTGATCCGTGAGTGCCGGGAAAATGCCACAGGCAACCTCTTCATGGCTAAGATTGTTCCGTATGAGGCAGACAGCAAGCAGGAGGTGCTGCAGGAGTACGACATCCTCAAGTCCCTTCATCATGACAGGATCATGGCTCTGCACGAAGCCTACGTCACACCGCGCTACCTGGTCCTGATATCTGAGTACTGCAGCGGGAAGGAGCTGCTCTTCAGCCTCATAGACAGGTGAAGCCAAGCAGTTGGTTGCTTCATGTAAGATCATGACTTGGTTGCATTGATGCATTTGTTTAGAAATGCATCAATGAGCAACTGCCTAAAAATATTCTTCCTGGAGTCCTCTAATGAGCTGTGGTGTGTTTCAGGTTCCGTTACTCAGAGGATGACGTGGTGACCTACATTGTGCAGATCCTCCAGGGTCTGGATTACCTCCATACCCGACGCATCCTCCACCTCGACATCAAGCCGGAGAACGTCATCGTCACCTACATGAACGTCATCAAGATCATTGACTTTGGCAGTGCTCAGACTTACAACCCTCTCTTCCTCAAGCAGTTCAGCCCTCCTATTGGAACACTGGAGTACATGTGTAAGAGTTTTTAACAGAGCGCCGGGGATGTAAAATTACAGCTGCTTTAGTCAATAATTTTATATTGACAATGAATAAAATGACTAAATGTAATATGAAAGGTGTGACAGACCCTCTGTAGGTTCCCTGGAGCTGTTTAGGGGACATTTTGTGGACTAGATTAATTGATTAAGTGATAATGAAAATAATCATATGCTGCAGCCCTAGCAGAAACACAAATTACTGCTGATGTTGCTCTGAATGTGCTCGATGTGCAAATAAGCAACTGTTAGCCATGTCATCCTGATCAGGTGGTATTTCAGTGTTTAGGGCTGGTTGTGCTGCCCTCAAGTGGCCAAAAAAATTAGTTCAATACATTTCATGTACTGATGATTTAGTTAGTTTGTCAGTGAGTTCCTTAAACTTTGTTTACTCAGTGACTCATTTAGATCAAGATCCATTTTGCAGGAGGACAAAACACATGCTAGATTATGAGCTAGTTGATTTGTTCACACACAAGAAATTATCACACAGACACTGAATTAAACAAATGTTAGAAGAAATATCAGCCAGAGAAACCGTGAAGTCTCTCAGTGAAATTCATGTCCCTAACTTTAATTTGTGCTGCACTTTATTCCAGTAGCAGATGCAGAAATGTGTTCAGAGGATGTAACTGAGGGTGCTAATGTAAGGCACGTAAAGGATTAAAACAGTAGAATTCACCCTCAGAAATGTTGCTCAGGTGTGTTATGGTCATCTTAAATCATTATGTGCTAATTTATCAGTAGGAAAATGATGCAAAATGATCATTTGATACAGATCTGTAGCTGTTTTGTCGTTGGACATGTGCCAGCTATAGAAACACAGGAGGACTGGAAACTAACTAAAACTATGCATTCATACATTTAGCTCCACATACCATCAACACCTTGCATACAGCATCAAAGGCAATAAGTCGTAAACTGTAGTTATGTAGTAATGACGGCTGTGCATATTTCCTTTCTTCTCCTTGCAGCTCCAGAGATGTTGAAAGGGGATGTTGTGGGCCCTCCAGCGGACATCTGGAGCGTGGGTGTACTGACTTTCATCATGTGAGTGCTGCTTTCACAGCTTTCACCCAGCAGGCCCTCTTTAAATAGAAATGTAGTAGGGTTCTTTATGTGAAATGAGCCTTATGATTGAACGTTTGTCTGCTGCATTTGCCTTTCAGATTTCAGGTCTTTTCACATATTGTAATTGAACACAGTGTGAGTGTTTTGCTGCTGATTTAATTCATAGCTAACCTCACAAACCTTCTCAGATTTTATTGTGCATCACTGATATGTTTTCAGGGGTCTTTGATATGTTTGATATGTTTTCAGGGGTCTTTTGTGAGTGACCAAACTTTCCCCTGGTTTTCCAGGTTGAGTGGCAAGTCGCCATTCATCGAAATTGATCCGCAGGAGACTGAAGCCAGGATCCAGGCGGCAAAGTTTGACCTCTCTAAACTCTACCAGAATGTGTCCCAAAGTGCCTCTCTGTTTCTGAAAAAGATCCTCTGTAGCTACCCCTGGTAAGCTGAACATTTGACCTTTTTGTCTCTCTAAAAACCTTTGAATGTTTGGATCCTCACTGTTTGGTCTTCAACAGGGCCCGACCCTCCATTAAGGACTGCTTCAATAACTCGTGGCTTCAAGATGCCTACCTGATGCGCCTTCGTAGGCAGACTCTCACCTTTACAACTACTCGTCTCAAGGAATTCTTGGCCGACCAGCAGCGCAGGCGGGAGCAAGTGGCCACCAAGCACAAAGTCCTCTTGCGATCCTACCAGAGCTCGCCACAAACCCCCACCAGCCCCGCCACGCCAAATGTGCCACCATCACCCACCACACCTGTCACCCAGTGAGAACAGGCTTCCAAACACCAGTTGGCGGGACTCAAGGACAAGACTTTGGGCTGCGAGGTGGGGCGGTCCCTTCAGGTTTCAGTTGTCGAACTTGGTCGGAAGACAAAAGAAACTCAAGAAACCAGCAGTGGCTGAGATCTGCAGAGACGTCACTTCTCTCTCTTTTCTGCTTCTGGAAGAAAATCAAATTGTTTCACACCGAAGGGAACTCTTTGCCACAAGAGCCTGACTGCATTTTTTATAAGGTGAACCTTGTTCATTCAAGACAGGACGTTGTCTTCAAGTTAGTACCTCAAGGTTTGTAACTTTGCATACATTTTGGATAAATGATTTCCTTTCTTACTGTCAACTCTATCATGACTAGAGGGGACACAAACTAATGCGTTGTAGTAACCCACCGTTAAAAGGCCTAAAATTGCTGTAATAGAGTTTTGATGTTGAAAATATTGTTTCATTCAAGCGATTCTCCAGATTCCAAAATGATGAATACTCAATTTCAAAAGAAGAACGGCGAAAACACCTCTGCTCTATCGTTTCCTGACCAGAAGATCATTCTGTGATGTCTAACTCTTTGTCCTCGATTAGCCTAGAATGCTCCACATTGCTCTCCATAAACCTAATCCACATTGAATTAAAGCAGTTATTTGTGCTTCAGTCGTAGAGTTTTTATACAGCTGTAGCATCTCAACGATCGTCAGGATTGTAGCAGTTCCAGTTCCTTTTTTGTTTTGAGGTTTTAAGATATGGTTCAGAGGATGCACTGTGGGATTCTCTATAAGGGCTATTAGAGAAGGACTCTCTCTAATCAGCACAAGTTTCTTCCCCAACGCTACGAAGCAGGAGAGTGACGATTCTCTCGTTCTCAAAAGCCAAATTTATTTTTCTGAATTTGTCATTAGGTCATCATTTCTGCTCCGAGTGATGATGTGGACAGCGTAAGTGCCTCCATGTTGGCTGCTTGGCAGGCACTAGTTCCTTCACCACAGATAAGCTAAGAACCACCTCATTGGCTTCCAGATACACTAAACTCTTCCATCAGGACCCAGTGTGATAGCCATGCAGAGATGTTAACTCTCATCTCTGAGTTTACTAAAGGGAGGTTTATGAGTTTAATCGGTCAGTCAGTGTGTTCTGGTAATTTAAATCACTTTCAAAACCCACTGGTGATACTGGGGCGCCTCCAAGTGCCCTTAACCAGTCAGCAGTCAGCATGAAAATAGCCTCATTGAGAAAGGATGTTGATTGAGACATTGTCGAGTGTATTAGTTCTTATTTTAGCTGTACTTGCTAACAGCTACTGCTTTAAAATGGTTTTGCTTTATTTGCTTTTTATAAATCAAAAGTTTTTAAATGGCAGAACTTTTTGTAAGTAAAGAGAAGTAAGATTTGAAATGGTAATAATTAGCGTCGTATGTCACGAAAAGATGATTTATGTATTCCCTGAAGATGAAGCGTCACACGCCTTTATGGTTTCCAGCCCATAGAAGCTCACAAGACGCTGTGATCAAAGCATGAATTCAAACATAAGCAACAATGCAGCCCCTCAGACATAAAAGCTAAAATCTGAGACAATCCATGCAGCTGTAGGAAACATGAAATTAATTTGTAAATAAAAGACACTTCTTCTTATTCCCTGTTCTATACATGAGATGACATATATTTAGGTATATACGTCTTAATAAATACATTTTATAACATATAAAATGAAGTATTTGTTCATCAAAATCATGTAAATGAGAGGACACACTCCTAAACTGGTGGATTCACTCCCATAAAACACACAACTTTTGCTTTTTAGGTACAATATTGAGGACTGCAGTGGGACACATGCTGACATTTGTCCCCCTCTTAGACTGAAAGCAGACTCAGACGACTCAGTGGCCTATTGGTGTTTAAAAGTTATTTATGTTCTCAGTTCAGTTCTGTGCAAGCATCACTGACATGAATTATGACTATTTGTTTTGCTGTATTGTCTGTTTGCACATTTAATGTTCAGTCTCACCTCGGAGAAAATGCCCAGTATCCACTTTTTCCCAACAATGGTTCATCCTAAATGCTCCAGCATATTTGCTTTAATATGATCATACATCAGTGATAGATGATCATTTGATCTATTCTCGTTACTTTATTCTATTGTTTCTTCCATTTTGCTTTGCCTCCAGAGGGCAAATTCACTTTAAGACCAGCATGTGAAGCATTTGCACAAATGTCAGATTTTTGATCATTTTGCTGTCACACTTGATGTCAAGTATAGATTTTCACACTGAACACACAAAAGTGTACAAGCTGATTGATTTTAAGCATCAAGGAGATACAACCAGACACTGACGAGTCTTTTCCAACGACATCACATAAACCTGCGTCACGTGTTCAGAGACATCATGACTTGTTTTAATCTGTATTGACTGACAGATTGTTGGTAATTCTATGAAATTATTTTACTAGTTCTATATATTCTAATGCTACTGCTAGATAAATACTGCCCTATTGTGCAGCTCTCTGTCTCTGTGGCTCAGTCAGTTTTCTATGCAGAGTAGAAGTTAATCACAGAGGGAGATGTTTTAAACCTGAATAAAAACATGCAAGATCAGCACGGGAATGCGATGCTGCATTGATTCTAAACGTCTGTGCAATATCTTCTTTAGTCAAACGAAATGAAATGCAAACAGGGTTTAGAAAAAGATGTTGAACGCTCCACATTTTGTATTAAAATCCTATGCCGTATTTTGTGGAATGTGTTGCAGTGCCTCGTGATGGATATTAGACCCACAGAGAAAATAGTTTATTAAATGGATGACAAGTTCTTTATTTTGATTTATATGAATGTGACTGCTTTGTGGGTGTTTCGCAGTTTGTTAATTTATTGAGTGACTGTATTTGTTATAGCTTCTGCTTTTTAATTTTGTGAATTTTCTCAATCTGGCATGGAAAAGGCATGACAACTGTTAAGGCAATGAACAATAAAGGAAATGTGACAAATATATGAATGTGGTGTCTTGTTGAGGGCAGCGCTGCAAAGCTGGAGGGCAGAGCGAGCACTTTCTCAGATGGCGAACAGCTGAACAATGGTCCAAGTTCTGCCTTGCTTTTCAAGACCTAGGTTTTGTGGCATTCGTTGTTCGAGATGGGGTTCTGGGAAAATACAGTTTTACTGTTGAAAATGCACTTGGACAAACACACACATCTGCCTGTGTTCCAGTGGAAGGTGTGTGCAGGACGTTTGAGTGGAGCTGAGCCGGGCTGACCAAACACCAAGTAAATTAAGTCAAAATGCAACAAACCACATTTTTCTTGAAGCTTTAAAATCTCCTTATTGGAATAATTATTATCAGAATGAGCCTCTCATTTGAAAAATAAACAATAAATCTTGTGGGTCAAAAACTTTTTTTGTGTTTTGACAGAAAAAGTGGACATGAGTGGAAATAATTTGTGTGAGAGATGCTTTCGCTGCCAGCAGCATCTAACTGTGATCAGAGGAATCACAAGTTCAGGTACTCAGGTGTGTGTGTGTGTGTGTGTGTGTGTGTGTGTGTGTGTGTGTGTGTGTGTATATATATATATATATATATATATATATATATATATATATATATATATATATATATATGAAGAAGTCGGTTACTTTGATCTAAGGTGTGGGCACTTTAAAGACCGTCCCTAACTTCCTCTTTTCCTCTGTCGGTTTCAAGGCCCCCCTCCCGTCACACGTCAAAGTTATTGCACGCGAACAAGTTTTAAAAACTCGTCCAAAAACGAGCCACGTGACACTTAAACGCCAGAAAACTTATTTTCACTATAGCGAGAAAAGTTATGATAATATAGGTTTGTAGCGCATATATATGAATTTTAACTCAAAATAAAACTACAAAATAAAACACCGGAAACGTGGTGAAATGTCCTGACAACGTTCCCCGCGGCAGCAGCGTAAGTAAACGAGTGACCTGCTGAATGAAAAGTGATATTTAGTGAAAAGCTTCACATCCTGGATTGTGGCTTTAAGAACGGGGTTTCCTTGAAACCGTCACGTCCCATGTTACGGTGCTCAAATTGATCAACTTGTTCAACGCGGCAACTTTTACCAACTTTTTTTAGACGCTTTTAACGTCTGCGTTTCGGAGCAGTTGGAGCCGTCATGGTCAGCTCGGACGCTTTTCCGCCGTTCAGTGCGTTTCTTTATTTTTCCGCCCAGTGTGCGCGTTTGCAGACAGGGAGTGGCAAAATATAAATAACTTTTTTTTTCCGTAACTCCTCGAACTAATTTTAAAAGGCATCAACGTGCTTGTCTTTGAGTGACGGATCTAATGGACCATTCGCCGTCGATAATCACGCAAGTAACCAGAGACGAGGAAGAAAATGCGGCTTGTCGCGAGGAAGGTGAGTTTGGGAGAACTTTGCAAAAGTTTTGAGCTGCGCATGACAAAGTGCGCGAGGCTGCGGCGGCGGTGTGTTCAGGCGCCACCGTGTCACTCGTGTCACCTGGAGGCTCCGCGGACGAGCCCTGGCATTTTTCACACACTTTAAAGCCCTCCGGTGATTTTGTTGTAAACGCTTAGACCGGCGAGGACGTTTGAAGCCGGTCGCCCTCTGGCTAGGCCCTGTGGGCAGCCGTTCGGGTAGAGGTTTCTGGGTCCGAAAGGGACGTGAAGTTGGATTTAAATGAGTGTATGAAGCAGAAAAAGTCACATTATTGATGGTGTTTCAGAGTTTTCCTCAAGGTGTGTGTGTGATAAACAGCGCAGATAGAGTGTGTGTCCAGAGGGGGCGGGGTCACTTTGACAGTTCACTGTTATTGTTTTGGGCTTTGATGGTGAGCTGCTTCCGTTTATCTCATCTGCTTATCCAAGAAGTTATTTTTAACAAAATGAACACATGATGACACTAAAATGGACATTTTATTGGCCAGCCTCAACCACGTGTGTTATCACTATGGGAACGGCAGAGAGTCTTCTCCAGGAAGTATTCAGATACTTGAGTAAAAGTACTGATACCACAGTGTAAAAGTACTCTACTGCTGGTTTTGAAACTGTTCTCTGAGTAAAAGCATGAGAGTACAATCAGGAAAATGTACTTAAAATATTGAAAGTAAAAGTAAATAAAATAAATAAGAGTCATTAGATTATTATTACTCATGTAAAACCAGAAATTTACTGTTGTTTTTTTAAGTGGTGCTCATTTTGAAATATTTTGTATAGGACTGCTGCTAATGATCATTATGAATTAATCTGCTGGTTATTTTCTTCATTAATTGATTGGTTGTTTTGTTTCACATCATAATGCTTGTTTTGTCCAACACACAGTCTAAACCTACAAATTGTTAAAAAATATACATATATTTGAATTATTGAAATATTTAAGAGGAAAAACAGTAAATCCTCATTTTTTTCCAAGCTGGAATCATGAGAAATTACAAACAACTATCAAAATATCAAGAACTGATCAACTAGTTGTGTCAGCATTACTTGAGTGTGTAAATGAAATGGAGCCGAAAACCTTAACTCAAGCTACAGAAAGCTCATCCTGCTATATAGACAAAGCCCCAACATGACATCTTTTTTTATTTTCCTTCAATACATAAAAAACACATAGAGGCTGATGTTTCTCCTGAATTATCCAACAGCTATATATATTTTCGAGATACACAAATTAGTGAGAACACCTGCTTTCCTGATTGCTCACAGCTAACACCTCTTATGGTTCCTGTCTGAAGATGAAAAATGATGCAGGGGTTTAAGTTAAACTGATGTTCGATGTGCCAGGAGTTAGCAGTCATCAATAGCTTAATAAGGTAAAGATATGGAAAGCAGCAGTGACAGATTTATTCTATGTCAAACTTTCTTTTTACCTTCTCAGAGTCTGCGCATAAAAAGAAAAGCATCACATGAAACAGCCGAAATTGTACAAGCTCACTTTTCAGGACAAGATCTTTGTAGCAATGGTTTAGATGATGATGTTCCATTCACCTGCAAAATGGACCTAAGCAACTGGGAATTTCCTGACAAATTTCAGTGAAGTCCCACAAGCTGCTGTTTGTATACAGTAAATGCTAATACTTGAGAAGAAGGCCTGAAGGCGTGCACGGTGGCTCTGTGCTGAGAACTGGTCTAACAGTGTACTCTTACAGAGCTGATCTGCTTGTGTTTGCTGGTGTTTTATGTGTGTGCTTTGGCTCCCTCGCAGGCTCAAAGACATGAGGGTTAAGCTTCAGGAATTGTCCCTCTGCTTCCTGGATTCAGTGATAGTTGGCTGCTGGTAGCTTAAGTGCAGGAGAAAAGCGAGCAACAAAACAGGGATCAATAATGTGAATCTGTGCAGTGTTAAACACAGCTTTAGGACCTACGTATAGAATAACTTCAGCTGTGGCTGGATGTCAGGTCAACTCGATGACTCCTATCATGCACTTATTGTCCTTTGATCAGACAGACATGGTAGATACTGAACAAGCCAATCAGTAAATAGTGTGATGATTGAATGAAAGAGGAAGATGTAAGATAAGACTGTCAGTCTGGTATGGCATTGGCCTTATCAACAGAATCTAAATTAGCTGATTTAAACCGAATAAACAAATTAAGTGAATGGCCAAACTGTATTACAGTGGACAGCAGCATGTGGTGAAGCGGGATGAAGACAGAAATCCAGTGTCCACTGTACAGTGTTTCCGCTGTAAGGCTGAGACCAGTCAGAGGGTGGCACTACTGCCCAGTGTACCAGTGAGAGCCAACTCCAGCCTGCTCTTGCATTACTTCCTCCTGTCCAGGAGGTCATGAGTCCAAAACATGGCTGCTATCCAGAAGAGAGGGGCCAGAGAGAAAAGCAAGGGGGAGCTTTTTTCAGTCCTTCTTTAGTTTCACAAGTTACTGCAGCCAAATGGGGGCATTACGAACCCTCAATCTGAGGAAACTTTCATTCTTTGCAAAGCCTTTGCAAAGTTTTGGCCTACTATACCTCACTGTTCCTAGAAATTTCATTGTTTGGTGGCATGTCATTTCTGCAGTACTATGCAATTTTATGTCCATGATAAAACCTCTATTAATGTTTATTTATAGTTTAGGTTCTTTAGCGCGATCATTTTCTGCACCATCAAGCCATATTTCCTGCTCACTGAGGTCATCGCAGCTACTTCAGCTGTAAAAACTACGTTTTTTGGCATTGGACTAAAGATAGACTCAAAGGTGCAAAAATGTTTAAACCTTGATCTGACCTAACCTCAGCCTAGCTCGGCCCCCATGAACCTACCATACCATTTGCTCTGGTGAGGTGTGGAACAAGTTGTCAGATTGTAACAGGATATCAGGTGTCAAAGTGGCGGAAAGTCGGTCTTGGGAGGCCTCATTCTTTCTGTGTCTGGATAGGAATAGAAGCAGAAGCATGCCCAGCCTGAAAGGGCCTCAGATAGGCCTGCTTTCAACTAAGTAGGCTAAAACATGCTGATGTGGCGCGAGGTCGTTGCTGCCCCTTGGAAATGCTGTAACCTCATTATCAGTGTCTGAGCCTCCTGTATATGGAGGTGTGAGGAATGTTGCAATACAGTCTGCTTCTCACCCATTTCTGCTACCTAATTATACTGAGCCGTCTCACAGAGCTGAAGAGCAAATAAGGTGCAACTAATGTGTCTACAGTTACAGCAGTGTGATTAATTATAAATGGAAAACATAATCTGCTTAAAATCCCTGGTGTGAATGAGCTTACCAGCTAGAACTCAGCTGGTTGTGGCTAAACCATGTTTGGAATCTGCCCAGTGCTCTTTGAAATTGGTTGCCGACGATTATGATCAGTGTGTAGCCCTTAAATGCTAAAGAGCTATTAGCAGTGCTGAGAGACAATATAGGACAAAGTGGAGTCTAACTATAAGGCACCAGAAACATGGGTCATGGGTCAGAGGTTCAGGACCCCTGTCCATTACTGATGTCCAGGCCAGAGGAGTGTAGTTCCTTTAAAGGATCAATCCGTGCAAATGTCTGGGCACATCAACTTGCAGATGTCTTTTCAGACCGTTTCAACATGTCAGTCCTCCAGTCTTTAGTCCCTGTCCTCAAAAAGACCAAAACCTTCTGCCTCAATGACTACCAAGACTAGATACTCTGCAACTTCCACAGGTGCACAATTGAGAGTATCCTAACTGGCTGCATCACTACCTGAGATGGCAGTTGCACTGCCCTCAACTATGAGGACTTCTACATCCAGCAGTGAAGGAAGAAAGCCAACAGGATCACCCAAGACCCCAATCTCCTTGGCCACACACTGTTTTGCCTGCTGCTGTCTGGCAAAGTGTACTGCAGCATCCGGACACACACATCAGGCTCAGGGACAGATTCATCTCTTCGACCATGAGACTGTTGGACTCTCATTACTGGTGCACTTTACTGAACACTATATTATTAAATGTTAAAGGTACAATGTGTAAGACATGACAAAAAAATTTGGTTTAAAACATGCAAAAAATGACCTAATTTTATCAACAGAATGTGAAATAAGTGTCAAAGACTTGTATATTGTGTTGCAAAGATGTCTACTGAAGTTAGCATGCTAACCAGCCTGCTGCAGCCATACTCTCTACTTTCAGGGAGGCCTGCGTGTATGTATATATGCAGTACCACAAGTATATCAGTGAGTTCTCGTTATCAGAACAGGTGGGTCATCTGCGTGGTATGACCAGGGACTAACCTTTAACACATTTGACTCGTTCTTTATTTGTCGCTCATGTGTTTGGTACTGTATACCATGAGTATTACCCACATTTGCAAAACTATATATCTAATGCAATTAAATAGTTTTTTTAGTGGTTTAACTTGATGCATAGCATTGTGTTGAGGAAATGAGTACACCCATGTCACATTCCATCTTTATTTTTAGCGTGCTAATGATGGAGCTCAAGAGACGGCAGTGCTGGTCGGTCCACCACTTTGGTCCAGACTGAAATATCACAACAACTATTAGATGGATTGCCATGCAGTTTGCTGCACACATTCACGTGCCCCTCATGATGAACCGTAGCGACTTTGATGATCCTTTAATGTTCTTCTTGCATCATATTTAGAACAAAAATTTCATTTTATTTCAACGTCTGCAAAGCTAATGACATTCCCATTAGCCTCAGCTGAGCTTTGTGTTTAGTGCCAATTAGCGAGTGTTAGCATGCTAACATGCTTAGCTATAGTAGTGGACATGGTTTGCTAAATATCTGCTCCTTAGTATTGTGTTTGCGAGCATGTCAACATTCTGACGTTAGCATGTAGCATAAAGTACCACTGAGCGTATAAACACAGCACAGCCTCACAGAGCTGCTAGCATGGCTGTAGACTCGTAGTCTTGTTGTGTGTGAGTCAGATTAAACAATGCACAGAAACCTGTTCAGCACTGACAGTGTCTTTGTCTTGAGTACTCTCATGCAAATGACTTGTCTCGATACCAAATGTTTAAATCTAAATTCTCCTATTGAATGTGCAGCTTGACTTATCACAGAACCCTCAAAGCATCTATCAGAGCATTTTCTATTTTTAATAACACAGTAGAAAGCAAAGGGAAATCTAAATGAAGCCTGTTAAAATGGTTTGCACTTTGCCACCCCTCTTTTTTTGGACCTTGGCTCATTCTGTCAGGAGCCAGTGCCGTCTGTGCATGGCCGTCTGTTTATGTTGACATTTGCAATATAGACATGGTGGTTCGCAAGCTTTGGCAATGACATGATGCAGAGTATACAGTGTCTGTGGTTTAATTTAGTTCATTTTTCTGCGCATGCACTAAAGCGCTTGTGTGCAGTGTAAACACACAGTTTATTCGTTTCCTGCTGCGGGTTGTAGGTGACACAACAAGTTTTTGTTTGTGCCTGTTTATGGCCTGGTGGGAATATGCGGCACTAAATATATACATAGAATCCCATCATTAACCGCTGTCAGCAGCTGCTCTCGCAGGCTATTTTAAGCACTCCGATGTGTAATGTCAGAAGAGGTAATGCACTTGGAAGCGTGATGTTTTTTAGCACTAGCAGCTTCACCTGCCCAGTTCCTTCACATGTGGTTGCACACAAACCTTTCATCTTGGGACCAAGATAGGTATGTTCGTACAAGCATGCCTCGGCCATGATGACTGCTCTCCAGAGGCCTCTTCCACTTTGAGCCGCAGCTGAATGAAGTAGTCAACAGGCTGAAACCACTTAAAACGCTTGAAAGTAGGTCAGACTAGTTCAGGGATGAAGCTGAAACTAGGCCAGACTAGTTTAATACAGGTTGTTTTAATTTTTGTATTATTTAGAATTAGATGTGCCTTTTTTGTTTGTGTGCTGTGTTGAGATATTAACTATGAACTACTCCCACATTATTGAAGATGTTTCAGTTATCCTGGCAGTTCATATTACAATTATTAATTTATTATTAATCATTTCTTGTTATTTATTTTTATTATTAATTCATTAACTTGTTTTGTCTATAAAATGAAATAAGGTAGTAATAAGGCCATTTAAAATTTCCCAAAGCTCAAGGTGATGTCATATATTTGCCCCTTTTGCCCCACCAGTACTCCCGAATTTAAAGATGCTCAGTTTACAACCCCAATTCCAAAAAAAGCTTGGACGCTGTGTGAAATGTAAACGAAGCAGAATGTGATAATTTTCTAATATGTATTTGTAAATATATGCTTTTCCTTAATTTGGTGCCAGCAACACGTTTTAAACAAGTTGGGACAGGAGCAGCTAAAGACTGGGAAAGATGTGGAACGCCCCAAAAACACCTGTTTGGATCGTTCCACAGGTAAACAGGTTGATTGGGAACAGGTGATAGTATCATGTATCAAGTATGAAAGGGGCGTCCGGAAAGGCTCAGTTGCTCACAAGCGAGGATGGAGCGAGGTTCACCACTTTGTGAACACGTGGTTGGATAAATGATGTTACCTCATGGACTCAGGAACACTCTCTCAAAAAAATATGTTTTACTCATAGACGTTTCACTTGGCCTTTAAGTTGGTTTAGATTATTTCATGTCACAAATGCCTCGAATATGACCGTCCACGTTGGTAATACATGCAGTATTGTTCACAGTATCAAAGTGGGTTTGTATTTACTGCCCACTACTCCACCTTTTGTCTTCAGAACAATTTATCCGTCGCCCATCTGTGCTAATTTGGCAATCCGTACACATTTACACCCAAAGCAGGACTGACAGGTTCATGATGTTCCCCTTGCTGAGGCAACAGATTTAGTCTTGTCTGAGTGGCATGCTAATGCCTCAGCTGACAGCCCTGACTGGCCATCAAGGCTCAGCTAATTTGTCAGAGAGTTTTTTTCTTTCTTTGAGAATACCAGCTCTCGTCACTCTGACTCCAGTGGATGGGGTGTTTTCTTCCACTTGTGTGTGCCAATAGCTGTTCTCACATAGGTTAGATGAAATTTAACATAACATGCGGTCGCAGTGGCATATGTTACATGTGCATATATGCAATGATAGTAAACTGTCATGTGTTTCCTTTGTTCTGTCTGTTGTTAGTGCATATTGTATAAACACAAGTAGAGTTAGTAGAGTATTTATTGAGAAAATAAAATAAAGATTTGTCGCTGAAATCTGTTGTTTCAAAAACTTTTGGGCATCATTAATGCAAATATTAAATTGATTCGTATGTTAACTTTGATAACAGCTTGTAATTTGATTTTGACATTAATTCTGCACTTCTTTCTTGTTTCAAATAGCACGTATGACCTTTAGCGAAGACATCCTGCAGTCTTCTGTTATAGCATCTGTAACGTTATACATCATAATTGACCCTTCTCTAAGCCCCTCCCCTTAACAGAAACTGTCCAATCCAATCAAAGCTTTGCATTTCTCTGTTAATGTGGTGTGCTTAAGGCTCTAAAAAGAGCGATATCCACTATTGTAGAGTTTGGAGGGTGGCGTCTTTTTTTTTGTAGTCTTTCAGAAACCTAAAACACACTCAGACATGAGGAATAGATTACACTTTGTCTTTATCTGCTCTGACATGAACTGCAAATGTTAGCATGTCTGTCTAACTAGCTTAGTACCTACAGAAGGAACCAAGTGTTCAGTCCAAAGGCCATGGCCATGTTATTAGCTGATCCACAGTTAGATCAATCTGTGAGCCAGGATTCAACCGTATCAGAAGTTAGGCTAATGATGGCAGCTCAGGCAAGCTTGCATTGGAAACCATTACATCCACCAAACTCGTGGCTTATTCCTCACATCCTCAAACCTTCTCTCGGGTAAAAGTGAAGCACACTGTTTGATAATACGAACATTAAAGAACATTTTTACATTTTTATAGGTGAATTAGCTTGACAATGAAATACACAAACAATGCTGCTCCCTTGTATACATTTCACAGAGTCTAAGCATTAGCATTAGCCTACATTAGCTAGCTACACCTGCTAGCGAGAGTTACAATTTTAGCCTCCAAAACTCACAGTTATCAGCTAGAAATGACAAGCCTGCTGTTTAGTTTTGTTAGGAAGATTACTGTGAATTTGCATGGTAAATCTGCCAACGTTGTCACGTTAAACTAAGGAGCTGTTAGCATTGCTATGTATTTTGTGAGAGTTATTTCCAGGGTGACCACAAAAATAAGTTATTTACATCCAATACAATTTGAAAACAAAAGCTTTTATAAGAATAATGTTTCAGTGTTTAAATATGTTCAGTTTTAGTCATTATATTATCTATTTAAGGACATTCTTGGCATTTTACACAACAAATCGTGTGCTGGAAATGAAACATGTCCAGGATGTCTTCACCTGACTATTTTGGGGGCTGAAATATACACCTATACTTTGTTATGCAATGTCTCAAAACCTTTGGCTGCACAACTGAAATAGCCGTATGCAAGCAGTACACAACATGACGGATCACAGTAGGGGTGCTGCTGACAGACCTGACTGATGCACAAAACAGATACTCTGGATCAGCATTGGCACCATTACATACATAATGAAACGGAGTCCTGCTCACATGTGGCTCAAGCACAATAAATACAATTTTTTTAGTCACTAATGGGAAGGGAAGAAAGCAAGTATGTTGATGAACACTATGACTGATCGGCTCCACCAGCAGGTTTATATGTTGATATCAGCCCACTTCATAGAGTGGAAGTACTGAGTTTTGTATCAGGAAGTAATAAGTGGGATCTGTGCATCTCTGTCATGTTTTTAAAGTATGAGCATCATTACATATGTGTCTTTTCTCCATCTTTATCTGTTCCAGGTGCCAACCAAGTTTCCCCCTCAAAGAAGCCTCGCAGCAGAGGCCTCCTCCACAGTCTCTTCTGCTGTCTGTGTCACAAAGAATCAGAGCCCCCTCCACTGAAGAACAATGCCCCCCTCCTGGCAGAAGAAAACGGGACCCTGCCAAAAGTAAGTTCATCTCTCAACATCCGTCTCACTCTTTCTTGTGATATCAACTTGCTCTTACCCTCCCTCTTTTATCGTCCTTGAGCAGCACGTGGTCGGGGTGATTGACAGCTCTGTGATGTGTAAAACACAGTTTCTTTGCTCAAAGCTTTTCGTGTTTTCAAGAGCATGTGTCCGGAGTTTTGAAATACTGTACTGAAAATTACTCACGTTCAGACATCAATCAACATGACTGTGCGTCACAAGAAGGGATGGAAATGGTATGAATGTTACTGAGACGGACTGATGGGAAGATCAATTTAGCAGCGCTAAAATCCAAGACGAGCTACTGTTGATGTGTCACGAGCAAGGCTCATTACTCTCATTGCTATGACGGAAGAGGCCCTCTAGCTTACAGCAGAAAATACAATTTAGGTATCAGGAGTGCTTAAGAACACGTGGTCTCTAAACCTTTCCTGGATTCATTAGGGTTTAACTATAGAAGCCAATAATTGATCAGTTATTAAGTAATCTCAATGGTATGAATGGTTATGATGTTTACATATGCTAAGACAGTACTTCATATTCCATCAATGTCTGACCGCTTTTCATATTTGGACAATTGACAATAGTGCCTGCGGTTAAACGGGGGATATTCTTGGAAAACATCATGAGTTTTCGCAGTTATGGTCTGAAGATCAACTGGTCAAGACGTTCTCAGGTGTCAGTTTCAGATTAATGCCTTAGTTCAGCCTTTTATAGAGATTTGATATTCTAGAAGATATTTGTCACATCTTTCCAAGCCCCCAAAATAAGTTGCTTGGTCTCTGGCAAAGGAGGGGTCGAGTCAAGTGCTAGGCTCAGTTTTGGTTGTGACAAGCTGTCATGTCAACTTGCATGCTGCTCCTGTTGCTGTTACTCTCTTGGGCGGGCTCTGGTCTCAGTAACTCCCCCCACCAGCCTTGTGAATGTCCACCCTGAATGGACCCTTCAGTTACCTGCCAGTCATTTGGACTTGGACTCTGCAGGATCCAGAACCAATGCATGGAGTAAAGACTTTGAACAGTTAAAGAAATAATTTCAGGATGTATTTGGAAAGCTGTGAGAAAAGTAAAGTCTCTGGAGAAGGGGAAACGTCTGCTGAAGTCATGCTTGCTGAACAATGCCAGGTTCCCAAATTAACAGAAGCTGCAGATTTAACCGGCCCTTCAAAGGGAAGTGCTGAGCTGGTGCTTGTGGAATATACTGAGCAGACTGTTGTCAGCAGAGAAATTGACCCTTCTATCCTTTGTGTGGAGCATTGCAACATGAATAGAGATGAGAGTGAACCCTGCACGTATTGCAATGGACACTCTGAGAGCTTTGAGCGATACCCAGCAAGCGATGGATTTTTTGAGTGCGACGGCATCGTGGATAAGTGCGAGACTTCTGGGTTAAGCCAACCATTTGATGAATGTGCTCAACACCGTGAGTGTTTTAAACCTTGCAAGTCCTCTGTGCACTCTGCTAATCATAGCTTAGCTTCTGAATGTAGTCCTTGCTGTGAACATTGTGCAGAACACCTCCAATTATGTCAGCAATGCAAGCCCTCTGATCAACAGTTTGACATTGAGCCAGATAAATTGGCAGTGAACTGCGATGGTTTCGGGCAGTGTGAAATGTCTGATTTCGTACCTGAGTGCACAGACCACCTCGAGTTAGTGCAACAATTTGAGCCTTCAGATCAGCAGTGTGAATGCTTTTACTCTGAGCCGGACACATCAACAGAGGACTCTGAGCAATGTGAAATGACCGACTTCACACCTAACATCCCTGATTCAATGGACTTATCGGACTGTGTGACTGAACTCTGTGAGTGTGAAGAAATTCAGAATCAAACTGAATGCACTGATGATGATGATGATGATGATGCAAGCCATCCACCTGAGCAAGAGAATGAGCAAAATGAAACACATCTTTATGACGAAGAGCCCGGGAGATTATCAGAGGATGTAACTTCCTCACATTTCGACACACATGCTCACGTTTATTTTGATGACAGTGAAGATGTTTCAAATGAATTCTGTGAGACACACCAGCTCACTGAAGAAAACCACCAGCAAGCTAACGTGGCCTCAGATCACTGTGAAATGTGTGAAACTGATTACTCTGAAGTAAGGTATGAATCAACCCAACAGTGCGAGACTTCAGAGCAGTGCAACTCCGACAAGACCTCAGAGTTTTGCAGTGAAGAAGATGGCTCCTCTGATTGCTCCTCTGTTGAAACCAAATCCTTTAAGACGTGTCCTGATGGCAGTATTCCGTCAGATCGCTGCTCTGATTCGTCCGGGGAATCTGAAAAAGGAGCTCAGGAAGATTCAAGCGATGAGCAGACGCAATGGGAATCCTTTGATGATGAAGAAATAGAGCAAGCCAATATTAATGGAAGTGGTGAGGATAAAACAAAAACCCCCACTGTTGATGTTGTTGTTGAGGATTACTTCGATCTGTTTGACAGAGCCGACTATGAACACGTGTTTGCACAAAAGCAACGTTACATCTCCTGCTTCGATGGGGGAGATATCCACGAACGCCTGTATCTTGAAGAAGTTCATTCTGAGGCACAAAAACCTGCACACAAATGTAAAGAAATCAATGAGGAAATTCAGGTACGGGAAACTGACGCATGTCTCGGTTCCCCTGAAGATGAAGAAGAAGGGGAAGATGTTTGTGAGGAAGATGCGAGCCCAAGAGACGACACCTCTTCTTGGTCGTGTGAGTCGGAGAAACAACCCGATGACTGGGCTGTAGAGTCAGAGTCAAGCTTCACAGAGGATGAGGCTGAAGAGAATGAATCAGAAGCCCAGGAGCTTTATGCAGAGGACCGTGAGGAAGCAGAGGAAGTGGAGGACGCGTTTGATGGAGGAGCTGATGCGTTTGACGGCCATGTTTCCGAAAGCCGTGATGAAGAAGAAGCTGAGGTCTGCCTCTCCTCTGGTAATGGGGAGAGTATGTGTGCGCCACGTGCGGACGACATCTCTGTTGAAGGTGATGCTTATGAAGAAGAAGTCTCTGATGCTCTGAATTATGAATCCCTTGACAATACCTCTACGATGGGTCAGTTACAAACGTCTGGTACTGGTCGAAAAAAGGACAAGCAGGACAAAGACGAGGCTGAGCCTGAAGACGAAGATTTCGTGGCATGTTCAGAAATGGAGCCGTATTGGTCACTTGTGGATCGTGAGGAAAATGGAGAGATGTGTGAGTCAGGTGTTGAGGAATACTATGCATATCAGATTAAAAGCATCCAGTCATCTCTTAAGCAAGGCCTAAATGGATTTATTACGGGAAGAAGATCATACGATCAGATAGTCAGCGGAAAAGCTAATGAGGATGCTTCTGGGAATGAAACAGAAGACGATGTTTTATCTGTGAAAGAGACTGAGTTACAGGCACATGCCCAGAGGAGGTCAGAGGAGTGCAAAGCAGTCAGATTTGGAATTACTGAAGTTATTGAACTGAGTGAGAATTCAGCGTGCTGCTCTGATGTGGAAAATACAACTGACGAACAGCCTCCAGAATCAGACGACGACTCTGGATTCAGTGAAATTCCAAGAGAAATAAAACCTCCTTTGAGTATTATTCACAGTGTTGTCTCAGAACTTGCAAAAAGCGAGAGAAGGGATGCACACAGCAAGGACTCAGAACAAAGCAGGGATTCAGAAGAGGAGCCGAGTGATGACGAATCCTCTGAGTCTTGTGAATGCGAGTACTGCGTTCCCCCAACAGAGCAGGTATTATACGTCTTTAACCTTAACTGAGATGTACTGGAATAGATTACGTTTACAGAACTGCGGGAGAAGCAGCAAATCTGCCGTCAATACTGTCGGTCTATTTTTACACGGTTAGGACTGTACTACCAGCTGTGGCAGTGAGAGTCACGGAGGGTCTCGGCTGGGCAGGTTGTCTGGTATCTGTGTCAAACTCGAGCTCTGCCATTATCCTCACGTGGTTGTTCACTCTACACTGACAAACACATGCATCAGTGTTACAGGCGGCCCGTTTGGTCATGCCAACTTGTTTTTAGCATCAGAATCACATTAACAAACACCGATCTCTGACGACTTGTTGAAGGGCGAAGTGCAGTATGGTGATATTTACAAGCTCCGTCAACGGAGCAGCAGCTGTAGCATCCGAGGCGTCCTGTAACCCCTCACCCGAAACACCACAACACACTTCAGTCTCTTGTGACAAGTGACAAGAAACACACAGAAACACACACAATGAACTCCCACACGATAAATCGAGATGGTAATTCCTCATTTTAAAGTCCTGACTTGCTGCTGTTATTGTTGATGCTTTAATTAGGAGCAACCTCAGAATAAATGAACGTTAGGTTTTAACTCTCCTTTTGTTCTCAGGTTCCGGCCAAACCGTTGCTCCCACGGATGAAATCAAATGACGCGGGGAAGATCTGTGTTGTCATTGATTTGGATGAAACACTAGTGCATAGTTCATTTAAGGTAAGCTGGCCTGTGTGATCTGCGCTCTCATAGTCATGCAGATGGGATGTTTATGGTAGAGAAACATGCATCACTGCAGGACAATGAGGCTCAGTGAGGTTTGGATTATGGTCATAAAGAGCCAGTAAATTATGAACCAAAAGCAGTTTGACCTTCATTGTCCTCTCCAGGCATATTCAGAAAAGGTTTTTGCATTGAGATGGACTCATTCGAGTCAGAAATGAGTCTCAGTGAAACCGTATGCAACAAAATCTTAGTGAGTGACGTTCTGAAGGTGTTGCTCTTGGTACTGTAATCTGCTGGCAGTCTGAGCTGCTGGCACATGGGGAGGACTGGGCTCATTAACTGCTTATTTTATGGGTGCCCTGGTTTCACGACGCAAAACCCACCCGCACCCTAAAATTCAAGTGGGATCTAAAAAAAATATCAAAATCTGATTTTCAAGATCAAAAGTTAAGATAAGTCTGAGTAGATATGACCCAAGATGATCAATGAACTACACACCATTTTAAATAGAGTCTCTGCACTACATCATTTACAAAACAGCATGAATCAATCAGTGTGAATATCTTTTCCGTAAAGGTTTCACATTCAGACTTTTACATTGTTCCTACAAATAACTGGCTTCCTTTTGATCAGTCTGATTCCTTTTAAGGCAGCATTCAGGGAACAAAGTAATCAATGCCAAGAGTCAAGGCTCCCCGTGTCACGACAAATTATGTAACGAATGCCATGTGGCAGTTAGTCCTTCTCAGGTCACAGACTGTCCTGAAGGATGTCACTGGATATTGCCACCAGCTATGTGTAAACAGGGCCAGACTCTGTGAACTCCATGTTTAACACAAGGTGGATAATAAAACTGATTATTGCTTTGACACACATAATAAAAATAGCATTTGTTAACACAGTTTTGGAGTTGTATATGAAGAGGAAAGCCGATGTGCTGTGTGACTCATTTTTCATCTTTTAGAATGGAAGATGTTTAATTTTATATGTATGGAAAACTGGATAAAATTCAACAAATGCACATATGAAACATGAGCTTCTTTCTGTAGCAGCTTAGTCACACAAGCCCACCATTTTTTTTAATGGTGGCCCTGTTCCCTTCTTACAGATTAAGATTACCCATTTTGAACGGTTCAGGAAAGAAATGCGCCGTTCCTGTGAGAAGCCATGCAGAGCTGATCACATTACTGATAATGGCTCCAGTAAAAATAGACCAAATATGTCAACAGATATTATGCTTTGTACTCTACTACTTGTACTATATATGCTAGCTTAATTATAACCATAAAATAAAGGCTAAACATGTAGTACAGGGCCTCAAACAGTGTCTGATTTGTCATGATGAAGAATCATAAATGTATATTTTTGCCTTGCTCTTCAATGGACTAAAATTCAGATATGGTTGAAATACTGTGATAAGCATAATAAACCCTCCTGGAAAATATTTAGTTTAAATTAAATTTGAAACCTTTGGCAATAGATCATAGCACACTAAGTGAAGAAATCAAGCTGATAAATTAATTGGACTGATTAAGATAAGTGACACCCTTAGAAGTATTTTTCAAAGTATATTTGTGTTGGCTTTAGCAAATGTAAAATTTAATGTAGGATCAGAGCAGTTGAACGAGGAAAGGACTTTTTAAATGGTAAATGTAATAAAGCATCATTTGTCCTCAGATGAATGGAGGCGGAGGTGGATGAAAAGGGAAGGCAGTGTGTTGTGGTGGTTGCTCAGCCCTCAGGCTCGCAGACAGTACACACTATGTGCTCACTGTGAAAGGATGGAGATGGAGGACTGAGGCAGCGAGATCAAACCAGAACTAAAAAGGCTCTGAATAATGGATTTGCATTTGTTCTGCCGGCACTGAAAAATGAGCTTTAGTTCAAGTTCAAGCTGCTCTCAGTTCTTCATGGAGTCTTGGCGTCTCCAGGAAATCATTAATGAATTCACATTAATTTGTAACTCAAATGCATGTTTGAACCAGCCGGTGCATAATCCTGCATGCAAAGCTGGGGGAAAAATAGTGAATTCATTCTGAATGCATGCTTGAACTTTCTCACAGAAAATCAATTTAGGTCAGGGTGTAATGCCTTATACAGTATAGAACATGCTTGAGGCGATGCTAACATTTGAGAAGCATATTTTGTGGTGGGAGACCTGCCTAAATAAATCAGATATCTTTACGAGCCTTGTCACTTTCTGTAGTGCCTGTATTTCAGTGATGGAAGCAACGAGAGTCGTGTTATTTACAGTGTTGTGTTACGTATTTAAAAGATGCTGAGGTGGCGTCTCCGTGTCCAGTTGACACATCTCCACTTAAGATTTGTTGCTATCAGTCATCTCTATGAGAACATGTCGACTTAAACTGAAAAATGTTCTTTCTGTGCGTCTAACGCTTCCTGTGTTTGCTTCCAACAGCCTGTGAACAATGCTGATTTTATCATTCCAGTGGAGATCGATGGAACAGTTCACCAGGTAGGCGCCTTAAAGGCTTAAGTGAGCGTTTCCTGTCTCTTTATGTTGCTTCAGTCACATCACCACAGTGTCAAAGCATAAAGCACCAAAGTCATCATGGAAGTTTCCACAAGCTTGCTGGATGTTCTACTAAAATCCCCAAAGATTGTGTAAATAATTGTGCGAGCAGGATTGATACAGAGCACCATCATTGCAGTGTATATACCACACACCAGTAACCACAGTCTGTGCTATGCACCACCTGCCCTGAGCAGCAGGGTGCTTTATGAACTCTCATACAAAAGTAAAGGAGTAAAATTCAGAGATCCCACATAGTCACTCCAGTCTGCACTAGAAACACAGTGCTAGCGCCCTGACAGCGCTGTGGCCCGCTCTGTTGATGGCTCCAAGCAGCAGGTGGCTATTTCCATGGCCTGACGAAATGAGGAAACCCTGGCAGGCTTCTCAGAAATCACTGGCCATCAATCTCACGCTGTGGCGCGTATTATGCCCTGCTTATTGGTGCTGGGAAATGGCAGTGACTATTCCCTGCAGGCGTTAAATGGTAACTGCAGTCTGTTGTGCTGGGCCTCCCAGAAGACAGAGGAGCTTTGTTGTCCAAAGGGCCTGGGTCTGTTTCAAGTAATCCAGGATAGGCTTGTTAAAGTGGGGAAGGCCTATTCGGGATCACTTGGTTCAGAAACAAGGCCGCCAGCATCTTAGAGGGAGTAGACATAAAGTCTTTATCTTTGCTTTTGCATTATATGATGTCATTATAGCAACATAGAATTACTTTAATGACAAAGAAAACCTGTGCAAAGACTGAAGAACACCATAAAACGTGTTATTACTGCGATATTGACAGAGCTGTCACGATTGGTGACTCTTGTATGAATTCTGTAATATCAAAAAGCCCAAATTTGCCAATATATCTTCCTTTATTTGTACTGAGTCGTCCGTGCTCCTGATTATTTCCATAATAACTGAAGGGCGTGTTGTAACTGTGGATTTCATACTCGTCTGCCTTCTGTGTCTCCACCCAGGTGTATGTATTAAAGAGACCCCACGTCGACGAGTTCCTCAAGCGGATGGGAGAAATGTTCGAGTGCGTTTTGTTCACCGCGAGCTTATCCAAGGTCAGACTGCTGATGCTCATTCTGCTGAGCTTGTGGTTAAAATATGGCTCATTATATCAGGCAGGCTGGCGTTTTGCAGACGGACACAAACAAAATGACACCTGCTGTTTCAGAAGATCGTGCGTGACCTTCCACTCGCACGCTCACACATAAACAGATATTTATGATACCTGTCAGATAACGGCACGACATTTTAACCTCTAACATTTACTTCGGACTCTGTTAACCTCAGTCTTGACTTCGTGAAGCATTTGGTTGGTCATAATTCAGCGACATACTCGCACTTGATGAATTAGGTTGTAGTCGCCACGTCTGTCTGCAGCACTTATAGTATAGTATCATGGCTATACTTTGTGTGCATCGTCTGAAATTGGATGCTGAGCTTTTGAAAATGTTCAAGCTCAAAGTTGCCTCATGCAGGTGTCACTTGTCTGTGCTGGATGCATATGTCCGTGTTCAAAGTGTGCACTGAAACGTGATGCACGATGGTTGTAAATCCGTGTAGGCCGCAGTGGAATGGTTTAAGCTAGCAAGTTAGCAACCGGCTAGTGAACACAGTGAAGCGTGTAGCACCTAAAGGGATTTTCATCAAGAGTCGGTGGTGGAGACCAACAATGGAACTAAAAGGAGACAGATTATTAGATTTTCATTCATCAAATTAACTTATTCATGTAGCATCTTTCATACAAACATACAATACAGTAACACACAAACAAAGCTCAGCAGTGTTTAAAGCTTGTCCCTGTTCTTTTCTGCCGCTATAGTACGCAGATCCTGTGTCGGACCTGTTGGATAAATGGGGGGCCTTCAGGAGCCGTCTCTTCCGGGAGTCATGTGTCTTCCACAAAGGGAACTACGTAAAAGACCTGAGCCGTTTAGGGAGAGACCTGAACAAGGTCATCATCATTGACAACTCCCCAGCTTCATACATCTTCCATCCCGACAACGCAGTAAGCTGCTTAGATTTTGTTCTGTGCAATACATGTGATTAAAAGAAAGGAGCAATATCACTATCATAATGGAATAAGATGAAGTACTCAAATCTTGCAATGGTCCTTTAATTCCACCACATCTTTCTGCCTCCAGGTTCCTGTAGCGTCCTGGTTTGACGACATGTCAGACACAGAGCTCCTCGATCTTATCCCCTTCTTTGAGAGACTAAGCAAAGTGGACGACATCTACGATTTTCTCACGCAGCAGAGGACTTCAAGTTAACAGAGGCAGGACACTAGGATGAAAATAATCACCAGCAGCTGTCGTCACGGGGCCACGGAGGCTGGTGGGCCACAGGCTCCACGCTGCTTCCAACTACAAGGACCACACTGCAAAAAATGCCTGCCATTTAATCTCATAGTGTCACAGGCGGGGTTTTGGGATACCAGCATTTAAAAGTCCACCAGAAATTTAATACTAGATAAAGACTAAATATGAGATTCAATGGCGTCTGGAGGCGTCCTTTGCAGTGCAGCTAGTGCGTTGTTGTCGTCATGTGACAGCGGTGACCTATGTGCGTGCGCTGTAAACCTAGATCGTGCCAACAGTTGTTCAGCGACGTTCTGCAAATGAACCACGTCAATCATTTTCATGTCACCACCATGTAGCATTTGTAATAGTGTTTGAAGCTCTCGCACAGAAGATATAACCAGTCATTGACAACTCTCCCTTAAATCGTGTGTATGTAGTAAAAGACAATCATTAACTGTAGAGAATTTTGGTTAAATTCTTTCCATGACATGTTCTGACACTAAACACATTTTTAATCTGCTCCAAATACTGTGCTGAACAGTAATCATGGGAAACCATTACATTATTATTATAATTACGTTACAGATGATCGCTGAGGTTCAATCACTGAATTCTAATATTACTGGAATATAATTACTAATGTGTGATAACCCTTTCACGTGTCGTCTTATGCCCAGTCCCGTCACAAAACACCTTAATGTTGCTATTCATTAGTTGACCTCAAACTTGCAAACTTGATTAAGCTAATAGACCGGACTCACACGGCGGCCATTTTCCCCTGAGGTTAACTCAGGGTGGGATCTCATGTATGTAAACGGAGACAATCTGACAAATCGTTATCATTTCGTGGCCTCCTGATTGACAAGCAACTGAAAAGACAATGGATAGTGAAAATCCAGGTAAAACAAGATGTTTGATAACCCGTTGGACCGCTAACAGTTAGCCAAGCTTGCAGCGTAGCGTCTAAGCAGCTTTTTATACAACACAAAACTCTGCTAAAGTGCTTTGAACTCACCTTTGTGTTGGATCCTATCTGAATTAACATTACGACTCACAGCCTGCAGCAAAGCAGTACCACATTATCCTTTTGATGATACTAATATATAATATGCATTTGAGCTTCACAGCCTGACCGTGACGTCAGAGAGAAAAATGGCCGCCGTGTGAACGTGGTCTATTATAAGTCCTGCAGAATTTTAGTCTGGATCTTTCAGACAGTTCTGGGTTTAGCATAAAGAAAACAGACGCACACACATCGGAGCTTTCACGCCGCTGTGGAAATGTTTTTTTTTTTTTTGTGTACACAGTACATCAGGATTTTAGGCAATCCTTTAGATTTGGTGTTAATGTTATTTTACTGAATGTTATTTTATCTTCTGAGTTTTTAGTTGAATTGGCCGCCACAGTGTGCGGCCCATCAGCGACGCAGTACTGTTACGTGTGCTGGAGGAGGCTTTGACCTGCCATGACGACTTAAACAAGTTTGACGTTTGATTTGAAAGCACACTTTGATGTCTCCTATCGGTAAACTTGAATCTGAACTGTGCGGTGTCAGACGTCGATGCAGTCTGCCGCATCGATCTGTATATTCAGTTTCGTAGGGGAAACTTGTGCCAGACGTGTTGGAGCCCTGATTGGCTTTGCCTCGGTCTGGAGCGAGTGTGTATATTCGTATGTGTGTGTGTGGGTTTCAGTGTGACTGTGTCAGTGTGATTATTGGTTTAATTGGTTTAAGATTTAAAAAGAAACAACTTCGACAACACGTGAAAAAGCATAACCTGTCTTTAAATAATCTTTTAACTTTTTTACTGTATACAACAAGAGTATTAACGTTGTGACTCGAGTAAAGAAACTGGTTCATGTTTAGTTTTTGAGTTTTTCAAATTGCTGCTGATAAATGTTAAGATTGAAGAAAAAAAAAAGACAACCAGAGATATTTTTACCTTGCATCAATAAAGCATGTTTTATTGAAACAGGTCATATGTCACTACAGAACTTTCTTCACATAGCTAACGCTCAGCACGACGTGGCAGAGGTGGAAACAAGTCAAATGGAAAAATGGAATATGGAACAGATTTCATATGAAAACAACTTTCATTCTCCGTTAAGTTCAAACACAATACCCACTCGACAAGAAAGCTAACATGCCCTGATTATCAATCAAGGTGATCAAGTAATTTTTATTAACCTATTTCTTTCCTAGATTACCTGATTTTTGGCCCAATGTATTTACATTACAAGCCCCGTGCTGCGAGACAGAACTCTCCTCATTCAAACTTGAACTTCAGGTTTCATCAAAACATTAAAAAAGGCCTATACAATGGACAAATGATGAAAATGGACATGAAGTGTTTGATGTAATTAATTAGTCAACTGTTGCTCACAACCCTGATTCCCAGAAAAAGATGGAACGCTGTGTAAAACATAAAAACTGAGCCCATGCAGTAACATCCTTTATCCAGTCATGTGTTCACAGAGAGGTGAACCTCACTGAGCGGCTGAGCCTTCCCAGGATGCCGATTCCAGATTCAGAATAAGCAGCTATTTACAAAAATCAATGAAGCTGATGAGGTTTTCAATCGTGTAGATGTCAAAAAGGATTCGCAAATTCCGTTTTGTTGATGTTTCATGCAGCGTCCCAACTTTTTTAGAATCAGGGTTTCAGAGGATCTTTTCTAAAGCCTGAAGTAAAATGTAAATTTGAGATGGATGGGTCGCATTTTTCAGAGTTTTCTACGTGTTAACACCTGATGCTGGTGTCTGAATATGCTCACTGTCACAACAACACTCACACAAAACCATACTGTGATATACAGGAAAATTACACCGAGTTCAAATCAAATAATACTGCAGAGAAAATAACACAAGTACAGTGTGTAAGTCACTTCTGGTTGAGGATATAAGTATTTCTTCTGCTTTCATTCATTCTTAAACTGCACCTAATAGATAAAAAACACCACCAACCAATTACTTTCAGGCATCTGGAGCAAAATCTGAGTTGTTTTTGAACCAGGATGAGTGGATCAGACCAGACAGTCACACATTTCAAAGATTTTGCTTTTGAGTGTCTTTTGCTCTACAACAGGCGTTCGCCTCAGAAATGGGCCTATTTAACTCAAATGTCTCTTCACATGCATTGTGTCTGGGTTGCATTCAAACTCACACTTTTTCAGATATTTAATGTCACAAATACACATTCGGCTTAAAACGTCCATTGCACAGTCACACGCACACACAGGACATTATTTACATCCAAACTGCAACTTGTATAATGATAAAGGAGCCATTAAGGTTCTATATGAAGAGAAATCTAGTTCCTTAAATGCAAGTGACGGAAAGAAAATCCACTCCCTGAATGAACTGAACTGCGTGAAAATCCATCACAACCCTGTTTAAACCACTTTTATAGACATGCTGCCTGTGAATACATAAGCAACGTCCCTGTTACGGCTTGAAAGCATCAACATAATAATCAATCTGTGTCTATTAGGCGATGACAGAGAAGACGTCGCTCACGGGTCACCTGTGAAATTCAAGCAGAGAAAGAGTTAGACTGAGGACCAGAGAGCAGCAGTCAACATGTTTGACCTTATTCTGTCAAAATGTGCACCTGTCTTGTTCCACAACAACCAGATTTTACTAAATATTTATAACAAAATCTGATGGTATTGACAGACCCCTGATTAGAAGTTATGGCCGCAGCAGACATGAGCTTGAACAAATCGTGATCTTCCTTCCTCAGATTGTTTCATTTGAAGGCTTAAAGAGCTGAAAATAGCTGGTATTTCACCACTTTCACCAATTGTGTGCAATTGGTGAAAGCTGCTCCATTCGCGATCCTGAAATGGATTTTGACTAAACTAACGACCTGAAGCCAAATCATTAAATTATTATTTACATATATCACGTGTCCTCATTTTAGCTCACTTATATATTCAAAGTAAAAGTATCTAATCAGTCTGCCAGCGATTATACCGTGTCGTCTATGATCAGAGGTGGAAGAAGTACTATACAAAGTGTACAAATACTCTGTTAGAAGTAAAAGTCCTACATTTCAAATCTTACTTAAATAAAAATGCAAAAATATGAGCATCAAGATATACTTCAAGTACCAAAGTAGAAGTGCTCCTTATGCAGAATGGCCATTTTCACAATAATATATATTTTAAGAAATGTATAATTAGTAATGAGTACATCACTTTAATGTTGCAGCCGGTAAAGGTGGGCTAATTTGAAGTACTTCATGTACTGGGTGGCTTGTAAATCACCGGAGATCAGTAAATGTTTCCTTTAACTAAAGTTAGGAAGTAAATGCAGTAAAAAGTGCGACATTTGCATCTGAATTGTAGTGGAAGTGTTAAGTAGTAGAAAATAGAAGTACAAATACCAACAAACAATGCTAGATTATAGTACTTACACATGATTCATGTATCACAGCTCATGTCGTGTTTCTGACTGTTTTAATTTTCTGCTTGAGCTGCACATCGCCCTTTAAAATGAGCCAAATGAATTCACGACAGGTTTACTACCTAAGCCAGATGATTGAATGTAATACTCTTTCGTTCAAAGCCAACATAATAAAACTAAAAATACTTTACTCTCCTAGACATTGAAATAGCTTGAGACGGTTCTGAGGGTATGTGGCCTGTATTGCTTGACCTACATGCTTGCAGATAGGGTATGACCATAAACACCTTATATCATTTACAGAATGCAGCTCTCAAGGAGCCAAACATTTACTGTATTTATTGCCATGAGCTGCATATGCAGGGCCAAGTCATGCAGCACATATTACCGTGCCATCTTATCAACTCAGTATCAGCCTGAAGAATTTTTTTTTTTGTTTCTGATGCAAATATGCCCTCTTTTTGACTAGTTAAATATATAAAAAATAACATTACTGCGTTACAGCACCATTTTCTGCCATTGCCTCCACTGCTTGTTATGCTTCTTTAGTCACATGTTCAAACTCAAGACCTGGTTATTACCGCCATCAAGTGGTTAATAAGTTGAATTACATCACCAGGTTATAATTTTGAATGCTTCAGTGCTGCAGAGGGTCAGGTAAATTCAGTGTTTCCACTGATGGAAGTGAAGAGCCTAACCCTAACTGTTGCAATTCGTATCTATTACTATGAAAAACTTGGGGTTTTATTCACTGCATATTGTGTGCTGTTATCATTTTTTTAATATTAGATGCACGCTAATCTGTTATATGAAAGGGTTTCTTTAGCATTTGCATAAACTCTTGAAATCATGTAGCATAAATGCATAGCAACACTGTGCTAACGGGCAACTGTTCATCCATGGAAGGGTCGTAATTCATCCCTGTAATCATACATGCGTGTAGATATATGCACGAGTCCAAACCCACTTTTACTATTAAATACATTCAAAACGGAAAAACGTTTAAAAACTTAGGGGAGTGAAATGCTCAGCAATAAAAAAAAAAAATTACAAAAAAGCCCAATCACAGCTACTTCTACTACTTACTCAGTACCCGAAGCTGGGCTCTGCTTTTTGCTTTGCCGGTGGAGAACTCCACCTCTCCATTCATGTCCGGGGAGGTTTGTCGGAGGGTCAGCCTGTGGACTGTGCCCATCCTCTCCAGGCTGACCCGAGAGCTCGACTGTAAGGGCTCCCCATTCAGACTCCACACGGGCGCTTTGAGGACAGGGACTGAGACCTCACATTCAAAGCAGGCTTCATCAGGAGCCATGACCTCCACATCCTTCAGCTCTCTGACCATTAACAGAGACTGAGCTGTGTGCACAAAGGAAAGGGAAAGCTGTGAGCTCACAATGCAGATTTTAACAGGAAAATTTACATTTTTAAGAGCAACAAACTCAAACACTCTATGGTTTTTACTCTCTTTGTTTCGCTATGGCCACTAAACATCTCACCTGGGGCTTCACAATACAGTCACATGCAGCTGAGAGGCCTTTTTTTTGTCACTAATAACATTAACAATGACTCTGTTGTATTCAAGTGTCCCAATAAACCATGACAGTAAGCCAGCACACCTTTGATTTTCCTACTGTGACATGTCAAAATGTGTTGTGTGAAAAAGACCGATTGTTAGCTTCAAGGTCAGGTTGATTTCTCAGACATCATTTGGCCAGTAAGAACCATGTTCAAGAGACACTTTTTTTAAAAAAGAAACAATCATTACGACAGTTTGTAGTTTGTAGCTGGAGATAACTTATGCAATAGCTTTGTTGAGCCAGCAGATGGCGTTATGTGGCTATGCATGAGATCCCTTTGCTGCACATCATTGGGAGAGGGTGTTACAGTTTTGACTTTCTCTTTGGGTGTGTTGTTGGGGAAAAGGACGCACTGCTGATGGGCTATGACAAGTCCTATACATGACCTAAGATCATCAATACCATGCACACCAGTAGGAAGAGCAGTAGTATGGTACATACATATGCACTCCATAATAACCCTGCATTACCTTTAAAGCTTAACTTTTGTTAGCAGATGACATTTTTCTGCACTGCATCATATTTCACTGATTATATCATGCAAAACCAAGCACTCATGAACTCTCTTACCTTCCACTGTCAGCTTTGCAGAGCATGTATACTCTCCAACCTGCACGCTGTACGTGCCCTCATCGTCTAGCGCCACCTGCTGGATGATGAGCTTGCGGTAGCAGCCCTCACTGCAGATCTCGAAGCGCTCGGAGGGCAGGATGACGTTGCTGCCTTTGTACCAGCGGATGCTGCATCTGGGGTTGGACACGGTGCAGTCGAGGAGCACGCGACTCTTCTCGAGGGCGGTTTTATCCTGCAGAGGTTTCACGATGTTCACCGGAAGCTCTAAAAAAAGACAAAGTGAAATTTAGAATGAATGGCTGAGTGAAGAAATCAAAATAAACTTTATATATTTCCACATTTTGCTCAACAAGATTCATGCTCCATAGGGAAACCCTGATAAACTGCCAAACGCAATAACTATGTTACTCATTTTCAGAAATGTACAATTGTAAAATGTAGTAATATTTCTTGTACCTTCCACCTCCAGGTAAGACACAGATTCAACATGTCTGCAGACAAACTTGATCTCTCCAGAGTCCTCTGCTCGCACGTTGCACATAAGAAGAAAGTGTTTGGTCCCTAAAAGAAGAATAAAACTGTTAAGATGAATAATAAGCCAGATGATAATTCTGCTGACACATTATTTTCCATTTCTATTCAAGGGATATCATTTAAAGATTTACAAATGCCTCTCTGTTTCATCGACAGTATTTATGAGCAGCACATCCTCAGCAGACATGCAGGAACTATGAACTTCATGACTTCGAAGCTGACCTTCCTGGCGGATCTTGATGGTGCTGGTCGGGTGTATCCTCTCCCCGTTTTTGTACCATTCTCCCATCACGTCTTCCACCGAGATCTCACAGACGAACACGGCGTTCTGATCCTCCTGGATGTCCAGGTCCTCCAGGCCCTGCAGGATCAGCAGCTCACGCTCTGCAGGAGAGAGTCACCATCAGAGGACTATAATGGGCACCACTTAACAATATCAAAATGAAAAAAAAAAAAAAAAGTGATGAGAAAAATATCTACAGCAATCTCAAAGCTTCTTTTTGTCAGGATACTTTCACTAATACGAGAGCAAAAAGTCCTTTGCATACATTCTGGGACAGAAAATTTGAAAAATATATTCTTACAGTGGAATCTTTGTCACTGTCATTTGTCATTCATGTGTTTTTGTAAGTTATATTGAAACTATGAACATTATTCTGGTAACCTGAGTGATTACCTGAGAGCAGTTTCTCTTCATAACTTGTTAATTTTGTACCATAAAAAAGTGCACACTTTAAAAAGAACACTTTAAAAGAACGTTCAGGATGCAGCAGACTGTAAAACCCAAACACAAGTGTTTTCCATTACTCTGGCTGATTAGCCAGATAGAGTTGGAGTTGAGGTGAGACTTAGCGAGTGTTTCGAGCAGCAATAAGGATGATTAAAGTGTTATTTTTTCTTGTCTAATCAGCCACAACAGAAACCACCTGTGTGGGTGAATCATAGGTGTGCAGGGCAGTCAACCTTTTCACCAGATCTAAGCTTTTTGAATCGTGTGGTTCTGTTGGTGTTTGCTGCTCATATCTTGGATTATTTGACTGGTTTTGGCTGAATGAATTTGAGATAAGATTCAGAGGAAGAAAGAAAGCACGCTGGAGTGATGGCAGTGCTAATCTGGCATTCTGAGTGCACGGTAGGTGCTTTCTTCTTTGTCTTTTTTAAAACAAGCACCAAATTAACATGTTTACAGTCTTGTTGTTCAAATCAAGCGTTGACGTTCTGTGATTATATCAACTGGTTGACTCACTGACTGTTTGTGCAGTGTGAGTGGAAACACATGGAGCTAATTTCCTGCCAGATACAAAATACCATTTACAAACTGATACATAAAGGTAAATACACAATACATTTCTAATGTGTCATGCTTCATAAACAAGCACAAGTGCAAAAAATATATATCCTGCAAAGACAAAATATATGACTTTTGGTGCAATCTTTCTGCTGTGATTGTGCTCAGGATTTTGTCACAAATGTCCTGAATAATTGACACTTTTGAACAGCAGGTGGCGCTATGAGACAATTGAAGGGTGGTGTGTTTTGTATTTGCAAACCACGCTGTGTTTGTAAGTGAATCATTTTTGTGTAACATGTTTTGTTTGCTAAGTTTTAGCAGGAAATCAGCTCCATGGGACCCATAGATAGATGACTCTAAGTCAGACTCACATTATGGTCGTACTGAAACCTTGACCCCACTCACAGTTCAACACTTTTTAACCTTATTTTTCCTTGATCATTGATCCTCTCCCATGGATTTTTTTTTTTTTTTGGCAGCAGACATTTTGACTTGAACTTTGACTTTGAGTGAAAAGAAAGAAGTTATTTTTTCTGCCGGAGTATTTATTTGCAAAACACAGCATGAAGCCTTACCCTAGTCCGAGTTTAATAGAAATTGATAACAATTTCTTCAATGTTAGTTATGCGTCCTCCAGAAATTTTAAGGCAATTTACCATATATCTATTTCAATAAATATCTATACTCAAATCTAAATTTTGCCAAACTATATTCACATTTAAGGGGTGATCAGAACTGTAAATAACCCACTGAAGATGCTTGTTGGTGGGTTCACAATTCCATTGGCTATTCAAAATGTTGGTCATGCGCAAACTTGGCTGTGATTGGCTCAATCTTCACTTGGAAGAAGAGAAGGCGGCCCTTCTGTTCAACTCAGACTGTTACTGGCTTCTCTAGTTGCTTGGCTTCATATGGCAGATTGTGATTGGTCAATTAGGTATCATTTGAAATTTGAGACTCCTTTGGGTAACTGGAGACAAGATGGCCGCCGTTTGTATACTCTTCCAGAAGTTGTAGAGGGGAAAGCAAAGAAGACAAAATATGAAAGAAGACATCTTTCTGTGGATTATTATCATGTTTTGACTAAATATTTTGACTCTGTCGCTGTTACCAGAACATTTTATTTATCTTTCTATGGATCATTGAAAGATCGAGTTGGTGAGTTGCCTCAATGTTGCGTCAATTTTAAAAACAGTTGTTTGTCTGCTGTTGGTGTTTGCAGTGCCTCTGGTTGTGACTGAATCTCGAAACGTTTGCAACAATCGATTCACGTGAATCTCAGCTTTCTAAAGGTGTGTGAGCATAAACATAAAGTATTTCTGTCAATAGATGAGAAGATTATTTAACACAAGTAACTTCTCCTACCGCCCACAAGAAGGCTGTTGGAATGGTGAGGGGTTCTAGCTTTAAAGTTAGTTACAGCAGGCAGGCTAACTTAAATGGTTTTTGTGGGTACGTGTGTCTCATTGGATAGCCCTATAATACGTCACATGGACTTTCCAAATGGGAACACAATTATTGTTTTGTGTCTGTGTTTGTGTTGGTAATGGGGTAGGAGATGGTAATTTATGGAGTTTCCCGGTGGGGCAGATTGCTTTCCTTGCTGATAAATTAACAGCTAACTGTAGCTGCTGTTAGCTTAGTTGGCTTAGTTAGCCATTCAGATAGCTGACTCTGCTCAGACTGTACTGGGAGCTCAGAGCATTGGGGAAGTTTTGGTGTTTACACTCCTAGTACTGCAGCATTGGATCACCGGGAGGAGGTGGTGTTCAGGTCCAGGGTGGTGGGTACCTGGGGACGAGTGGTGCCAGAATGGGTACTGGACCCAGGCTAACCTGCTGCAGAATAGGGCTAAGAGACTGAGGAGGACACTGATGGAGGAAGCTAACTTACTGCTGTTGGACTAATAAGAAATATTAACTGGTTTGCTAAAACATGTCTTGTGTTGGTGCGATTCCTTTGTTCTAACAGCCCATTATTCCCCTAACCCTATCCCTAACCTATTCCCCTAACCCCAACTCCCTGTGTGATTCAGTCTTCCTTGTGCTGTTGCACTTGCTTGATGTTTGGCTTTAAGAAATTGGCCAACTTGCTAGTTTCTGATCATATGTAATCATAACAAATGCACATGTACAGCTGACCATATTTCTAACAAGGGTGCATCAGTGAATTGCACTAAGAATCTGTAAAAGGACAAAATTACAAAGAATACCAATTCTTGTACTATGTTGCTTTGATATGGAGGTTTGCTGTAGTCTGGGTCCCAGTCTGGGCTTTAAATGTTTTTGTACTCTGCTGATAGTAATTCCTACGTATATAGTTTTTACATTTTTGGCACAGTTCTGTTGAACAATATCACAAATCTCGCTTCACTTTCATGACACAGCCCACACTGTTGCTGTTCTTTCAGCCAGCCCATACCACCATGACACACTACTGTGAAAGTAGAGGCCCTTTTCTGTAATTTATATTTAGACTGCAGGCATTACCATAGACCTCCACTGTGCAGGATGTAGTTACATCTCCAGCATCACAGGTGTAAATCCCAGAATCATTGACGTGACACTTCATGATCTGAAGAAACCGCTTCCTTCCCATTGCATAAATGCGCAAGTCCTTGGTTGGCTTCACCTCAACTCCATTCTGAAAATGAGAAGAACGATTTCATTGATTGGTTGGTTGAGTACTTTTTTCCACGTTGGTCAACATAAAATAAATAAATAAAGCTGAGCAGAAAGTTGCTTTACGATAGGCTTGAACTCAAAAATTGGTCCAATACTTTTAAATGCTTGGTTAACTGAAACTCTTTGTTCAAGATGGATTTGGCTGTTCAGAAGGTGTCTTTAGGGTATTCCATCAGGGTTATTCAGTGCTTGGGATATATATTCTTTTAGCTTCTGAATTTTTAACACAGATTGTCCCTGGAGTATTGTAAAAGGTCATAAATGTTAGTAATGAAGATAAACAAAAGTTCAACACTTGCCTTCAGCCATTTCACATCAACATTATGTCTTGACAGCTCACACTCAATAGAGATTATTGCCCCGTCAGGGAATTTCTGGTCTTCCAGTTTTCTGAAAATGGTCACTGGGGGCTCTAGTGGAGAAAAAACAAACACAATTGCTCAAAAAATGCTCACATTTAAAGTAGACTATACAGTTATGTGCACTAATTTTCTTTGATGACATTTTCATCCAATTGTCATCCTCAGCTTTTCAACCCCTAGCTCAAAGGGATGATGCATACTGAGTGATGCGGCATGGAGCGGATTATTTTACAGCAGGAGGTTAAACTAGCACCTGACAGAAAAGGCTGAACAGAGCTACCGCTTCTCATTGGGTCATGCCAGGCTATTTTGTGTTGGTAACGTGAGCCTGGATAAAGGCAACAGTAGCAGAGCCGCCACTTTATTCTATTATCATGCCTCCATTGGCTGGCGTTTGGTCTACTCTGAGTGGACCACTTTAGCTTCCAGTCTGAGGTCACAACAAAATTAGTACAGTAAAAATTCTGTTTTGGTAGTACTGCAGTGTACTGTACATGATGTTACTAAGCAGACCTTGTTGATTACTTAATGACCACACTGCATGCTGACTGGCCTTGTAATTAATGGATCATCTACAAAATTAGCCTGCATATAATGATGCTGTTTATTCTGCATTTGTTTCTGCTTGTTGAAACATTGGGAAACTCTTTTTTTTTTTTAATTACCCACCCTTCACAACAAGCCTTGCAGAAGTCTTCAAATGCTCCACACAGAACATAAAGGTGGCAGTGTCCTCTACCGACAGGTTAGAGATAGTAAGGCTGTGAACTGCTCCTTTGGCACTCATCCTGAAGTGGTTTGTCGGCTTAAGCTGGATTCCGTTTCTCATCCAGGTGCCTGTGACAAGGGGATGGGAGAGCTCCACCTCGAAAGACGCTGTTTCTCTCTCTGTGGTTTTAATGTCAGTCAGTCCTCTCTTGATTGTGACTTTTCGAGCTGTGAAGAAAATTTAGAGACTTGAAAAGGAGCATTTTTGTCTGCTTTTTCTGTTTCTTTTCAGTATAATGAAGAATGGTAGTAGTAGTAGCAGATAAATGAAGGTTATGTTTGAAAAATTGGCCCGAGTACCAGACATTTCCATTCCACTTTGACACTGAGCAGACCTAGTGTCCGTTTTCTGTTACAGAATGGGAGTCTATCCTGCACACAGCAGTCTGCAGTTAAACAACACAAGCTGGCACACACTGACAAGCCGATAGTTTAGTCATTTGAGTATGGGGCTTTACACAAAAGCCTGCTTTGAAACTGCCAACATTTTTCACTTATTCGAACACAGACGAGCATTCCCTGTGGAAAAAAGGAGTGTTTATTTTGGAGACCTGATGACAACAACCTTAGTTTTGAAGGCCAGCGTGTAAATTTAGATGCAATGAGAGGAGATCCAAATTCATAGGAGGTGCCAACAGCAGCCTGAAGTCCTGACTTTCCCCTGCCCACCCACACTAGTGTTGAAAGAACAGCCTTTAATTCACCCACTGGCCTGTGGATCATAGGGCTAAGAAACATAAGAAGCATGCACAAAGAAAACCAAGCATAAGTACATCTTAATCAGTACAAGATGCCACTTTTATGGTGTGTAAAACTCACTGCTTTTGAGAAATTTAAGTGGTGCTTGTTGAGGGGAAAATTTCGCATTGTTTGCAAAATGTAATTCTAGTCACTGAACAAGTTTGCAAATCTATTAAGCACGTGCCTTAAAAGTGTACTCTAATTTGCCTTTGGCACAGGTATCAAAATCATCAGGGCTTTATTGATCCTGTGTCAATACAGAAACCCTGGTCTGAAAGTCAGCTTGGGCTGTAAGTCTATCACCTGTTGGTTGCCATCATGCTCCAGTACAAGTGCCACCCTGGTCCCCAGTCACTCAAATTACTCTTACTCAGTTAACTGAGCTTTGCCTTCACAAGCGGCAGTGAAGGAGGGTGTGCAGGAGGTGGAGTCGCCGGCAACGGCGGTAAACAAACAACAACAGGGCATAGTGAGAACACGTGCACACTCACGTTCCACTGTGAGCTGGGCTTGCGTGCGGTCATGGAGGGTTTCACAGCTGTAGGTGCCCCGGTCAGACATGGCCAGTTTGTGGATAGTGAGACTGTGTTTTCGGCCCTTGTATTTCAGGGTATACTTTGCTCCAGGGTGGATCAGCACCCCTTGCCTCATCCACTGCACCTCTCCCGAATCCAGACTCACCTCCACCTCTAGAGTGGCCTCACTGTACTCTTCAGCTACAACTGGTGTCATTTTCTTGGTGAACAACACCTGTTGCTCTAAAAATGAATTTAAGGAATTACTAGATAGCAGCATCTATCATGTCAACGTTTTAGGTAGATTTATATGATTACAATGTATTTATGAAGTCTTCTGCTTTACAAGATGAAGCCACACCCGGATGAAGCAAAATACTATATAGACCAAAATAAATGAGCAAAGTTACATTGCAAGTTCAAGCGCAGAGAGCAAGCAAAAAGCTGTGAGGAGCCTTTCCCCCTGCAGCGCCACATACCGCAAAACCCCGGAGCCACTTGTCTCTGTCAGTTACCAGAGGAATTCTAACAGGAGAAGCTGCTAAGCGCTAGCCGTCAAAAGCACCTCTCAACAATTTCAACTTGTCTGAAAGGGTCATTATTTAACACGTAAGCTGTATGCTTATGTGATACTAATGGTATGTAGCCAGCGTCTCGTTTATGTTTGCATTCTTTCCAGTATTGCTTAAAATCACTCACAAATATAAATATACTACCAAAGAGAGATGAGTTTGGTGGTTATATGTTGTAACTTCTGTGATTCATTGAGCCAAATATACGTATATAATTATAGTGTTAGTGGATGGAGCCACAACTCACCTTGAACCTGGAGTTCTGCCTCTGATACCAACCCCTCTGCATCAGCTGTCACTCTGCCGCTATCTGAAACCATGCAGTTGTGGATGCAGAGCATGTGGCAAAGTCCGTTGCTTGAAATGACAGTGCGCTCATTCAGAGCGACTTGCTTGCCGTTCAAGCGCCACACCAACTGAGTGTCTTCTGGTGAAACGACACACTTAAATACTGCATCTTCTCCCTCACAGACCGTGATGTTACGAAGCTCCGCAATGAACTCAACAACACGGGGAACTGAAGGCAAAGCATTCAGCTGTATTAGATTCATTGAGCTCTAAATGTTAAGAAGGCACACTGACTTAAACTTTCCATTACTCATAGTCTCTTTCTCCCCTCCCTTTAAGTAATATGCTGTAAATGTACTTACTTTCTACAGTGACAGTAGCTGAGGTCCTGTCATCTGTGGACTCACAGGCATACTCTCCAGCATCTTCTTCCACTAGCTGGTGGATGGTAAAGCTTCGCTCTCGACCTTGTGCACGTATAGTGTGCCTACGGCTTGGGGAGATGTCTTGGCCGTCTTTTAGCCACTGGACATCTCCTTTGGCCTTGTTGAGCTCACATCGTAATATAAGGCTGCTGCCCTTCAGACACGCAGTGTTTTCCAGTCGTCTGATAAATTTCACCATCATTTCTGATGAGGAGATTGAAGAAATACGATTCCAGAGATATTACATTTGTGACCGTTTAATGCAAGTGAATATTGGAAACAGATCACATTTTGTTGACGAGTGCCAAATTCTTACCTTTGACTAAAAGACTGAAATACATCTCATCTGTGTTGACGTCACAGACATATTCTCCAGAATCTGACAGCTGCAGGGGATTAATGGTGAGCTTATGGGTATTACCCTCACTGGAGATGTGAATGTTGTCCTCATTCAATAGTTGGCCATCCTTCAGCCACCGAACATTAGCTCTTTCTCTGCTCACAATGGCGCACAGTGTGATGCTCTCATTTTCATAGGCTGAGATGTTATTGCTTGCTTCTTTGTTCACAAACTTGGCCGGTGGCTCTGAGGAAAAATTGAGAGGTTTACAAAGAAGTTGCTTGTAAATTCCATATTTGTACACAAAACAACGAAACAACAGAATCTACAGGAATTAAATCTAAAACGCTTACCTTGGACCTCAACAATTGTTATCAATTTGTCATCGATGGCGTCACAAATGTATTTTCCAGAGTCTGAGGGCTGAAGTCCAGAGATGACAAGCTTCCTCACGACATCATAGCTGTCAATTTGTATCCGGGTGTTGGGTTTCAGTATCTCGCCGTTCCATAACCAGTGAACGATAGCGTTTTGCCGGGAAACCTCACACTCCAAAATAAGGTCATCTCCTGCTACCAGGATGTGATGCTCCGGGTGGCCTGAGTTTCCAATGATCTCTACTGGAGGCTCTGCACATAAAAGACATAGAATCATTTTCCTCCTGAGTGAAGGAAGGACAGTTAACATTTACATTGCATAACGATATGATTACCTTTGACAGTGATGTAGAAAACCATCTTATCATCCACTGCATCACAGGTGTATTCTCCCGAATCTTCGAGTCCAGCATTTAGGACAACCAGTGATCGGAAAACGCCTTGCTCCTCGCTACAGTACCGCTCAGTGTCATCAATTAACTGATTGTCTTTGTACCAGCTGACTGAAGCATTGGATCTTGATAGTTCACACACTAGAATAATGTCATCTGACACTAAAAATTGCTTTTCTGTTTTTGCATCGGTTTTTCCAAGAATTTTCACAGGCAGCTCTGAAAATGAACAAGAAAAGGGGCATAATTTCTATAGGAACAGAAAACCTGTTAGATGCGTTTTAGGTGAAATGCTTCATTGCATAGTACAGAGCAGCAAAATCACTTATGTAGATTTTTTTTTTTTTATCTTAATGCCAATGTTGTTATCTTGATTTGGGCTAAGGTCTCATGTCTGTTAAAGTATGAAGTAGTTCTGCTTAGGACAGTCCCTGTTTTATTGTAGAGCTGCATTTCATAATATGAGGTGAAAATAAAGCTTTATTAACTGAGTCCTCTTCATTCAGAGGAGGTTCTGGGCCTCTGGAGTGAGCAAGCTACGTGGTACAAAGTAAAATGTTGGTAAATGACCTTGCTCAAAGTGGATGAATAACTAGTTGGGGTCATCTATCTGGACATTGGGGGCTCCATATCATTCTGTTGTTTTACTTTTAATTGCCATAACCTACCTTGCACTTTTACATGGAAATCCATCACATCATCCTTTGCATCGCAGACATATTGCCCAGCATCTTCCACTGTTAGTGAGTGAACAGTTAATTGACGCATGACACCATCCTCCAGGATGGTGATATTCCTGGAGTCTTCCACTTCTTCCCCATTCTTCTTCCAGGTGACGTCGGCATTTGATCTTGAAACCTCGCAGTCTAGAACCAGAGTCTCCCCAGCCACTTTCTCTACTCTACTTGCCATCTTCCTTGGACGTATGAAGCGAACAGGCGGCTCTGTGCATTAAGAAAAGTCTGTGTTAGAAACAGATAAACATTGACACAACAACACATTTAGAGGACTTACTTTTTTCATTCTTTAGCTTTCTTTACCTGCTATGTTTACAAAGAATGTCATGGAGTCATCTGCGGTATCACAGACGTATTCAGCGGAATCTTTGACAGTAGTTTCAGGTATAATAAGTCTTCTGTAGACACCATCCACCTCTAGAATCAGGTTGTCATTTTCCTCCACTTCGAGTCCGTCTCGATACCAGCGCACCACTGCATTAGGCCGTGAGATCTCACAGCTCAGTACCATCCTCTCAGAGGTCTGCTGGCACAGTTCCATTTGGGACTGGCTTGGGGACACAATCCGGACTGGAGGTTCTGCAAAGGGGCGTTATCATCAAGTTTAACCATCGCTCATTAGTTTAATGAATGCTACAAGAAATCTGCACTGTGTGCCTTGTTGATGCCTCCAGGACTGGCTTCACATTTCTTTGATCCTGAGTAAGACAGTTAACCCCTACCTTTGACATTGTTAAAGGTGTAAGTATGCTTCAAACGAAGTGCAGTCAGAACAGTGTTGTCCTCCAACAATTTTGGACCGCATTATTCGTGCGGCTGCATCTGACAGTTTCTTTTCCAAACTATCCAAAATCGATCACTCAACAAGCATGCTCACTTCAGAGTGACTGCCCAGGTCAACTTTGAATTCAGAAAGGTATGAACACTTCTGTCTTTAGACACTTTGCACAACATATATGTACCAAATATAGAGTATAATGCTTTTTACCTGTAATGCTGAGGTGAAAGAATATTGAATCGTCAGCTGTGTCACAGACGTATTCTCCAGAATCCTCGACTCCACTCAAAAGAATCTTCAGGCGTCGATAAGGGCCTTCAGCCTTGAGCTTGATGTTCTCACTGTCTTGCAGCTTTTGGCCATCTTTGTACCAGCTGACTACGCCGTTTGGACGAGACAATTCACAACTCAGAATGATTTCCTCAGGGACGTGACGTTCAAGATGGACATCCTCCTTGGGGAAGATTATCATCACCGGAGGTTCTTTGGAGGAAGAATATATGAAACTGAAAACTGTCCTCTGCACATTCTTTTTAACAGTTCAAAACAGGTAAAGTGAATTTAAGTAAATTTTCATGACATGTTTTAAGTTTTCCAAAGCTCTTTTGTTACCTCGTATGTTAACCTTGAACATCAGAACGTTGTCCCCTGCACGGCATGTGTAGGTGCCGGTGTCAGACAGTTGGGCTGAGTGCACTGTCAGGATCCTTTTGGTGCCCTCCGCTTGCATTGTAATGTTTTTACTAGGATGCATTTCAATTCCATCTTTGTACCACTGGACAACACCATCAACCCTTGATACTTCACTCGACAGAACAAGCTGTTCTTGTTCCACAACGCTCTTGAAAAGGTCCTCCTCTGGGATGTCAGCAAATGTTACTGGTGGCGCTGCAGAAAACAGTACAAAAAATGAGTCCTTGCTTGAAAGTAGTCTTCATTTCTTTATGCTCATGCATGCAATAGCTCTAAGGTAACAGCTTAGACATGCTGATCTCAAGCCTTGCTGTCTACACAAGACATTATAATGATAGTGGGTGTTAATCCACTTTTGAAGCAAAATGAAAGAATTAATTGAAGCAGTGCACTGATGTAATGCGTTTACCATTGGTGTGTTTGAAAAAACAGTAGACTCAATCAAATACATGCTAGACACTGGTTTAAAGGTGAAGCACGTATATGAAAAGCAGCTAAATGTTGAATGAAATTAGGACATTCAGAAGGAAACCAGCATTGATGAATATGATGACCATCAGGTTTTGCTCCGTTCTAAGATATTAGAGTTCATGGAGTATTCGACTCTACAGTGACATCTTGCCAAGAAAAAGCTTAGCATATCACCTTTCACCTCCACACAGAAATCGTTGAAATCTGAATCATCATCAGTTTCACAACTGTGCACTCCAGAGCATGAAGACATGGCCGACTTCATGACCAGTGTCCTCTTATTGCCCTCAGAATCGATGTTTATTCCCGATTTTGGCAAGAGTTTTATGCCATCCTCATACCAGCAGGTCTGGCTCGTGGGGTCTGAGATCTCACTCTGCAGTTTGATCGGGTTGCCTGCTTCAATAGACTTGCTCCTTTCAGCCTCTGGAACAGCTGAGAATCAAACCGGTGCTATAGGAATTTCAATTCATTGAACAGTAACCAGAGAGTATTCAGATTTGCTATGCTATGGATCATACTTGTATTTACAGGCTAAAGGCTGTAAAAATGTCTAATTTGCTGCAAATGGAACAGATTATGTAAATGGTTTACTTTGACATTGCTAACATAATGGTTTCTACCAGTGCACATGTACACTATGTTGTACTTGACATTTTAAATGGAAAATCTTTGTCTATACAGTTTTAGTTGTTAATACATAACATGTACAGCCTGAATGCCCTTTCAGACCAGGAGGTCTGCTGCATCTGTAATTTATCCTTCATCCATCATTAGTTGCGCCAGAGTCATACAATGGCAAGCAACAATCTGCTCTTCATCCTGCATCAAGCGGTTAATTTTGACACAGTCAGAAATTGGGGAGCCATGTGGGACATTACTGTTAACACTACATTGGGCAGTTAAATCAGCTTTTTTTGTTTGTTTTTGCATGAACAAACTGCAAACACTGACATACGGTTGTATCACCTCATAAAGCTGTGGCAAACATGTTAGCAAAGTTGCTTATTTGTAAACCAAGCAGAAACAGCGTACATTTAGCGTTCATCTGGAGTTGTGTTTGTGACCATTTATCCTTTTACCTCTGTTTTGGTCTCCACCAACTCATGAGGGAAATAGCTGTCTCTTAAATGATAAATTCTCCTCTATGTTCATCATCTAGTCGCTAACTTTGCATGTCTCCCGTTTGGTGCCAGGCAGGTAGCCTATAGTTACGGCTATAAAACCAAAAGAATGTGCTGAAAAACACTAAAACGCACTGTAGAGCTAAGGAGAATTACAGAGTCCAGTGATTGGTCTCTGTGCTTTCATACTACAAGCGACCTGTTTCACATAACACATAGTAAGTTGATCCACTGTGTAGTCCTAGCTATTTATTCATGATCAATTTTAAGTAAGCTATAATAACATTACATTGTCTACAGGGTGTGTCTGTCTACCAAAATCTAGACAGTAAAAAAGTAAGTATTAGTACACATTGTCTTAAAATATCACAGAATAAAGTGTTGAAGCCTAAGTTGGTCTAGTAGCCAAGCATTCATTTGAAAGAAGTTAGTGATTCTGACAAAGCTCAAAATACTTAGATCACCTGCAACATCCACCTTGAATTCTATATGGTCATCTGCAGCCTCACAGCTGTACAGCCCAGAGTGTCTGACTTCTGCTGATTTAATCACCAGCGCTCTCAGCTTTTCTTTTATTTGGATTTCATATTCATTCTTTGGAGGTAGCTGCTCTCCATCCTTGTGCCAATAGACTTGGGCACTGGGCTCTGAGACTTCACAGTGCAGCTTAATTGGGCAGCCTGCTTCAACGGATTTGTTTCTTGCAACTTCTGGGAGTGCTGAAAACTTCACAGGAGTAGCTGGGGGTATTATAAGATTTGCAGAGCACCGCTGTTAAGCTGTCAGAACTTTGTTGTGCACATCAAACTTTTTGGTGTGATTATTTTAACACATTCAGTATTACGAGCTCTGTGTTTCTACAGTGCAACAAAATACTCTTAAGAATAAATGTGCAAAGAAGTGAACAGTTGAGGGTAATTAAGGAAATGCTGAAATGTTCATGGAAGCTCATTAAGTAAAACTAACTATGAGAAAATCACCTTCGACGTCCACATGGAATGTCACAACGTCATCAGTGAGGCTACAGCTGTAGAGGCCAGAGTCAGAGACCTTGGCAGAATGAATCATTAATTTTCTCAGGCTGCCATCTCTTTTCATGTCAAGGCCAGTTTTGCAAAAAAGCTCCACCTCATCTTTAAACCAGGACACCTGGGCAACAGGGTCTGAGACCTCACACTGGAGGATAATTGGACAACCAATTGCAATCATCTTGTACTTTTCTGACAGTGGGATTGGCATGATCTGTGGCGATCGGCCTAAGAGAAAGGAATGACAAGGTTTTCAATAAGAGGTGAATTCACTAACAGTGGACAAAACACACTGCCCAGCCAGTCATACCATGTTCTCATGAACATGCACAACAAAGCATATATTGTTTACCACTCACACTATAGAATAAGATGGACGTGGTACAGGTATGCATGACAAGAAGATAGCAAGTGTAGAGATAAATCACCTTTTACTTCCACTTTAAAAGTGATGGTGTCATCTGATGTTGAACATTCATAAGTGCCACCATGTATGCTTTCAGCTGAATGGATGAGAAGTGTTCTTGTTAGACCATCAGACTGTATTTCCATATTGTCCTGTGGTAGGAGTTCCATCCCATCCTTGTACCAGTCCACATGAGCAGAGGGATCATGAGAGAGTTCACAGCTGAGGACAACGGCAGAGCCCTCTTGGACGGACTTGTTCTTGTCAGTCTCTTGAAGCTCTGAGAACTTCACAGGAAGAGCTATAGGTTTCAGATATTGCAGAAAGAGTGTCTCAATAAACATAATAAATGTAATTAAGTATCCAACCTACTGCGTGTTCAGTTACGAAGAATTTCCAAGACAAAACGACGCACCAACATACAACATGAACACAACAACTGGCTTAACAATGACAATAAGTGGAGCAAATAATGGTTCAAGGGGTTTAAAGAGCAAGAATCAGGTTCTGAAATGTCAAAGTTATCCAGTTATTGTACACTGACATAAAAATCACTGACAAAAGGCACAGGTAAGACACAAACAAGTTTATGGTAAAGGAGCCGTGTTCAGTTAGTACCTTTTTAATGAAAAAGAACAAGACGCGTGAAACGTTAGCTTTCTTAAGATACTGGGCATGCTGCACAATAAGAAGCTGCATGGACAGAAGATGTCCTAGATTGTTCCACTTCACTTGTTGAAATGGACATCATGATTAGGTGTGATGGAGCTGTTTGTCTTCACAAATCAAGATAACAAATTGAACTTCACTCAAAATTAGCTTGTTTTATGAGTTTGTATTAATTAAACTGCAGAAGTAATTTCAGAGGTAAAGGAACTGTTTTCTGTTAGGTGATAAATGTGACTTAATCACCTGCTGTTGTAGTTAGTTGGCCGTGCAAGACAGCGAAAGCGCCACAGAGTTTCTGAGCATCACCTTTTACTTCCACAGCAAACTGGATGTCATCATCCTTTGACTCACAACGGTATATGCCAGTGTGAGCCCGCTCTGCTGCCGGGACAACTAGACTCCTCAAATTTCCTTCTGACTGGAGGTCTACTCCATTTTGAGGTAAGAGCTTTGTTCCATCCTTGTACCAACTGACTTGTCCAGCGGAGTCTGACAGTTCACACTGTAGGGCAATGGGACAGCCGGCCATGACCGTCTTTTTCTGGTCAGCCTCAGATAAAGCTGAAAACTTCAGAAGTGGAGCTACAGGATTGAATGCAAAATGCAATCAGTCAATAAAATGGATACTGTTGTAAAATGAAGCAAAGCACAATCCTGAAAGTGAAGCCTTCAGCAGCATATTCAACCATAGTTGAAATCTAATTCTTTAATCCAACAATTGTGATTCAGTATTTATAGCACTGCGGTATTGGTGTGTAAACTGCCTGTAAGTACAACATGCTGCTGAGATACAGACTTCTTCTGTACAGGTGTCATGTGATATCTTTACAATAAGCTGATGTTGTACTGTTTGCAGACATGACATGAACAACATGAAAACAACTTTTGTCACCTTTAACATCCACATGAAACTGCACTGCATCATCAGTTGTCTTGCAGCTGTAAATCCCAGCATGAGACAGCATCGCTGACTGGAAAGCCAGCGTTCTTATGGAACCCTCTGCCAGCATGTCTTGCCCGGCTGCTTCATGTAGTTTTACTCCGTCCTTGTACCAAGTAACTTGAGCGTTAGGATCTGATATCTCACATCGCAGCACTATGGCTTCCCCAACTTCAACAGACTTGTTCCTCTCAGCCTCACACAGTGTTGTAATTCTCACAGGCGGAGCTGGGGATGTTTGAGGTAACATCAAGAGAAAGTTGCATCACTATTACTGACTACAACAAAACTGATGCTTTCAAACAATAGAGGAGCTAAATCGCAAATCAAGATTAGTCATGCCAGTAAATCTTAAGAGTTAAAATAAGTCATAATAAAAGATATGTCTTTATTGTTATTAGTAATCTAACAAGAGGTATCTTTGGTTAGACTTGACATAACTACGCATTCAAGTTAGGATTTGAAGCTAATGTATTTATTCGTTTCCCCATCTTTACTATTCCTCACAGACCACCCAAGCTCAAAGTTTTACATTGACTACTTAAGTAGTTTTAGTATGAACAAAATCAAGTAAATGTAGAAATTGTCAAAATGCCAAGGATTGCAAAAAGCAATCTCTTCATTTTGCACAATGTCAACATTGTGCCCATCCATTTTTTTTTCCATTCTTTTCTTGATAATGCTAACCATTTAAATCACCTTCAACAGCCACCTTATCTGCAGTGACACTGTCTCTCCAGTGACTGTCACATGTCCTTGATAGATAGATCTCTTCTGATTGGACAGTAGGTGCCTGCTTGACATAGTAAGGCTCTGTAAACTGAGTCGATGATCTTTGCACAGAGTTAACTGTGCTGTCTGTTTGGTCTTCTGTGGCCCTCATGGCGTGATGGCACTCTGCTTGAACTGTTGTCGTCTGTGTGGACTGATACAGCACCCCTGAATGGTTAGCGACTGCTTCTCCTGTTTGATACAGGTCATGCAATCCAGACTGTCCCAAGCTGCAATGCTCCCCTCTTTGGACAGTTTCTGCCTCTTTAGAGTAAAACAAGTCCAGTGATTGAAGGGATGCAGTGTTAGGTAAGTCACTGAGCTTCTCTGACTGGACAGTTGATGTCTGTAGGGGTCTGTTTAACTCCTGTGGTTTGTCATCAGTTTCAGTCCACAAGGAGTTATAGGGCCCCTCTGAATTGACAGTTACATTTTGTAAGCAATCAAGAGGCATCTCTGACAGGACAGCTGGCATCTGTATGGAGCTAGAGGCCTCCTCTGGTTGGACAGTTGCAATATAAGAGGATGTACAGGGCTCCTCTGACTGAACAGTCACAGCATGTAAGGATTTAAATGACTCCTTTGATTGGACAGTTGCAGTATGTGATGATTTAAAGGCCTCCTCTGACTGCAAAGTTGCAGTTTGTAATGGGTTACAGAACCTGTCTGATGTGAGTGTTGAAATCTGTAAGTGGTTAGTAAGGTGCTCTGACTGGGCAGTTGACGTCTGTAGGGTGTTACATAGCTCTGACTGGACAGTCGGCATCTGCATTGAGCCATGTAGCCCTTCGGGTTGGACAATCAGAGTTCTGAGAGTGGATTCCACTGATTCAGCAGTTGCAGTTTGCAGAACATTACAGAACTCATCTGTCTGGACAGCTGTCTGCTGGGAACGATCAAGCTCTTCAGGTGGGCCTTCTGCATGCTGTATATAGTACATGAATTCCTCACCTTGTGATTCTGTGGGCTGTTTAGAGTGATGTTGTATATCAGACTGCTTTATTGTTGGCTTTACAGAGCTATAGTAAACTGGAGAATGAGCTTTTATTGTTTGTTGATTATCGGAGAGCTCCTTCGTCAGTTTGGTTGGAATCCAGTCAGTCATACATTCGTAAGTTGACTGAGAAATTGGTATATTGCTGGAATGTTCTTCATATGTCTGTGCATGTCCTGTCTTGCCACAGAAGATGCCAGAATTGCCTTTTGAGGACATGCAGTCGACATCAACAGGGTAAGCCTCATCAGTGGTCTTCTTCTTCTCTTGGTCAGAAGAGAGCCTTGGCGATGTAGCTATAAGCATTGTGATGTACACAGAGAAAGGTTTTCAGTGGTTGATGGTCTCAATACTTCTTCTCATAACAGAATTTTACATCAGTGTGGGTTAGCATGGAGTTATGGGATAATTCATTGCAAAGACAAGCAAGAAGGTCGACCAGGTATGGTCTGAGATTGAGCTCCTATATTTCCCCCTTCAGCTGACTCCTAACACTGATATATCATCGGTCTGTATACTACCACTTTAAATCCTATAGTGTACATTAATTTTCTTCTCTTTGATAAGAGTTCGTTGTCATTGCAACGATGAGAGGTTCAGGGCAGCAATGTGAATGAGAGGATCTGGTGATGAATAAGACACAAGATGGACTTTAAGAGTTGTAAGCTGCTTGTTACAAGCAAAGATGGCTGTTAAAATGAAGAATTAATGGACAAACACAACATGTATGTTAGTATGAAGAGCAGCTAGGCAGCTACTAAACACCCACATCTTTGATTAAGAGCCAAAAACTGCAGGAAATGACATGAGATCAGGTTTCAATATGACAAGGCAATTTTATGAAGGGAAAAAAAATTAGATGCCTCAGATAATTGAGCTAACAGTACAATACACCACTATTGTTAGTGGCATGTATGTGTTGGGTTAACATGGATGACTGATGTTGAAATATATCAAATCACCTTTGACATCCACAGAGTATTGGGCAGAGGCATCAGCTATCTCACCAATCTCATCACCATAGTGACACTGCTCTGCTGTTTGGACAAAGCCAAAGAGAAAACAATGAGCTGGGTGATAGCTTCATGTACGTAACTAAATGCTTGATTCTTAATTGTGCAGGTACAATGTGGGACACCACCTTTTATGTCCACATTTAACTGTGCATCACTGGATGTGTCACAGCCAAATCTCCCATTACCAGGCAAGTCATGTGACAGGAGGGGCAAGGCTTGGCTGCTGCTCTGTGATTTACAAGCACCTTCCCTTTTTGGGTAGATCTGGGTTCCATCTTTGTACCAACAGGCTTTGGCAATTGGATCTGAAATCTCAAATTGCTGAACAATTGGGCTGTACACTTCAGCAGACTTGGTCTTCTCAACATCAGGACCAAGCAGATATGTTGGAGATGGCACTACAGACAAGCAATGGGGGACAATTTCAGTGTATATTACCCTAGTTTTTAGAATAATGGACTTAAAAGAGATATTGTCACAGATATTAGCTCTGCGTCGTCACAACAAATAAGAAGACAAACTAAAAGCTACAAAGAGTTAGTCAGAGCTACACTAGAAAAGATGTTTGCAAAAAAAATCACCTTGATTTTGTACTATTAATTGGGCAACATCATCTGCTGTTGCACAGTAGTATGCTCCAGAGTTTGAAGGATGAGTTGGTTCAATAACAAGGGTCTTCTCGATGTCTCCCATTTCAAACTCAGTCTCACTATTAGAATCGCGTTCTTTATCCCTCTGCCATGACACCTGGAAAGCAGGGTCTGAGGTTGCACACGTTGGTTCAGTCGGGCAGGTTGCTTCAATTGACTGTGTCTTCACAACCTCTGGTGAGGGCGACAACGGCAACGTGGGAGCTAAAGATGATGATTCATATTGTAATTGCGGACTTAACAGTGCATATTTACACTCTGATTAAGAAAGGGGTTATAGATTCAGCTCTACCAACCGACTAATCTGTTATATGACCAAAGTGAAGAGAAAGACTGACATTTTCAAGCATTACACATATAATTTCATTTTGTCAGTAGAGATTAATTTTACTATGACTCAAGAAACAGTTACAACTTCACACAAAACACCACAGACAGACAGATATGCATATTGTAAATGTTAATTTCATCTAGTCTCCAGAATGCTCTACGCTTTGCTCTAAGATTCAACAAATTCAAATTAGAATCACCTTTGATATCCACCGTGAAGTGTATAGTGTCATCAGAGGTTTCACAGCTGTATAGCCCTGAGTGCAAGAGCTCAGCAGCTGGGATAATGAGTCTCCTCAATGTGCCATTACTCTGTATATCCCAACCGTTCTGCAGGGAGATCTTTACACCATCTTTATACCAGCAGACAGGCACAGTGGAGTCTGCAACCTCACATTTCAGCTCCAAAAGTTTGCCCGCTTCAAGTGACTTGGTTCTCTCAACGTCAAAGATAGTAGAGTACGTCACTGGTATAGCTAGCATTGGGAATTCAGGACAACTAAATAAAATCAAGACTGTAGAAATGGATACCTTGCAAAAATGTAACTGCCGAGCAGAAAAGGGCTTCGGAGACTTTCAATTCAGGTCACAGCAGTCACAAAACAAATGATTAGAAATAATAGTTACCTAGTGCGTTAACTGTTCTTTAAGGTCATGTGCATGAAACAGTTCTTCAAACCACATACAGAAGAAGCAGGGATTATTAGTGGCATCTAGAAAGAGGAGGTGGGGTTACAGTATTAACGCACAAGATAAAAAGTGTAAAGTCACCTTTGATCTCCACTTGAAACTCCATGGTATCATCCTGTGTGGTGCATCTGTACACACCCGAGTGGGACAGCTCTGCAGACTGAACAACTAATGTCCTTGTGTTGCCCTCTGAATGGATTTCTAATCCAGAGTTTGAAATGAGCTGCATTTCATCCTTATACCAGCAAACGTGGGCCTCAGGATCCGACACCACACACTGGAGTACAATAGGGCAGCCTGCTTCGATCGACTTGGTCCTCATTGCTTCAGGAATTGCTGAGAACTTCACAGGTGGAGCTATAGATATGTTTAGATCTTATGTCAACCTTAAGTCAACCTCATGCCAGCCCTTAAGATTATTCATCATAATCTACTGACATCCAAATTGCTAACATGCTGTAATACAGTCAAAGAAAAGATGACAGCTTAGCTGCACTTTTAATGAGTGCTAAGAAGAAAGGCAACAGACAACATACAAAAGTGTCATCAGAGTTAGTGGCTTTGCTGTGGAGGAGCTTGTTAATTTTTTACATCGCTTAAGGTAAAACAAATCACCTTTGATGTCCACACTGAATGTGATGGTGTCACCCTTTGTCTTGCAGCAGTATAACCCAGAGTGGAAAAATTCTGCTGAATGGACAATCAGTGTTCTCGCCATGCCATCAGTTAGCATATCTACTCCAGTTTGAGGATGGAGCTTTGACCCATCTTTGTACCAGTGCACCTGGGCGGACGGATCTGAGAGCTCACATCGTAAAACAATGGGGTAACCTGTTTGGATGGTTTTGTTCCTCTCAGCGTCTGGAATAGCTGAAAACCTCACAGGTGGGGCTATGGATATTTAGATATTTTAATGGTTTGTTAAGTTGTAAATTTTATGGGTTTTGATAAGTCAGACTTTAAGAGAATACTAAATGCATTTGTAAATGAAAAAAGATAAGAAAAGGGGTAAAGTGACAATAAAGATGGTTAGTTTCTGTGAAAGACAGCAGTATTGTGAGAAACTCACTCCACTCACCCTCTACTTCCACATTGAACCTGATGACGTCATCAATCGCATCACAGCAATACACTCCCGAATGTGAGAACTCTGCTGATTGGATGACAATTCTTCTCATGGTGCCCTCTGACTGGATATGAAGACCCTCCATTGTTTGTAATTCCACCCCATTCTTGTACCAGTGCACTGGAGCTGCAGGATCTGACAGCTCGCAGTACAGCACAATGGGGTTCCCAATTTCTACAAATTTGTTTCGATCCATTTCTGACAGTGGTGAAAACTTGACAAGAGGAGCTGCAAACGTTAGAAAAACAATGAGAACTTTTTGTCGTGTCATCATGTTAGTGTCATCTTGCATTGTTGGATTTTTGCACATTTGTCCTACCAAATTCCACTTCAAGCAAAGCAAACAATGAACACAATTAATCTTAGGTTGACCAAGTCACATACTCAAGCAAATTATGACAGTGATCCACACATACCTTGGATATACAGTGCTGCAGAATCCCGAATGCCATAGGCAATAAATGTGATCTCAGCTCCATTGTCTGTATCACGTACTCCTCGTATGCGAAGAGATTGGTGTGTTCGTGTCCGACGCATGGAATAACGTTCATCCTCTTGAAGCTGAGTACCATTTAAGAACCATGTACCGATAACTGAGGCAGAGAGCTCGATAGTGAAGAGGCCATCTTGGCCCTCTGGCACCAAGGCGTCCTGTAAAGGAGCTTGTATTCTGGCAACTGGAACTGGAAAAGAAAACCAACTTATACATGATACAGCCAGTAATATTCTAAACCATGCTGTTATTTCATTGGCGTTTTACCACAATTGCTTTAATATTAGTGGATTTACCCAAGTGAACAGCCCTGGGGAACTCAACATTGTTGCTCTTTCCATATTTGTTTACACTGCAAATGCGAAATCGATAATCAGCTTCACATGGTACGCTGTCACCAAGGATCTCCACAGAGGTCGCCGAGTCTGTGGTCAGGCACTGCAGCCACTCCTGTGAGCCGGTGCCCACTTCCTGTCGCTCAAGCACGTAACCAGATGGAGGGTTCTTTCGTGAGTCCTGAGCAGGAACCCATGAGAGAAGAGCTGCATTAGCTCGCTCTGTGTTGATCTGCACACCCACTGGACAGCTGGGAGGACAATGTCTGGCCGCTGAAACACGAGAAACCAATCATGTCCCTTTTGGATTGGAATAACTGATGACTTTGAAATTAATCAACATGTAACTATCTGATCTCAATTAAAAAAAATGCACATATCGCATTTGGAATGCGGGAACTAGACAAGAGTTCCTACCTTTCACTCTAAGCTGAGAGGAAGTCTTGGATCTGCCTACAAGGAAAGTCACAAGGCCAGAGTCTTGGGGCATTGTATTGACGAAAACCAGGATGTGGGTACGACCGAAGGATTTAAGGATGGTCTGATGCGTTTCACGGAGCTCCACACCATCTTTGTACCAATGGATGTCCATTTCTTCTTTTTCCACTTCAACACAGAAGGCAGCGTTTTCACCCTCCAATACATCCACTTTTCTTGGAAGCTTCCGCAATATTGTCCCTGCAAGGAAACACATTTGTAATTCCCAATCAAAACAACACCTATTCTGAAACGATGCCTTTACCATCAGGCCATCATTTTTTAGTGCCTTCCAAAATTGGTCATGTTTATAAGACACACCATTGACTCTTGGTAGGAAATGCATAGTGAACTGTGGTCTCCCATGTCAAAAGTCGATGTTTTGTTGACATGTCCAACTACTCCCACTCCTTCTTTTATAGATTTTGTGGCTGTTTATCAATATCACACTGTTTCTTTTCTTGTCCTCTGCAAACAAAAGTCATAATTCCTTTGACTGGTACAGGGCTTTCTCTCTCTTGAGTGTACACATAGAAAGACTGATGCCAACAATTTTCTCATAATGGACTAGTAGTATTGAAACATGCAACAATACTGTTAGTTGCTAGTTTCATGTCAGCTGTGTTTCAAAATTAAGAGTTAGGGTTCTCAAAGTTTGAGTTACATCACATTTGATTTTGATCATCCCAACATAAATTTAACTGTGTCTTCAGAACCTTATACAGTTTGTCTACTGATTTACCTTTCACAGCTACCTCTGCAATGCTTCTCCCTCCATCGGGCATCTCACAGAGGTAAATCCCATCATCGTCAACTCCGATGTCACGGATAGTTAGTCGCCTTTTTGTTCCCCACTCCTCCATTCCATATTTGGCCCCAGGCTGCAGTCTTCTATCCTCCAGATACCATGTGATGGGAACAGAGTCCTCTGGAACTTCACACTCGAGAACAGCCAAATCTCGTTCCCATACCTCTAGATCAATGAGAGGCTGCTTAAACCGCACAGGCGGCTCTGGAACCAAGAAGCAGGAACAACACCGGTTTGATTAACTAAAGATGTTAAAAATATAGTCCGTATTCTGTCTACCAAATGCTCAGTGTTACTTGATCCACATAAATTCTTCAGGCAAGCCGACCCTGTGAAAACTCACACAGCACATCCTCTACTGTACGTCCTTGTAAATTGTAAACTGTAAATTGAAATATATTTGGCAGTAAATTCCAGTGAAGCAAACAAGATGAACAAAATCATGAGACAAGTGGCTCATTTAGCTGAGGAATGGAAGGGTCATTAACACATCGGGGTGTTAGATAGGAAATAAACTGTTTGTAACTGACACCATCAGACAGAACCAGACAGCTGTAAACAAAAGAATGTGGACTGTATTAGCCAGTCTGTGTGCAAAGCTCTTCATTTCCTTATCTTACTAATGTTTTAATGAGTTGACTTTAGCACACCGACAACAGATGAAATACGTTCACCATTTAAATCTACTTTAAATGTCCTCACTATCCACCTGAGCGTTTATGCCACCCCAGTTTTCTTTTCTTTATCTCTGACTGGTACAGTACAATACTTTCTGTTGGTGCCATGAGCTTGGACTTCCCAGGGCCATGTGAGAAACATGATCCCCCTCCCAAAGACCTCGACACATGGACGCCCCCCTAGACCTTTCACAAGCTAAGTGACTTTGCAGACATCGTACTGCTGCTGGAATCCACCTCAAGCTGATGAACTTTGCCTGTTTGTACATCTCTCGGGTTGAGTTTCAGATCATTAATACATTTCATTAATCCTCCAGTGGACCCAGGATTGAATTGCTTTTAATGCAGCTGGTGTCATATAATTTGATTGCTGATTATATTTGCAGCTCACTGCCTGCTGACCTCCTGTTTCATGAATTCAACTGACTGATGATACAAGGCCTTATACTTGACATGAACTTGCATGAGTTCCTTAAATAGGCATTTGTGAACAGGAACCTGCTACTTGGAGCAGAAAAATACATTTTACTAACAATATTAGGTGTTTCACCCTGTTTTGCAGGTGATAGTAAGTTAATTATTTACACATATCTAAGATTTCTGTATGTTAACATAAAATTTTAGCATATCTGAAACAACATCATTGTGCAAAATGACCATTCTTTTTTAAACATCATAATACTACTATAAAACTCTCAAAATTTTTATTATGCCCTCCTTGTCTGGTCCTGCCCCAATAAATGATCTCAGAGTACCTCTTTGAAGATATCACACTGACATCATCCTAGTGTCAAATGGATAGAAATCTGATCCAAGAACACGCCACACCCTCACTCCCTCCTTCACTGAATGCAAAAAGCATCACAAGCTGCAATCATGTCTGCTCTTTAAGTCGTGCCTATATTTCTTCACATCTTAAAAATTGAAACTCTGAAGCTGCAAATGGACTTACCCTTCACGGAGAGGTGTACGGCACTGAGGGTTTGCCCTGCAGTATTCGACGCAGCACAAACATAAACTCCGTTATCCTTCTGCTTACAGTACAGAACTTTAAGTGTGAAGTATCCTTCTCTGTCCTCATATAACAAATAACGCCTTCCAGACAGTATCAGCCTGCCATCTTTCCTCCAAATTATTTCTGGTTTGGGTTTCCCAGTCACAAAGCAGCGGAATTTGGCATGTTTACCCTCTGTCACTGCAAACATTTTCACTTTAGTGGACTTGGTCATGGTGTCGTCTTTGAGCCGGTTTGGCACTTGCCTTCCACTCCTTTGTTTTCCCTGGTGGGCTTTCCAGTGGCCATTTGTATAGCCATTACGATTTCCTTCTTCCTCATGTCCAGGGCCCGCATCAACGAGCAACACGGCTCCTGCCAACGCTTCCCCAAATTCATTCCTGGCTTTGCATGTATATACACCACCATCTGGTGCACGAGTCTTAAAGATCTTGAGCTGGAACCATCCACCGTCCTGGTAGCCCACACTGAAATGCGTGCTTTCAAATATTTCATTGAGTTTCCTGCCATCCTTTTCCCAGACAACCTCTGGTCGTGGGTTTCCCCAGAGCTTACAAGAGAAGACAGCATCATCCCCACGGCCAACACGAGTGGACAGGGGCTTGATGAGGAACCGTGGCTTATTTTCCTCTCGTAACTCCATCTCTTGAGCCTCACCTTCCACCTTAAGTGTGGCCGCTGCGTATGTTTCCCCAATGCTGTTCTTTGCTTTGCATATGTACTGGCCACTATCCTCTGTGGTCACAGCTGAAATGATGAGATTGTAAACATTTCCATCCTCAAAGACCCTGTATCGTCCTTGTGGGTCAATCTTTTCATTGTTTCGCTCCCAGATAACTGCAGGCCTTGGATCACCACCAATTTGGCACTTTAGGACTGCATCAGTTCCACTTTGTACCACCACAGGTCTCGGATAGGCCAAGAAACGTGGTGCACCACCAAACACATCCATTTCTGCTTTGTTGTCAGGCTCACTTCACCTTAAGGAGCCCAGGAGAGTATTAAGGCAGTTATTCACTGGGGCAAGACGGTCCAACTTCTGCACTGCAAATTTCTAAAAAACACAAAAACAGATTAATTACTTTGATATCAGCTTGTGTGTTTGAGTTGATAAAAACAGTGATCTAACATTTTAGCTTGATCATTCAGCCCTATATGAAATAACTTTATGTAATAAGATTATACTTTTACCTTTGTGTAATAAGGAAATGAACCCTTGTATTTTAGAATGAATGATTAAAACATCTGTCACCTCAACACTCAGCCTCCCTCCCTTTACGTGCGTGTGTTTCAGTGCAAAAGGGTGGTATGATTATTAGGGCTAATTGAATTAGATCTGTCTGCATGAGAGAAAAACACAGGCTAGCCGTGAAGAGTGGGGTCAGGGGGTGGGTGCCTAGTCCTATTGCAACAGCAGCCACAACACATAGCCAGTACAGCTGGTGCTGTATTTCAATGGGAAAGTGCTTAATATAGTATGCCCTAAATAAAGACCTGTGAGGGAGTGTGTGTCAGGTATCACAAAGAAGACTCTGAAACCCACATGGTCACACAAACACAGGTCCAAATCATGGTCTGCCCACCCAAGAGACCTTCCAGTCAAAATATGCTGAGCCTCCATCACACCCTTTGTTGGCAGCACTGTCAGGGAATTCTTTCTTTAAATGTCACTGCTGAAAGTATTTTTCTGTCATATTCATAAATAGATATCGAGAAATTCTAGAAATTTTGTTTATACTACACTTTTTAATTCTCTCTCTCCCCATGAAAATATTCCTCCCATTCTGACTGTCCGTGTCAACATCTCCTTCACCTACAACTTTTTCTTGATGAGCGTCTGAACTCTAAAGAACAGATTTATCAGTGAACTGAGTTTATGTGTTTTAGAGTAAAGATGAAAAATACTGACTGTCCCACTTAGTTATGATGGACATCCACAGTATAGGTTGGCATCTAAAAGGAATCCACTCTGATTATAAATATAAGAATCCTTCATCAGGCTATAAGGTGCAATGAGGGCAGGTGTTTAACATAAGCCATGTGACCACTCCTACACAGTGTTGTAACACAGTCTTCAGGTCACAAAGATAATGTTAGGATATTGTTTTTGAATTACATCATCCATCATAGTAGATATAATTCTTTGTAAGAATATGTTTTACTGAAGCATATCAGAACTGTGTATTCATAACAATAACCATCCTAAAATTTTGCTCTTATTCAAACAAACAAGCAAAAAAAGGTTAAAATACTGGAAAGCAACTTGTTTTCAGTCAAACCTTTCAAAGCCTCGTCAATCCTTATGTACTAAAAAAATAGAAAACTTAAACCAGTTAAACCTAAACATTGGAGGTGAAAATTAATTTGATTTTTTAAAAAATTATCTAAAAATGAATGTTTAATAACATTTTGTTTGATTAACTGTTTTTATTAAAATTGAAATAAATGTTTTGTCTAACTGTTGCATAAAATTTCTTTTTCATAGTGCAAGAAGTTTTGTTAACACAGTTTGGACATTGCCTTGAAATTGTCTTTAATATTCCCTCCGGAGGTTTAAAGAGAGGAGATTAACCCCTGTGTTTACTTGTCTGATTTAATTGGAATGACCTCTGCCCCTTGTGAAGCTGTGCTGTGTACCCCTCACATGACCTACCTCGCTTCAGTCGCGGGGAACGACCGTCAACATACATTCCGCACTTGCAATCTCTCTTCGAGGTAAGAAGTAGTGCCACTCGTCTCCTGAAGGCTGAGTAATGTCCCAAGTTGACTTCAGATTCAGACACATGCTCGCCTCAACAGTCCCAAGTTCTACTCCAGCACATCTTTGCAGACTTTTGTCCGGTAGGAGGAAGAGAAAACAGAACTTCAGTGTCCACAGCTTCAGAGTGGTCCCCCAATCTCTGTGTCGTTCAGGCCTTAGACACCCCAAGTGTCATTGTTCGTGGAATACCGTTAAATGCTTTTGCAGCTGCTGCTACCCCCTAAAAATACTGACTGCCTCGATGACAGCAGTGAAGATAAGTCGGGCACTTCCATTCACTTGCCAGCAGGGACTAAAGATAGTTCAGGTGGCCAGAGCAGGGCAGACTGCTTAGCTTACTTGAGGCTTTGCAATAAAAATCGTAGGAGAAGAAGAACAAGCTTCTGGTCTCAGAGTATTTTAAGGATCGCCTTCATTCAATTTCCAACATTTGTTTAAGTTACAAGTTTATACAGTCCACCATCTTTCACATCTTTTACTCTACAGAGTGTGCAACGTGAGAGAGTAAGTGTTTTTTAGTTAAACAGATAATTCCACCTTATGGTGCATTGTTACTCAGCTGGAAGAACAAAAAAGCAAAAAATAAAGTTGAGCAGATTTTATGGGTCTTAAACACTGTGAACCTCCAGTCCTGGGCACAGATTCCAGGGGGGTTGGAGAAGAGGAGTCCCCTCCAACTTATATCCCCCCCATGTGTCCTGCTTAGTGGTCTGAACCACTGAATATACTAAACTAAGTGGGGATTTGGGAAATGAAGTAAACAGTTTACTTCATCCTGATACCTTTGCTTGCTATCAGACTATGTTTCCCAGATTTCATCTCTGTAGCTCATGAGTTACATCTTCAGTGAGTCCTGTATCAGATGCCTTGCAAGTAATTTTGTTCAAACAAAGACAAAGTCTATTCATCAACAGAATAAACAGATCCATATTTAGAGGTGGCGAGCTACTATTACATATATCATGCCCCCCAAAGGAGATCTGCGCCTTTGCATACTTAATGCACAATTGTGAAGGCGGTCAAGCCTCTGATAATTTACGAATTACAGTGGATAGAGGAGAGATAAACTTTGCTTAGCCCCACCTTTGCTGTTTTTTGCTTAACTACCTTTTATTCTAAACAGAAATCCCTGATTCTAGTTTTTGTTGAAGATTATCACAGGAAGCAACACAGTGATGTAAAACTATATGCAAATTCACTTTGAGCAAAAAACAATACTAAACACACAATATTAACAACACTATATAGAGAAGAAGAAGATATACTTTATTAATCGCCGCACACACATGCTACAGGGGGGAGACTGCACACACACCATGCTTAGTGAAATTATTTTTCTCCGCGTTTGACCCATCCTGGAAAGTCCTTCCTCCGTGGCAGACCAGGAGCGGTGGGCTGCCAGCCGACAGCAGCGCCCAGGGACCTTTTGTCACCATTGGTCAGGTGGTGGTTTCTTGCATGTTTTTAGTGGGTTTTTTTTATGGAGGATATCCCAGGTGAACACGGGGAGAACATGCAAACTCCACACAGAAAGGCCCCTTTCCTCAAGCAGCAGGCACCGAGGGCATGGTGGAGGGACACTCCCCCCACTAGCTGTGAGGCGAAAGTATTACCACCGTGCCACCATGCCACCCTCAATATACATATATAAATATAACATACATAATCATATTTGAAAATATGATTTTTTCCTTCTATTTATTTTGGTGCTTTATCACCCAATTTGATATTTTAATGGAGTACAATGCTAGTACTTTGGACTAAAATAATGCATTCAAAGTACAACCTCCACCAGTGCTGCAATGCCTGAATACCATTTTTGGAGAAACACTTGAGAATATATGGTAAACTAATTTCTTGCTGCTATGTTACTACTGATTACAGTGAAACCTTTTCTGAAAGGTTATTCATCAGCTGCTTCAGTCATCATTTACCAGTTTCTTGGCTACCACCTGACCAGTAACAACCAGTCATATCAGCCTTTTTGTTGCATGGCGACCTCTAGTGGCCTCAGTTATAATGTAATGTTACATAACGTAACATTAATACATAACGTTACGTCACATACGTAAAGGTAACGTACTCATTTTGACCCATGACCTTTTCGTAAAGATAACCAAGTAGTTGTGGTGCCTAAACCTAAGCAAACTGTGACCCCTTCAGAACCACATGAGGACGAAGGTCTGGTAGCGGCCTGTCATTAGAGCTCTTCAGCGTTGATAGATGTCATTTTGGGAATGGTCCTGTAGGTCATTTTGGGAGTCATTGGCAATCGACCTATTCAGTGCTTTAGATATGAGGATGTGCTGTATCACGTTCATGGAGGTGTACCATTACAGTGTAACTTCTCTCTATTACTCTCACACTGATTCACTCTCAGTATTTGCTGCTGCAGCTCCCTCCACCTCCCCGACGTCCTCCCCATGTGCTGAGTTTGAGGTATTTTTTACTTAATCATGATTTATATTTAACTCTTTACAAGGAAACTGAGAATACAGTTGTACGAAGCCTTTCTTGGCTGCAGCTCGGAGCTATGTGAAGTCTGACAAACTGCCTCAAGTGATGTCACTTGAGTCAGCGCAAGTTGGGGCTGAAAACTGTTTGAAAATGAAAAAAATCTGTTGGTGTGGAGTTAAAAAGAGGTGAACTTAGGTGAACCTCTGTAACCTGCTCCTCATCACTGCTTGAGGCTGCTAGCATAACACACTGAAATCTTTGACTGAACTGTTGAGTTGCATTGTGGGTAATGTAGGAGCCATGTTTTGACGATGAAGATGGATACTTGGCATTAAAAAGATGATATCTCTGGTTGTGCTGCAACAATTTCCATCCATTTCCTTAAAAGAAAAGCATAAAATTCTCCTTTAACACATCTGGGAACAGGAGAATTACTGAGCGCTTGATCCAAATAAAAACGTGATTTTGTGGCTTTTTAATGTTTGTTGAACACTCATAATCTTCTAGAAGTAACACCAACAACCTCATTCAGTATAATGTGCAAAGCAGATGTGTACAGCTGTGTTGTGCTCCATGCCCAGTTCACCTTCTCCATTTTATCCCTTGGATATGTGTCTTCAAGTCCACGCTTAGTGCTCATGTGCTTGTCCTTTCAGGAGCTTGTTACAGTCATGTTGGTAAAACACTGATCAACCAATGAGTTTATTTACTGTTTATATCTGTGGGTCATGTATACCATTACAGCTTCAAGACTGCTTTTATGTAGTGTCAGTATTTTTCTTCTAAAAGAGCCAATGGGCAGTGTTTGATGCTATGCCCTGTGGTAATGAGGGGATTGGGCAGCACGTGGGCTTGGGTTTTTCAGTGTGTGAGGCTGTTGTGTGATTATGAGACCTGGTCTGAGCATGGGCTGCAATGTCCCTTCAGCTGTTTAGTGGCTCCACAGCCCCTCAGTCCCTCCTCCCCTGATTTCAGCTGTTGGAAGTAATCTGATATAACTCAGACCCCTGAAGCTGGTTATAAAACGCTTTGTGCCTGCGACTGAGTAACAACTTGAGGGGTTGTTATGTTATCAGAACTCATATAACCTGAGCTGAAAACAAAATTCTGGCATGTGGTGTGTCTCTATGTGGTGTCAGATCCAGATTAAGAGTTTTAGAATATATGTTGTGCTGCCTTAGACTAGAAAGGGCACAAAAGGGTTTGAGAGACTTTTGATATTTCTTGATACTCTGAATGTAAATCAGGTTTTATTGTCACACAGCACAATGTAGTGAAATTTGATCTGTGCATTTAACCCACCCCTGAGGGGTGGTGGGCTGCCACTGTGCGGCATTCATGGACCAACTCCAGTTCTAAGCCAGTGCCTTGGTCAAGGACACTGACAGGGGAATTAACTTAATATACATATTTTGATGGTGGGGGAAACCGGAGCTCCTGTAGGAAACATGCCCAGAACATACAAACTCACCGCCTGCCATATAAGCAGTACATACTGATTTGGCCAAAATTAGCAACAAAAGCAAAATCTGCAGTCAGACAAAAATACCCAGATGTCGCACTAGTTCGGCAAAACTCTCCAGTATGTATCAGACCAGTCTGTCTCGTCTACCATGATCTGAAAAATTTGCAAATACTATTTTTTCCTCTTTCTAACCCAAACTGTCTGTCTTCAGGACAGTAAACATTTTTATCAGCAGCAAGATGCTGTAGCAGGTCTCAAATTGCACCATTAAACTGAAATGTTTTACTGGTGTTTGTTTTTTTAAGTTGAATGTCATGGATGGTGAGAATGGTTTCTGCTTTATTGTGTATTTTCTCAACAGAACAGAACACCAAACTTGGGTCAAGCTGTCAGCTAGTATCACAAGACCAACGAAGCATTGAAAAAGTGACCAAACATGGAAGGAACAAACGTTTGTCAGAGGTGTTGTTCATAGTGATTACTGAGTATGAACCACACCTGTATCAGGTGGTTTGGTCAAGTGTGTCACCTACTCTTTGTTCAGAGTAAAGGGTGGTTAGCAGGAGTGAAATGTTGCTGTGAATAAATCATCCTCTGAAGAACCATTCATCAAAATGCCAGAGAGGAACTTTCTTGTACTGCTATGCAAATAAAACCGCTTAAAATATGTACCGGGCAACATGTCAAATGATACGTTAGCTAAGATTACAAGACATTTATTTGAAGGTTGAAATAAATGCTTGGAAGGATGGAGGCACCATAAAATCTTGGTAAAGTCTTGGTGCTTAGTCCTTTAAGGCAGGGCTGCCCAAAGCTTAATTTTAAAAAATTAGACAAAATCAAAAAAGGTAATAAGCATGAGACAGCTGTGACACAATGCTGACGTCACATGATAATAACTGAAGTTGTGTTTTCATCATAGAGCAGCAGTGGGCATCATATATTACTCTTTGAGGACAGAGTCCTGTCCTGTCTCTGTTAGGTGACACTGAAACAGCCTTTGACAGACAATTTTGCCTTTCTTTTAGCTGACACTGGAATGTGAGCAAAGCAGACATCCGCAGAGCTGTGGACGTGTTGAGACAGTAGCCTGGAGGCCCACAGATAGGACAGCTAATACAGCACAGTGTAATGCCTGAACCCAGTGCCTTTTCCTGTGATAACAAACTCTCCTTATGTGCTAAAAGAAGTCATACACAAAGTAGCCGTACCTAGTGCATGAAAAGGAAGCGCTGTTAAGCTGATGAAAGTTAGAAACTGTCCACTCATAACTGATAACTGAAGACAAACAGCAGTACATGTGTACATCTGCAGAGGACTGATGGACATCAGTAAATGAATTATTTCATATTTTTCAGCGCTTATATTTAGCTGCATCCTCTTCACAGGAATGTGACAAAGTTTTGGGCTTTTTGTCTTCCTTTTTTCAGTGTCTTCAGTCCAACAAGTCCTACACAGATGTGGACAAGACTGTGCATCTAGCAGACAGAGGAAAAGCAGCGCATCACATATTAAAACAACAACCAAACACTAACGTGTGTACTGTCAGCAGCGATGCTGAACAGCTCAGGAACTGATGAAAATGAAACCAATTTCATCCTCTGGTGGTCGTCTTGTGTAAGTGCAACATGTCCACGCTTTGCAATTGTTTTATATCAGTCAGGACTGAGGCTGAAGATGTCAGTGCGACTAAGTCTTCATCTTCCTCATATATCCTAATGTATTTTTTGAACTCTTGAATTAAATATGATATTTCTGGGCTTCCTCGAGGAGTTCTCACCTTTCTGTTACCTCTAACCAGGACAACCCAAAGTAAATCAGCCCTCACAGACACTCGACGTGGTCATTATCTTGTCAAGTCCGTTCTTGTGAGCCCACCGCAGCTCGAGGAGGTAGTGACAGTGTAAACTCCTCATGAATGACAGAAGCTTTTCCGGTGGAAAACTTAAGTTTACACAGCTCATGTTGTAGTTTTTCACCTATTCACAGACGCCTCAGCTGCTGTCAGCAGAGGGACGTAACCTCGTGTTTGTCAGGTTTGTCACAGGTGACACGAGCTGTGCGTAAAACTCCTCTGGCTTCATAGTTCAAATGCGAGAAAGGAAGAGAAAAGGAGGTCTGAAGCACATATGAACGGTGATGATGATAATGATTATGAGTATAATTATTGTGATTATGATTATGATTATTATGGCAGTAGTGGTGGTGGTGGTAGTAGTAGGCTGTGTTTTTGGATGGCACAGGTTCCGGGCCATGACCAACCACTGTAACTTGAAAGTCTGTGGAATTTGTTCCCTTTTAGGACCTGGCGGAAGTCCCTGATGTGAACTCCTGCAGGTCACTTCACCTCTCTCTCTCTCTCTCTCTCTCTCTCTCTCTCTCTCTCTCTCTCTCTCTCTCTCTCTCTCTCTCTCTCTCTCTCTCTCTCTCTCTCCCCCCACACTTCTTCTACGCTTCCAGCAAAGCGCTGCTGCGTCTCCATCAGCTGTTCCACCCGCACGCAGCGGCGGCGCTGCGCCAAGCAAAACTGTGAGCACTTTTTAGTCCCCTCGTCACCCCCGAGTAGTCCATGTAGATTTCCCACTCGGTTTCAGAGAAAGGAGAGATGAAGATGAGGTACTGCTTCGTTTTGGTTTGAATCTCAGCTTCTTTGCAGATTTCAGTAGCGATGAAGTTATGAATGGTGATTGCTTGCTGCCTCTGCAGGTGTTCCTCATGGCTGGAGCGCCTTTTCTGCTGCGTCCTTATTTTTGTGAGCACAGCTGCATCGCCGTGGCCAGGTAAGAACAAACGCTGGAGACACGAATAATGCCTCTGATGGCATGCGTATAGCTCAGTGTATTTTCTGTAGTCACCTGCAACAGTCAGAACGTCCTGTCGCGCTCCAGCAAAGTCCTGTGCTTATTACAGGATAAATCTTCTAATACACCAAAGTTTTCTTCACAATAAAAGTCTAAAGTACTACAATATTGGCTTACATTAATAAACATCCTTTCTGGGAAGCTGCTGGAAGTTATCCACCCAGTTTAACACCCATCTGAGTGGGCTGATTGTTGCAAATGACCAGTTTGATTTGTAACCTTCATGAATAAGTGATGATAGAGCTGCAAGCTTCTGTACCTGTTGTCAGCTTTCGCAGTAAATACCAGGATGTTTGACAGAACTTATCTTGCAGCAGCACTTCTTTCTGATGCTGAGCTGCCTCTGTATGCTGAGCCTGATGTTTGCCCACTGCTAGACTTTCTTTGGCTTGGTTTGCATTTGTCTGCTGCTTGTTCTTTGCCCTTTCAGCCAGATTCTGCAGCATTCTTTTGTGTATCATAAAAGTGACCGCCTAGCATGGCTGCTGCAGAGCGCTGATTACACGTTGCAATGATCCAGTGATAAAACATAGCAGTTTGTCCACTCTGACAAGGTCAAAGTGGCTTTGGGGCTGTTTACTGGTTTTCTCAAGTCCAAAGTCTGCAGCGCTCAGAAACCTACATTCCTTCTTTGTTTGGCTGGCGTCTTGCTCTCTTTCTAACCCCAGACTGTTGCTTGTAGTTGGCGCATCTAAACAACTGAAAGATGCTTTTTTTTTCCCCATTTCCGTCCCGTGTCATGCGAGCAGACTTCTTGGCCTGCATCTCACAGCCATTAAAATGTCAGGGGATTTTCTTTTACACGCACACACAAAGGTAACGGTGTTGAAGAGCTATACGAGCCACTCAGTGAAAGAACTCTCTTCTGCTGCTGAATAATTTATCTCTGAACCTCACTAATGTCCTTCATTTAATTTAGCAAACGTTGAGTTGGAGAACTGCATAGCTGTCAGACGATAGGGAGAGGAAACTGAGAGGACATCGATTAATATTTGATTGGCTGTGATCACCAACAGCTAGATACAGTATTTTAGGTGGAGAAGCTCCTCTATGTGCGTCAAACTGGCTGAACCCCTTCTAGTACTCGTTGCATTGTCCAGCTGTCTATGAACAGGTTTGATCAAACATTGCATTTTGTCATTCATCTGCCGCCTTTGTTAAAAAAGAGGAAAGGAGTAAAACATATTGCGAGTAACACTCAAACAATGTGACATTTTCGCAGGAATGCTGTCCCGTCTGTGTGTGTCCAGGCCGAAAAGGCCGGCCGCTGTGTCCCAAGAGCGGTGCCTTTGGCTGCCTGCGACATGCTTGAATTAGGTCTGATTCATTCCCAGTCCCTGGCTGGGTCAGGAATCCCTATTGTCATGTGATCTTTGACATGCACCCAGCATGGTTTTGCCTGAGGGGAGCAGGACGAGGCCGGGGGAGGGGAACGGCTGTAGGGGGACACCCCACCGTGCCTTTTAATGGCTGAATTAGATGCCACATTAAAAATCACAGCTGGCTCAGGGTTTTCTTCTTTTCAGTGTGGGGACATGATGACAGGCTTTCAGAGTGCTGGGAAAGGATAACAAAACATTTTCTAAGTCCCTATATTACTGTATTTGCCCCAAAGCACACAGAATATCCTTCATTTAAGTACTGAATGACTAAGATTAGATGCAGGCTTTTTGACGGTGCTCCTATTTGAAGTGATTCTGCAGCTTCCATCCGATGATCTTTAGCCGGAGTTGATGATACTCAGGTTCTAATAATACGTGATGGAATAGCAGGTCTGAGGCAGAGCACCGTTTGACAAGCATGTGTTGACACGTCACGTAAAGTTGCAGGAAAACATCTGCTTCCATTCCTCAGATGTCTTCTGAGAACGGCCATCTGAACTTTTCCTATTTTTGTCTTGTTTACTCTCCGCGGCTGCAAAAATCATTTTTGCTCTTTGTCCACCTTTGAAGTTCAGTTTTGCTGATTATTGGAGTTTTTGACACATGTTTTCTAGTTTTCGTGATAACACAATTTAATTTGTTACAGAGTTTCCAGTTGCTGTGTGAATGGATGTTTTTGAGCTTGAACATTTTGGGTTTTAAGAGACGTCAGTTAAAGCAAGACACTTGAATGATTCTCAGTGTAAGTAAGCGCATGGTACTATGAAGAAACACCTTCATTTGCAGCCTTCTTGTCATATTTTGCCTTTATTAGGTGGCAGGGAGTCAAACAGGAAATCTGGGTACAAATAGCAATGGATGAAGGACCTTGACTGCGTTCAGACCTGACACATTGTGGTGACACGTACACTACGTGCTTTGGTCCACTGCGCCAACAGGATGCCCCACCTGCACCCTGTTGTTTTTAGTGTTAGCCCAGGTGGTAACCAGGGAAGAGCAGCATTTAATGAAGCATGACGTACTTTATTTGATGACCACAGAGGTAATTCAGGTCTGTCAGGACTGAAGGAGAGTCCTGGAAGATGAGTGAAGAGTAGAGAATTTTGAGCCCAGAGACAATCGTTCTGAATGGAGGACATGGATAAACTCCACAGCGTACAGTGTGTGGTATAAAAGACGACCCCTTGAAGAATGAAAGCCAGGTCCCTGTGGTGAACGGCTGTTAGATCGGCGCCTCTCTTAGGATCATTGTAACTCTCAAATGAAATAAATGGGCCGACTGTGCTCAGATTCTGTTGACTCAGTGAACCTTGTGATGTCTAATCCCTGGATTTTCTAGTCAGTAAACCCACTTATTCATGATCGACGTCTCTGGAGGTGCCTCATATCAAGGCTCGGCTGTTCTGTCTGGTATTGTTTTGTTATACTGTGTCAACCTCCAGCATTTAAAAGGTCATTAAACCTCCGCTGGGATGCTGGGTTACATCGGTGAGCGTGGAGACGGTTCAGTGTTGGCTTGTGTGTATGAAGTTGTGGGTGGGGGTCATTCCAAATGTCAAGTGGCTATCTGTACCTCCCTGTCTGGTCTGCTTTTTTTAAAATAAACCAACACAAGCGGTTGACACTTCCTTTATGCATTTATGCTTTTCCCTTTTCCAGTAACAGGCAGCTGTCTTTTGTCTGTCACTCACCGAGATACAAGTCAGGTACAAGATCTCTGCTGATAATGTGAGTGTAGTTTCAGATGCTTTGGTAATGGCCTGAACACGCCTTTTAAAATCCTGTTTGATGCTTTGCTGTAACAACACTTGAGACTCCGAATGTGGCTGTGTTGTTGTTTCATAAAGACTGTCACAGCAGTGTTTGGAAGGTCATTTCTGGCCCTCTCTTCAAACTCATACAGCGTAGCAGCATCGTACTCTAACGGCGCACAGCTGTCCGAGACCAGCAGAGAAAAGTGTTTCTATACGAGAAGCACACTTACTGAGGAGACTGAAAAGGAAATCCAGATATGGTGTAGTTTACTTTAATGTAGATGTGTTTTTGTAAGAAAACCACGGTGGTCACATCCTGCTATGATTACTTAATTCAGCCCATCTGGATCCTGCAGTGAATCTGAAGAGTTGTATACCGTATCTGTGCTGGACATCGAGCAACATGACCCAGTTTGAGAATCGGCGTCGCCGGACACGCTGTTTGAATTAGGATGTACGTTTGATTGATTGTCGCTGTTTGTAGATTCTTATCTACCAATTAAATACTGTGTACTTGGGTGCATTTAGACCATCTTAAATTCATTCAATTTCCCCAGGAATTGCTGATGGAGGTGATTTTATTTCACCCAGCCCAACAGCACACACGCCCCCACCACCTAAAACAATGTGGTAACCTTATGCACAACCCAGATAAACCTACCTGGATGTGTCCCATTTGGCCCACATGTAACAATGGAGTATCACCTGTAACAAAAGCAGCTACCTGCTGCCTTTGAATCACAGCTACACCCATTTGATCCTAAAGCCACTGAGTTATTATTATCAGAGTTTTGTTTTGAGTCAAAGGAGGGAGGAAGCGAGCTTGGCCGGAGTCCCAGGATAACCTTTATCTGGCAGACACCTGATAGGAGGGTTAATAGAGTGGATTTATCATAATAAAGCAGGCCTCTGCTCGCTGTATTAATATGAAATGCATCTGTTTGACTGATGCACAGATTAGGCCTGTTTGATTTTACCACATGACATGAGTATAAGAACTTTCCATGATTGTTTTGTTGTGATTCTAAAGGTTTGCAGTGCATGCAGCCCAGTTTCTGACGATCAGAGCGTTTACATTGGAAACAAAGACAAAACAGTGACATAAAAATCTGCTTTTGTAGTTTTTTAGCACTGCCATGTGTAAAGAAATGTCCTCGCAGGGCTTTGCTCAGGATTTGTTCTGTATTTGCGATCCCCTCTCATCTTGCTTTTCAGGGCACAGCATCCTTTTGAATGTCGCTGACAGCTGTTATTTGTATTTTTATGTGCTCCCACCGCTCAGTGTTTCAGGTGCGCTCAGCCCTTCTCTCATGCTGTCCCTGATGTCAAAATGCCAGGTTGACAGAGGCAAAATACAGAGGGACACCATAATTACTGCTTATGTTCCAAGAGAAGAGGATTTGTAGGGCCACTTGCTCTGTACACCCAACCATCTCCACACTAATGGCACGCTGAGTGCCCTCTTACCTCTCAGCGCCTCTTTCCTGTTTGCGGTGAAACCCTCACTTATTTGCTTGTTTCCCAGCCGTAATCGAGGTAACAGTTAGTGGAAGGTGTGAAGCCTCTCTTTGCAAATAACAGGACTTACAGTATGTGAAGATTTTGTTTTAAAGATCCGAACATGGAGCGAGATGGAACAACAACACTGTGAAAAGTAAAACTGAGCTGCTTACACTGGAAAAACTCTGCTCTCAAAACAGGGAATTAAAAAGCAATGAAACGGAGGAAACATTACTTAAAATAAGCTAAATTATCACTTAGAAAGAGGTGGAAATATCCAGTTCCAAATAACCCAGAGTTACAAAGTACTGGGACCAGACTGAAAACAAACATTTATTCAGAGAAGTTCTAGTTTCTTCTAGATTCTAGTTAGACAACCTTGATTAAAGCATTTCATCATACTTAGAGTTCACTTTTTGCAGTGTGTGTATACTTGAAGACATTTTGAACTGTATTTGCTTCAGGGAAACATTTCTCAACTAGATTTGTGGGTGCATTATGCATCATTAGACAAAAGTGCCATAGTGAGATATGCTCTTGATATGTGCATTTTGATTGCATTAACCCTGTTGCGGGCATACTAATAGACGACAGCGTGTTGGAGCAAGCAGCCAAGCTCAAGCAGCGAGAAACCAAACAATGAAATCTGTCATGGCTGAACAGCTGCTGTAGTGTACTGTAATGTAAAAAAACGGCATGTTTTTACAGACACGTCAACCACCAAAAAGGCAAGGATTGCATTTCCAGCCAGGCTCACTGCTCTTCTTTGTGGTCAGTTTGTCTCAACTGTAGGCTGCTACCTGGGTCAACGCTGGTTTCCATGGCCACCAGGTGCAGATTTTTCCACCACAAAGCCGTATTTGGTCGTTGCAAAGGAAACCGGATCTGTCTACCTGGCACTTTGTCCCTGTCTCCAGCTTCAGGGAGTGTTCGCTTGTCCTCACTGACAGCCTGCAGAACACAGGGAGGCATGAAACTAGAGACCCCCCCACCCCACCCCACCCCCTCCAACCATTTACATTTTCTTGTCCTGAGAAATCTATACCGTAAGCTTTCCATGAGCCAGGACTGATCCAGAGTGACCGAGACCACATGGACCGCTTCATGTGTGCAGTCATGATGTGATCCTCTGTCGTTACGTGAAAGGAGCAGATTCAGACCTCAAATAAGCAACTTTAACTGTCAGATGTGAACACTGTTAATTCGAGCACCAGCCACCAGCCGATGCATTTTTTTTTTAATGAGTGAATAGACCATTCAGCATTTCACGAGGCCCCTCTCGGGAATGCCATTGTGCATGTCGGACCTCACTTTGTCGTTATATCCCTCTTTTCGCACTCCACGTCTTCTTATCTTCTGATTGACTCTCATGATGTGCAGGCCTCTTTTCAAGGCATCCTTGAATTCCACTCATTCACCCGTCCTTCAAGAGCCTCCACGTCTGTAGGCACTTACCCCCTCACAAATCTCACACCACGGGGGTGTGAACTGAGGAGAATCCCATGGGATGGGGAGATTACCATCAAGCCTAGAGCTCCTGTGACAAAAGAGGGATTTGCTGAGTCCTGTACCTCTGGCCGCTGCCTTCGTATGGTCTTGCTGGAAGTAGGACTTTGGGTGCAGTATGCGATCCGATGACATGGCCTGTCTTTGCTGTACCTGTCAGAAACCGAGAGCCAAACTTTCCAGGTGCACGTGGTGTTCGATGTAACCTCAGGTAGAGGTTTTGAATATAAAAAGACGTAGAGAAAGACACAAAGGCCAAACGACAGTTTCTGTCCACTGTTTTCAGGCGTCTGCTTACCCTGAAGTTAGCTGCTGCTTAAGATCAGCTTTCATGCATTGCTGAGAGTCTAAGTGAAAGCATCCCTTTATCCCCCTTTGTACATTATGGCTGGAGAGGACAGTGAGACAGTAGACATGTGGTGCAAGAAACATAAGATAGATTAACTTTAAATACCAAAACTGAAAGCACTGAAATTTAAGAGATAAATCTGAGGAATTGTGAGATGATTAATTGGAGAGAAAAGGAGAAAAAGCTGTGATGAACTTGAATTTCGGGTTTTCTCTAATCTTTAATTTTTTTGACCCCTTTGAGCATCGTGGATTAATCTTTACCAATGTGTTCTCTTTCATAAGCCGATCATGTTTTTATGTCATGTAAAAATCTGACAAGTGGGGTAAAAAGTATTTCCCACTGAAAGGCGATGAAGCAGAAATACAAAGTAGAATAAAATTGAAATACTCAAGTAAAGTAAGAATACCTCAGAACTGTACTTGAGTACTTCAGTTACATTCCAGCCCTGCAGAGGACTCTTGTGGGATCATGTGCTGAGCCTGGATTTTTACAAAGTGAATGCTTCGGTCGCTTGTAACTTGGAAGCTGCTAATTGTTGTGTGAATCATGAGCTCGCAGGCAATGAAGGGTGCCCTCTATTCACTTGCTGGTTGTTATGGGCCAGGTGGCACAGTGCCATCCATTGAGAGGTTTAGAGAGGAGGAACATAGGCCAACCGTGGGGACGTTAAATATTTAGAGGTGCAGTGAAAGATTTGTGGGGCCATTCGTCCACTGATACAGTGGCATTATCCGACGGGGAGATGGGCTGAACGGTCCGCGGGCAGATTCCTCCTCCTGTGGCCGCTTTACTTGCCGAAACATCTCGTGAAAACGCAGTGCCGTGTTCAACAGAACCCCGTGGCTTCACAAGTCCAGTTTATAACCTTATTATTTGGCCTTGTAATAGACTTGGCTGTGTAAAGGTTTTGTAACCTTGAGTTTCCTGTCTTGAATGTGTCCGCCGAGCTAAAGCAGACTAGACGGTAAGAATGCATGAGGATGTATGCACATACTGGGAGACAGTGAACGGGGAATCTGCACTGCGCTGACTGAGTCTTTCTCACACGGGCACATTTTGATGTGTCTTTTCTTTGTATACTAACAGCTTGTCTTCAGAGGAGGCGTTTCACCTTTTTTTTCAGCCATTTCTCAACCACATTTAAACAGATACACTTTGCCTACATCGACAACATAATAGCTTGTGTTTTTATGCTATACAAACATTAAACATGACCATTTTTACCATTAAAGCCTATTTCCATCAGCTTTACGCTCATAACTACAGTGATTGTGTGTTGAGCTCTGACAGCTGACAAAACGCAGGTGGCCTACACTCAATACTGCGCCTGAATGCATCCTGTGTGGACACAGGTGGAGCACTGACGCTGCTGCTGCTCTGCTGAGGTTTTTGCTGTGTAGACATTCTGTGATATATGAAAGTTACAGTTTTATATATGAAGCTTGTTGAATGAAGATAGGTCAGCTTCTTGGTGAGCTCTCTGCACCAGCAGGTTACATTTATCTATCAGAAAAACTTAAAAAAATAAATAAATAAATAAAGATATCAGAAGGATGCAAATAGACCCATTCTCAGAAAAGATGATGAGTTTTTAGCCCTAACGCTCAGCTATAGCACACAAATTGTGCTTGCCTGAGGTGGGAATCGGTCCTGATCTCAAAGATGACACCTGTCTCTCATCACCTCATTTATTCAGTAAAAAACTGCACCTGAATAGACAGTGAAGACGGCAGCTCAAGGCCTGCTGGCTGCAGAAATACTCTGTATGCCTGAGTGAGAGAAAATAACTAATAAGGACCCTGAAAGAGACACATGCTAGCCGTGGTCCTGGTTTTGTGCTTTGTTTTCACTCGGGCCCATCTTTTCCTTCTTTCTGTGAAACTCTGAAAGCATGATAAGGTCAGTGCTCTAATGCCTTCAGGCGGGAATAACTTTAGATTACTGCTTTGGCATCGCCTGCTATACATACAGTCCATCAGATCAGAGGGACAGATTGTATTTGAGAATGAATTCTCTAACCTGAGTTTAGATTTGATCGTTATCTGTGACGTTTTATGTGTCTGCATTCTGCCCTGAAACTAAATGTTTCCTGTTGCTCGTCTGAAGAGTTGGCAGAGCGTTGTTGGAGTTTACTTTGGACAAGAGGCAGGCTGTGGGTCTATGTATTGACACGGGTATGATAAGCATGATTGAAATACTGAGCCAAATTCAATAAAGCCAAACGTCTCTGCTGTGGGGTCAAAATATTTTGTAGCTGGTTCACTAAGTTCACTTGTTTTAGATCAAGTTGGTGCACCGGCTCACCAAAGCCCCATCACGTGGATTATAACATGCCTTTGCTTGGCTTAAGCTGAAACAGAGGAAGAGCCTGACCTGTGGGCTTTTTGTGCTAAAGTGCCCAGCGGGGGGAACAGTGAACGCTGGCACCCCCGGACCCCAGACTGGCCTGGACTAATTGAGGGCCCTGATATTGTCATGTCGATGAAAGCCCTCTTTGTTTCACTTATTTCTCGTCATCTACTGTATCCCCCGGGCCTCTGATATAGCCATAGGCATAACGTCATTCCCTTCCAGCCATTGTCTCCATTCATTAGAGGGGATTAAAGTGTCAGTTGAAGGTGAAGTATAAGCTAGGCAGCTTTATTCACTGAGCAGTGTTTGAAGATGTTGTGCCTCGTAAGCTAAAAGTTTGCGCCCCCGTCAACACCCCTCGTACTATAGAAGATGAGACTTTCGTGGACTGGAGAAAATCGTCCGAGGGAAAGGTCAAAGTCTTTGCTTCCGATTAATCAGTATGAATTAGATGTGATTGGTACTCAGTAGTCAAGTAACAAGGATTAGGACCGAAAAGATGGTTAGGCGCTCGGCTTCTTTCAAATATGGTGACAGCTTTGAGCATCAATTCATCCGAGTGATCCGTCCACTTAAAAGGCATTTACATGTTTAATTGTGCAGTGCGGGGTAGATGAGTGGGGGAGCCCTGCTTTTATCTCATTCGTTGTCACCGTGTCCTCTCCAAAATTTGTATCAGTCCGCTGCAGATGTCAAGGGTTTGGGCCTCTGATTCCCTTCTATGCAAAGAGGAAGCTTTGTAATTTAGAAAAAGAAGTGTTTCACCCCCCTTTGATGGTCGGATTTACTGTCAAAGTGTTGATCTGCATTGACATGTTCTTGAAGTGCTGTGCAAAGCTGAAACTCAACACTTGAGCGAGGCCTAAAGAACCAGCTGAAGGACAAAGAGATGGGACTGGCTCACGGACTGATTTCACAGTCTGCTCCTTATACATCCTGGCTAGCACACAAACGAGATCTGCATGCGCATTCTTTCCACATGAAGTCCAGGTCTTCAGTGGATGATGTTATTTACTTATGCATTCAGGAGAAACAACAGTCATGGAAAGGAAATTGATTCTTGGCTTATGCTGAGTGCTGAGAGGATGTGCATATGCATTTGCACCTTTGCCAACATTTTTAGCGGCTTGGTAAACCTTAGACCTGTGCAGGCAGGTAGAATCTGTGTATTCATGGTGAATTTGAGGATCTGATGGACCGTGAAAACAAATACTGTAGATGAGTGAAGGAGATGGAATAGTGTAATATAGTTATACATATGAAGCTCACAGGAAAGGTTGACCTTATAATTAAACGTTTGTGTGGTGGAATCTAACCGGGATTGTTGTCAAACGACTGGTTGTCGTAAGTAGAGGAGACCACAGTTTGTTGCACAGAAAAGGTTATAATCTGAGAATAGTCAGTGCAATGAAAAAGGGAGGGGGTTAGAGGAGCTTTAAATTACACACACCAGCCCAGAAATGATAATTAATTTCACTTGTAATCTCGACTGCATTGAGATATCACACAGCTGCCCAAACAGAGTGTTTAATTCTCTGTACATTATCTAAAATCCAGTATGGACATGGCTCAGCAGCTTGTCACTGTGCTGCAGAGGCAGTAAATAGAAGTGCCAGCATCTGTCACGTGACAGAAATGTAGAAATGTTTACTGTCTGTATTAACTGGATCTCAAATCTACATTATTTTAACAAAAGACATGCTGTGTTTTCGCTTTCTTCCTCCATCTCAACGATCTCAAACTTGGTGATTATTCATGGTCCTGTCAGGCGAAACCGTTCAAGCTCTCGAATGCTGAAGAAACACTGTAAAAGATAAAACCCAGCATGCAAGCACTGCCTGCCTCTCTCTTATTTTGGAGAACAACTTTTGGAAAGTTGCTTGAGCAATCATTGTCTAGGCACATGCCCAGACACGAGCTTCATAATTTGTAGCTAATGATCCAGACTTCTGTCTAAGACGTTTGATCTGTGAGTCTTTGTCTTCCACGGTGATGAAAATGAACCTGTTCCAGCCAAAACTCAGTGTTGTGAAGCAGCTGCTGAAGTGTCGTTACTGGGCAGCACATATTATTGATGTAATTGTAACTGCGTAACGTAAGGAGCTGTAAACCTTGAGTTTTGCATGTTGAAACGTAGCATCGAGGTTGTTAAATGGTCAGTCAATAAATTGTCCCGTGTGACTGGCAGGAGAATCTTAAGAATGCTGATAGCCTGGGAAGTTTGTCAGTGGACAGTCTGCACGCCAAAGAGGTGGGCCTCTGTTTTATTAGATATGAGCACGTCCTGGAATGTGACCATAATGTACCTTTTGACTCCTCCAGCCAACAAGCAACAGCAAGTTGTTGAGTTCTCAAGTCCTTTGAGCTCCTGAGTGTTTTGTCAAAAATACTAATTTCTGGTTTCTTAATCATATTTTAAGCGGTTTAATTATTGTCTTTAAGATTGGACAATTATTGCTATGGTGGCTGATTTACAAAGTAGGATATACTGTAGAAGATAAGCATCTCTAACCACCATTTATTATGTCCACACCGCGACTGGTACGCTTTCCCACCAGTGGCTTTCCCATCGGCTGGAAGGAAACAACGCTGCCCTCAATCAAACAGGGCTGGAAACTGGCCAGGCTCAATTTGATTTAATTCCTGTTAATTCAGGTGCTTATACATATTATATAAATACCCATGTCTCTTCTCGGAAGTTATCCTGAGAGCTTAATTTATTTCAAAGTTCAACAGGTGAGCGAAACTGTTTCCTTGCAAACACAATTTCCAGTTATACAATTACAGACCAAAGATTTATTCTCTCTGGCTAATGCAAAACAACTAAAGCATGACACATCTATACTTATCTGGGCCCACATGTGCAAAACATTCGAGCAACAATAATACAAGACCTGCAACACTTTCACACTGCATATATGCAAAAGATGTGTGGTTTCCCAGACAGCTGCGCATGGACGCTCTGCTGCAAATAAGTACAGTGCATCCACTTTAATGATCACTTTGAGCACCGGCAGGCCACAAAAGGAAAGTCTTACTAATTCGTCTGCGCTGTTTGTGTTGACATCAGCTTGATTGTCTTGCAGAGAGCTGGCTAGCTAGCATTAGCCACCTATCTCTAGCTGGATATCTCTGAGCCTGTGTATGAAAAAATACTGTTAACAATTTACTGATCACTACTGAGTAAACAAATTAGAGTTTATTATATAGGCAGCAGTGACTGAGTGAAGGAGCGAGTGCTTTTGCACCAGAGGCAGCTGAAACTCTAAACAGTCTAGACTTTGAATTTCCACGTCACAGTTTCCAGGATTGCTGTGACTCAGGGCACACATAACCACTGCCCACACATGACGCTTAGCGCAGATGTAGAGTTTATTGAGAAAAGGTGCAAATGCGAAGATCAATGTCGTCTGTGTTTGATCAGTCAAATAAAAAAGCTGCTGATGGAGAAAAATGCATATATTAAAATCCAGCCGACAAGCTAATACAGCTGATTATGGTTCATGAAGCATCTCATAATGTTCCAGCATGACTTAAACTCGTTTTCCAGCATGAAGGTGTAAATTATGCTCAAGGGGACGCATTCAGACAAACATCAGTGAGTCAGAGCAAGGCTTCACTGTCACTGGGAAAACTGGGCCTGAGGTTTTAATTTGAGGTTGAAAGGTTGATTGATGAGCTGAGTCATCATTTTTTGAATGCTTCTCTCTTGCAGGATAATTCTGCATTGAGTTTAGCTGCAGACCGTCATTATCACTTGGGAGAAATCCTCCAACACTGATTAGACCAGCTGAAGAAACGTCTCACCAGTGTGACACATTGGCTGGGTTGGCTCCTCAATCTGCCTCCGGCATGAGCGTCTCATTTTTCACTACCTGCCACTGACGCCCTTTTAAAAAGTATTCTGATAACTTTAACATACTTTCTATATCTTAACAGTGATTATAGATGTTTTATTGCTTTTTCTTAAACTTCAGTCTGCCTGAACAGAATCAAACTGGACTTTTTCTTCCACCATCTCTTGCTGGTATGTTCTTTTGAGTGTGTGAGAGCGAACTGGGCTACAAAGCTACTGTTAAAATGGGTCAAGTGGGAAGATTAGAGAGCTCAAGCATACAATGTGCGAACCCTATGGTCCGTGGTTTAGACCCACGTTGTTTAGTGGTTTATCTTGTAAAAGCAGTTCCTGGTGAGACTGAGAACATTTTGTTTGCTTTCTATTTGTGCAGGAAAATCATGTTATGCTTCTGCTGTCATTTAATACAATCCAGGCTCCTCTCAGAAAAGCTGTCTTTGGGGACTTTGTTGCTTTAGTTGATGAAATCTGGCATTCTTTACGAGTTCACGCTGATGTCAGATGATTGCATACATGCAGTCAGATGTCTCACTGAATGCTTACTTCAGGCAAATGCAAACTAAGTTGATCGCACAGTGGCCAGGATGAGAGTATTCAGGTAATCTTTAGCTTTAGGAAGCGTGCATGTACCATAACACTCATTTCTGGAAAGGATATATTGACTGTATTAATAAATTGAACCTCATTTGATGACAGGTCAAACTGATCTGATTATTCAATTTCAATTCAATTCAATTCAATTCAATTTTATTTGTATAGCGCCAAATCACAACAGAAGTTGTCTCAGGACACTTTCCATATAGAGCTGGTACAGACCAAGCTCTTTTATCTACAAAGAAACCAACAATTCCCCCATGAGCAAGCACTTGGCGACAGTGGCGAGGAAAAACTTCCTTTTAACGGGCAGAAACCTCGAGCAGAACCAGACTCTGGGTGGGCGGCCATCTGCCTCGACCGGTTGGGTGAGAGAGGAAGAGCAAGAGAGGGAGAGTGAGACAGACAGACAGACAGACAGACAGAAATGCAGTCAGAGAGAGAGACAGAGACAGAGACAGAGACAGAGAGACAGACATGCAGTCACATTATTGCTTGTTAAACCTCACAATGCAGTGTGGTGAAAAGCAGGTCGCCTAATCTAATTCTCACACCTGATATTGGATTGACCTGGATCAGACTCCACTATTTTGGGCGTAACACAAGGAACAGCAGGAAGTGATGCAGTTCAGAGGCACACAGCCCACCTCTGTCATTTTACAGGCTTCCACTCGCTCACAGCTTTTGAGAAGCCACTAACCGTCTTCTGCATGAAGAGCTTTGCTGTTTGTGGTCTGCAGCTGTTTGTTTTTAACGTCTTTCTGCTGCCGCAAGATGATTTGTTGTAATTTATGTTTTTTTTCATGACAGTTAATGTCTGTAAATGCTGCTTCACTGACATGGATCCAGCTGAGCTGTAACTTTGTGTTTTAGGGTAAAGACCAATTGGAGTTGATATATTGTGCAATGAACCACAATGGGAGCATCGGTTAAGCACTCAGACATGTTTTCTTTACTGTAAATCTGCAGATTGGGATGTGGGGACTGTTGTAACACTGCATTGATGGATGAGTTTTTTACCCCCAACATCACTGCAGTATGCTCACCCCGAGGGCAAGTCAATCCTCCCACCCTCTAAAACACAAGTCCTGCCTCAGGCTCCCAGGCCAGGACAAAAAAAAGTGGCCTGTGAGGTGTGTCTGTGTGAGTGGGTGGGGGGCAGGGATCCACGCGGCCTTGCTTTAAGAGGCTGGCCACTTTCCAAGAGTTTAATACATCACTGGAAATTCACAATGGGGTGAAAAGTACACTAGCAACAATTTACTCGTTGATAAACCCAGTGGAGAGCTGAGCTGATGGCAGACGATTTTTCAACCAGGTGGACGTGTTGCTTCACACTGTTTGAACTGTGTCAGGAGAAAGAGCCATCAGTTGGCTCTGAGGAGGCACATATTTGCCTCCACTTCCTGCTCCTTACCTCCCATACGCCTCAGCCTTCCTGCCACCGCTCAGGTATTTGGACACATTCCGGCCATGCATACCGCCGCTCAGCCCATACAGCGGAGCAGCGCTATTGGGTTACCGCAGCGTTACCTAATAGGTCTGATCCAGGCTCAGGAGTGGCATAGTTGTAAGATTGGCCTCCTTATTAAGTCGAGGAGGCAGGAAAGTCTGCACCTCTTACCTTTTGCAGGTTAAAACGGCAGAGCCAAAAGTTTTCACCTACTGTACCTTCAAATGAAATGCTTAAGTTGTTTTTCCAGTGAAACCAGAGCTGGAGGACTTCCTTCCAAATAGAGATCCAAAAGATGAAGCCAGTCCGCTGAGGGTCTACTGAGTAGAAGCCCAGAGCTGTCCCAGGGGTTATTAAATCCATATGAACACTCATCACATACTAACAAACCATGACTGATAGTTTCCTAGACATTTATTATGAAAGTGGGATCATGCTTGTGTTGTTCTTGCAGAAGGAGGATGTTGGAAATGTCTTGGCTGCTCATCGGGGGCTGTTGAAGTAGTTAGTTCCGGCCAATTATTTCCATCTAGCTCTTGGTAGTAAATGTTAACCTTGAAAGAAAAAAATGGAGGCATAAAGAAGAGGAACACAATTCTGCAGCTCTGTGAAGCTTTTCGAGAGAATCTGTCAAATCATTCATGTTCTATTGATTTTTGTCCTGCACGGCTTCATGAAATTCAGCCTCTGAATGTCCTTCCTGTAACAATTTGTATCTGCTGCGGCGAACCTTTTGAAGCTTTTGTTGTATTTATTCAGCAGTTGAATGGTGCATTGTTTGTGAGAAAGAAGAAAACCAGGCCACACACACATGCACACACACACATGCACACACACACATGCACACACACACGCACACACACACACACACACACACACACACACGCACACACACACACACACACACACACACACACACACACACACACACACACACACACACACACACACACAGACCTCCTCCTCCTCCCAACTGGAGTTCATCTTCCTCCAGTGGCAGAAATGCCATGGTGTTAAGCTTTGTGAGTGTTCACGTTCTAGTGTGTGTGCGTGTGTGTGTTCGTAAAGTTAAGGATTTGTGTGTGTGTCTACAAAATGGTCCGTTACCCCTCCCTCGGCCCATCTCTAAGTCCTGACTTCATTTTATCTCTGCTCCCCCTCACTGAGTCCGAATGGCCACAAGCTCAGTGGTTAAAGTCGAAGCGAGGGGTCAGCATGCTTTCTCTGTCACACACACACACACACGCACGCACGCACGCACACTCACACACTCACACACACGGTGAAGTCGCCTTGGTGAATAGTCGCAGCTTGTGGGGAATGCCTCAGAGCAGACAATAGCCATGTATTCTTACTTACTTCTCCCACCATCCAACTGAAACGCTACGAGATCCAGTCTGTGTTCCCCGCAGCTCAAAGCGTCCCAGTCTGATTTGTTTTCCTCTTGTGACGCAGATCTGAGGGAGGAAGTCGGCCCACGGCGTTCACATTTTAACTAGCGAGATCGGCTGGACGCTGCTGACACTGTTTCAGAGACACCTTTGAAATTTCAAATCCGAATTACGCTCGCTTGAGGTGGTTTTTGCCTTTTTTGAAAAAGAGTTCATGCATTCAGTGGAAGATGGAGACACCTTTTATGAATCAGTTCTGCTATTGCGAACGTTTAAGTGACATTACTATCAGCTGTTTCTGCTCCAAGAGGAGAAGAAGAAGAAGAAGAAGAAGAAGAAGAAGAAGAATCTGTTTCTACTGTTGGCATCTTCAATTCTGACAATAATTGCTTTTGTTTCTTCTTTGAGGATTATTGGCAGTTGGCACACAGCTTGTTTTGTAACTTCTTCTAATTTGCTTCAAATTCATTTCAAATGAATGATGAAATAATAGCAGATGTGATTTGAAATCTTTGAAACTACAATACTTCAGATAAAAAGTGCTAAAAAAGCACAAGTATCCTAAACAAAGGGAGTAAATGTGAGTGATTACTGCTCAGACTCTGCTAGAAGCTGTATTTAGGCACAGACGTCACCGTGCTGATGCGGGACTGATGTTTAGCAGGTAATGTTTACCACCACATGCTCAATGCCTAAATTTAGCGTGTTAACATACAAATATTTGATAATTTGTGCTAAACACTGTACAGCTGAGGATGATGGGAATGCCTTTAGTTTTGCAGAGGCAGATTATGAAATCTTGGCCTGATGAGCAGAGTCGGTAGCGTTCGCTCTCTGATATGAACCATAGAAACTGCACAAATAAAAGAAAGTTGCAGCTGTCGGTAGAAACACAACAGAGGATCACGGAGTTGCAAACACTGACAGTTACAGGCATGATGTCAACCACAGCACAAAGACAAGTCCATTTTGTGGCTCCGGGGACAGTCGTCTTGCTGCTGAACGAGACAGCGATGAGTGTGAGAGCGGAGGAATGTTTTGGCTGCTCAGCTCTGTACTTGTGGATCTGGGTTTGCCCTCTCAGCTCTGTCAAATCTTTGATGTCTGGGGATGAAAGGACGAAGCCTTCCCATGCGGTCTTTCGTCTGCAGGGACAGTCTGTGTACATTTAAGTGTCCCCCACGCCCATTGCGTTTCTCCTCACCAGGTCATAAAAGTTAACTTTACTTTAAAGAAGGACGAGTAAAGAGAGAGCAGGTATTCAGATGCACGTCCCGCCCACACTTTAAAAGGTAGCATTGTGCCTCGATGACACAATCCTTTAGGACTCTTCCTGTTTTTTCTCCGCCGCCTTGTAAGTTTTTGAAGATGTAAGATTCTTTTTGCTTAGTTTTACTGTACGTTTAGTTGTCCCCAACGTGTCTGTGTAAGGTAAAAAATATCCCTTTGTCAAGTTGAACTCGGCATAAAATGAAATGTGTCTCCAGCAAGTACGAAAAACCGTCTAAGAAGCTGGCATCAAATGCTTAGTCAGACTCTTAGTCTTGTTTACATATCCTTTGATTATTTCCTGATTTAAACAAGTTTGGGCCGTATGAAAGAAGCTGTGCTGTGTTTGATGCTCTGCCAGGCTGAGACTGCAGCCAGCTTCACTTCTTGTGAAATTTTTGGGTTTTTTTTTTGCTTTCCATCTGGTCTTCAGTCAATGAAACACATGCTCAGTTGGATTGAGGTCAGGTGATTTACCTTGGCCAGTTGAGGCCAGCTGAGGACTTTTCACCGTTCGGCCACTAAAGAAACCTTCCCGCCTGTATGTTTAGGATCACTGACTATGTTTATATACAGAAAACTATTCAGTTTTTTTCCCCTTATTTTGTGTTTACATGGCTATTGAAAAGTGATATTCCACTAATATACCTGTTTACATGCAGCCGTGCATCTGATTAACAAACACAAATCCCTCTTTTATTTGTTGAACAGTCCTCTGGAAAAGGTTGGTGTTGTGATATTTGCTTCTATCCAAAACCTGTTGATATCTGAGTCTGCTAATGAATGTTTAAAAGCAGTTGTGTTTCTCCTTCTGACCAGAGATGCGGGCTTCTCTTTTGTGCATGCGTCTCTACTGCAGCCTTGTAAACTGTTGGCGAGTATGTGCTGTGAACGTGTCCAAAGAATGCTCCTAAAACCCAAATTATATTTATATATCATGTCTTAATCGGAAAATGCTCCATTTGGAATAAAGCCTTACCCAGAATATCCAAACAGAATATGCTGTTTACACGAGCTGTAAAGTTGGTGGTACATTTTTGGAGTATTAGTGCATATAAACATAGTTAGTCCTGCTGTATTGTCCTACAATTGGGGGACTAGAGTACCAGGAGTCCTACAGTGTTCAACGCAGTCTGAGCGTTACCCTGAAACACACATAAAGGTCAATATCAGCACACAAAGGCGTCACTTATATTGCTATCTGCACTTTAAATAATACCGAACATGGTGCTGATTTTTTAAGATGTGCATGTGGTCATTGTGGGACATTTCAGGAAGTACAGGAGTCTCATGTGAATTGAGAGCATTCCAGTCGTCCCGGCAGTGAAGAAATATTGCCGCCGCGATTCAGCGACCTGACTAATGCAAAGCGATGATGAAGGAAATCCCTGCGTGTCTGTTTAAATGATCGAGGCCCGCAGCGCTCCGGTTGCTCTGTTTTATGCCTGGAAGACGACGCATTCGACCCCGGCCCCGGCCCCCCCTCTTTCTGCCTCCCTCCACCTACACTGTCAGCTGTGTTTTTTTAGAGCTTCGCGAAAGTGTAACGGATGTGAAATAAATCACATGTGGATTGAAAACACCTCCATCTTTTTCCTCTCCCGGATCCCTCAGAAATCATACGCACATGCTTTCCCGATCACTGACACTTGATTCTACGACTCCCCCGCTGCAGAAGTTTGCTCTGCACACTAAAGATTCATTATTTGCAGCAGTTGTTCCTTCTTATAGGAAATAAGAGGCGTTTGCAGTGACTAATGCGTCTCTGATATTCTCATCTCACGGTTCAGGGTCGTAGTTTATGGAAAGTGCTTTTATTTAGAGCTTGGCAACCAAATATATAACAAGTTTTTGGGATGCGATGCAGCACAAAAGGCTCTTACACTGTTGTGTCGCTGTATGTCAAAGAAATAAAGTAGACTTGTTTGTTGTAAGGATAAACATATGTGTCTTTTGACAATCGAACTGAGTCAGAGCGTCTTGTGTCCAGGAGGTTGTAGGTGGTAGAAAACTCCACCCCCTCTTACTGACCACACAAAACCACAGCCCAGGGGCGATGCTTTTGGTGCGCCTGCCTGCCGTTCCTCTTTCACATGCACTATTTTGGTACTGCAAAGCCTGAACCAACATGATTGGAATGCTTTTTTTCCCTCTTTTGTCCTCTTTTTTTGTAGAGAGGCTCTTTTGTTCTAATGGGATAATTTAAGTTGGAATGTTTTCACTTTGGGGTTTGGAGCTGTGGGTGGGGGTCTGTTTAGGGCTGCGAGTGAAGACTGAAAAGATGGACATTGCTGAAAGATCTTTGTCGGTCTGTCTCTCTGTTTGTTGTTTGGTGCAGTCCGGTCCCGGTTGCGTTACTCCTTTTGTTTCTCTCATTAAAATCATATTCACTTCAATTCTTCTTGAATGTTTACAGAGCTGTGACACGGCATCTAAACAACACTTTGCCTTGTTGGTATCAAGTCTTTCCACTGTGACATGAGTTTACTCGATGGCCACACTCACTCACTGTTAGAGCAGCGCGTTTCTTAGTCATCGCACTCATCAGCTTGTGAAAACATCATTGAGATGGAGAAAATAGCCCTGATGATGTCATATTTAGAGCACGATGGGACTGCACATCTGTAACAGACTTGGAGTGTCAGAGGTGTTGTATCAGAGTTTCTGCTGCTTGTTAAATTGGTCCTGTACTGAATGACCGTCTTCACCACCAACTCTGGTTTGGTTAAAATAAACCCAAAATTCAGTTAGATGTAAAAATATCAGAGAGGACGAGATCAGAGAGGCCGTGGGGGGGGGAAACAGCCAGAATGTTTTCAGACTTTATGACCCAGGAGATTTAAATATGTCGGGATTTAACAGATTTTCTGTTTAAAAAATCAGGAATTGCCAGATACCCTGTTGGGTATTTATGAAAGAGCATGAAGGATATTATCAGATTACATTATCAGACATGTTGGATCCAGTGTTTTTTGAAGCTTGACCCATACTAGGGACTGAAAGTCTGGATATCTCGGCCTCTGCTGCTCAGATTTTGACCATTATGTGTTTTAGATCTGTTTCCTGTGGGTCCTTAGCTTTTAAACACATGTTTTACTGCCATTTCTCCCTGATCCAAGTCAAATGGCATGAATTATTGTAAAGTAGTGGGTGTAAATGGTCAACCATAACTTTTAAATATGTAGTACTTTTCTCCCTTTAGAACAGGAAGCCTACAGCTCGCAGTAGTGTCTTGTGGTGAGTTTGTTTTGTCTGCTGGCTTGACTGGGGTGTGATCAAGAGAAGGTGACTGCTGCTGCAACCGAAGGGAACGTCAGCCACTGTATTAGCTGAAAGAATAAAACACAAATCAGAAGCAGAAGCGAGGAACATGCTCCCAAATGCTTGAAATAATGTGGACATAAACCCTTTATGACCGAATTACCGGTTTTCAGAGTGTTTTTCAGGCTGTGTGGAATTAAGTGGAAATAAATGAGCCCAAGAGGTATAACAAACATAATTCAAACATATCTTTTTGTACCACACTTTTGCAACAATTGTCATTATCATTACAGCAGAGAAAAAAGTGTTTAATCAGTGCACAAGTCAAAAAATTGTTTCTTCAGCATTGCTTTGGTGGTTTTTGGCATCTATAAGTATAATGAAAATTACAATGATGACTGCTCTGGAGGTGCTGAGAGCACTCATGTCCTCATCCAGTCTCCTCTGATAATGAGTCAGCAGTATTCTGGGGTTTTATTACCACTGCCTTTGCATGCTTGTATTGTCTTGTCTTGCATGAAGGCTTTCATCTGCAGACAGTTTCTTTGCTTACAGTAGATTATGGAGATGAAGTTCCACTGAGCGTGCAAAGCCACAGAATTTCCTCTTTTTATCCCAGTTCTTCCTCCATGACTCGCTCTTTAGAGCAGATCTGCTGAGCTAAGAGAATGACTCCCTTTGATGCGCCTTTATTGGAAAATATATGTTACGTGCTTTGGCTATGCTTGTGAATATGTATGACGAATGCTATTTGCACCTCAGGGCTCTGTGCTGAATCTATTGCCATCGCATACGTTTCGGAAATATCTCCCTAAAGAAAGTGACTCAAACAGTGAGTTTAGCCCCAGTCTGTGACTCTCATGTAGCTCCATTTGAAGGATTGTGGAAATACCCTCAGAGCAGCAGTGAGTGTTGTTTTTCAGAAATTGACGGGTATTTATCCGTAAGAGAAACAGATGTTTACCAGTGTGACATGAATGGAACGCTGATAAATGAGAGGCACAAAGTCGGGCTAACTGTGGCGAACTGTTCATTTATTTCAAGTGGTATTCCACCCGCAGTCATTCTCACCCCCTTTAGACTTGAAAAGGTGGCTTCCTGGCAGTAACAGTGGTGTCTTATAGTGAAAACACACCAAAAAACATCTGCCAAAGCCTCCTTAGAAACAAACATCCCATGCAGTGAAATCTATTCCCCAGTTCAGTGTCCTCCAAACGTTACTTCTGCTAAAATATGGCCTAAATGCACAACTGGCTGCTCAGTCTTTGACACCCAACCCTGCAAAAGTCAGTAGGAGGTGTGTGTGTGTGTGTGTGTGTGTGTGTGTGTGTGTGTGTGTGTGTGTGTGTGTGTGTGTGTGTGTGTGTGTGTGTGTGTGTGTGTGCGTGTGCGTGTGTGTGTGTGTGTGCGCACGCATTCAGAAGTCTAATAATAATTCTTTGCTTGCCAAATTTTAAGACCACCAGTGGAGTTATTGCGTGATGAATGACAGCTGATAATTATGGCATCACATTTATTGCAAAAGACATTTTGTGTTTTGTGATTGTATCACTGTTACAGATGATCTTCAGCAAGGTTTTGGTAAGTATTTTCCTTTTGTGTGCGCAGATGACATGATTCTTTTGTCATTTATCTGCATTTTTAGGGATTTTCAGGGTAAAAAAAAAGGAAAAAGGAAAGTAAAGTTGCATCCAAACACACTTGTTTTGGACCACGTTTAATGAGCGACCTATAAAAGTTAATAATTCCAGCATGTGATGACAACGCTGCCTCGCACTTGTCCACAAAACCAAAAAGTTTTCATTGATTTTAATACACTTTTTTTTCCTCTAATAGACCAATTGAGGGCACTTAATGCTTGGTCGGCTGAGTAAAGCTTCTGGAAATGACTCCCTGTCATTGGCCACACAAGAATGCTCCTCTAACGGCCACAGTCCCAGGACCTTTTGATGTTTAAACACATGCCTCACTCATTTTGGGATTAAGAGGCTGAGGAAACGGCCAGGCTGGAATTACCCAATGATTTGTAAAGTCAGAGGATTAATTCCTGCTGGAGCATCAACTGGACTGTCTGGCTGGCCTGTGTAGGTGCCAGAGCAGGGGCACACCTTAGCATGGACTGCACCTGAAAGCAGACATGTTCTCCTGTGAGAATACCACCCACTCAGCACAACAGCTGTGCAGCTACACATGAAATATCATGAGATTTAAACACTGGAAGCCTACTCAGGGATACAGTCTTTGTTTCATGTCTCCAGATCTTTTCTCTCCTTGAACAGATTGAACAGATAATTCTTGCAACTTCATGAACATGGCATAAATGTTTGTAGGGTTATAAATGTTTGCAAATCCTCGTCGCACGAAAGGCCAGACCTGGGTGTTATTGGCTGTCTGGTAATAGAGACGCCTGGATTTCCCCTCCATCTGTTAGTAAGCAGAACAAATTTCTAATTTTCCTCTGCTTATCCTGACTCATGCTCCTTAACGGCAGAGCAAAGTTTTACTCATTTTGCCATGAGTCAGTGAGCGGAAATAAACACTGTCTGAGACTCTGGGACTGAGATATGGTCTGTAATGAATCCAGAATGCTTTGTTGTGATTGTTCTGCAGTATACATGACACATAAATTGACTTTCAGCTTCATCATGGGCTTCACAGATAAACCTGTTTTACTCTTAGCAGTGGCAGTGGTGCGACTTTGACGGCACTTGTGTGTTGTGTATATGTTAAACATAAGCCAGTTTTATAAATTCGACAAAAGAGCCCGATGAATATAACTCGCCGCAAATGATGCCTCAGATCTCTGCAAGGCATGAAAAAAGAAATGCTCGTGTAAATTCATGTCTCAGCACATCACCGTCTCAATCCATTCCTGGCAAAGAGATGATGGTTGGTTTGCACTGAAGCCAAGTTTGCCAGCCAGCCATGCCTCCCCTGCATTCGAGAAACATTAAAGAGATCAACAGTAAAATAAAAAGAAAGACGCCAAAACCTTTCAGTGTGTGTGACGGGAAATTCTGCAGCGCCGTGGGTAAACGGCACAATGACCCATTTCCAGAAGAGTCATTGCAAAAGTTAAACATGAAGTTAAATCCCACATGAAAGAGAACCTGGCCACAATAATGAGATTCTTTTGGTTATCGTTAATGGTGCCTCTCATGCCATATTGAACAAAGCGAACCCAAACAGACGCCGCTCTTTCTCCTGTTCGCACGACGGTTTAGTCTTTCAGTCATTCGTCTTTATCTTGATTTACCTTCTGGCACTTTTAGCAGCCCTTTCCACCACGTTTTAAAGATCTAACATCCCGCTAAAATGCTTATTAAAGGCAGCAGAGGCCCTCAAAGGTTCTCATCCATTTGAGGTTTTTATTAATTTTCGAGTGCGTAAGCTTGTTGTGATTATTATCTAAGAATGTGAAAATGTAAACATAAAAGTATAAAGTTTGATCTTCTGGCTGAGTTTTTTGGGTTTGTTGTGGTGTTTTTCCTTCAGGATCAAGACTTTATCCCCACAAACCATTTCCCTGAGATTACACTGAGCACAGACGTTCTCATAACTCACATGCATTGTGCATGTTCTCCTCTGGGAAAGCATAATAATAAAAACAACAACCACCCATGCAAAAATAAATATGTGCAAGAATGAATCCTCGGGGGACAGATACAGTGTATGTCTCAGTACAGACGTCACAGAGTAACAGACGGGGCCTTTTTGAGAGAAAACCAAAAGGTCAAGGGATTATTTAAAGGATGTCAGTTGTGTTTTCCATTTCACTTACAGATGCCTCTCAAAGAAGTATCTGGATAATTTGTTCTTTTTCTGCCCATCCGGTTATGAATCCTAATCCCCAAAGTCAACACTCCTAATGCCGGACTTCCTATCTCTGCGCTGTTTCATCTTTGTGGGAAGTGAGACTGACAGTGTTGTCATCAACCAGCTGGCCGCCCCTTCCTCAAACACGCTGTAGCTGATCAGGTAGCAAGCATCAGGATTTCTCTTTGATTGGTGCTGCAAAAACCTGAAATTACCTTCCTTCTGATCCTCAGCCGCTGGTTTGGGATCCGCCGCTCTGTTTCACCGCGGTTTTGTTTCATTGGCTTTCTTAAACACGGCTTTGGTCCGACATTTTTTATGAGGTGTCAAAATATGGCTCAGCTTTGGCCCCAAATTGGACCCCTTGGCCTCTTTCATGTGTGTCAGATGTCTGAGGAAGGAAACGTTCAGACTTGCAGTGCACGGTCCTGCGAGGCAGTCGCAGGGAAACAGCTGGTATTTGCAATTCCTCGACTAACCTCTGCACCTCCAGACTCACTTCAGCTGGTGTTTAACAGTGGAAAAATCAGATATGAACTGTGTTCCTCTTTCACTTCTTTAACAGACTGTTGTGAAACGTGAACAGGCTGCATGGTTGCATTGAAGTAGCATCACTGGATTTGTGTTGCCTGTGCACAGCTGTGATTTGCTGGAGGGTTGTAGACTGAAAGGCAGCCATTCAGCACTGGAGTACATAAAAGTTAAAAACATAACTTCAACTAAACTAGAGCCAAGTGGTTGAACTACGCACAACCTTGTAACGACCCTTACAGTCATTCATCATGAGCAGCTCCAGTTGGAGGTTAAATGCCTTGCTTGAGGACGTCTTCCTGCCAGTTTGTCAAAAGAAAATGACACTTTCACTTGTTTATTCCCCCAATCCAGATTTTCCCAGCTGGTCGCAGGAGTCAAACTCTTGACCCTCTGGCCAAAAAGCCCAGTTCTCTGACCTGTAGCCACCTGGTGACTGCAAATGCCTCTTCTCTGCACCACAAAGAGAAGAAAAGAAAATTTGTAGAAACTGTCTCTAATAATACCATATCTAACATCTTTCCTGCAGCCCCTTAAGGTTCAGAGTTAGAACGCTGTTGTTTGTCTGTTTTCATTCGAGCCATCAGACCCAGATATTCGATGGTAAATATGTAGCTAACCTGAGTGGGACATTTTCAACTCTGTGACCCTCAAACCCTGCCCATATTAGACAAGCAGAGTGTCTGGATTCCAGGTGTGGGAGAGTCCCTCTCCATTCTTTTCAGGTCTAGAAAGCAGGTAAATGATTTGTCAGAGTGGGATGACCCTTCAATTCAAGTTCAGCTAAAGCCTGGCCGGCTGTCCTTTGAACAAAGATTAACTCCTACATGCACATGATAAAAAAAAAAAAAAGGATATAAAAAAAATGATTACCACATGCTTCTCAATAGAAACATCTGTCAGCAGTGAGCACATGTGACTCGTACATTTTAAACATTTCTCAGTTTTCTTTAATAGTGAATTTGGTGCTACTTGCAGGTATATTTATTCCCATCTGACATTCCTGTTTCAATTTAATCAGCTTTTCAACTGACATGTAGGAACATGTTCTTTTCTCTATAGGGTTGTAAATGCAAACAGCAACATACATAACATAAGTGAAGTTAAAATAGGTCTTACAAAATAAAAACACCATTGCTTACAAAGATGAAGTATAAAGCGCCGTATGTGATGACTGTAGAGGCAGGTGGTAGGTGAGCTTCTGCCTGCAGCACAGCACTTTGCTGCAGGTTACTGCAACTAAATATTTAGACTTGGTTTCCTGTGACGACCTGGATGGACTTTATTGTCCTGCTTGTCTGCCCCGCCTGTCTCTCATTTAATACTTGCGTGTTGTGCATGTGTGTGCATGGTTGTGCTTGCTGGTGACACCGCTGTGACCCGAGCCTTTCGGCCTGTAATGAGGTCAGTGTCCCGTTGAACCCCATCACAAAGCTCACAGTGATTTCGTCTCCCTCTGCTGATGAAAACTGTCAGCAGCACGAGTGAACCAGCAGAATCGGCTGCATTAACACACTCTTTGATACGAGATGCTGTAGATATTCAGTGTATTTTTGGCACAAAGTTGAAAATCTGTTTTGAGTTACTTGCTTGAGTGAAACAGGTTTACTTTGGCAGTGGCCATGATTGCATAATCTATCCATACGTCTTCTTGCAAGCCATCTCACGCGCTATTAAATGTCAAAGAGCCGAGCCCTGTAAGGATGTAATCGTCGGGTCCCGTCGTTCAGGAAACATAATAACGGTGATCACATGTTTGCGGTTTTTGTCTTTGTGCTGTGACATCAACGGCGCAGGTGTGTCGAGACTTCTGCCGGAGGCTTGGCCACCTCATCGGTGCAGCTGATGAAAATAAACACCTCGTAATGAGATGATTGTCTTAGTGAGCATCACGTTAAAGAGGAACTGAGTGTAATGCATTCATTCCCTCAATCATGCACAAGCTGATAAATGCTGGCATGCACCTCTCAGAGCTTTTTAAGATAATATATTCCATGATTTTTCTTCCGTGTGCCTTATCTGCCACGCTGAAAGGCCTTAGGGACGTGTTTGATTTTCCACAGGTGTGTTTTTGTTCGGGGCAACACCTGTCGAGTGAAGGTTGCTTTTCGTCATTTGGTGCGGTCTGCAGCGGCACGGATGTGGGACGGCGCGACAAAGAGTGCTTCTTTATACTGATCCTTGTGAACTTGTGACATCTGTTAACGTCTCATTCTTCATGAGACAATACAGCAATCTGTACTGAGAGAGAGAGCTGTTTGTGGTGGGTCGCTCCACGGGCTGGGAATGGCTGCTGCGGTTCCATTTTAAATGTAGGTTAAGATTAATCCGTTTATAACAGACAACTGAGGCAAGGCTGTGTGGTTAAGCCAGCCTGCGGGTTCGACTGCATCGAGTTGTAGCTCACCCTGTGGACAGCAGAGGGAGCTATTTGCCCACAGCTGCATCTCCCTGCTCTGGGACCTGAGGTGATACCCCAGGCAGAAATCAGGTTTTTCATGCTTGTGATGCAGCTGTAGTTTTCTCCAGAATGTGTCTGAGTATCACAAAGGCTCTGCAGAACAGTGGAAATGTTCTTCCTGTGCAACACTATTACAAAAAAACTCCTCCCTACATGTTTAATAGAAAGCAATAATTGTGCGTAAACTCCCACAAAACATCTGTAAACCAGCCTGACAGCTTTTAAATGTCAAAGTGTGAGAAGTATTCTTTATGTGCCAACACGTTTATGTGGTAAACATCTATTTAGAGCCATGCGCTCTGCAGTTCCGACTTGTCTCGCCATTCACCGCAGTGGGCGAAGTTTTGTTTTGGGCCAGGAATCAATACTGTGTCTGTCATTAGTGGAGATAACACCTCCCAGGCATTGTGGGCCAATTATGGTTCAGACATTTCCGGATGCTCTGACTCGACAATGCACTAATTAGTGGAGTCATTACAGGTATGAGAGCTCTCCGAGGGAGTGGGAATTTTTTTTGTTTGTAAACTCTTTGGCGATTTCCTGCATCACACGTCTTTTAAAGGCAATGTCACGTTCCATTATAACACCTAAAAATAGACCTAATGGAGTTTGTAGTTTATTTACACGAGCTGAGGTAAACAATTTGACCCTCCGTTCTGCTGGTGCATGGCCAGCAGTTCCCAAAACATGCACGTTTCATGGGATTTGATTCAATCTCCAGCCAAAGAATCAACAAAGGAGCCGATGAGTCATCAGGGTAATTCAGTGTTTCAAACTAAGCAGAACATAAAGTTGTCATATTCTCAGGCTGCAATTAGCCTAGCTTTGATCTGCGAGATAAGTGATAGTGTTTCCAGAGAAAATTACATCTCGTCCATGCGTTAAAGATGGTAACACTTGGATGCCTCCCCTCTGTCCCATATACAGTACCCCCTCTACCTCTTCTCCGCTCTGTAACTGTTTCGGCTCCACAGGCTACATATTCTCCTGCTGTCATGGAATGTGTCTTATTCAGAGTGACAGCCAAGCTGTTTCTGCTTGCCTGAGCAGGACTGTGAGGAACCCTGCAGGGCTCTGTCTGACTGTCTGTCTCTTTCTATGAGATCCTGGATTGTTCATCTGAAACGCCTGAAAGATGCAGCCAAGCCGTCTCTAAAGCAAACCAGAGTTTATACAGCTTCTCAACAAAGGACCACCCTTATATTCAGTATCTGACGCTGACGTGATTACCCATCTGATGGGGCTTGTGGTTTTTAAAATGTAAGCTTGAAAATAATAATAAACTTTATCTGTATAGCACCATTCATGCAAGCTCAAAGTGTTTACATCAGAGAAATCACATGCACCAAGTGCTTCACGTAAAAAAGACAGAATGGGCATAAAAACAGGGGCAGAACATGAATATAAAACAAGATGGAGAACAAAACCCACTTGATAGTAATTGTAAAGGTAAAGTAAAAATCGAATAAAGAATGCATAACAAGATGGAAAATAAAACCAGCTGAATAATAGTAGTAAAGTTTAAATTAGGGTACATAGAAAATATAAAATCATATAAAATACAACATTTTAAAAGAAGTGCAGCAGAGCGTGAGTGTGAAGCGAAGCACAGGCGTTTCTGGACAGTCACAGCTCGTTAAGGGCTAAGTTGATAAGTTTTTAGCTTTCTTTGGAAATAATAAGCTTGCTGTCTTTCCTGATATCTATAGGTAGTGTGTTCCAGAGCTTTGAGCCTCAACTGACAGCTGACAAAGAAGTTTGTCAAAGAGCCTTCAGTGAGGGTAGTTTTATCGCTTGTGGCTTGTCTCTGATAGAGATTAGTCTCCTTTTAAAGGGCGACACCGCTCAGTGGCTCTTTAATTCAGGCTGATCAGCGCTTGTTTCAGTGAGCATCGATCTCCAAACACACACAGAAAGGCTGTTGTGTGCAGCCTCAGCTTTATCCACAGCTTTTATGGTGTTTGATCCAAAATGCTTCCTCACATTACTTCTCAGATGGTTTGATGTCGTGATTATCAGCTCTGCAAGGCTCCCTGATTGTCTGCATTTGGCTTTAGGAGGCACAAAAACTGCCTGTTTTACTGTGCACACACAAATACATGCACCAGTTGGAATACCTTGTAGAACACACTCATTGCATTGTGTTATCGGACTGTTTCCCCTGCAAGCATCAAGGTGGAGAATGTTGTGAAAGCTTGCATTCATATTTACCTTAATGTTTAGTGTTTAGTCAGCACTAAAGCACTCCTCTAAAGGTTCAAGTCTTCCACACAGTGAATTTAAGAAACGTAAAGTTTGACAATAGTTGTCTGAATGTGAGACATTTACACTGCAGCCTCTCTCACAGCCTGCTCCTGCGGCCCACTGCAGGACTGCGATAAGTCTCTATTTGTGGGAAACAGGACCCCTTTCCCTCCTAATCTGATCGCTGTGACCTTCTGACCTCCATTCTGTGAGCCAACCCCCCACCTCTCATTCTCTGGCTGTCTCACACACTCAGTGACACACATTCACTGGCTGGAGATCTTAGAGATGTGAGAGAGGATGTCATTTGAATTAGGGTGTTTAGTTCAGACGTGGAATTTGTGCCGTGTAGTGTGGCGGGGTCGAAGTGCTAAGGAGCCCAGTCTGATGCTGCCGAGCTGAATTAAGCTCGACCTTACAGTGTACATTCACGCCGCTGATGTGTAGGCCTCAAACGTTTCCTGAGTCTGACATGAATGCAGTTTATCCTCCACTCTCAGCACTGGGTCAGTGTTTGACTGTCCACTATGTTACACTAATTCCCACGAGGCTGCAACAGCAAAGGTGATGGTGCCTTTAAAAGAGGGACGAGATCAGTGAACGCGCTGTTTTCAAGATTCACAACAGGTTTTAAATTTAGCTCCAAAGCCGTCGAATAGTCCCACTGCTGTACAGTCATTCACTCCGTTGCAACCTGTTGCTCAGGGATACGGGGTCAGATGAGAGAGCATGTGGCCGGAGTGGACGCGCAGTGCTGGAGGTGATCAGGCGAAGGTTGTTTCAGGCATTTCCTCGTGTGTTTTTATTTGTGCAGTTGATTCGAATGGAGATATGTTTACACTGCTGCTGGGCTGTGACATGCTGTACGGCTGCAGCTCAGGCAGGGAGTCGTGTGTGTGTGTGTGTGTGTGTGTGTGTGTGTGTGTGTGTGTGTGTGTGTGTGTGTGTGTGTGTGTGTGTGTGTGTGTGTGTGTGTGTGTGTGTGTGTGTGTGTGTGTGTGTCTCAGCCATATGTTCACTACAGTTGATGTCTGTCTGCGTCTTACTGTTTACACTGCTGCTCAGCTGTGACACACTGTGCGACTGCAGCCAGAGCTTGTATGTGTGTGTGTGTGTGTGTGTGTGTGTGTGTGTGTGTGTGTGTGTGTGTCTGCACATGCATTTCAGCCATATGTGGGCTCGTTCATGAGTGCGGATTTCCCTCATTTGTGTGTGTGTGTCATTAAAAACTCCCAGCTATGAGTGCCTCTCAGCTTAATGCTTGTATGACCGCTGAGACGGTGACTACGTCGTGACTCACAGGGAGAGGTCAACGACCCCCACTTGCTGAAACAACATCAGTGAAGGTGCAGGGAGGGCTGCCAAAAGGCCCTCTGGCTGCTCTACGGCCAAGAGAATAGACCCTCACGTTTTTGTATCGTCAAGCTGGGTTGTAACGTGCGTCCAGTTTTATGCCTTTCTGTTTGTACAGCAGTTACACTTCAGGTCAGAATGGCTTCACTCCGGGGTGGAAGAAGTACTCAGATCCTTCGCTTAAAGTTTCAGTGATACAGTGTAAAAAAAGGGCAGTACTTGTGTGCATCTATAGTGTTACTTGCTACCTGTAAAGCCTTTGAATGATAAAGAAGCATAACTGTAATTGTATTAATGTGATGTTTTGAGAAGTTAAGCCACAGTCCGAGTGTTTGGTTCACACTAATGTTGTGGGAAGCTTTACTTTAAATGCACTCTCTCTCTTTCCAGTGTCACTTGTTCAGGATATTGTGTTGCATACGTTTGCCCTCGTCTTCTTAAATTATTCACAAGAGCTATATTTAGCACTGATGAAACTGGCACTCTGCATATGAAATTGGATATCTGAGTGATGGTCAGTGTGACATAAAATACCGCTGTGCAGTGACAGATAATTGGACGCCATTGGCCCCTCGTGGATTATGTTCTGCAGGTTTTGTTGGTGTTGTAATTAGTCTATCATTCATCCTCCCATTGATGGTCTGAGCCCTCAGACTCATTCCTGGTCTTAGGTTTCACGCCTTTGTCTGTGTTTTGTGAGGAGAGACACTGGGGAGGCCTGGAATTTCAGTCCATCCCCTGCTCCAACATCTCAGGATTTCACAGGTTGCAGACATTACGGAAATTTATAAGGAATCCCTCTGCACAGTCTAATAAAGACTTAGTGTTCATAGAAAAATCGACTCAAAACAAAACAGTAAATGTAAGAAATCAGTGTTTTAAGTCTAATGTCTGAAGATTTATCCCATTATTTTCAGATGCAATTTAATGATGTGACAGATTTTTCATGATTTAACCTTTAACCTGGTTTTAAATCTCAGATAAAACGTGTGATACTTGTGTCCGTAGCTGCTGTCACTTCAGCAGAATCATTTGATACATCTCATGGCATTGAGCCATGCTTTTATCTTTGGTTTTATCTGCTGCAAAGATTTCCACAGTAAAGAAAGGACAGAAAATTTCTTGTAATTTGTGTCAGCTGACTCTTTAGATTGCTAGAGATCCCTGCTGAGATTATGGTTTGACAGCAGGTGACCAGCATGTAAACAGAGATCTTAAAGAGAAGTCTTTAACTCTTACAAAAGACGGCGGGGAGTCTCCAGAAGAGGAACCACTTCTTTCGGTCAAATAAAACAGAAATGCAGGAATTCAGTGTTCAGTCTCTAATCGGTGCATTTTTGACAACAAAGTTCGTCTTACAAAGAAACTGCTGATCTGACCTGAGAGTTTGAGTTCCACAGCAGAGAGGAGGGATGCATTCCTTTGTTCTGTCTTTGACGTACAGGGCAAACTTTTCAACCATTCTTTCTCTAATTACCCGTTCCAATTACAAATGCCACTCTTGAGAACAGGAAATCTTCCTGCCGTGTTGTCATTATGACTCGCAGCCTTTACTCTGTGCGGGCAGTAACACACATCAAAGGGATGTTGAAAGGAGGAACGCGGACTTTCGACAAGTTCAAGGGATGTTGATAGTATGAAGTGTAGATTACCTGTGCTGAAACACTGTCACTCCAAAAGCATAAATGCATGACCTTCATTAAGTGCAATTTTGTATTTTCCCTGTCAGGTTTTTCCATAATAAGCAGAATCTTTCCTAGTTCTGAGGTGATGGGGTGTATGAATGGCCACCCATGGCTTTTGGCAAGTTTCCCATTTTTCAAGTGTGTATGAAAAACTCTGTAAAATCTCTTCTCTTTGACTATCACACAGCAACAACTTCAGGCTCATTTTTTCCTTATCTTTGGGATAATAACGCTCTGATTGGAGTCTCCTGATGATTCGTTCTTTTTCAGACAATTTCTTCCTTGTCTGGATTATGTGTCATTAGGATTTCGCATCTTGTGTGGGACAATGTGAAAGAGCAAGTCATGCTCGCGGGACTCCCCACAGGAGCTGAAGTGTAGGACAGGAAAGGCTTTTGATCGGGACTTGATCCTCAGCATCATAACCTGCGGTCGTGATCTGGTTTGAATGGAAATTCTTGCTGATTTTCCCTCAAAGTGTCTGCTTTTGTTCTGAAATCCGAACGCAACGAACCAGTGAGTCCATTAGAGGGTAGAGCTGCTTAAGGCTAATCATGACCTATCACAAGACAGAGTTTATTACCCTGCGGTTTATTAACCAAGTCCCTGCAATAAATGTTGTGTTTCTTTTGGTTTACAGACTGACTGAAGATTACTTTGACCAGGGAATTTGTCTGACCACAGAGAAGTTGGCTTGTGGTGGTCCCCGTCTTGCATAGCATCACCTGAAAGTCACCTTCAAAATGAGTTAGTTGCCAGCTTTCAGGCTTGGGTTTGAAGCCTTAAGTCTTCCTTTCCTCAAGTAACATTCTTGCTAAATTATTATAATGGAAAATAGACTTTTTCTTTGCTATTTAGTCCCTGCAGGAACAAATGTTCTTATAAACAAAAGACACCATCACAAGTCCCTCAGTCGTGTTTACCCAAGAGGAGGCTGTTTTTCATATGACTGCACACAGTATTTTTCTTTCACTGAAATTCCGTGCAAAAATAGCTTGGCCTTGTGATAAATACGTGAGCTATACCATGTTATTTTCTTCAATCGTAAAGACTGCGTTGAATTCATTTGCAATGTCTCCTAAGTGGCTTCCCATCTTACATCTCTCTCAGCGTCTTTGGTGCTCAGCCTCCGTCTTTTTAAGACCAAACAAACGTAATCTTGCAGGCAGGGGTCAGCTGGATTGTCGGTGACCCCAGGCAATGACAGAGAGCGGCAGGATAAACTTGTCAAGCTCGTGTGAAGACATTTATGCTTATGAACATAAGCACCTGGAACCTTTTTGGGGATAGTGACTTGCTGTGCACAAATGATCTGAGGTTACATGCACAAAATACTTCCCTTTATTTTAAACCCCAGCACTATTAGAGTGACACTTGCACAAACCTCCCTTTCCTTTTATCACTAAGCTCCCATTAGCAGATGTCGAGGGTCTCTGTCAACTGATCACATAGGCAGTATGAGAAACCAGTCTGGACAAGAAAGAAAGGCCTGGATTACTGTGTAACCAAAGAGCTCTGAAGACCGGGGTCTTAACTGAATTGAACAATAAATGGCACCATGTAGAGCAGGGACAATGTATGCAGGGATATTAGGTTTAGGGTGCATCCAAGCTAGAGGAAGAAAATCAGCTGACAAAGTAAGCAATGCCTTGAAATCTTTATGCAAACTGGAACCTTTTCTTTTTGTTGAAAACCAAAATGAGCAAATCACATGACCACAAGTTTTGCTCCCACTGTAGTTTCACACAGTTAGCAGTTTTTAAAGCTCGATCTGTGGTTTTCTTATTATCATGTTTAACAAAGAGAACGAGCCAAGGGGAACAAATTGCCCCTCTCTGTAAAACACTGAAAGCATCAGTATTGTACACTGAAAGGCAAAGCTGCCGTAATTCTAAGGTATCAGTCAGCAGGAGAGATCGCTTTTCACTGCTGCGACAAAAGGAGGAGGAGGAGTTAGGAGAGGAAATATTGCCAGGGCAGCCAATACAGAGCATACCTCCTCCTGCTCCCCCTTTACTCTTTTGAATGGTGCACTCCTCTTCACTTTTCCTCTCTGCTGAGTGGAGTGTGTGTGGAGACAGAACTGGAGAGTGTGTGTGTGGGGAGTGTAGTGGCCGTGTGGTCATGTCATAGTTCACTCTGGGAGCCTGATCAAGCCGGTGGACGTGGTCAAGACTTGACATTCTCCCTAAGATGAGGACCCAGTTTGGAGTTTTGCTTCTGTTGGCCCTGTGGGTGGTCGAGTCTGATGCTTGGTTCTGGGCCTGGACTGGTACAACAACTTTGGCCCCAGTAGTGGACCATGAAGGATCTGGCAGTCCAGCAGGTAGTGGGGAACCACCACCAGAGAATATTGCAAGGGTTGGAGCGGAGATTATTGATGAGGGACATGGGATCCAAAAGGTTGAACAGACTTGGGATGAGACCACTGAGGCTCTTCGACTGACCACTACAACACAACCGGAGAATGAAGGCGCATCAGAAAAGGGAACAGCAAGGATTTCGTCACGCATAAGTAAACCTGGTAATGGCACATCTTCACTAAAGGGTACGGGTTCTGGAGGATCTGATCATTTAAAGTTTACAGGAAATGTATCAGGACTTGTATTTGGGCGTGAATCTGAATTGGCATCAGACACTGGGTCAGGTCTTTGGACTGGCTCTGGATTTAGGTCTGAATCTGGATTTGCAACAAGACCTGAAGCCAGCTGGGGATCTGGCTTTGAAACACAGGGGTTTTCTGAGGAAAACCAACAAGGGGAAGGCATGCCCACTGATCATAGGGGGTTAGATAGTGAGCGCAGTGGAGTGTCCCAAACAAATGAGCTGAAACTGAAGTTTCAAAAGAGTGCCTTGGTCACTCGTAGCAGAACAGATCAGGACCATAATCTTGGTAGCACAAAATTGGAGCAAAATCTTGATTTTTCTGTGAAAGCCCCTAATAACACAAGAGGGAATGGAAAACTTAACAGTAGCTCCAGTTTGAATGCTCCTGACTTTAATTTGACAAAGTATTCTCATGAAAGCTCCACCACAGGAGATTTACTAACCTCAATTGTAAGCAGCGATTCTGTAAACACTTTCCAACCAACTAAGGACAACCAACTAGTGGAGGTTACTCAATTACCAGCTGGTGAATCAACAGCCGAGCAGAAAGCTTTACATCACCAAGATTTACAAGTCAGACAAGCATCATTTGCTAGCCAGGCAACCCAAACACCAACTAATACCCCCAAAATGCTAATTACCCAACTACAAACAGCTAGCAAGAAACCAGACACTACCTCAATACCCACAGCTGCACAACCTCAAGTGCCCAGTCAAGCATCAGCAGCTAGCCAGAAAGTGGTGACCAGCCAACTTGGCCACATCTTACATGCCTCTCAAACAGCAGTAAGTGAGCAAGAGCCTAGCCAGACAGCTGTAGGCAGGGGGGCACCAGCTGAAAGCCACACAGAAGTAGCTAAATCAACACTGGTCAAAGAATCCCCACAGTGCATGCTGCTAGATACTGCTCTTCCTTTCTGCTCCTCTATGGTCGGTGAACGGATTGCCGTGCCCAATTACCTCAACCACAGCAGTGTGCCGGAAGTCCAGGTACTCCTTAATGATTGGGCATGGCTGTTAAAGTCACATTGCCACCATAGTTTGGAGTGGTTTTTCTGCCTTCTCTTGGTGCCAAAGTGTGGCTCTCTGGTCCCGCTGCCGGTGTTGCCTTGCCGGAGTTTCTGCGAAGTCTTGCGGGACAGTTGCTGGACACTCCTGGATGAGGGACGCCTCCCTGTGGAGTGCCACACTCTACCAGACGAGGAGGATGATGGTTATCAGTGCTTGTCAGTTAGTAACCAGAAAGGTAATCACTGGTTCAAAATGAATCCTAATTTAGGGATTCATTTTTGAAACCAGTTTTCAGTGTCCCTACTCCCCAGTTTGTCTGGTGTTACCACCCACTTCCCACTACCCAACACCCACCCAAAAAACAGACATTTATCCCTGTCAGCACAGTCAAAACCATTAACAATGTACTGGTTTGTAATTTAGAAGAAAAATAAGCATGCTTCAACTTTTGGCTACAGCCTAACAAGCATGCTGCCAGCACTCCTTACAGTGTTGCATGTGTGTGTTTCCCCTATCCTTTGAAATGCATGTGACTTACTACTTGAAGGTCATTATAACAGACACACACATATAGTTCAGTGGGTTTGTGGTTCATTACAAAACCAGATGTTTATCTCTTCTGTATGCATTCTTCATATCTTATCCTGCATTATAGTCATTGCTTCAACAGATATACAGTCAATAGTGTTAAGAAGTGTGAAGCAAACTTCAATGCCACAAAAGAATTTGTAGTAACATCAGAAAACAAAACCGTGCTATGGGTCTTTGGATACAGAGGAAATTAGTTTACTTCTTCTTTGAGCCTTAACATATCTGACATTGCATAAGACGGAGGCCCATCTCCTGTAAACAATTTGTGCATGAACTACTGTACATAATTTGGCATGTAGAACTGCATGTCTCTTTTGACAGCGTGTGGCTTGCGGGCAGCTTGCTGTGCATTTGTCTGCCCACAGGTGGACAGATTAGGTTGTCATGTATGGGAAGCAGTCATGTTTGCATCAGTGGGATGTCAGTTTGTATTAATGTGCTTGGCAAAAGTGTTTATGTCAGCTGGAGAGTTACTGTACACAGGTAACAGGTAACAGGTGAATTTGACTTGTTCCTATCTGACCAGAGTGATGTGGCTTATCTGTGTTATTATTGTTTAATTCAGTTAAGCAGCCAAATGACTGTTTGATCTCATGTGCTTTTAATCAGTGTGTCAAAAATGCTTTTAGATTCAGTAATGTTATTTCAAACACCAGAGCAGTTTGTTTGTTGTTTGAAAAGGATCTTTCAGACAGCAGTGTTAGAGCTGAAGGGTTATAAATTTCACTACAGTTACACAAATTCTCATAAAGTTGAAGTTAAATGGTAGTTTATGATTAATTTGGTTGATGTTGATGTCCTAAAGATTTATAGGTCCAGTGTACATTTGAGTGTCTTCTCCAGGACTATTAAGTGCAATGTGTGCCTGCTGACCAAAGAAATGATGGAGAAAATGACTCAGATGTTTGTTGCTACCAGTGAGCGCTGATTCATGTGAGAACATCCGGTATTCTTAGTTGTGTATCAAACAATCTAAGATGAGAAAATCTGTCTCTGTGAGCGAGCTGGGCCTCTAATTATGAACTGTTTTAAAGCCCGCTCCTTTTTACTGGGGTACTTTCCTGCCCTCCACTCTCAGTTCATATCACTGGGAGTTCAAGACTGTGTCTTTATACAGCTTCTCTATCTTTCTAACAGCTTGCTTCGTTGACAGACATGAGTGGACAAGATATCTCTGGTTCCAGGACTATCTGGGCCCAAATAGATTTGCGTTTGTTTGAATTGGGACACCGTGTAAAACATAAATAAAACCGAATGTTATAACTTGCTAATCTGCTACCAAAACAATATATTTACTGTTTTAACTCATCAGCTTCATTAATTTTTGTAAATATCTGCTTATTCTGAGTCTGATGCAGCAACACGTTTCAAAGACTGGGAAAGTTGTGGAATGCTCCAAAAACACCCGTTTGGATCGTTCCACAGGTAAACAGGTGATAGCATCATGATTGGGTGTGACAGGGGAAAGGGGAAAGGCTCGGCCGTTCACAAGCATGGATGGAATCAGGGCTGTATGTGCTGCTGTGCAAGGCGATGGTGTTGGTTTCTACATCAGGGAGCTTAATATGAAGTCTGTTGTTGCTTCTCTGGCTCTTCCTCCATACCTTCACACCTTAATTGTTTGACAATCAGTCCTGACATTGTAAGCAGACCTTAGCCAATTGAAAAAGTATGATCGTGTTGCTGTCTCTGCACCCTGAGGACAGCTTTTATAGTTTCTGCAGAAGCTGGTTCACCACCAAGACATGCATGTTGGGTATTGCCTGTCAGAGTAACCTCAAGGTATCACTGAAGCGTTTTTAGTCACTCTAAATCATTCAGACAGAAATCCACCGCAGTCAAGACCATCTGGTATCGCTCATTCACTCACAACGTTCTTAAAAATCTGCCAGTAGACACTGCATGTTACAGTGTCGGCTGAGATGGGACCCGAGGCTGAGTGGGCTTCATGTAACAGATTAATTTGCTGTTGAGTTGCTTCTGTCCCTCTTTGCCCCCAAATCCTGAAGATGAAAACCTTCACAGTCGATTAGGTGTTAATAATAAGAGTTCTAACCTCACATGGTTTCTGTTAACAAAATGCCTCATGTGCCAATGACTGCAGCAGCCAGTGGTCATACTGGTAAATTTGAAGAAGTGATTAGCAGGTTGGTGGTCTTTGGCTCAAAGCTGAATGAGGTCATACATAAATGGCCAAGATAATTTGCAAAGCTCTGTAAATACATGGCCTACAGTCAAAATGCTTTGTTTATTAGCAAAAAGTTTACAAAAGCACGCACATCTGAAGGCCATAAATAGGATATTCTTGACAAAAGTACATGTGATAAATGGGAAAAATAGAGACTGCACACTAGATAAAGCTCTCTAAAGGATATTGGTATACCATCATGTACAAGCCCTTCTTTAATCATGATACAAATGCCAGTTTAGTAGCCCAATAACTGTTTCCGTGGCTGTTTTCTCCTGCATCCACCCACTCACGAGTCCTCTGACCTCTCAGATGCACTGATCAGGACCCCTACTACGCAGCGCCTGGGAAGCTTCAGACACTTTTCGCTATCTGCAGCTCTGTTTGCTCGACGGATGGGAGGAGGGCACTCATATTTGGGTCTTAATACCACCCCGCTCCTACATCATTTAACTATGACCTGTCATTCAAGAATGTCTCGTGATATACTTCCATCTTTTGAGCTGGTATTTTGGATGTGGGCCATCAGTGTGGGGAAAGAAGCAGCATGTAGCCTAAAGATGGGTGTATGTGGGAGATTACTGTGGGAAGATTGCAGAGATATCTGTGTGTGCATGGAAACTTTGTAAGAAATCTGTCAGATGTGATCCCCTTACCATGGGGGGAGGATTGTTAGGACACAATAGCCCTTTTAATGATGTTTTTCCATGGTTACCAGCCTGCTGCTTGAAAGATGAGCAGTCATTCATATCAGAGTTTAGAGGTCAACTGCAATTTATTTTGGTTAGTTCTTCAGGGGTAAAACTATATCCCGTATGAGAGCCTCCATCACTGTCTGTAAGTTTAGGCTCTTCAATGGAAATGAAATGAAATCCTGTCCCTGGCAACCTCTGTGGTGGTCTACAACATGAACAGGATGTTTCCCTGTTCAGATATACACTGTTCTTTTGTTGGTGATGTCTGTGTACATTTAGCCTGTGTTTTGTGGCGTGTTCGCCCTTTTGGTGGTCCAACTGATTTGTAGCACCATGGTTCCACTGAGCCGAGATTGATATTGTATCTCATGACAGGAAGGCCCAAAGCTGGCTCCAGTTCTGCAGCGTGCCGCTTGCCAGGGAATCATTTCGAGTTGGCTCTCAGGGGGGTTCCAATTATGGGCACAGTGTAGTCCGACTTCTGTGCTGCCAGAAACTCTTTGCCCCCTCTGGTTTGTGTTGCACTTGTACAAAATGAGAACTGATGAGGCAGTGTTGCAAAACACAGCACTGAAGGTCAGGGATGTCTCGAGCTGGATAACAGCCCAATTTTGACAGTAGAAAGTTTGGATTTAGAATATTAAAAAGCTATTAGAAGCATTTCCACTCTGCTCTGTGAATACCATACATACTGTTTTCTTCCAGATTTCCAAAAAGACATATTTATAAAGCAAACAGCACATGGCAAGAGGTTTGTTTACACCCTGCATGTTGCCTCAAAGGTTCTTCTCTTACAGGTAGAGAACTTTAACAGTATCGTGTTACTCCTTTCCCAGAGAGAAAAATGCACAGCTTGTAGTAGACCCATCTTCCTTTTTGTGGTTTGAGAATTACAGCTCAGTCTTCAGCTCGAGCCAACATGAAATCTCCTTCCTGGGCTGTGATGTGGTTTTTGGTTTGATATCTTTTTTCCGCATCACCAGGTTAGAGATACAGAAAAATCTGCCCCGAGGTTCACAGAATATCCTCTGCAGAGAGAAAGGACCGTTTATTCAAGCTGTTGATACTTTCCTTGATAGTCAAAGCGTCCTGTGTTTGCTGTGTTTACATCACACAAGGAGAAGAATAGTTATCAATGTTTATGCTTCTCCGGATGTCATAGTTTATGGAAGTTCCATAATGTCATCATAGTACCACGCATCTATGCAGCAAAATACCTTCGAATCAAAACAAATCTGCAACACTTTCAATTTTCTTTTGTCGCATAAAAGTGATTCCACAAAGTGCTTGACATGGATTTTATATTAGAAATGACTTAATTCCACCCTGTAACTCACCAGACATACATGAAGCCACAAGATCAAACAAATCAAATCAGCAGAAAGCAAACACAGCTACCAGACTGTGACTAAATGTAATTGGCGTCACCTTTAAATCAACTGGCTGACAAACCGCTGCAGACATAGTTCGAGCCGGGATCGTATTTTTTTAATGTCTGCGGAGGTGAACTCTGACGCTCACACAGGTCGGACCACTGACCAGCTTCCCAGCTTCTTTGCAGAGTGAGGGGAGAGGTAATTGGCCTTGTCAGCAGGCCTCGAGGGATGTTTTAAATGGTGATGGAGCGTCTGGGACTGTCCAGATGTTCAGATATTTTCCCATGGATTATACTGTACTACCCAAAGCTGTATATACATTCTCACACTGCATGTACAGGGTGTCACAAACTGCGGTACCCCCCCCCCCCCCCCCCCCCCCCGGAATGTTAGGAAGTAACAAGTAAGCGGCCGAGCACCATAAACTCAGCACCGCTCCATTCATCAACAGCCCTTTTCTAAGCCGACTGGCCTTGAAGCTGTCATTGGTTAACAAAAGCTATTTGGGAAACCTGAATTGAGATTGCACTTAAAATGCTAATGGTTAAACCTTTTTCACGCAAATTTTTGATCTCTGAGCAGGACTGACTGACCGGCCCTTTGCTGACAATGCAGGCACATTGAACAGGCTTCAGCAAAAGCATTCCTTTGCAGGCCCAAAGCAGGTCAAAGCTTTTCATCTGCTTTAGATCCGGTAATGAAGTTGTCTTTATTTGTGTTTCCAAGCTTTTGTTTTGTCTTAAGGGACATCTGGTGCAGTTCACATCAGGATACTTTGCAGTAAATGCATTTAGTGTTTGATCATCGTCTGGTTCGCACGGATGCTTCCTCTTTTCGGTGAATTCTGAAGGTATTCCAAGAGAGTGCACATCTGGTTGGTGTGAATGATGACTGAAAGGTTTCATTAACAAGAGCTTTGGGATGCATGGGACATGAGTGCACAACTGAGGATGTCTGCTGTTCATTTGGATATAATAGGACAAAGAGCTGGTCATACATGTTGCATATAGACAGACAGTCAGGCTCTATTCTAGACATGCGCCTCACATTCCAACTTATTACAGGCCTTGAAGTTTAATCTGCACACAAATCCAATCTATTTTGTGACCAGCTGCGACTTACACTTAACAAGTCTTGTTAATCTTGTTTCTTGCAAGCTACTGAAGGACGTTAATTGCAGTCAGAGCAAAATCATTCTCATTAGTGTTCCACTGCAAAAATAGTTTACAGCACATGCTCAGTTATGGAATGTTTCTGCTTTAAAGATGACTCACGTGTAAGCTTCAGCACCTGAAACTGGAGGATTACAAATTGAAACGGTGTGCTTTCCCACATGATGGATTTCACCTTTGAATTACTGCATTTTTTTCCCCTAAATTTTGCCCTTTTCTACCTTACTCGGGCAGACACGGTGCTCATAAGGGAGAGCCAGGCTCAGACATGTGAGCACAGGCCCACTGAAGAGACCCTCAAGGTTTCTCACTCAGTTTATCAGAGCAAAAACATCTGGTTGGCCCGGTGGAAATGACGGTTTATTGTTAATCACCATCCACGCAGCAGCCATGGACCCACAGCCTACCTGACGTGGTCTGAAGCTGGGACTTTGTGTCTGTCTGCATCTGTTGTTTCATGGCTAGCATTTCATGATTTAGGTAGAAAATGTCTGTTTTGTGCTAAGGCCTTTTCTGTGTCAGGATTTAAAGGTTTCATCAAGTCACATTTAAGAGTTTCTTTTATAAGCAAATGTTCTATAGGCAGATATTAGGCTGACATCTTTCAGTCTGGCTTTAAAGATTCTAATACATGTTGGATATATGTTATCATTTCCAGCTTTTAAAACGTTCAGTCCCTTCAGTGGTGAATCTGAAGAAATGGTGCAGAGGCGACCTGCATAATTAATACTGGAAAGTATTTTTATTGCTGTCCTGTTCCAGCTTGACTGGGTTCTCTGTTAGCTCAGACTCCAATGAAAGCGGCTTTAGTCCTCAGACAGCATCCAGAATATTCAGGCGTGTGTTTATGGTTGTACAACACAAAGCAGGACATTGGGTTCAGCTAAACACCTCATGTGTTTAAGCTCTCAACAAAGCCAATGCAGACCCCACTGATCTCCAGCACTCAGGGCAGCGGGGAGGCTTTGAACCGAGCGATGGAGCTCGCTCGAGTCACCAGGTGGTAAACCAAAGCATTTCTTCAAAGCACCAGAAACTACGTCAAGTGTTCTCCCAAAACAGTGATTTCTTTTTTTGTCATTTGCCTTTTAACGTGAGGAAACATCATTTTTGATCAAAGCAGAACAGTTTAGTCTCACTGCTAGCTTCTCCACATCGCCCTTTGTGTTCTCTGTATTTCCTAAACGGCCCAAATATTATGCGCTGACCTCGCCGGAGTCACCCGGGGTGATGGAAGAGTGAGCAAAGATATGCAGGAGGCCCAGCTGTTGGTCCCTGTGTGCCCTGGAGCAGCGACATTTAGCAGATGTCACACAAGTCGGAAGAGGGTTTTTTTGTGTGTCTTCAGGAATGTGATGCATTAATAACATCATTTCCCTTTTCTGCACACAGTCGGTTGATCAGTGGTCAATGTTTTAATGCACTTTCTTTTCTGTTTGAATAGTTTTGCAGAGTTTTTCTCATTTGACATTTGTTTCAGACCCGTCTATCATTAAATAATGAGGCTTAAACCTTTTCTAGGTAAATGCAACACAGCAGGAATATCAAGATCTTAGTCATGATTCATAGAAACTCATATTTAAGTGTGAAACTGTGTTGACTCTCAGATCACATCCTCATGCGCCATATCTCTGTGACATCATGTCTCCCTTCAGTTTAGGAAGTCTGACCTTGTCTTTGGACTACAGGCCCTGTGAAGTCTGCAAAAGTGATCTTTTCTTACTCCCGCATGGCCTACGCTTTGCCTTTTTGGGGATGTTGATGATTTTCCATATTTCGGTCTAGAAGTTATAAAATGGTTGTTTGTTTGTGGTCCCCTGAGCAGAGTTGCTTTGCCAGTGCCTCCTAAAAAAAGCTTACGGTTTGGTTGGAGGTATGTGTTGATGCCCAATTATGGTGTTCATTTCTTTTCTGTTGTTGTTGACCTATGCCAGCAGCAGCCGTTGTTCCTGCATCCATCAGGCACATTCCCTTTAAGCCTAATCCTGGTCTAACATGACACCCTGCCATGCAGCCCTCCCTTCTAACCTCCAGTATATTTCATGCGTATTATGGCCTGACATGCTTCTTCTCTCCTCCTCTAGAAGACAGTGGCGTCACCCTGCTGCAGCTGATCGGAGACCCTCCTCCAAATGAGATCACCCGGGTCTACGGGCCCGACAACAGCCCCGGCTATGTCTTTGGCCCCGACGCCAACACGGGTCAGCTGGCTCGTGCCCACCTGCCGAGCCCATTCTACCGAGACTTCGCCCTCATCTTCAATCTGAAACCCACCTCGAACAGGGGTGGCGTCGTCTTTTCCGTCACAGATGCATCCCAGCAGATCATGTATGTGGGCGTCAAACTGTCAGCCGTGCAGGGCGGCAACCAGAATGTCATCCTGTACTACACGGAGCCCGACTCACAACAGTCGTACGAGGCGGCCAGGTTCCTTGTGCCCTCTATGCGGGACACCTGGACTCGATTTGCCATCGCCGTGAGGGACGACAAGGTGATGTTCTACCTCAACTGTGACACGGACCCTCAGGTGATGCGCATCGAGAGGTCCCCAGACGAGATGGAGCTGGAGGCCGGCGCTGGGGTCTTTGTTGGCCAAGCTGGAGGAGCTGATCCTGAGAAGTTTCTGGTGTGTACACAGGCTTTGTCTGTTTCAAACAAAGGGAAATTAAACCATTCAAGGGCTCTGTGACGTAGAAAGATATTAAACTGCATTTACTTTAAAAGATTTCATAGTAGATGAAGAAATATTTGCAAGATGCTTCTGCACCAAATCAATCAGATTCTTGTGTTGGACGAAAGAACTTCTCTCTCAAGCCGACATGAGCTGCGATGAGACAGGACTGCTGCTCCGTGAAGTTTTGGAAAAGTGCAGTATAGTATTTTGATTTTCCATCTTCAGTCATGTGAAACATCTTGGCTGAATAACTCCCATGATTTGATTGCTTAAATTGGTTTCCCCTAAACCATAACATAAACGTCTACATCACATCGCCATCTTCTCGAGGGTAGTCTGCAAATAATTGGGAGCCCTCACAGTTGGGATGTAATTAACCCCAGTCATTTGACCGCTGTAAACCCCAGCAGTAGATCACAACATCTGCTGACCTTAGCTGTTAAAAGGTTATAGCAGTTCACCCGTGGCTACCTGCACGGCGGAGGAATGCAACTGCAGACGTCGTCAGTGGTGTCATAATTGTTCATCCTGCTTTGTTGCATGCAAGAAATTATTTTAAAGATAAACTATGAGCAGTCCGTTCAGTCCAGGAAAATGGTGAAACCATAATGCTCTATGTGAGCCCTCAGCCATGTAAGTGTTGAGGGAAAAACTGCCTTCGTAAAAGATGATATACGACACTCTATGACTGTTTTATGTCCTTAGAATTCACTTGAAATGAAGTGTTGGACTCTCGCAATGCTTAACAATTGTAGTCCCAGACATAAAAGATAAATCATGACTTAATTTCACTGCAGTGACATCTGAAAGTAAAAGACATCTTGCAAATCTTCATCATTTATCTCAAAAGCAAGATTCCGAAGAGACTTTAACTGTGTTATATGGAAGGAACTTTCATCTGTTTACTTGCCTTGTTTACAGTAGATTTACACAAATAACATGATGGTGATGCTTTTCTTGCTGTTTTCACTGCTTATATGGACATAAATGACCTCCCTGTTCTGTTAATGAGGCTGAATCGAGGCCATGAAGCCATTAAGGCAAATCACCTCTGACTAATTTTACAGGCGAGCCAGAAAAACAATTGGATATTCCCTCTTTTAATTAGAGTGATTATACTGTTACATAATGGGATACATAAAAAGAATTATTTACACTGTTAAATTTATCCTAAATCCAAATGAGTTCTTCCCAAACCATACAGTTTGCTCAGCTGAAACATCATCTCTGCTTCCTGTCTCAGTTGCAGCACATTTTAATCTTTTTATTGCTACATTTGACTTTTTCTTTTCTTTTTCTTTCTCTATTATTCCAGCCCATCTAAACAGATTTGGAAAAAGGAGACTTGTTGGCCATGTGCTACTTGTTGACCTGTCTTGGCCTTAAGCTAGAGAGGTCTTGTGAATTTAATTTTTGTAATCGAATCAAGACTTGGGGAGCTTTGGCTTCTAAATATTTACATTATGCATTTCTGAAACAGACATTCTGTATGGAGATAGGATTTCTTTAGTCGTCCCTTTTTCTTATGATCCATCACCAGCAAAGACATGCTTCACTGGCAGTTCAGTCCTTCTCTAAGATTTATTGTAAAGATCTGAAGTAGTTTGTTAGAAAAAGACCATGACATGTCGACTAAACATTGTACAAGTTGCAAAAAAAAAAGCTTCAGTACAGCCATTAAAAGCCTGTATAGAGACAGGGTTTAAATGTCAAAGGGCCTTTGCCATTTATCTTCAAAGCTCTCTTAAAAAATCCATTTGACTTTTTTTCTCAGGACATAAATGTGTCCTGAAGAGTCAACTTCAAATAACTCGGCGGCAGAGGAACCACCTCTTCATGCGGAGCTAATGGCCCTTTGATAGGCAGGCAGATAGCATTCATGCTATCAGTGCGAGCATCCTGTGTGGGAACATGTATCAGATCTAGGATGTTGGGGGGGGGGGCTGAGATAGTGGCACTTCACAGGCTAAAAGTGGAGACTTCAATAGCCCCTCTCATTTTATGGAAAAGGGGGAATTCCCTGAAAAATCTCACCAAAAACCAACAGCAGGTTCAGAGATCAGTGTTGATTTTTGCAATGTTGAGAGCGACTTTTCGTGTGTGTATAAAACAATGGAACATGTTGTCCTTGCTTTGCTCTAGGGGGTGATCGGCGAGCTGAGGGTGGTGGGAGACCCCCGAGCGGCTGAGAGGCACTGTGAGGAGGATGAAGATGACTCAGATATGGTGAGTGAGAGCGAATCACATCTCAAGGATAACTAATTACATGTGATTGAAATGCTGTAGTATGACTGCAGGGGAACACAAATACTCTGTTACAAAGGCATGTGATGATAAGAATACAGGCACGTTCAATCTAATTGAGTTAGCAAAACCCCGCCCCCAAACACCTGCTATCCAATCATAGCTTACCAACAGTAATGACGCACTGCAAAACTGAAAATATATGCAAAAGTGGAAGGAATTCATTCTCTAACACAAACTCCAATCAATCAGTAACCAAGCATTGCTTCCAGGCCCAGATAGCATACAGGATCAATAAGTAACTACAGTAGGTCACATTAGTTTGTGAGGTTACAGGAAGTTTCATAACCAGCACTGCGTCTGTGTAGTATAAGTCGGTTCTGGATTCCTACAGAGGCTAGGCTAACGGTATTTTCAGACAAGTGTTCACGATCATTCGTTCTAGAATGTTCAGATCATTCCGTTCTAGACTGTTCCCGATCATTCCATTCTAGACTGTTCCAGATCATTCCATTCTAGAATGTTCCCGATCATTCCATTCTAGACTGTTCCCGATCATTCCATTCTAGACTGTTCCAGATCATTCCGTTCTAGACTGTTCCCGATCATTCCGTTCTAGACTGTTCCAGATCATTCCATTCTAGAATGTTCCCGATCATTCCATTCTAGAATGTTCCCGATCATTCCGTTCTAGACTGTTCCAGATCATTCCGTTCTAGAATGTTCCCGATCATTCCGTTCTAGACTGTTCCCGATCATTCCGTTCTAGACTGTTCCCGATCATTCCGTTCTAGACTGTTCACGATCATTCCGTCCTAGACTGTTCACGATCATTCCGTCCTAGAATGTTCCCGATCATTCCGTTCTAGACTGTTCCCGATCATTCCGTCCTAGAATGTTCCCGATCATTCCGTCCTAGACTGTTCCCGATCATTCCGTTCTAGACTGTTCACGATCATTCCATTCTAGAATGTTCCCGATCATTCCGTTCTAGACTGTTCACAAACATTCCGATGTAGAATGTTCGAACATAGTTAGTGAACAAGCTACCGCTGAAAAAATCTTGTAGCATCAGTTGATTCCAGCTGGAAAAACTGTTCCGGCTAGAAATGAGAAGCCTGCTTCAGTCCACGTCCATCTCAAATCTGGGATCCACTGCTTCAAAGCACAGGATTTTGGGGGTGAATCTGCCTCCGTTATCATTGTAAACTGCGTATGTCGTGTAAAAATGAAAATCTTAACTTAGGTTAGACTTCATTCAGTTCTGTTTGAATTCATCCTTAAATCAGAAAAAATATTTTTTTTCTCTACTTAATTAGTAGAGAAAACGTAAAAGTTTAAACTGATGTGTGAAGTGCAATAAATGGTTGAATATGTCCTAAAGTAACAAAGTATTGTCTTTTTATGACTGTTGATTTATTCACGCGGCTTGCGTCACTCATTAACATAGTAAATGTGTAACAGATCAGAGTCTGACAGCAGCCTTTTCACCGCTGACCCCGACCACCCACACACAAACACAGGTGCCTCGCTGCGGCCCACCAGCGGCCTTCACTGTTATTTAGTAAAACATTGCCCTCGCAGCTGTTCTGCTCACTGAGACCACAAAATCCTTGTACTTACAGACAGAATGAGGTTGAAGATTTTCCCGCTTGTTGTCATCAGATCTTTAGGTGTTGTTTGGATTAGATGGGAAATCACATTCCAAGTGGAAATGACAGGTTTCTGATTTCAGGATGTGTCTTTTATCCTAAATGATAACCTCACACACAGCTGTTTTCCTGTTTCGAAGACACATTTGAGATACTGAATTACCTGAAGCTTTGAAGTGTTTGAGACCTTCTTACTGTACTGAACACTGATGCAACAAAATACTCCAGACTTTGACTTAATGACATAAGTGCAGAGACACAGAGTGCTGACAGTTTAGAGAGTTCTACCTGAAATTACACCTTAATTTAAGCAGATAAAAGACTCATTTTGATTAAAATATCAGGCCAAAGAGGTGGCATAGAAACACTTTTTAAGCAATAAGAACAACTGAAACAGGGTCATAATACTGTCACACAGACATGTATTCAATAAAAACACTCCTAAATGCTCAAGTCCTTTCTCACTTACCAAAAATTCAAGTGGATTTCATGACCTGACAGATACACACAGCTAAAAGAACATTTTCAGATATTATTAACTGTCAATGCACCGAATAAAAAACATCTTGGGGGCTTTAAATGAAATTAAAAATGTTTGATTGGTTTCATCAGGTTTCAGGTGAAGGCAGCGGCTATGAGGAAACCGGAGTACATAAACCAGCTGTGGAGAAACACAGATGGACGGTATGGAACAACTTTTATTTATATTGAGCTCTTTTACTTATTTTGATCCTGCAGTTATGTTGCTTGCATCCTTATTGACACTCTGTATAGAAACATGATGAGTTTTCTTACTGTGAATTGCTCTGGAGTCTATGAAGAACACTTTGTTCTAAGCATTCAAGCAGCTGATCCAGCCTGACGTGAATACCTGGCCGACAAAGCTTAACAGCAGGCCGTGCTTCTGCACACCGAGTCATCCCCACATTACATATACGACCACTGGCGTCTCAGGTTACTCTGTGTAAGTGAGCGAACGCTCATCCCACGATGGAGATTAAAAACTGCTGAGCTCATATCTGGAAGTTGAGCTGCTTCTGTCTTTTACATTTGGGGACAAAGACTTCACATTGAGAGTTTTGTCACAGTAGAAAGGAAATGACAGGTGAGGAGTGTGTGCACTGGATGGATGTAGGTGTACCTTATCACCTGGATGAAGGCCTAAAGCAACAAATAAGGCAGGAAGGCTGACAGATGCACATTTGCACTCACAGTGCGACACACGTGTTGTTCCTGTTATCTTTCTGCAGTCACTCGTGAAATCTCTAATCAGTGCATTTGTCTCTTCTATCTGCCTCCTTTGTCACTCGGTCTTCCTCTCTCTGCTTTTTGTCTCTCACACTCAATCAGAGTCCACAGACACCCACTCACATCTTCCCACCCTCACAGATAGCCACGCAGGCTGAACCTAGCCCTCCGCCCTGCACCACCACCTCCTCTGTGCGTGTGTGCACTCCCACTCACAATTATAGTGGCGAGTTTGAAAAACCAGATGTCAATTTGGACTTGATCTGATCCAAGTTAGAGGCCCTCCGCCTCGAGGCTTTGTTATTCTGACTGCTTTCTCAATCAGCTGTGTACAGGAACTGACAGAGGTGGAAAGAGAGTTAAGAGACGGAGATGGGGAGGGGGGGTCGGATACCTCAAATCGGAAATCTCTTCATCATAACTGCCTTATACTCTGCCTTGATGCCCTACAGCTTTTACAAGGGGCTTTTCCATCTGTTCAGTAGGCATTTATTAGCATCATGTAATATGCAATGTAATGTAAAAGACAAACAGCTGCTGTCTGTCTAATTCCTACCTGCCCACGTTTTTCCATCTGATGTCTGCTCACAGAAAGCAGAACCTACACTCTGCACAACTGTCCAACCGGTGCAATTAAGGCAAGTCTGGGCGAGGCGAGTTAGAGGGGGAGAGTTGTATATGTGAAACTTTCCATTTTGTCATCCTGGAATTCAGGGTGATAGATGGCACCGCATGTCAGTCATTCTTAACGGTGTCGCGGCAGGAAGTGTCCCCTTCAGCGAGAATCCCACAGAGGAAATACTTCAAGAGCACAGTTCTCACTTCATGTGATGCAGATGAGAGTTTCAGGTAGATTATAGTCACTTAGTTGTCATTGGCTATTGTCTGTAACGTCCATCATGTTAACAAAGACCTACAGTTCACTTGATTTTCTCTCAGATTGGTGGAAAATGCAGTAAAAAAAACTGAAAGCTTTTACAATTTTTACAAAACATTTCAGACTCGAGGCTCAGACTCTGGTCGACTTAGTTGAGACTTGAATGCCTGAAGACTCGACTTGACTTGAGGCAAGAAGCAGAAAAAGCTGAGGAAATGTGATGCATGAATATGAAAAAGCAATCAGCTGAATGCAGTCGAGCCTTTTGGAGCTCTGCCAGACTGTCACGAATAATAAGGCAGGATGTGTGCAGTGTCTCCAAAATATCATGCATGCTTTTATTGCAGCTGCCTGCACCAGAGTGGAGAGAAGTCAGATTAAAATATACATACATGTAAATGAGTAGATTGTTTCCCCTTCTCTCCAGCGTATCGCCTGTTTTCCTCCCTGCAGCGTGAAAATGATTCTGACCCACAGATCGTGTATGTTGTGTTACTTCAAATCCCCTTTTTGTTTTTACACTCCATGAGATTTGATGCTAAACATATCTAATGAAATGTGTTTTGTGCAACTGCTGAAAAGTTTGGAATTACTGCAACATGCCAGTCATCGGCACGTCATGGTTCATGCATCATGTAAACAGACGCACGCTCTACGTTGCACTACAACAATATTTACAGTGTTATATTTACAAGGTTCCAAACAGACAGAAACATGTCGAGAGGCTTTCTGCACAGTTTGCACCTTCGTTTTGAGTTCTCAGTAAACTAGTTTACACATACAGAAGTGTCACATTAAAGAAACATATGCACAGAAGGTTTAAATCTGCAGGCAGGACTTCAGGTTTGTATTTGTAAAACAGGCTGCTCTCTGCAAAACAATCCATCTGTCGCATTCAGTCAGCAGAGCGAGTGAGAGGATACGCTAAACACATTCAGAGTGTTTTACCGAGTCATCGAATCCTTACCGAGCGGTGATTGGATGACCGAGAAATGATTAAAAATCTGCACAATCAATGTAACGTGTGATCTGGGGAAACGCTGCTGCGGCTTCATTAGATTCAGCCCTGACAGAAGACAAATTACATGACAGGAATGACTTTTAATGTCTTGCATCTCCATCAAACAGCACAGGAATGTTGGCCAGGCTTTGTTTGACGTAACAGAAGCTGTTATCCTCATTGCATCAGATAACTGCTGTGATATGTGACAGATGATCGACGGCTGCAGGAGCTGCTGAGAGTTTCTGTTTGCTGTATTGTTGTTTTATTGTTTCTGATTAAAAACCTGATTCCACTTCATCATCATGTGGTTGCTGCATTTTATAAACAGCCCGATGTGTAAATTCCAGGACGTTTCCTGTGATGCTTCACGGGGCACGCAGTGAAAAAAACAGAGGTGGAAAACGTTCATTGCCGAGGCAGCCGCATACCTGCTCCTCCATTCAGGGGGTCGTGTGGTTCAAATCCATCAACGCTCTGTTCTAAAGATGGGAGCCTCCCACCTGTCATCCCCCGGCTGTGATGGATAGGCGAAGGAGGGAACAGGCGGGTTATTCTTTATCACATTAATACATGGATCAACTCGGAACAGTCAATAATGCTCCGGCCAAATTCTTAGCATAGCCAGCGCCGTGCGACACCGTGGGGAAAACAGCTCCCCAGAGAGGAAACTGGTTAATTATCAACGCTGGCTGCTTCACTCGCCCCCTCAGCTGCCCCCTCTGCTACATTCTTCATCCCACTCCTCTTTTGAATTCCACAGGTGACAATTCGAGGTGTGTCACCGGTGAAGAATGAGCTACAGACGGGGGGTATTTGCATTATTTCATCCCCCTCTCTCCCCTTTTCACCCAAAGGCAGTTTGGAACCTTTCAATTACTCTTCTGCTTCTGTCAGTCCTGCTGTGGTCTGAGTGATAGAAGACGGTTGGGAAGCTGGAGGCTGACCTGTCTTTCCTCCTTTTACAATACAGAGCACACAACAAACTGAAATGTTTTAAGCTGTTTTGACAAAAGGTCAAGAAAAATGATGACAGGGGAACACACACGGCACATCCTTCCCTTCATTCAAGCCTTTATTTGATCACAGGATTTCATTTGTGTAGCTTAAAAATGGGGTTTAGAATGGCAGATATGTGATGACCGCACACACACACACACACACACACACACACACACACACACACACACACACACACACACACACACACACACACACACAAAACAATGAATGTCCGTGTTTCGTCTTTCAAACGAACTCAATCATTGCACTCTGTGTTGCTGTAACTGAGGCTGGGGGCCGTTTTCTCTGACGGCCCTCAAATGCTCACATACAGAGTTTCGCAGTCGCTCTTTGTTTTGCCGTGCAGGTGTTGACTCTGCAGAGAGCTTCAGCAGCACAACTTCTTAACGGCAGTGCAACTGCTGAAACATGACTCTTTTCTTTTGGATTGTTTCGAATTAATGTTAACAAGCCTGACTTTTTCCCATATTGCTTACAGTGTTTCCGAGGCCCTTCAGCATAAAGGAGGGGGGCACCAGTGGAAACACAGCCATAAAATCTGAAGCAGGCTTATTCAGTTCCAGTAAATGTCATCCAGTGCCCTTTTTAAATATGGATCTCTCTCTCTCTCTCTCTCTCTCTTGCATGATTATCCTCCAGCAGACCACTCCGCCGTCGTCCCGGCCCATTCAGCAGCCGCCACTGGTCAGGAAAGAGGAGGTGTCAGTTACAAGAGAAACAGGTGAACACACAGTCAACACTTCTTGAAGAAAACGCTGTTTTGTTGTTTTTTTAGTCTAAGGATCACTCGCAGTGCTAAAGTTAGACCGTTGTGTGAGCAGAGAGGGATCAGTGCTAACCTGAGGTGGAATATCCTTTCTTATTTCTTTTTTCTGTACTGGACAGCAGACAGACTTGTGTCAGTCAAAACGTTTAGCATGCTAACTCCTCAGAGTGTTTTTACAGATGCCTTTGGATCCGCCCCCTGCCGCCTTTCATAAATGCAGAATTTCACTTTCAAAGATGGGAAATAGATGCTGTTCTCCTGCGTGCTGACACGTGACGTAGCTCCCCTGTTGGGTATGGAGGGGGCGCTTTATGACAGCATGTGGAGTTGCAGAGTTCATGTTCTTGAGTGTACTGCTGAGCCGGTCAGAGCTGACTGCAGGCAGATGCACTGACACACGTCTCCATCTACTGGACATAAGCATTAATGCAGTGTCAGTGTTGGATGCTGCGTGAATCATTTCCACTGCAGATGTTTTTCAAAATATTGAACCTTTTCCATATGTTCTACCATCCAGGCTTAAAGATGACTTGAGGACACGTTATCTCCGTCTTACTCAGATGATAGAAGTTTTTCTCTGCTGCTGTGTTCTGCAGTTCCTAAATTGCAGTTGAGGAATATGTCAAACTGGTGTCATGTAAATACCTTTACAGCCACTTTGTGTAAGCTTTAAAACATCTTACTCTGGCGCCCTCTGGTGGTAGTTGCATGAATGACACATAAGAAATGAGGTCTTCATTAAATCTGCTGAGGCACAATGCTTCTGCACAATAAAATATAGAATATTCAATTTTCTGTGAATCTGACTGAACACTTTCTGCACTGTGTGTTAAGAACGTGCTGTGCAGCAGCAATGTCATCAGAGTAAACAGCTGATTTCAAACTGGATAAAATATTACCTGGATTTTTAATTGGACAATATTTATGCCATATTTGCCGTAACAGAGCTTGAGATTTAACCCCAACATGCTGAAAAACAGGCTGTAAATCAGTGAAGGTTGACATAATTAGGGCACCTGTAAAAGACAGTATATTCATTTGTATTCTGATGCTTCTGTATCCTGATTTGAGACACAATAATGTGCCTGAAATACTGTTACTGTTACTGGAGACATTTTAACACTGTCTTTTGCGTTGTGTTCAGCAAGCGACTCCCAGCACGTTTCAGTTTCTGTGGAGTCCAGACTTCCTGGGTCACCAGGTGGGTCGAGGGGGGTTAAAAACACAGAGAAAAGCATCCAGATCTCCTGTGTTTCATTTCCTGGTCTGATGTTCTGCCTCCTTCATGTCTGCAGGACCTCACATGGATTTCAAAAGTGCAGAATGCATGAATCTGTTCTCTGCTTTTGAATCCATGCAGGGTGGTGACATATATATATGTAAGCCAGGCGGATGGAAAATTGGGATGTTTGGACTGTAATCCCCTGAAAATACATGTGCAAAGAGAGAAACTAGAAGAGCTCAGAGCTCACAGATTTTTATTTCTTAAAAATAACAAGGATTAGACAAGCAGGACTAGTTCTGAATATTAGCTCAGGCTGATATGTGGCATTAGTTTCTTCAGTGAATATTCGGTGGGATCCATTTTTCCATCTCTAAACTGGAGAAGCTGGCTTGGCGTGGACATCGTTTTGCTGTGCATGTCTGTCGGCCGCCTTTAACACGGCAGAATAAGTGGGTTGTATTTCATACAATCTCCACTAAAAGCGACACTGAAGAAGAGTTTAAAGTCAATTCAGCTCCCGGATGGTCGTGCATGCATGTGTGGGAATTCAGTTACCACCTCAAAACCTTCACATGGCCTTTGAATCAGAGCCGTGCACGCTGGGATTCTCGCTCCATCAGGCAAAAAGTCATTTTCTTTCCCTCTTTTCTCCTCTTGTGGGTGCAGGAAACATCCTGTTTATTGTTTGGGATCTGGGATACGATCGTTAATCATTTTTGAAAGGTCTTTTCACGAGGGCATTAATGACTCGCTGTTTTCAGGGCCGGTTGGGGCGAGAGGAGAAAAGGGTGACCGGGGGGAGAGAGGAGAGAAAGGAGACAGGGGTCCGATTGGGCCAAAGGGAGAGTCCAGCTTTGGCTCCGGCTCACGAGGTGGAGCCCGTGGAGAGAAGGTTTGGAGCTCTTTCATATTGGACTCTGATAGTGGATGCAACACTCGCATTAAGATAACAGCCTCATCTCTGTCATGCAGTTTGAAAGCTGGGACGCACTGATGATTAAAAAAACAGACTTTTTTAAAACCAGTTTGTCCTTTTGAGGGTTGTAGTGGGCCATCAGTCAGCTGGTAAAAGCATGAGCAGCGATACATAAGCTTTGGTGAAATATCCCAAAGCATCACTAGAGGGAGCTGTAAGTCCTAGTTTCATTCAAAAGTGCAGTATAACATGTTTTTGTACATTTAAGGTTAAGCTGTGTGTGTGTTGCTTTTGTCTTCTGAGGGGCAAATGTCATCACAGTGATTGTAAAATTAGGACAACACAAGAAAAACACTCAAACAGAACTTTCATTTCACCAGCAAACATTTATTTATTTATATTCAGATTAAACTCAGGTACATTATGATGGTTACTGGAATTACAGTTACAGGGTTTCATTCTCAATATTTTAGATGATTTTTGGAACTTACTGAAAATTAGTAATTAGTTCCCATTCCAATTAAATACTTTACCAATTGCTACATATAAAAGTAATTACTTACAAGGGAAAATAACATTTTTGTTGCCATTAAAGTCTGTTTCAGTCCATTATTAGCACACATATAGCTGTATTATTTTAGTGTTGCTGTGGCACAGCGTGGGACAAGACTGCCAACTGTGCTCTTTATTGATATTAGTTATAACCACTCCCAACCAGCAGAGGGCAGCAGTGACGTGCATTCCTACCTGTAGGCCACACAGGGAGGACTGTAGGTTTTTAGGAGGAAACAATGCTGGAGGTACATGTGGAACAGGCTTTGATACAGTAGTCTGTAAATAATTTGACTAGGTTTGATGAAGTTTCTGCAGTTTATATTAGAAACATTACAATCATGATAAAAAGCAAGGTCAGGTTTCCTGAACTGTCTTGCACAGAGACAGGTTGGTGACGTGAGGCCACAACCATGAAAATCTACAGCATAGACTGTTTGTCTGCAGCTGTCTTCTTGTTTTCATGTAACACCAAAATAATAAAGCCCAATTAAAGTTCAATGATTGTAACTGCATTATTTAATTTGAAAAAATAATTAGTTACATTACTAGTTACAGCCAAAAGCAGTGGAATTAGAGTGACGTTATCTCCTCCTCCCCTGTGAAGACGTTGACCCTGACTCGTCTGTTTCTTCTTTGAATTTTCAGGGCGAACCGGGTGAAAAGGGAGCAAAGGTACGTTAGAGATCACCTCGGTTTGTCGCTGACTTCTGTCACTGTGATTTGAGTCACAGCTGTGGAAGTTAAGTACCAGAGACATTTAAGATGGACCGCTGGTCTTTGTCATCTCTTTGATTTCCTCTTTGTTAATCACCACCTCACTTCACACTGATGTGTCTTTATCTCTAGGGCAGTGCAGGCTTTGGCTACCAAGGAACGAAGGGAGAGCCTGGTCCTGCTGGGCCCCCCGGTCCCCCCGGTCCAGCAGGGACCGCAACGGAGTCTTTAGTCTGTAGTGACGGCTCCGCTGCGGTCTGCAGCGACGGCTCAGCTGCTTCCGCAGGCCCCGGACCCCGAGGGCCAGCTGGACCACAGGGTTCCCCGGGCCCCCAGGGACCACCAGGAGCTGACGGAGAGCCAGTTAGTAGACTACAGTTGATTTTTTTTACATGAAAACATTTCAAATGTTACCCTTTTAAAGGGTTAAATATGAAGGCTTAAACACGATCATAAATAAGAATTGTCAAGTCTGTTTTATGGAAATATATGGAAATATTCTAAGGTCACAAGTTTGTCTCAGAGGACTTGTTTTTTGTGCCACTCTCTCAGGGTGATCCTGGCGAGGATGGAAAAACTGTGAGTTTTTTTTTTTCCACAGAGAACACTGATAAATGGCTTTAACTCTTATCAGCTGTCAAACAGCTAATGTGATGATGGATTGTTCAAGTAGAGACCTTTTCCATTACTGTTTCCTCGACACAGGGTCCTGATGGACCTCCAGGCTTCCCGGGAACTCCAGGTGACCCAGGACCGAAAGGAGATAAGGTTAGATGCTCCGTTACATCGAGTGCAGAACATGAAATATATTTGAAACGTAAAAACAAAAGATTGTGTACAACAGAAATTATCTTAATGAGTCTTGTGCACACAGGGAGACCGCGGAGAGGGTCAACCTGGCCCCAGGGGACCCCCAGGACCTCCGGGACCCCCAGGACCAGGACTCAGATCTGTGAGTTCATCTTGATTTCATGCTGTATTGTATTTGTCTCATGACAGGACTTCCTGCTTCCGTGAATCATTTGTTGAATAAAACTGATTTCACTATGTTTCAGACTTTTGTAGACATGGAAGGTTCAGGGTTCCCAGATTTGGAATCTATTCGGGTGAGAAGAACTGAAATTTTAAATTATACTCTCAACAAACATCATAGATTAGAAATCTTGCTGGAGGCAAAAGGATTCTTTTGTTGTTGTTGTTGTTGTAGGGGCTGCCTGGCTTACCGGGTCCCCCTGGTCCCCCCGGTCCTCCCGGCCCCTCTACAGCGGGCACAGGATCGAGTTCTGGGGCTTTTGGACCACCAGGAAAGGACGGGGCGCCTGGTCAACCTGTAGGTGTCAATGTATTTGTCTCTCAGCACTCAAACCAGTAGCCCAATAATTGTCCAAACCCTCAAACTGTCTTATGAAACTGAATCCTGATTCTAATGTCTGTACATAAACGCATCAACAACTGCTGTACATCTGAACTGAACCTTTCGGACTCTAGGGCCTGCCTGGTTTGCCTGGTACTGATGGCCTCCCTGGAGCTCCTGGTCCCAAGGGAGAAAAGGTAATGGAAGTAGCGCCCTGATGGCATTTGATTGGTGAAATGGAGGAAAAACAGCTTTTATCAATACGTAGGCTCTGCTGTACATATGTGGTTCCAGTCAGCAGTCAGTGTTTAACAGATATATAAATTCAGTCATTCTTTTTCCAACACCAGGGTGATTCAGGCGAGCTGGGTCTTCCAGGACCAGTTGGACAGAAGGTGAGGATTTTTGGTCTTAATTATTTTTTTTCAATTTTACCTTAAAGTCCTGCAGCTTTGCAGTGAGACCTGTCATCCAAAACACAACCAAATGCAAATGTATGAAACAAAATCCTGAGAGGAAGTTACATAAACTCAAGTGTACGTTGGCGGTGTGCTTTTGGGATACCAGAACTGTGTGATGTTGCCCATTCGATCAGAAGAATGACACAACCTTCATCCAACCATTTCTCACCTTTTTCTCATCCCTGTCATTTCTCCAGCCAAGCTCATACCTTTCTTTTCTCACCAATCTGCTGCCTCAATTTTTATCCTCCTCCTACTTTCCTAAGCCTTCCCATCTGCAGGTAACTGGGCTCCAGCACGTCAGCCATCAAAGGGGATTTGTGTCTTCTAACAATATGCAAATGTTTGTCAAATATTCAGCTACAGACGTGACATAAAGTCTAATCTGAGTGCTGGCTATGGTTTGGTTTAACATTTGATGACATCTGACTTTGGTCTCAGAACAATGAGGATGGGTGTTTGTGCAGTTACCTTGTTCTACGTAACCACATGCTGCATGACAGGTGTTAGTAGTTTTGTGCAGGATGCATGATTCCTCACAGTGAATTAAAAAAAATCCACACTGCCTTATCATGGTTAGAAGCGCTTCACTGGAAATGTGTGCATTTCTTTTTACTTAAATTTGCATTTACTTATTCTGAACACAGATTTTACTGCTGTCATTCCTCCCCACAGGGAGCTCAAGGAGAACCTGGTTTAGTGGGACCTGCAGGAGAGGCCGGGTTGGCTGGTCTGCCTGGACCCATGGGACCAGTTGGGCCACCTGGGCCTCCTGGGCCTCCTGGACCAAGTTATCGTGTTGGATTTGTGAGTTTTCTCTCTCTCTTAATTTTTGTGAAGATTCGTTTTGGTAGAATTGACAAGATCTTACAGTAAAAGGAGATAAAACGCCAAAGTTTCTGTGTAATTTGGCTGTTTGTCATAAAATCTTTGTTGGTGTTTGAAGGACGACATGGAGGGCTCTGGCGGAAGTTTCTCCAGTGGACTTCCTGGCGTTAGAGGACCAGAAGGAAGACAGGTTAGTACCATGTACTGAAGAAATACTTCAGGTCCTGGAATTCGATTCCGTATACGGTATCTCATTTTCTTGACGTAACAAAGTTCAAAATAAGCAACAATGTTTAAACAATTTCAGCACAAGGAGGAACTGTTTTTAGTCCCCACATTAAATGTCTGATCCCAGATCTGCTCAGCAGCTTTTGATTGTTTGTAGGACAGAATCAGTTGCAATACATTCTGTTTCATTGTTTCTATAAAAACAGCATGCGGTCTATTTTGTACAGGTCTGTAGTTTTCATGCCTGGGTATATTTAACTGGAACTGTTCCAACAGTTTTTAGCAGGAAGCTGCAGATACATGAGGAAGACAGACACGGCCTTGCAAATAACCCAGACAAATATGTTTGCTTTCAGGGTCCTCCTGGCTTGCCTGGACTTCCGGTGAGTAATTGAATTTTTCCAGTAATCTGTCATGAGCTGGTCCTCTTGCCTCTCTGCCAACTGACAGGTTTTTCTACTTTTAAAGCACACTATTGGATCAAGAAGGGTCTTGTTTTCAGTACATGAAAATAGTGGAAACTCACAAAGAAGCCTGAGGTGCAGCTACCTGGGACTGAAGCTCGGTGTTCAGCACCTGTGCGCTAACATTCAGGTTTAGTTACTGGTGGTAGACTTATCCTTGCTGCTCTCCTCTCATGTCATTTCACATGTTTGTTTTTTAAACTGTTAGGTTGGAGAAAAATAAGCAGCAGTTCATTTGACTCATGAGGAGAAATGACAAACTCATAGCAAGAGTTAGCATGTTAGCAAAGATCTGTCTATGTGCCTGCAGAAACAGTCCTGACCAGCTCAGGTCTGGTCCACCACCACATCATGGTGTCAGAGCTGAAAGCAAACTGCAGGCAGTCATGTAACACTTTCTGTGCTTCACTGGATTTAGTTTTTCACAGATGTAATCTGAATGTACCTCTGCAGGGTAAACCCGGGTTCCCTGGTCTACCAGGCCAGAAGGGCACTGAAGGCACTGTAGGAAGAGATGGACAACCAGGACTGGATGGCTTCCCTGGACCTCAGGTAAAAGGAGGATTTCCCTCTAGATCTGGCACTCCTATGAACGGTCTATGGACTGTGTGATGAGACAGAGCATTTGGTTTATTACAGAGAGGACAAGCTATCAAAATAATAAACTTTTATAGCACCTTTCAAAACACAGTTACGAAGTGCTTTACAATAAAAACTAAGCACATTTAGCAATTTTAAAAAAGGGAGTTAGCAGTGGCTGCACGGTGGCGCAGCAGGTAGTGCGGGTGCCTCACAGCAAGAAGGTTGCCGGTTCGATCCCCGGGTCAGGCGGGGCCTTTCTGTGTGAAGTTTGCATGTTCTTCCCGTGCATGCGTGGGTTCTCTCCGGGTACTCCGGCTTCCTCCCACAGACCAAAAACATGCTCATTAGGTTAATTGATGACTCTAAATTGTCCGTAGGTGTGAGTGTGAGTGTGAATGTTTGTCTGTCTTTGCATGTGGCCCTGCAATCGGCTGGCGACCGGTTCAGGGTGTACCCCGCCTCTCGCCCATTGTAGCTGGGATAGGCTCCAGCCCCCCGCAACCCCGAAAGGGATAGGCGGTATAGATAATGGATGGATGGATGGATGGGAGTTAGCAGTCCTGATCTCCTCAGGCAGGTCATTACGAAGACTGGGAGCCCTGACTGCAAAGGCGCGATCACCTTTGAGTATTAATCTGGACTTCAGAACAACAGGGAGCGGGAGGGGACACAGGCCGATAAAAGATCTTGGGGGGAGGCTTCTCGAGGCTCTGTGATCAATGACATCTTGAAATCGATTGTAAAGGTGACAGATAGCCAGTGTTAGGAAGCCAGGATCGGTGAGATGTGATGACGTTTACACGCCCGAGGTAAAATCCTGGCAGCACAGTTTTGCTGCTGGAGGCAGGACAGGGATTTTTTTTTAAACTGATGCCAGAGAGCGAGGAGTTACAGCCGTCCAATCGACTGGTTATGAAGGCGTGAGAAAGGGTGTGATCAGTGACATGTTTCTGAGATGATGAAGGCTGGACTGAACCATTCATTTCACATGTTTGAGGTGGATGTTTTTGTAAAATTTTAAGGGGTGGGAGATGCGGAAACTTGAAGCCTCCAGTGTACAAGTGAAGTAAAGTAGGACATATGTGGTGTCAAGGAGTTAAACTTTGGAAATGAAAAATAATCACATATTCATAGATTCTTGAATTTTAAATGAAGGAAGGGGGGGTAGATGTCATTTTAAGGATTTTAACAAGATTTTTTGTGGAAAAAACATTTCAGACAGAGTATTTTATATAGATCTATATGCACGTGTGGAGGGGCTCTAACTTATTTTATTATCTCATTTCACAGATTCATCATGGAATAATATAAAATAATAGAAGCATTTTTTATTGTCATGAATGTTCAATGAATAAGGTCGTTCTTCTCATCAGACCTTTGTGAGGCTGGGATTTGGACATCCTGTGCTTTCACCGTTGATTAAATATCTTTTGTCTCATTCATCTTTAATTTCTCAGGGACCAAAGGGTGACAGAGGTGACAAAGGAGAGAGAGTGAGTATCGTTTTTAAGCCTGAATATCTGCTCATTTATACACAATGTTCACGACAAAGCAACTGTCTGTAGTGCTGTACTGCTACAAGCGTCACACTCCTCTCACGTTGTACTTACAGTTGATAGTTCTTTGGAGTTACTAAACTTTTTGCTGCATGTGTGCATGTTGTGGCTTTAGGGTGAGTCAGGTCGCGATGGAACCGGACTCCCAGGTCCACCTGGCCCACCTGGACCACCAGGAGAAATCATCTACCGCACATCTGGCAGCGTAAGTAAAAAAAAAAAGCACAAACAGCGACTTACTTTAATCAGTATCAGTGTACATCTTAACTGTGCTCTCTTTGTGTCACTGCAGTTGGATGGTGTCGTTGGCGGTGTCGGACCTGAGGTTTGTACTCATGTTTCCACAGTAATCCTGATACCAAAATACAGCTTAACATCTCTGGTACAAATACAGCTTAGCCAAACTGAGTGCTTTTGGTGTAACTACAGTTTAAAGTTTACAAGGTTGTGCACATTTCACTGAGCTTTTTACAACACATATAAAGCTGATCGTGCACTTGTAATTATAACCATCGAGAAGTCTGTCAACTGAGACATGACAAGGTTTTATACCACATGGTGAAACCTACAATTAACTTGTCCTTTTATGTGTTTGGGCCACTGTTCAAACGACGACTTGGCGCTGACAGTGTGTGATTTGTTTTTTCAAACTTTATGAGAACACTGGATTGTTGTTATTTTTGTCTGACCTTTTATCAAATATAACTACAACACAACAAAACATCTGTTTCCATTTTAATATGTTATTAAAGGAAGAGTGAAAGCTGCTCTTAATTCACAACCGACGTTTTAGACATTTGTTAAGTCAGCAGAAACAGATGTTTGCATAACACTGAACACAAACCTAATGAAGCCATATGTAAAACTGTACTGTGTTGTCCTGTATAGGGAGGACCTGGTTTACCTGGTCAAGCTGGATTCCCTGTAAGTCTCCTTGTGTTACATAATTAATGTATTTACCCTTATTAGTGCCATAAATGTAAAGTGTATTTACCTGAACATGCATAATTGAAGAGTTTGTCTGGCATTCTATGTGGTTCTCAGCAGGCTATAATTAAAAATACAAGCCTCTTTCCCACCTGTTGTTAATTTATTTTTTCTTATTGTATTATATTTGAGAAACCCCATGAAAAGACCAGAACCATCAATGTGTTAATCCAGCCTGTCTGGAGCACTCAGCCTCAAGAATGTTCACTCCTACAAAGGATGCAAATCTTAAAAAACAGATCATAAATGTAAAATTTCATTCATTCATTCAAAAAAAAAAAGATACTTCATGTGTGAAACCATGATTTCAGAGGCTCTAAGTAAAAAGTCATTTCCCTCCAAAGTAACAGTTTACTCACACAGGAGTAAATTGGTGTTGGCATGAAGTAATGAGCGACACTACGCTTTGGCTGCACAGACAACACTCCCTGATGGGATCAATTCATTGTTGTTCTTGTTGTTTTCTTGTGTGCTGCGTTTAGAGGAGGATGGTGACTCTTCTGCTCACATTCAGATTCAGTGCTGTGGCCGTATCGCTCTTAACTTTGTGAAGTGGCACAACACACCTGAGTGATGACTTGCTGCTTCTCTGTACTCCAGTTCTACTAAACTGGCACTTCATGTACTCTAAGAAGCCCACAACATCTCATCTGCTAACTTTCACCCTCTTTATCCAAACATTGGTCCGCTCAGCAGTGCAGAAGCTGAACTGTACTGACAGACTGGCTGATCATGTGGGCTTGATTTGATTTAGGCAAACAAAGACTTTACTGCTGCCAAATGACTGTTTACTCTGACCTCTTGTTATTTAATCTTGCACTTACGGTCCTTATCCTGCAGGGTCCCATTGGACCCAAGGGTGACAGAGGAGACCCCGGTCCTGCAGGCTACGGAGTGAAGGTAAAGTCTTGGTTATCTGTTTGCTCATCTATGAATTCATCGACTCGTTATCACTGAGACACGGCTGTAATTGAGTGTGCGTCATCTTGCTGCTGCTGCTCTGTGTTCAGGGGGAGAAAGGTGAGCCAGGCCTGGTGATTGGACCTGATGGAAACCTTCTCTCTCTGGAAGGACTGACAGGTGTGAAGGTGAGTCTCGCTGCATTTCTGTCAAACACACAAATACAAACACACACATGCACACTAGGACATTCATGACCGCTGCATTCCAGTAATCATCAATACTCCCAAAAAGTAGTATTCTATTCCTACAGTGGTTTGAGTTCAATTTTGAATTAACTTACTTTTTCCTGCAAATGTGCCCAAGTCTAAATTCAACATGCAAAGATGTGCGCGCACACACTGAATTTTACTAAGCGAGTACTAAGCTTCATTTGACGCAGAGTAAGCGGCAGCCGCATCGAGGGAGATTGATCTCTCAACAAAAAGGTTGCAAACCAGTAAAGGGATAAGCCACAGATACTGTTTAGCTGCAGTAACAAGGCCACTGATTTGTTGCAGGGAGTCTCTCCTTCTCTACATACCTTACAATCTGTTTATTTAACGCAGCATAACGTAGAAACAAACAAACCCATGTCCACTCTGGGACAGTATCTCCACGCTGCTGACCACAGATGACCTATTAGTCTTCACAGGTGCCTCTACTCTACAGGATGTTTCTGCTTTTCATGTGTAGGTGTGTTGCCTGTTGTGATCTGCTGTGTGCTGGGTTGACTGCCTGTAGTCTGGTTTTCTGTGTGCTAATGTGCTTCCTGCCTGTATGCCTGTAGGGAGACAGAGGAATACCTGGACCTGTTGGGCCTCCTGTAAGTGCTCAACCATTCTGTCCAAGACACATCTACACTAATGTACCAAACCAGCAGCAAACAAATCACACTGTCCTTTACTTCCTGCTTTATTGTTTTAGGGCCAGTATGGACCTCCTGGGTTAAAGGGTGAAATAGGAATGCCAGGAAGACCTGTAAGTAGCCCGTCCTTGCTGTCTTACGTTGTCATATGTTGCTGTGGACAGATTTTTAAAAGGCACTGTTTCTGTTTTTCCAAGTATTAATCAATTACTTTTTCTCCTCAGGGTCGCCCTGGTGTAAATGGATACAAGGGTGAGAAAGGAGAGCCAGGAGGTGGTTCCGGTTATGGCTACCAAGTAAGTGTAGTGCTTAAATAGGTGCTTTCACCGTGGCAGAAGTTAATAAAGACCGTCACTTATCAAAGGTGCCCTGTCTTAAGTCTTGCATTGGAGCATCAAAAACTGACTGGTTAGCCATCTTTGCTGTAATTAACCTTCATCTAAACAGGAAACAATTTTTTTTTCAGATGTTTTTCAAGTGACCAATTAGCTTCCAAGCCAATTTTGTACACATTACTGTAGTATGTACATCAGATGTCTTGGGTTTCAAAAGACAGAGCCCCTGTTTAATTTAAGGAATGTCAGCCGCTGTGCTCTGTATCTCGTCAGGACAACATGGTACGAGCGCTGCTATTTGCTGTGAATTTAAATGAGCTGCTCTTTCTGAATTTGTCAATGCCACTTTGATAAATGTCGATGGATGTCAACGTGTGTAGATACTCTGTTCCTCAGTGAGTGGATTCTTCCACAGTGAGCGTCCTTCAATCTTAATGAAAGCTTACCCAACGTCAAAAACAAACACGTTTACATCAATGCAAGCAATCACTGTGTCCAAAATATCAAGATAATGTCGAAGTTGTTGATGCTATGTCAGTAATGTCACCACTACCAAATGGGAATCACTCTGTATCTGAAACCAAACAGTAAGAAAGAGTGACTAACACTGCTGTTTTCATCAGGGAAACCCTGGTCCACCAGGGCCACCTGGACCTCCTGGACCCCCTGGACCAGCCATTCCCTTAGATCGCTTCAATGTGAGTACACAAGATCCCAAACTTCAAACCTTGAACTAAATTTGGGATTTTTATATGTACCAGTTAGTGCAGAAAGTTCATGTTGGTCATGGTGGCTGAGTCATTAAAAGTTAGTCCACACCTGGAATTACAATGCGTCTCGAGCGACCAGTGCTGATTGGATCTCGGTTCCCTGTTTTATATGCAAATGAGCATGTACATCATTTCTGTTTGCAATGATCAAATGCCTTGTCTTTAACCGGGGGCCCAACAGTAGCAGCTGAAACACCGGCACAGAGGAACATGATGTTTTTTACACAAAGAAAAACTTAATGTGTTCCACTTAATGTTGAATTTGCAAGAAGGTCCAGATAATTAAGAATTTGCCCCAGAATTTAGACTAACTCGACTGTGGACTGTATTATTTACATGTTTACCATCAATAAGTGTAAATGTTGAAATCAGCTGAAACGGTGTTCAAACAGCTGCTAAATGTTGGCAGGTAAGGTAAGGACCAATCAGATCTCAGTCAATCAGATCACCCAAGATGCATTTTAACGGCAGGTGTGCAGGGCCTAAAGCAGTCAAACAGTCATTATCTGGAGCTTTTGTTCTGCTGTTCGAGCCTTGTTGGGAAACTAGTGAATCAGTTGTTGGATAATTTAACATAAACCTTAAACAAACACTTTCTGTAGTGTTGCTGGTGCGGGGAACTGCTTGATTGAGCATTGTTTTCTATCTATCCACAGCGCTATGATGAGACTTCGAGGAATTACCCAGGTATGACCTCCAACACACAGTTTGTCGTTTTAGCACCAATACATAATACCATAAGACAGAGAGGGATCAGAATGGAGAAGTTAAGTAAACGTGCCTGTCAAGGAAGAGAGATTTAGAAAGGCTTTAAAGTGTCTGCTGAGATAAACAGTTCTATCTTAATTTCAGTCTGATCCAGCTGCCTCAGCCTGAAGGGGATATAAACTCTATTGTCAAGAGACTTAGCTGTCAAGTCTTACTTTTTTTGAGGAATGACTTGATAAAACACAGGAGACATCGCTATCAGTGACACAGGGTGCTAACAGTTTTGCAGTGCCAACGTCAGATTCACCTGCGGGATAATGTGTCTGATGTTAAAAAATATATTTTGTTGCAGCAATTAAAGGGGAGAAAGGAGAGCGTGGTGATCGAGGACTTCCAGGAATCCCAGGTAAATCCTAGTTTGTATAAAATATACATGCTGTGCCATTACTCCGTACACATCCACTGCACTTCAGGACGGTTTTGAGGTGAATTATTTGTACTTAATTACTAAAACCCCTTTGTCTTCCCAGGAACGGCCTCTAATTTTGATATTTACACATTCAAGGTAAACTCATCACGACATACCAGTTTCATTAGTATCCTGGATGTCCTGTACGAAGAAAAATCTTCATGATGTTAAACTATTTCCAACAGAATGAACTGAAGGGAGAGCGTGGAGATTCAGGTGTGAAGGGAGAAAAGGGAGAGCCTGGTGGTGGATATTACGACCCACGTTTTGGAGGAGCACAAGGCCCACAAGGGCCTCCTGGCAAACCAGGCCTGCCGGTGAGTTGTGAGAGTAAAATGTCTGTTTGTTTTCAGGTCTTAACAGCCGAGATCTAAATGATCAGAAGATTTCTAGGTTTGCCTGTACAGTAAGAACATGAGCTGTCAGTCCACATGTGATGTTCCAGTAATTTAGATTTTACTCTTCCACATTAGGGTCCAAAGGGAGATCCCATAAGGGGCCCTCCTGGACCTCAGGGGCCACCAGGGCCACCAGGGATTGGTTATGATGGTCGTCCAGGTCCTCCAGGGCCACCTGGACCTCCAGGATCTCCCTTTCTTCCTGGACCATATAGGCCCAATAGTAAGTGACTTTTTCTGGATCTCTGTAAACACTCCTGAGGACAGACTAGAGCCTTCGCAGGACAATAAATACAGCCTGTAATCTATGAAGTGAAGAGTCATAGTTTCTCTCTAACTGGTGTGGAGGTGAGCTCAAGCCACTATCTGGAGCTGTTCATAAGCCAAATCCTTTACCAGCTTTTGTTTTGATTTTGAAGCTGCCAGTCTCCCTGGACCTCCTGGTCCTCCTGGTCCACCTGGAGTCCCTGGTGTCTCCTCTGGGGTAAGTCCTGCAGCTGCAATGTGATCACGCTGTGTCTAAAAATACATTTGCCTAATAAGATATTCAGGGCAGACCAGAAGTTTTCACAATAAGAGCAAATGGCAGCCATTTATGAATTTCATTTATGTGAAACAAAAGCTAATCACCGTGTATTGTTTTCCCACAGGTGACAGTTTTGAGGTCATATGATGTAATGATTGCTACTGCCAGGCGGCAGGCAGAGGGCAGCCTCATCTACATCATCGACAAAGCAGACCTTTATCTGAGAGTGCGCAATGGACTGCGGCAAGTCATGGTACAGTCATCTCCGACACAAAAAAGAAAATGCAATGCTTTGAACTTTATTCTAGAGCTCAAAACAGGCATTTAAAACATAGAACTTTAATGCAGTTAGACTTTAAAGCTACCAATCAATCAAGGAAGCCAATAATGGGTTTTTAAAGAAATCTCAGTTTGTATGTACATTTGATTCATGTTAATCTCATTTTTAAACTGAATGTGCTTTTATGTGTTTATAGTTATTTAAAATAACTTTCTACTCAAAATGTTTAACTGTAAAACAACTTTACTCAAATCAAAAGGTTAAAGTAACTACTGTACTCTGATTCAGTGTTAATAGATGTCGCTATTTGCTAAATAGATTTTTTTTGTCCTTAGCTTGGCGATTACAGTCCCTTCTTCAGAGACCTCGTAAGTTCCACAGAAGAAAAATAAAAAATTAGAATGAGCATATTTTGCCTTTTCACATTCACTTTTCAGTTTTCATCTCCTTAATCTTAATTTAAAGGAGAACGAGGTGGCAGAGGTCCAGCCTCCACCTGTGGTCCTATACCCCCAGGCCCAGGACGAGTCCCAAAACAACGGAGCCGGCCACTACTCTCAGGGAGGTTCGGCCGTCCTACCCATTGAGCCTCCACCACAGCCACCTGTAGAGCCCAGATACCCGCCACAGTATGATCCCAGATTCCCCGACCCGAGGAACACCGGTCAGACAGACGGAAGGCTAGCCACCAAGCAGACTGAGAACAGATACCCTGTCACTCCACAGTGGAGACCAAACCCACCTGTACCGCAGCCTGGTGGCCACGTGCACACATCAGGATCAGGAGTGAGTATTTCATTACTTGTTCCTTAGCAGTGGACATATATCTGCAATAAGATACTGGCTGACATAGTGGCCTAGCTTAATATAAGGTTCTAGGCTCTGTTCCTCTAGACAGTAAAGGACGCAACATTGTGCAACAAAGTTGAAAACCTGTTTTTGAGAATTTCCTAAACTTATGTGAATTTGTAACATGAGTGGGTCCAACAGACGTAGCTGTTTTAACACAAACCTGCGTCTTCCTCATCAGCTGCATCTCATCGCCTTGAACGCCCCTCAAACTGGTAACATGCGAGGGATCCGCGGGGCAGACTTCCTGTGCTTCCAGCAGGCCCGCGCTGTGGGTCTGAAGGGGACTTTCAGAGCTTTCCTGTCCTCCAAGCTGCAAGACCTCTACACCATCGTCCGCCGGTCGGACAGGGACGGCTTCCCCATCGTGAACCTCAAGGTGAGACAGTCCAAAAGAGACAGCGGATCAGTTTTCTGTGTATACTACTACACTTAACACATGTATGTCATTTACTTGAATTCTGTCTCAGTGGTTTACTACTTAGTTTTCCACCCTAATCCAGTGTATCTTGCTGCTTTTACAAATGACAAATTATGTAGAATAATTAAATTTAAGGCACTGTATTCTCTTCTTTGCAGGACCAAGTGCTGTTCAGCAGCTGGGAGTCTATCTTCGGCGACAATGCGAGCAAAATGAAGGAGAATGTACCGATCTACTCCTTCGATGGTAGAGATATCCTCAGGGACAGTGCATGGTGAGTTTTTGGTACCTGGGCTTTTTTTGTGTGTGCAATAATCACATTAAACACGCCATCCTGTGCACTGACACCTAGCCGTGTGTGTAGCAGCAGCAGCCTTTGTTTCCTCGTCTTACATTTAGCTGGTTTCCTGTCTGTGGGCACATACTGTACACATGCGTTCTGACCTCTGTGCTTGTTTTTGCTTTCCTCCAGGCCAGAGAAAATGGTCTGGCATGGATCAAGTAACAAAGGCCACCGGCAAACAGACCACTACTGCGAAACATGGCGGGCGGGCGACCGTGCCGTGACAGGTCTGGCATCGTCGCTACAGAGCGGCCACCTCCTGCAGCAGACCTCCAGCAGCTGCTCTGGCTCCTACATCGTCCTCTGCATTGAAAACGCCTTGACATCACACTCCAAAAAATAAATCCCGTCCACCCCCACCCCCCCTTTTTTTTTCTTTCTTCTGGGCCCTAGTTAAACACGGTTTTACTTCCCTGAAAATGCGCCTTGTGAACACGTGGCGTCCGATGAACTGGCCCCGTGGCTCTTTGCCTGGCAGAGACGCTTTGCATTGTCCGCTCCTCCCCTCCATAAACGCCAAAGAGATGGGTCGAACAGAGCGGTGTTGGTCCTTTTTCTCGGGGGCATTGGCACATATTTTCTCCAAGGGGTGAAACGAGGGCGGAGAAGCTCAATGCATTCTCATATCGTATCCATTTTTTTTAAATTCTGTATATTACATGTTTGTCATTTGTGATTTTTAAAAAAAATGTTTTTGACGTTATCAATGTTTTACCTTTTGAACTGTTTATAATAATGCTATATCCATCCTGTTATTGTTTTTTTAGGTATTGATCATTTCCACATTTTTTCCAATTTCAGTTTAGAATTGTGGGTTATGACGGGGTACAGCAAACTTTTAAAGACTATTTTAAATTTAAAGAAGATAATAGATATTTATTTTTAAATGAAGTTATGTAAGGACAAAAAAAATGATTTGGAAAAATAAAAACTGCTAAACACCCTCACTTATATTTTACACAGCACAGCCGTTAATTCTCTTCACAAAAAGCTCAGAAACTGTGCCTTATTACACAACCGGGAACGAAGATAAGCTCACAGTGAACCTCTTCTTTTGTACGCATTATTCTGCAAACGTACATTTTACAGCGTTTTTTGCTCAAGTGCATTCGTATGCTTTTACTTCACACTAAACTGAAATGACCTTGTTGGACACAGACACTACTGTAATGAATAATCCCACATCCAGAGGGCAAGACTCCTTCTAGCTGAAATTGAGCCTTTTGAATCAAAAATGATGATTTTCCCTTTGACCGCTTCATAAAAACCTATCAGCGAGTAAGCTGGAAACGATTAGTTTGCTGCTAATCTTTGTTGGAGTGATTGCTGTCACGGGTGTGAGGGACAGGAAACCAGTTTATAAAGGAGACAGTTTTTGCATTAGCATTGAATTTCAGAGACTAACCCGGCCGTAGAGCCACCGACGTCTTTACTGAACCTGTGGATATCCATTTTTATAACAAATCGTGCTGTACTGTTTCTCCCAGGCACTGAATAAAAGTCTTTTTTCAACTACAACAATAACTTGACATACTGTTTCCAGGTCAGTGCAGTGTGTGGAATTCTTTGCGTGGCTGAACCATCTCATGCAGACCTCTGACAGCACCGTGACCTTGATGCGTGTCACTCAGCGGCCCTGGCCGGCAGTTTTATGTCATGGGATGTCGCTGACGGCATTGACACAAATCAGTGTCTCCAGGGGCAATGACAGGCACTATGTATGTTATCTATTTACGGTCACAGTTAATCTACACCTTTCAATTCAACTTAACCATGAATAACTATAGGACTGATAGAACTTTTTTGTTGTAAATATTGGACTATTCCTCTGGCATCTCGTGGAGGTTAATGGCTGACCTTAAACAATGTTACATCCATAATAATTAGTAGTAACTGGCAATTTTATGGGTGTTAAAACAAAAGTACTTCCAGATCCATCTATCAGTGTGTTGATTAGTGTACTTTTGGCAGAAACTAATTACTTTTACAAATTCAATTACCACAATTTAAATAGACTCATTACCTTCATTATGACAGCAGACAAGCACAGTGTATTATACTGCAGTATAATGACAACCAACACTGGAGAAGAACTCAAAATCACAGTAGTGAAATACAGCTGGGGTCAAGACATTTAATAGCCATGTTAAAGGTATAAACCAGCACAGAAATGACGATTACACACATAAAGCAACACTATTTAAACTACTCAGTCTAGCGCTCGGCTTGCATTTCGTCATCTGGACAATGCTTTGCACTTTGCGCTGACGGCACGGATGCAAACAGGAAAGAAACAAACATGGAGGAGCGTGAACGAGTCGAATCCAGCGAGGAGGATTCTGACCAGCCAAGGCAAAATGAGGAGCTCGTACCTAAAAGAGGGGCTACTTTTGTCACTGGACGTGGTTTAGGTATCAAAGTCTGACATGAACCAGAAAGCCATACTTCGAAAATGACGCCGCTCAGCGGTCCCAACACCAGGCTGGAACACTACAAGCCTCTTATTGCCTAAGCAAAAATCGTGTCAAACAGTGCAGAGAGAGTCTACGGATGAGAGCCACAAAGGTAAAGCTGAGCGCTCAAAACAAAGCAGCTATAGTTAAAAATGTTTTAAAAAGTCTTACCTCTTTACATTTGATACATTAAGATTTTTATTACTACCACAAAGGGTATACATAAAGGAAAAATATGAGTATGTACCTTTAAATATATCATTACCTGGATATGAATGACCTATGCGGAGATGAGATTCTTGTCATATGGCAAAGCACGACTACCAACGTTTCACAGTGGACATTTAACAGTAACATTGTGCTTTGGTAGAGGTAATCAACAAGGTGATTTTGGTTCCTTTTTAATGAGGTAACTAGTAACTAATGACTATTTTCCAGTAACTAGCAGAACACTGGTCTCCATTAGGAGTTACTGAAAGTCATTTTTGGGAGATGAGTTGCATTGTTCACTAACTGGATGCTATTCCAATGGTCCTAAGTTGCCTGAACATGTTCAAGTTTGACATTTCCTGAAAATGAAATTACCAGGCAATCATGAATACATTGGCTGTAGGTCTACAAGTAAAGTGGATTTTAAAAGAGAACTGAATTAGGTCACCAGTCATTGGCGATGGCTTATGAAATCCCCTTAAATCTCTTCTTTAAAGTTAGGAGGCGTTTCAAGATGATATTTGATTAAGAAGATTAATTTGAATTATTCAGAGTTGGCCTAATTTGGTAGTCGCTTTAAAATGATATGCCTGACATTAAAGAGTTTCTTACATTCAGGTAGTTGCAGTGGACAGTATGTTATTTATCCCTCCATCTGCAGCCCAAAACATTCATGCAGCAGCAGATAATGCTGGTGAGCTTTCACCATGTGACACAGCTAATGAAAGAGAGGATTGTATAATGAGATAAATCACAGCATTCAGTGGAATAACATGGTTCACCAGTGGAGCCGACTGAACACAGCATCATATTTAACACTGATCTATTTCAAGTACACAGTCTGCAGCTAGGTAGATTACGTCTTTGGAGAGACAACATACTGAAAGAACAAACACATTTTAGAGCAGTCAGATATGACCTTTGCCCTCTCATCTCTGCAGAGCGGCACTCGGGCCACTAACACAGTTTTAACCGAGGGGCTGAGGCAAAACTGGCACCTCACTGACCTGCTGGGTGACCTTTTCTTGCCCTTTACAGATTCATTCCTGGCAGCTTTACCGAAACTAGAGGTCAAGATCCAATGCTTCATGCTTTGTGCTTCTTTAAAGAAACAGTTCAACATTTTGAAAATATTCTCATTTGCTGTCTTGCTAAGGGTAATAGCATTGATAACATTTTGATGTCAATTGAATATGAAGCTATGGCAAGGATTCGGTTAGCATAGCCTGATATGATTAGACATGATGTGTTAATTAGCGAGCTTCAGAGGCCTACATTTCCATGCTTATCAGCATGATTGGTGGTGCGGTGACTGCTCGCCATGTGGGGATGTTCTAGGTATGGAGTGTGCACCGAGTGGACATGTCCATCCTCTGTGCGAGACACGGACATAGATGTGTATGGTTGATATAAAATATAATCTCAGCAAATATTTAACGATTGGCTTGTTTTAGTGTGGCATATCAAAGCACAATGTTATAATAATGTTATCATAGCAGTGCTTTTATTCAGAAGAAAGCCACAATTTATGCTATTATCTTTTATTTTGTAATGCTACTATATTTTCTATATAAGAAATAAAAGCAGCTGGCAAAGGAAATCATTATTTTTTAATTAATTAAGCCTTTTGACCTATAGCACATGCACAATGGGACTGTGGAGAATGTGTTCACATTGTGAGTGTGCATTTTGACAGGAGTTACACCTCGTTTTTCTGCTTTTTTATTTTAACACATCCAAATGACAAAAATAGAGGAAGGGAAACACTGAATATCAAGTGCAAAGAAAAAAAAAACAGCTACAGGTAAGTTTGGGGTTGCAAACTCAAAAAAGTTCTTCTGAAAACATCAGAAAAGTATGGAGAGCAGCAGTGTGAGTTATTAAGTTTTAGTAAGTCTAAATATATCAAAATAAACACACAAAATTGCCCCGAACAGTTTTCAGAACACACTGCTGAATAAGCAGGTTCGTTTTCACAGAAAATCCTAGAATAATCACACACACACACACACACACACACACACACACACACACACACACACACACACACACACACACACACACGCACACACACGCACACGCCACAGGTAAATAACTGTTTTTCATCTGGTTCTGCATCTTTTGGCAATGCTCCCATTGGCTCAGCACTGCTTTAAGCAAAATATTAATGCTAGCATGGGCCATGCTAGCATTAATATTTTGCTAGCATGCTGCATGGCTACATGCTCACAAAGACTATGATCACATGGTGTTTAGCAAGCTTACCATGTTCATTATGTTAGGTTAGCATGTTAGCATGCTAACATTTGCAAGTAACAGCTGAGGTTGTCATTAGTTTTGCAGCTATTTGAAATCAGGACATCACCAAAGTGAATACAGTTCACATTCAAAGGACCATGAACATAAACAGACTTTACATATCCTCCACAGCAAACCTCAAACAAGACATAACTGACAGATACTATCCACTGCAGTTTCCCTCAGGGGATCAGTAAGTTACTCCATCATACAATAAATAACTCCTCCCAGACAGCTGGTTGACTCAGTCGAGGCAAAGTACAGCAAGAAAAGAAGGAGTACAGCGTTACCTCTACCAAATACATAGTATTCTCAGGTTGCCAAAAGTATAAACGCTTTTTCGAAACCATGCCTTTAAAATCTCCATTAATTATACGTCTGATAGTACTGAAAATACTGAAGCTTTCACAAACAGAACTACAATCAGATTTTCAACCCAAGGCTCCACAGATGAAAAAACAAGGAAGAACATAGTTAATAGAGTTTTAATACAGTAATAGATAGTGAGAGTTTTGGGGCCACACTGAGCAGAAAAAAGATTTTTTGAGACTTCAAGAAAAAAGTCATACTATTATGAAAAATGAAGTCATAAGAGAATAAAGCAATAATATTATGAGAATGAAGTCAGACTTTTCCGAGAAAAAAGTTAAGATTTTTCCGAGAAAAAAGTCTAACTTTTACAAGAAAAAAGTCGGAATTTTACAAGAAAAAAGTTGAAAATTTATGTTAAAAAAGTCGGAATTTTGCGAGAAAAAAGTTAGACTTTTATGAGAAAAAAGTCAGAATTTTACGAGAAAAAAAAGTCGGACTTTTACAAGAAAAAAGTCTGAATTTTGCAAAAAAAAAAGTTGGAATTTTGCGAGAAAAGGATATTACACTACCAATCCTAAAACGGAAGTAAACAAAACAAGCAAGAGCGCGGGTAGCTCCCTAGCAACTACTGCCATGACACAGTCAACATTTAATGTCATGTTATACGTTAATTGAACGGTTTTACTCATCCCTCATTTTAACTATCTCTTTTCTAAAATAACAGAGACAAGAATTAGGACTTTATTATACTAATATTCAACTTAATTCTCGTAAAATTAGGACTTTATTTTCATAATAGTTTGAGTTTATCCTCGTAAAATTGTGACTTTTTTCTTACAGAACGACTTCATTCTCATAAATTTACACCTTTAATCTCGAAATCTTGGATTTTGTGGTCACAGTCCTGAACCATTACAATCAATACTATTACAAACTTCTAACTTGACACAATGCTCAAAGGTTAATTCTGCTGTATCTTCATTATGCTGTATAGTTTCCTCTGGATATGTATACTAAACAACCCTGCACCTCAATACAGAGGACTGTGAACATTATAAGAGTTTGCTGGGGTCAGTTTCTTTCAAGTTTCTCATTTCAATAAACTCAGGCCAATGTTGGTATTAAACACTGGGAGCCTGAAGACGTCATCTTAACGGCATGTCATCTGAGAACCAAGCTTGGCATTTTCGCCTACCCTGTAATGAAAAGCAAGCGCTCCCTAAAAATAATCAGTAAATACAGTCACTTCCCACTCGATTTCATCAAATCTGCCTCTTAAGCATCTCAGCCCGCTGAGCAGCCTTACGAGAGCTATAAGGCTTAAATTAATTGACTGGGAGGCTCAGTGTCGCAGCAGTGTCCCCGGCTGAAAGAAGAATAAACTAGCATCAGAACTCCTGTCCAGTTCCTCAGTGTCCTTGGTGGAGTAAATCTTCAGGAAAAAAACAACTTTCTGAGTGGCATATTATCCATTTAAGTCTTCTTGACTGAGTGAGGTTAGAGTGGGTGGGGGGTGGCTGGGATGTAATAACCCGCAGCTGGCTTTGCTGCGAAGTGCTATCATGCTGGCTGCCTGGGGAAAGCTATATTTAGTGGGTGCTAAGTAATAACTAAGTACAGTGAAATGATCCAGCTACGGTAATGATACAACAAGGTGACAACCAGATACTGGGGGACGTAATTATGCTCGGGGCGGAAGCGAAAAGCCACAGTTGTCAGATCTGTGGCCTGTGTTTATTCGACGCTGGTGGCTCGCTGTCACGTTCACCCAAACCTAACGATATCTTAACAGTGCACCGACGGCGTAGTTACACAGCCAATTTGTTTTGTGACCTTCTAATGTGTTTTATCTCAGAGAGGAGCAACCTTATTTAAAAATACCAACATCAGCATACCGGAAAATAAGCTTGTGCCGTAAATCATTAGTAAATTTCACCATTTTAATGCATTCTGCCTTGAACTAACTAACATGCTTCCCCATCAAATGAAAGGGTAATAAGGAGGCCTAAAGCAACATTTGTGTAGTGTCTGAAGTACTTAAGGCCTACTGCAAGGCTTTCACATTTCACTGACATTTAGATAGATAATGAGAAACAGTCTCCCAGTCTTTAAATCCCCTTGTGAATCTTCTGGCATTTACGTCTATTTTTTTCCCTCCTGTCTTTAAATATTTGATGAGAAGGATGTTATCTGGAGTGGATATTCCTGGCATTGTGAAGATAGGTTCTGACCACTTCATCATACCTGCTCTCTCCTTAACACTGACCCTGGCATGTTGCTCCGGCTCCTTTTATCACCTTTACATTTGAATCTGACTCAGGAGGTGTAACTCAAATTCAAGGTAAAGCCACTTCCTGTCAAGCAATCCTCAGGGACATGTTTTCTGCAGACGTGAAAAGATCATGACCTCCCGCGCTGGCCAGAACTATTCTATGACTAATTGCCTTTCCCATAATTGACACAGTTTAATTAATGCAATCTGTGCCTGCGCATTTGGTTTAATGCATATTTTATGCTTTTTTTTTTCCAGATGAAAATGCCATTTAGCAGCAGCGAGGAAAAAGAACTGCCAATAACCTGAAAACAGAGCTACAGATTGTTACTTTCCATCCATGAACAAATCTTAATTATCAAGACATTTTATAATCAACTACATAATAACCGCTATAAACAAATATCTGTTGATATTTATCACGCTTCTGTTTTTGCGTCCTCTTCCTGATGAGACCTCCATGATGGTGTCATTTAGAATTCCCCCAGGTCGAGTCTGCAGAGCCACTTCACAGCTACCTCACCAACCTCACACAGCTCACTACCCGTGGTCATCACTGCAGCTGGCTACATATTCGATGTGACATCTCCTTCCATCTTCTAATGAATTTTTTATGTCGCTTCCTCTCCCACTCGCACGCAGACGGGGGCTCGTATCAGCCCCCTTCTGTAAATCTATGCTACTGTAAATTACAGTGTTGCCGTTGGAGTCTGTGACCCTTCGGTCTTGTTATTGCTATAGATTGCTCTGCTGCAGGCTCCGTACTGATTGGATTTGTCCTGAGACATTGTAATGCAGATTTACAAGATAATTCACAATCACTATGTTGTTGTGATACAGACTTGGGCATCCAAGGATGGGGAAAATCATGTCAAATGTTAGAAATATCCATGAAATTATTTTTCTGATGATGACTCTGACTCTGATTACGATTTTGAATGCTACAATACAAGCAAGACTCCAGTAAGGATACTTTTTTCCCTCATGCATCCCCCGTCTGGCCATATCGATTTCAGACAAGAGACAAACTTCGGGACTTTACCCTCCGCTAAACTGACAGTCTGATGCAACGCTTGTGCTGTGTGTATCCAACCATGTTATAATGCACGTATTGACAGCCTCATTGATTTTCAGGGCCCCTCCAAAAGATCATTCAAAGGGGAGTAATGGGATAATGTGCAGGCCTTACACATGCAACACTGTTACCTGATCATCTGATCTCTGAATTTCTTCTGAACTCTTCACACAGGGGATGCTGGCTGTGTAGTATGAACTATAGAAAGCTCAGTTTTTGTTAGATGTAAATATATGGTGGGAGGAGCATTTTATATGTCAATGCAAAATTAGAACAAACTACAATCTTAGGGGTTACTGTTACTGTACTGCACTTTTTAATGTGAATGTTTTTACACTTTAATGTAAAAAAAAAAAGTCTGAACTGAATGCTGTCAGATTAATGTAAAGACTGCAGCAGCACAAAGTTAAATAAAAGTGAGAAAAACATCTTGGTAAGAGCATCGTCACCTCAATCTGTCACTTTTAGAACTGAAAGATTAGACAACTCATTGAATAGTTGGTGCACAAATAAATTACCGCCAACTATTCTGATTATCAATGAATTGTTTCAGTCATTTTCTTCTAACAAATGCACCAAATGGTTCCAGCAACTCACTTCTGGTGGTTTGCTGCTCTTGCTTAGTGAATATAATCAAGATTTTGACAGTTGGTTGGACAAATCAAGTAATTTGTTGACATGACCTTGGGCTTCACAAAGTTGTGATTGCACCTTTTTCTGATATTTAATAAACCATACAAGCAATCAAGAAAATAATTGACAGCTAAATTCATAATGAAGCCAATCTTTAGTTGCAGCCCTGCACTTGATTGTAAGTTCTTACGAAGAAATAAAACTGTATAACAGTGTGAATGAGTCAAACTGAAGTTCCTTCCCTGATTTTTCAATAAATGCATGAAAGAAATAATATATGAACACTTCCCATTCAACATGTGACCAAACAGAATTCTGCTGTTCCACCGTGCACACTGCTCCCTCTCCTGCATCAGGTCACATTAACATGGTGGTTATTTATTATAACGCCCTGTCACGTCTGAATAAAGCAGCCGTTTGTGTAACGGAGACCTTTGTTTGAAAGCCAAAAATATCCCGTTTAAGTAGTTTCAAAAACTTCTGTTCCACCCTCCTTAAACAGCCTCCAACGTGATGACCCCATGAAAGCAGACAACTTCCCATCTTCGATCAAATCGAACAGCCAATCAAAGGTGATGGTGAGTATTCAAACTGACAAATGACAAGTGGGAAGACATCAGCCATCAACATATTCTGAGATCAATTAAAGCCATGCAAAAAGCCGGATACATGCAGCAGCAATACTTCGTATTCCATGTCTGAAAATGGGAAGAGCTGGAGACACTGTTGACCTCTTCAGATTAAAGCTGGACAATAAACCCACTGGCTAACTGTGGCCATCAGTTTGCATGCAGGTGACCTGGAAACACTTAAGTGCCCACGTGTGAATGTAAGAGTCCACCCCGCCTCCCCACCAACCCCACCCTGAACAGATCTTCAGAAACAGGTGGGTAATTTTCCTCTGGGACCCTTCCTTTTCACAGCGAAGCAGAGTTATTGTTGGCGCTTCTGAGCTTTGTGAAGAAAACCCAGAGTTTCTCAGCAATATATAAAAACCCTGCATCCCTCACAGCTGGCCGCCCCTGAGAATTCCCTCCATCCCTCAGAAAATCCACCTTTCAGCAAGTCGCCGGGCTGTGTTTGCTGACAAAAAGAACGACGGAGAAGTACTGCTGCTTTGTTTTTGATGTAACATTATCACTGGTGTTTCCTTCACATCCCCGGCGCAGGCTGAGGAGCGGGATGGTGACGTGCCTTTCATTCCTCAACCTGACAGTTCACTATTGATCATTTATCAAGCTGGGTGCTTGCCAGAGCCATCGATTGATTAAGGGAGGGGGGGTGAAATGAGACTGGAAGTAAAGTATGCTCCTTACTGAACACATGAGCAATGCCGCCTGATAAAATCCCACACTTTGCTCTCATTTTCTGAGTGTGAGAGCCCCTGAAAGTGAACACACGCCTGCATGTGTCATCGTGTGTGTGCCTGCCTTTGTGCATGTGTGCCTCATTTGACCGAACATGAGTGATTCCAAACTCCAGCTGACTGAAGCCTCTCTTGCTGTCTGGCGGTGGGGTTTCTGCCTGGTCTGCAGAGTTGCATGCAGTGATATTGTGCTGGGTTAAGTGGCCCAGAATCTAATCACTCTAATGTCCGCTGCAGCCCTAAATCACACCGACTGGCTGGAGTGCAGCGCTTCGTCTGTCCTTCAAAAGGGAAGCTTTTCACGACTCCTTCCATATTGTAATTATTTCAACTGGATATGAGCTATTGCACTTATTGGCTGGGGCATGGCACCGGCTGCCTCCGCTCTCATTGGCTGCCTGGACACCTCTGTGCCGCCTCCCATTGGCTGCCTGGAGGAGAGTGGGAGGAGAGCTCGCCCCATCCTCCCCCTGTGGCAGAGCGTGTAAATGTAAAGACTCTTTCTCTGCCTATTATCTGAGTGACTCTGGGTTTTGGTGTCTGCCTCCGAGCGTGAGTGTGTGTGTGTGTGTGTGTTTGTTGGAGGGAGAAAAGAGATAAAGAGAGAGAGAGGAAGGGAGGGAGAGGCAAGCAGCGTTTCTTTCTCCCCCCCTTTAGCCTCCCCGTCTCCCTGCTCCCTGTCACTCCATCCTTCCTCCCCTCTCCTGGACCACCCTCCAGCCCTGCTTCGAGCCAGACCGAGACCCCCCTACCACCCAGACCACCCCGGGACCCTTTGACTCTCCTCACTTCTCCGTCCCACCATCCACAACGTCCGAGCAGGTAAGTCTCCCCTCATTTCAGCCTGCGCTGATGCTTTGAAAAGTACTTCCTGCCCTCTCCTCTTCTTCTTCTGCTCTTGTTGTTTTCTTTGCGCTCACTTGTCTCCGCTCTGTCTGGCCTCGCTGTCTTTTTGCATGCATATTTTAAAGTTTTCCCTGCAGCACTTGTGTCTCTCTCAGAAAAGTGACACGCTTGCGGGAGATGATATCAGTGAGGTCACTGTCTTCCTCTTCTTCCTCTGATATTCTGCCCCGATATCAACTTCCCCCTCCCTCTCTGCCCATAATCTCTTCATCTTCTCTCCTCGTGGCTTTTGCAATCTCATACCCTCCAGCTCTTGGGGTGTGCAAATTTAATAGGAAAGCGAGTCAAGTCTTTTATTTTTAAGTCTGCCCGAAGCAAAAGTTGACACGGACAACATGCTGTATTTTGGTTATAGAGGATGCATCTCTAATTGATTTTGGAAAAGTGTTTACGTTAGTTGGTGACGCCTATTTATAGGCGCTGACGTGCCAGGCACACATGCTGAGGCCAAGCTAGGCCACTTCACTAATGCCAGGACAGAACACAGGACTATCCACTGGCTACAGAACGCATGACATTGCAGAAAGTGTAATGACTTTACAAGGCAGTGACTTGCTTGATTGAATCAAGCCATCTTTCCAGCAGAACTCCAATATTAACATGGCCCATAAAGCATTCCTGGCAACGGCAGCGGAGGAAAAAAAAAAAACTGCTTCGTTCTCCATCCGCACATCCTCTGCTTTACCAGGAAGGGGAAGTGGAATGTGTGTGTGTGTGTGTGTGTGCGTGTGTTTGTGAGGGAGACAGAGATACTGCTAAAGTGCTTTAGACATCAATACTGGCAGCCCAGCGTTTTTAAAGCCACTCTATCATATCTGAGAATTGGACTTTACAAGAATGTCAACAGCTGAGAAATGCTTCTGCTCACGTGCTTTGTTTTGTTTCTTTGGAGGGTTTTCGTGAGGCGGCGGGTGTTTAAACATGTTCAAGAAGCAAAGGTGGATGAAAATTGGATGTTTTTAATCATATATTACTATGTCATCTTTTATTTCCATTTGTAAATAGTGTCTAAATTACCTGAAATGATCTGCAAAGCCCTGAGCGTTCATTTTCTTCTTTTTAGTCTTTAGGTAATTCGATTTAAAAACACGACGTCATCGTAATCCAATCACAGCTCAGATCTCTTAGCTTGCATGTCTACACTAGTTTTCCTGTGACCAAACTTTTGAAAAACGCGTCTCTCTATCAGCCAGTTTGACCTTTCTGTCTGTGATTCTCTTTTCTTATTCAGTCAAAAAAAAGAGCATCTGTGGCAAAGCCTCTTGGGAATGAGGGTCTTCCCAGCAGGGCTGCCTCGAGGGGAAGCAGCTTGCACTGGAAAGCTTTAATTGTGACAGTTTGTGGGGAAAATGGAAAGCCTGACACTTCAAATTTTACTCTCAACGTCATATTGTTTTGCATATTTATGATGTTATTGACCATAAATATGTCAGTGAAAAGCATATTTATGATGTCGTTGGCAGCAAGCACATATTCATCCGCTCAGGTGTTGGGTTGTTAGTTTATTAGGACGTGTAAATTGGGTGTCGTCTTGAAGGAACATGCAGGTGTTCTCCTGCTCTCAGCTGGCTTTGGGCCAAACGCTAAAGCAAAGTCACAACTGCTGATCTTCCTCATATTAATTCTCATGTATCATCACAAAAAGCGTGTTGATAGGAGGTCCTTAAACCTCGGCCGAGTCCAGGCTGGATGCAAAGTTTTACTGCTCAGTGAACAAAACCACAAATGAGGCTGAAAAATGCACCAATAAAAGCAAACTTGGCAGACTGAGTTTAGTTTCTTACGTCAAGCGCTCGCCGCATTTTGTGAGTTACGTTGTGTTTTCATTACCCACGGACACTTAAAAAATGATTTAATCATTAACATCTTCAGGAAGTGACTAATTTCTTTAAATCACACGACTAATAGAGTCCAGCTTTAGAAGAGGAATGACACTGTAGGTATAAAACTCACTGAGGGAAGTAAAGAACCACCAAAGAAAATAAATTGGCCTTGCTTTCCAAACTCTTTTTTTTCTCACCACGTCAGCCCAGCAGCTGTTCTGCAGCCATAGTTAATGCACTTACTGCACTCTTTGAGTGTAAGCTCTCACAAGAAAGCATACGTAAAATCCCTTGTAGAACGAGATATTTATGAGCCTGCTGATGTGTTTGCACGCTCCTGCATGCCTTCATAAGCCACCGTTTTAAGCTGAGGTTGAGCTGCACGCCGTTGATGCAGACAATGAGTGCGGCTCGCCGTGTCACAGCAGTTTTACACTTTCTCGTCACATAATGCCACAGATGTCAGTTTAGGGCACTAGGTGCTGGGACGGTTTGGGAATTGATTTGAGCAAAACGCTCCAATGAAGTGTTGAAGTGGCAGCACATGACATGCGAGCAGACAGGCTTTTGTTTTTTTAAATAATGTCATTGAGAAAAGATGGCATACGACTCACCGGGTCATCGTGGCCTGCTCGGTTATTCAAGTGAATGCTGACTAATTATATATTAATACGTATATTCTCTATAAACGTCTTCCTCCAAATTCATCTGCAATGTGTTCCTGCTCCCATCGCTAATTTTCCATTTGGAGCAACCACACTATAAAAAGATGGATCACATGTATCCAGTATACTCAGTAAGCCCTGCTTCCTTCTATGTAAAGCCAATGCTCTGCAAGCAGCTGGCCTTTTGTGCCTTGGCCCTTTCGAGCCTTTCCGGATCTCCCGCTGGCCTGGCTCAGGGCACAGAGTGTGCCGGGAGTTGCCGGGGCAGGGACTGGCTCAGTGCGAGCAGGGCCGCTGACGCAGACTGGCAGCCGTCTTGGTAGCTGTCACAGAATGATGGAGGGCAAATGGATGCAGACAAAAGGGCTGTAGAGGAATTATTATGTTTGGTCTCTTGGGTGCTGACTTTAGAGTTAATGTAATGGACGACTAACTGTACACTGGCGTCTCTTTTTCACAGAAGGGTTACACAGAAAAAGTTCTTAATGGGCTAAATTCAAGTTTCATGCTGTCTATGAACTTGGTGAGCTGAAATTTAACATAATTTCAGTGTATATCTTAAAACATTAGAGGGTTTTATCAAAAGATTGTGATCCTGCAAGATGTTTTAAATCATGAACACAGTTCAGAGAGGAGCTATATGAAGTATATGTAAGCAAAGAACATGAGTTACAGATGTAGGTTTGATTATTTTTAGATGACATAATTACAAAAATCTGGGAATGTATTTTTATTTGGGATATTAGACAAATGTTTGAAAATGTACTCCAAGTTTTTATTTGCCTTTTAATTACTTTCTAAGAGTTAACGGTTCTCTTTGCCTTTCCAGTGAGTCATACAGCAATTTCTCCACAGAACAGACTTAATTATTTATATGTTAGATTTATTTATTATTCTATTTACAGTGCGGGACAATTTTTCAGATTTCTTTCATTTTAATCAGATTTTGTGAATTTGTCAGACTTTTCGATGAATAATTTGTCAAATAAAGTCGAACAACGGCGGGTTTTTTTCTGTCTTATTTTCTGTCTCTACATTGATCTTAACTTCAGTTCTTTCAGTATGAAACCTCTTATATGAGCATCAAAGTACTGAAATCCAGAATCTGTCGAATCTTTTCTGCAGTCCAGAAATCCATCAGGGCACACAGTAATGCATGCCCTTTGCTTGTGAATGGAAGGGCTCCAGGAAATTTGCCACTCACACATTTCGTCTTTTCTTTATTTCCACTTATTTAACAGCTTAGAGTTCAGCATGTATGTTTAGTTTTGATGCAGCCATGTATGTTTCTCCTAAATAATTTGTCTTTCTGGTGTGTAAACCCTATAGTTTTTGTCAAATGTGATCATTTGATTAATTATACAGCCCACTTGACTCGTAGCAGAGCTATCAAGTTTGTGCAACAGAAAATAAACGAAGAGGCGTTCAACACTTGTAGCCATGACCTGATTGGAAGACCTCTATAGAACTCTGTTTGATGTCAAAGGCTCCCCCGTCCCACCCACCTTCAGTAATCACACCATCAGTCACGCAGCAGATTCATATTACATGACTGTTCAGCATTAGAGCATCAGCTTCACTGATTTTTGTAAATATCTGCTCAATGTGATTATTTGGAGCAGCAATACGTTTCAAACAAGTTGGAACAGGGTCAACTCAAGACTGGGAAAGATGTGGAATGCTCCAAAAACACCTGTTTGCAGGTTCATTGATAACAGCTGATAGTATCATGGTTGGGTATGAAATGGGCATCCTGGAAAGGCTCAGTCATTGACAAGCGAGGATGGAGCGAGGTTCACCACTAGGTATCAAATCTTTGAAATCTGCCCTGACCAGATAGGTTTCTGCTTCTGCTGTCAGCTTCATAGGAATATCATCTTTTTTACAATAAGGGCAAAAACTGGAATATTTTGCACATGTCAAGTTTATCTCTGAGTTTACTTACTATATTATGCTGCTTGCATTTGTTGAAACTGCCAGTGTTGTCCCACCATGATCGAACCTCACGCCCTTTTCTGAAGATTGCTGGAATGATATACTCATTAATTACTGATTAATTGATTACTGGAGAGTGGTTGGTCCATGTCGGCCAGTGACCGTGCTCAGGAGGCCTTTGCTGTGCAGAATAGTACCCCCATTGGCATCGTCACCGTTAAAGCCAATGACTGCTGAAGGTTTTAACTTCCAGCTTACAGAGAATATGTGAACGTACAGTTATGCACAGATATCAGAGACTGGGTTAACACACGGCTGATCAGATGCTGACAAACTGTAAAAACAATCCATTGGATACTCCTGCGGCCATTGACTGTTTCTTACCCCTTGCTCCCTCCTTCACACTCACTTGATTGGTAAGCAGTTTTCTGTCACTGAGCTGGGTTGTAAACTTAAAAAACAATCTATCCTGTGTCATAATTCATAACAGAATATGAGGCCCGGGTGGGGGGTGAGGTATTGCCGGAGGCTGAAATTGAACATGGCACCTTTTAGAAGTTGAAGCTATTGGAGAGACTTACGATCTGTGAAACCTGGGGGCCTTTTTGTCTCTGTGCAAAGCCACTGGTTGACGTAAATTTTAGATAGCGAAGGGTTGCAAGATCAATCCCAGGATGAAGCGTTGGGAGGGGAAACGTGGAAGAGACTGTGGGTAGAGGAGGGAGAGGTGGGGCAGGAACAGAGCTTTAGCCTTCCCTGCTGCTTTCCTAGCATCGCTCTGGGTGGTGGTGCATGGTCATAAATAGGCAGCCCCTCTACCCCCTGCGTTTGTGCTATTTTTACACTCGCTAATACAGGGGTTTTGGAAAACCAGCTCAAGCGGCGAAGTGACGAGAAAATATTATTGTTGGCTTGGAGTTAAGAGAGCTGTGGTGATCAAAGAGCTGAGCACATACCCATGGAGGAGCGCTGTGGCAGAATTAGCCTTGTGTTATTATTTTTTTATTAGATTAGAGCTCTAATGTGCCCATTTATGACTCTGGCTGGGATCCAATCTGACATGTGTTGAAGCATTTGTAAATTGGCTCCATTTCCAGACTTAGATAGTGCTTTAGGAGTTAAATCAGAGGTCAGAAGTTCAACTATAGGGCCACGTTACTGCCTACAGTACTTTTCCTTTTGGAGAGTACAGTCGACTTTGTGCAGAGAGGCTTTTTTTTTTTTTTTTTTGCTCCGTCAAAACAACAGGAAAGGTGTGACGGTTTCCCACAAACTCTGTGAAAACAGCGTGATGTTTGAGATGTGTGCTCATGGAAAATCACAAGAGAAGGTTTCTATGGGAGGTGTGTCACAAGAATCAGGCTGCAGTTTGACATTTGATGAGTGCAAAGGAAAGCGAGGCTGACAGAGTTAAGGTAGCGCTCAAGCAGAGGTGGAATATTAGCTTTGACCTCGGATGATATGGGTTAAACTCTCAGCCCCATGTCATGAAATACTGTATAGTCACAAAATCTTTTTCTGATGTTCTCTAAGCAACTGAAGACCTTTTTTTATTTATTTTAAACCTTTTCCTGGGGCAAACAGTTGAAATGGAGTCTAACTGGTGCTCTTTTACTGTAAGCCAGTTTGTGATGGAGATGTATTATGCACATCTTAATTGTGTCTGCAACATGTAATGTAATCAATTATTTAAAGGTCTATGCGGGACTGTGTTTTAAATCCTGCACCCACCTGCGCACTCAGAATTTCCAACCACTCCCACTCCCATCCCTGCAGAGACTCAATCCCGCAACAATGTTGGGCAAATCTGTCTGCACCATCCTGCAGGAAAAACACGACTCACGAGACCCCTGCAGATTGTTTACACCTCTGCATGTTTGACCTCTATGTACATCCTGCTGGAGTATGCTCGGCATGCATATCATTATGTATATATGCAATTTAGTTATTATTCATTTCACTTAATTAATTATCATTGTTCTTCTGACAAGGTTTTCATAATGTGGACTAAATGATGAATGAGAGTATTCTGACCCTGAGTCAACAATGGGGTTCCTCTTAGTGTAGTCGTCAATCTCACTGTCCTTCAGGCCTGGGGAGGGGGATTGTCTGGGTACTGCTTGTTCAGAAATAGTTTGTAAGACATGAACGTTGGAGTCATAGGGCATATTTTCAGTCTCTCCTGGAAGACATTTTTAGTGTTGCACTCGGTTGTTCACATGAAAAGTAAAAGAAATACTTCAGATTGAAAACAGAGAGCTAGAGTAATAAGTTCCTTTCCCACCCCTGCACAGCTGGCAGAGCACAGCATGAAGAGGGTGTGAATGCTGGCTAGTCTGCTTTCAGAAAGTTAAAGCAATATTCTGACACAGCCCCCCCACCCCCCACCCCCACCCCCACCCCCAGCTTACCAGTAAGGTGTGGGGGAAGGGGTTTCTGCAACCAGTTGACTATCCAATAAACAGTTGTGATGGAGTACACTGGCTCCATAAGAGTCAAGAATCAAGCTAGCATCTCTGTGCTTAAACACAGCACTGCAGTGTGCTAAATGCTAACATGGTCATAACGACAATGCTAGCATACTGTAGAGCTTAGCAGATATACAGTAATGTTCACCATCTCTGTTTGGTGCTGTGGTAGCATGCTAACATTTCCTAAATTTCAAGGAGCTGCATCTAGTAGTTGTGGATCCATCAAATCCAAAAATGTCTCTCACATCTTCTGCTGATGCTACATGTAAAAATGTCTTACTTAAATGCACAACCCATTTACTTTACTGTCCTAATAAGTGATTGCAGAAGTTGGAATCAGAGAATTTCCTACTTTTTTTCGTTAAAAAAATTACTCATTGATTAATTGTTGCAGTTCTAGTGTACAACTGCACATGAAAGCTGCGTTTGGGGAGACTTTTGGGTGAACTTTAATCAGGACCGTCAATCAGGTTTTTGAATGGAATAAATTTCTACAGTGCATCCTGTCAATGGAGAAACTCTGTAGCCTTTACTTTTTCCAAGCTAAGGCGGAACATAAAGCTGACATCTGATTCTATAATCAATATTCACAATCACAGTCAGAATCTGTGGCAGTTCAGCAATGCTGGCAGCGGCTGCTGACACATGTAGTGCAGTGGGTCATGACAACACGATCCCTGCACAGTCGGCTGGATTTTACAAAACAATGTAGATTACACCTCCATTCACAGCGAATGTGGAATCTATTTGTAGAATGTGCAGGGAATCGTCGTACTATGAGGCAGTTACGCCGAATCTGATGATTCACATAAAATAAAGGCGCACAGAGAATTCACTGTCCTCTTTAAAGAGAAGAAACAGACGTGTCTGCAGCTTACAGTGAAAATGCACGTCTGGTGATGTCAGGAGAAAGTGTAACAGATATTCTAAAGCTCATCTCTTAGCCTGGGCTCTTGGCACTCACCACTGCCTCTCAGCGTTTTTGCTTGATTAAAAAACGCCCAGGAGTTTGTAAGCGCGTGGTAGGTGTGAGCGCACACCCTGACAGCTTAACATACTGATTATTCAAGCCTCTTAGGCTAAGCCACGGCACTCGAGTGATGAACGTCAACTCCCCTCCCTCCCTCGCGCGGTCTCGATTTCTCCCTCTCTCCCTTTTATTCTTCATTTGAAAGAGTGGAAAGCCAGTGACAGCTTGCAGAAGGCAAACCTGTTGTCTGGGAAGCAGAGGGGATCAGTGACACAGTGATTCATACACTGCCGAGGCTTTATTTAGACATAATCCACCCAACGCAGGGTCCTCGCTTGCAACTTCTTGTATGGAACTGGCTAGCAGCAGCCAGGCTGCGTATTGTCCTACACTATGGACCACAGCGAAAGTCCGTCCGGTGGGATTTAATGCATCAGTGGTTGTTTGATGTCCTTCTGGAGGGGTCAAAATATCACACACACCACAGTGCTGTTTTGTTGTCATCGGCATCAGCAAATTAAAACACGCTTCTCAACATGGCTGGTGCCTTGTTCATGTATTCATCTGAAGTTCATCTTTCAACAGCCCCGTTCTGTTGTTGCTGCACTACGGTCCCATGCACTGTTTCACTGACCCTGTTCATTCACTGCAATGAGACGCATTACTCTGATTTCTGTGTTTGCATTTAAAATGCCATTCCAGACATGTGCAAACATTTCAATGATGGAAACACAAAGATATGTTGTATCTTTTGTGTTTTACGGGCTTCACTGTAGTGGACGTTGCCCCTCTCTGTATCTGGGCTCTGTGCACTCCAGCTTGCTGGTGAGGCCTTGGCTACGACCACTGAGCCACACCTGACCGACAGATTGGTCCCAGCTGGAGGCTGAGGCAGGAACAGACACAGCAGACGCTTACCAGTGATTCAGCTGCTACTGTGGGCATGCACAATGGAGGAGTGCAAAATGTGCTTATATAGTGCATATAGAGAGCGTGAGATAATAGTGTGTGTATTTTTTATTGTCAACGAATTCCAAGAAAAGATGGAAAAAGAACAATGCAGTTCATCTCTCAGTACTTCCCCACTGCCTGTGGCTTTCAGCACAAAGCCCACTGGCTCCTACTGAAGACATAAATCTTTACAAACAGAAAAACAAGAAAGTGTGGTTTCATTTTTTTTCTTTACAAATGCTTAAAAATGTCCCTGGACAGGTGGGAAGCATTCTTCTCAAAATAAACTTAATAAACTACAGTGAGTTTATTCATGGTAGCAAGGGTAAGGTGCACATCAGCCAGAAACATGATGGGGCACACTGATGTGTTCTTACAGTGTTTGGACAATATGGAGCTCAGTAGCAGAGAGGAATAAACTAATCAGGCTTTGATGACACAAGAAAAACCGGCTGATCAAGGTTTCTTCTCATGCTAAGGAAACTTGTCCTCTAAGTGTGTATTCAGCAGATATATTTAAAAAGTGCCATATTTGTCTTGGACTTATTCTATTTCCTTTTGGATTTCTTCAAGCAACTGAAACATATCAAATTATATTTGGCTAGCACTTCAGAACACGATTACAATGTGCCTTAGAGGCAATAAAATAATATTTAAGTTTCAATTAGAGACAAAAATCAACATCAATGCAATCGCCTTCCAGAGGAGTTTACAGACAAAAACTCAACTTGGCAGAAAAATCAATGAAACAACTGGAGAAGGACAGCAGATTGCAAACTGAAATTCTAGATTTTAACAAGTTCTCTAACCCTGCTGTGAACCTCTGAGAATGTTTTTATCCATTTCTCCATGTTCAATCCCTCTCATGTGTCTCTTCTTTCTAATTTCATCCTCCTATCTTTGAGCAGAAAGAAAGGTATAGCTGCTCTTATACAGATATATATATATATGCACACACTTTCTTGGTGCAGCTCCTGAAGCATCTGTAGAGGAGGCTGCTAAGTCAGCGAGAACTCAGCCGAGTGTGCTTAAGCAGATGTAGAAAAAGAGGCGAGCGCTTCAGGAGCTTGAGAAAACACTTCCTCGGGTTGCTGCAGCTCATGTGTACTCAGCGCCTTCGCTGGTGGGTTTGACGGGGAGAAGCAGCCGTAATGAAATGGGGCAGGTCTGAAAAAGTAGAGCTTAAAATCCCATTAGCCTGCTCTGCCCCCTCCCCCAAAAGAGGAACAACCTAATTCACTAATCACTAAAAATTTCAGACCCCCCCCCGGCAAACACACACATATTTGGACAACTGGATGCATCAAAATAATGCTGATTAACCTCTATTACCTCAAAGGAACGTCACTTTACAGTTGTACCTTGTTCTTCTCTGCCCTCCATTTCTTTCCACATTAGGAAAGAGAAAATGCTCTTAACCCTCCCTTCTTCCTCCATTATTCATTTAATGGAATACTGAAACTGTGTCAGCCCAACTGCTCAGATATTGTAGCAGACCTGGTGTGTAACAGCAGCTCTCGCTCTACCTTGCCTTGTAGCCTTTGTTTTTCTCTTTGTGCAGCATTACCGTGTCCTCTTATCTCCCCTCTGTCATGGACTGTCACCTGATGACATTAGAGTCATGACATTCTGCAGACCCTCACCATCTGTTTCAGATCAGCACAGCACAGCTAAACCCAGGCACTGCCCTCCTGTTGAAATAATCAGCTGTAGAATTTACTTTTAATTAATAGACTCATAGAAATGTACATAATAATGTACACTCATCCTCTGTGGATTGACATTGTGACACCAAGTGAAGCACAATAACCGCAAGAGCATCCTCTTGATTTTTTTGACATTTTGCAGAGCTCGTCGCGAGCTGAGCTGCAATCTGTTTCCCTGCAGGCGAATCAGAAGTGGAAGCAGATTATTTAACCAGCGTGGTGTGATCTCCACGCACTCACGTTTGATGGAACTTGATCCATCGGCTAATTCGCTTTTGTCGTTCTGCGAGAGGGAGAGCCGTATGACATCACGATTACCCCCCACAATCACTTCACCACCCGTGAGCACATTGCTGTTGTCATGTGCAACCCTTGTAACTCAGATTGCTGGGGTAATTTCAGGGCATTTACTTGATGGGATGCATTAAACTCTGCTGTTTGAGTAAATTCTTAGGGAAGCCTTTGAAATATCTATGGGATAAATAAAAAACGCATGGATTTCAGCCTGCAAAAGCACTATATACATGTCAAAAATACATATGGATGCGTGTGTGTTTTTGTGTACATTGAGCGGAAAACTACAAAAACGACATTCAAATGTAGGAGGTTCTTAATTTTTCCTCCCTTCTTTGGGATTAAGTGGTTAGAGACTCTGGAACATCAAAGAGTTTCAGTGTCGTCTCCATGTTAAGGAAAGGCTCTATGTTGAAGGTGTGAAGGTGTCAAATGCTGCTTAAAGACGCAGGATATTAGGCTTCCCCTGACACACACACACAGACATATAGGATGCAAACACACTTTTTTTAAAATCACACACATTAAGACTAGATATGTATATACCATATATGTTTGACTCTTTCAGCTGAGTGGTGTGTAAATACTCCACACTGAGATGTTAAGACATTCACATGCATGTAAGCACATGGACATTCACATACACTAAGGTCTCCCAAACCACGTGACTACATTTTGTAAATCTGCATATTAACCTCCTAATATCTGTTCATTGGTGCAGTGAGCAGCATGAAGGTTTCGGGGATTTGGACAATTTTACCTTTGATGTGAAGCTCCATTCATTTGCATGTACATCAGAGCGCCTGTGCTGTCAAAAGGTCTTCTTAGCCGCTGACCTCATTAATGTGGTTTGATCAAACAGTCTTTTATCATAGTTTATCTACCATTTAGCAACGGGGTTCTCAATTGCAGGGTCAGAACATCATGGGGGGGTCGGGGTGGGGGGTGGACATGTTTAGAGGTTGTGCATGCATGAGGCAATGGGTTTCTCATTTCAGTTGGTGGTTTTACACTATTCTACTGTTGGTGCCAGTGACACGACAAGACATTAAGGTTAGGTCATGGTTTTCGAAGAGACAATACATAAAAAAAGGGTTTATGTGACTATTGTGTTGTCTTGATCTCTTTCATGTTGTGTTATAAAGTACATGCTACAGGCAGTGAGTTTTAATAGTCAATGTCCAAGTGTTCAGATAAATTCAGGTTCCAAACTAACAGTGTTAGAAGGCCATGCGTTGTCTGCTGCACAGGACAGTTACTAGCTACAAGCAAGGCTAAAGAAACCAGTGTAGTAGGGAGTTTCCAGTATCCAAAAACCATTACACTATCCATTAGCACAGAGTGTACTGACTCTGTAAGAGTCAACAACCACGCTAGCATCTCTATTAGGGTATACTTAAGCACGGCACTGCTTTGTGCTAAGTGATAGCATCCACGTGGTAACACAGTCCTGACAATGCTAACAAGTTTTCAGTAATGTTAACCATATTTACCATCTTAGTTTAGCAGTGCACGAGCATGCTAACAATTGCTAAATTTCAGAGAATTGCATCCAGTAGTTGTGGATGTAAAAACAATGTAACAATGTAAAAACAGAAATGTCAATCTTATGCTGATACTACTCTTAAACTTCCACAATGGGGATGACCCTGTGACTTGGCATCTGAGCCAATCCAGTCATTTTTTTTTGATGGTCTAAAAATATTCAAGCCTGAAAACAAGAGAGACATTAGTTTGTTTACAAGGGATTACAAGCCATAGAGGTCATTCCCTAATTGTTGGTCCAGAGAGCATATGAACCTGTAGTAATCGCTGTTAATGTGACTACTCTAAAATAATGGCTCCTCTGTGAGCATCTGTTTATGTGTGTGAGAGTAAAAGAGCAAGAGAAGGAGGGAAACTGAACGGAGCAACCGGCTGCGTTCAAATCCGCTTGAGAACGAAGAAAGCTGAGTTCGTTCAACATCATTAAATCTGTAACTCGCCACCTTGGGGAGCAATCAAGCTCCATTTGCAGTACGTCTTGACAAAAAGGAGAAAATCAGGTAATTCGCCCTTGTCAGAAAAATTGACTGGTCAACAGTTTGCATCTGGTAATTTATCAGATTTTTATTAAAGCTGGCACTTTTCATGTGCAGAAAAATTGTACCAGTAAGGGGAAAAACAGCTGTGCAATTTCCATGCACATAAGGGGGGCACGTCTCACGATGCATGAAACTCATTTGGCTGACTGTGTATTTATATAGAATTGGGATATGTTAGACAGCTTAATAAGGCCCATTACAGAACTCCACTTCTCTTTAATCAGAAATATATGAAACTGAGATGTGAATAGCTGGGCTGGACATCAGCAGAGCGATGAGGACGTTTGCTTGTCTCCTGCTGGAGATGTCTGCAGGATTAATAAGGCTCATCTTTTGCAGCGTTACATTAATGTTACTCATTTGGAAAGGAGGAATAAGTTAAGCTATAATTAGAGTGATATAATATGAAAAAAAACATTGATGATGTGTTTTAATGAATTCCATTAATTTGTGCCTTAGTCTTCATTGAAGACTCGAGCCTTGTATATTCAGATGTTTTGTTGGAGGATCAATTCTGCTTTTCAGATGGTAGGTGATGAAGAAACACCACAAACAAACAAATAAAAAAACTAATTAGTAATCCGTTCACTAACAGAGCATCATGCTAGCAGGACACATATCCTGCCAGTTAGGAACAAACTGCTCGGAAAATTGAATTAGCAGGCTGTGATCGAGTGCCGATCTTGGACTGAATTGGTGGTGAAACTGTACTGAACGAGTTGCTTGCTGCAGTTGATGACACAATATTCCCCTGTGCAGCTTGCAGCAACAGTGAGCTGTGGGTGACCCCCATCTGCTGGCAGGGGACACTGCACTCACTTTGAAAGCTGAGGTGGGAAATGTTAAGGTGTGATGACGAACGCTTTAAACACTGTAATTGGAGAAATACTACGCAAGACCAAGGAGTCTTTTTTTTTGACACAAAAAAGCATCTAGGCGTCATTCAATGATTCAGTGATTAGAGAGGAGTCAGTGTGTCAGGAGCATACAAACAAAATAACATTCACTGTTGTTTGTGAAACGAGTGATCTGTATTCAAAGATCTGTGTCTCGAGGCTCATTCGCAACGACGCCACAAAGGACGGACCGATTTGAATAACCATTGTGAAAAGTGATTTATCAGCCACAGCAACGTAACAGCCCATAAAAAGATCCTGACAGGCGTCCGTTGAACAGCAACAACAACCTTCTCAAGCTCAAAAAACACACTCTTGAGGCCTGACACACACTTCCCAGGGTGGATTTTTTCACTGAGTTTTGGGGGATCAGGTGGACAGAATTACTGGATTTTGTCTGGAAAAAAAGGCAATACTTCTGTTGCAATAAATATCATAAAATGGAGCCAAGATCAATAGACCTGCACTCACTGTCCTGATTCAGTGGATTTGGTGATAAGTTACTGTTTAGATTGAATGAATATGACAGAATGAGATAAAATATAATAGAAAAGACACTAAATAAGATTCAAAAAGAGGATTCAGTACGGTTCCATGTGTTTTTGTGGTCTTTCCTCAGGGTGTGACATCGTTTACTGGTTCTGATTTCGGCCTTCAAAATAAAAGCTGGAAAACGTTATAAAGCGTGTGGTGTGTTTTCCTTTTTTTGGACTTCGTAGCTCACGCTGGTCTGAACCTCGCTGTGTCTGTGTCCTCACGGTTCTAAAATCTATTGTCAGTAAATATTTGGTTTTGTTTTGGCCGGAGAGCGTGTCAGAGTCTTTCCATGTGACTTTCATGTTGGTGTAGAACTTGGTCTTTCTGTCATTTTGCAGACTGCAGTCTAGCAGGAAGTGCTCCTCTTGATTTTGGCAGAACTGATGGTCTGTTGTCTGTGGGTTGCCAGGTTTTTCTGCATGCACCGGTCTCAATGAGCAGATTGTGGTCAGTCAGTCTATGCCTAGTTATTAGTGTCTTTTCAGTCTCAAGTTGCTCACAGTGTCTATTTAATCTGTTCAGAGCTAAATGGCACTGAAATTTACTATGGATGAGGATCAGCTGGCTGCGAGGGCTTTCCTCCATCTTCCCCTTTTGGCAGGTTTGAGTTGGAGGCATGTCTGTAGATTTTATTTGTACTTGTAGTGTATACAGCATGGTGACAGGCAAACCATTTATCGCATTTACATTCTGCATTAATACACTTTGATTGTAAATTTCTACAACATGCTTTGGCAACGCTGTACTTATCATTATGCTAATAAAGCAAATTTGAATTTCATGTTAATGATACAGTTTTTGTCTCCTCTCAAATTGCACTCAGACGTACACATGCACTAGGTTTCGTCTTATCAACACATGAGCATCACACAGCACAAACAGACCCTGCACACACACTGTTCACCGCCTGACAGTAGCTGTGATGAGCCGGCAGAAAGGCGAGCCTCTCTGAGCATAAATATGTCCAGTGTCAAGATATACAACTGGCAATCCCATCTCCAGTTGAAGCCTCGCCGATTGCTTTTCGCCCCTTCCCTGCAACTCACGCAGGCGTGCAATACACACCGAAGAAAACACGGCCTTGCACACGTGCACGCACAGCACAGGCTCATAATACGCACACACAGTGAGAAGGGTTAAAGAAGTGGTATCTCAGAAAAAGGAAAATCAACTCGTGTTTAAGTGAGGATCATACTAACACATCCATACATCACACACTGATGCTTTGTGCGGTGGAAAAACCAACCTGCAACCACTGAAGGTGACAAGGTGACAACCTTGATTAGAAAATATTTCAGTGTTCAAAGCAACATTCATACATGTGTCTCTGTGGATTCATTTTTAATTCTAATGTTTTCACGGCACAGAGTGACCTGACAGGACACTGCTCTTTGAGTGTCAAAAGAGCTTGGTCTGTACCAGCTCTATATGGAAAGTGTCCTGAGACAACTTCTGTTGTGATTTGGCGCTATACAAATAAAATTGAATTGAATTGAATTGAATTGAATTGTTGCCCCATTTAACCTTTATGTGACCGAGCAGCATCGCTGATATTCTAAATCATCTTTCAGAACGGACTCGTCCTGTACAGAAGTGAAGCATGATGGATGGCAGGGTGGCTGTATGACTCATGCAATTTTCAATTCAATAAAAAGGTCCATTTCGCTCTTTGTAAGTCGCCGTATCTCCGTACCTTTACGTTCGGTTCAGTTTCAGTTTGAAGTGTCACGAGCCATTTAGGGGTAAATGGGCAAGTCATCATATAATACTTGACTGGCAGGCTGTCCGATGTGCTAGACTAGAGCCAAAACAACCAAAAACATGTCAATGTTTGAATACTTTGACAGTTCACAGGCAAAAATTGAAATCATATGTCAGAGTGTCAACGTAGCATTTAGCATAATTATAATTAGAAGCCGCATCAGCCATGAAAACAATTTGGCTCCCCTCATATACACGTCTTTTTTCTCTGAACAATCATAATTGATTAATTTTACATACAAATCAGTGTGTCTCCTCATCACATATTCATTATTAATAACTGCAGCCAATTATGGTGCGACAGTTCCGCCTATAGAGAAGGCCAGTGTGTACTCGCAGTACACACTTTCCAATAACTGCATGTATATAATTAGATCCTCTGTCCTGAAGGGGATGCGTCCCCAACATTGTCCACCCGCCACTTTTATCACTGTTTATATTTATACCTTTATATATCCCTAATGTCCATTGTGTAAAAATGTCAAGCGCTGTCAGGTATACAGCATGTAGGACTTTGCCCCAGGGACAGTGAAAACATCTGTTCGTCTGTCAGGGAAATCAGGATTCAGTGCAGCTATGAATGAGTGCATGATGTGGTTTTGTCAGTACAGTGCGCTGCATCAACAAATGAATCCACAGCACGCCTTAATAAACCAGATACAGTATGAAAGATATACATCAGTCGACAATAATTCAAAGTCAAAGTCGGCTTTATTGTCAATTTCTTCACATGTACCAGACATTCCAAGGAATTGAAATTACGTTTCCCACTATCCCACGGTGTGACAAGACAAATTCAAGTAAACAGTAAAGTGCACAACACAAAGAATAAAGACAGACGTGTCCTAACAACTACAGTAAACAATAAACTGAAAATAAATACTAAAAATAAACAAGAGAGAATAGGACTGTAGATGTACAAGTAGCAGCAAAAAGTTTAAGTTAGAGGACTGTAATAGTGCAAAGACAGTCAGTAATAGCAGCAGAAGTTTTCTGTTTGACACAAGTGTGCAAGTGGGGCATAGTAGTGCAAAGACAGTCATTTATGTGGGTCAGAGGGTTCAGAGTCCAGAGTGGGGGCAGTTTTTTATCTTCATGACAGCCTGTTGGATGGAGCTGAGGGCAGGAAGGGGAGAGAGTTTAACATTTTTTGTATTTTTGTATAAAATACATGTTAAAAATGGTAACTGTAACATGGGGCCAGACTGGGTGGACTGGCCAAACTCAGCTGCTGTGATGAATTTAAGAAAAACTTTAAGAAAGCAGCTCCCTAAAGACACCTTAAGTAAGGAACATTCACGCGACTATGTGACGCAGCAAGCGCACATCCTAAGATGGTCAAACTTGAATTCTCTATAAAGGCATAATGCAACTTTACAATTGTGTAATAGTGGTAGAGTTAGCTTGATGCTGAGTTTTCATATGTCATTCCTTTACGCTGTCAGTGTTCAGAAACACCTCTGAAGCAAAAATCCCTAAAACGCAGCAGTCAAGAAAGCTGATGCACACTCTCCAATAAACACAGCATGACTAATCCCTCCTCACGAATGACAAGGCCTCGTCGTCTCGCGCACAATGAACGCTCTCCCTCTGAAAGACTTCAAAGCAAAGCCACAGCGCAGACGTGAGTGATGGGGCTGCAGTCCCGTCAGTAGCGCACAGGGTTAACTAAAGCAATTTCAGCGCGGCAGCATTTGCTAAAAAGCTTGATGGGGCCAGCTAAGCTCCTGTGATTGGCCTTTGTGTGTGAAAGTGACCACTTAAGTGCTACGCAGCCCCTCTTGAGTGTGTTTGCAGGCATAAGCATTTCCTCTGACTTTTAGCCTGCTCGCACTGCGAGTGTGTGTGTGCTCACTGGTGCATCTGTGGTTGTTTTCCTGTGAGTGCATGTGGGAGTGAGAGAGTACATCTGTGTTTTAAATGTCTGCTTCGTGGTGCTCTAGTGTGTTGGCATCATTTTAAGGTCCCCCTCTGCTGTGTTTTTCTTCTTGTTCCTACAGCTGGAAATTTGAGCTTCACTGTGCAGAATGACGTGTGTGCAGAGTTTCACACTAAAAAGCTGTTTTCACATTCATCTGCTGGAAGTGGAAAGTTTCTCTGTTCATTGAAAATCCTGTTTTAAAGCATTATTAGTGTAGTCCCAACTAGTCTGGAAGCCAATCCTGGTTCAACTTGCACAAGTTTGATGCAGAAACTTGAAGCCTACAACACTGAAAATTGAAGCAGGGGCCATCTCCAACAGTCAAACTTTGGAAATTAAACATAATTACATAGATTCTGGGATTTTCAGGTCAGTTCTAATCCATGCACAAAATTACCCTCACCTAACCCTCGGCTATCTGAAGCTTGAGAATAAGGGCACAGACACCAGGTACAAGTAACTGGTGTAGTAACTTTCACCACCTACCAAACACCCAAATCTACAACTATGAACCTGATCTGAACCCTAAACCAGTAAACGGTCCAAAGACATCAATTCCATCACTCTAACTCTTAATTTAACAGGTAAGATACAGTAAATAACAACATATGGTAAGTGGAAATAGCAGTACAATTTAAAAGGATTTGAAGTAGATTAACTAGTTTTAAATAAGGGACAAGGAGCAGGTGCCATTCTAAGGATTTTAATGAGCTAAGTGAACAATGATTTATACAGTCTATGCTAAGTATACAGAGAGGGCTGCAATCACGCACTGGCCATCCATTGCTGATGTTGGATAACCACAAACTGAGGATGAGGATGAGGTCAGCGTTTTTACCTCATGTTCAGAGCTTCAGCTACAGTTCTGCAGTAAAGAGTCAACACAACAAGGAAAGTGTTGCTGTGCTGTTCCTGACAGTACAGTAAATTCTCTGGACCAGCTCACGGAAACACACTTTGGTGTCAGTGCATCCGGTCATGTTAAGTTGCTGTGGCATCAACAGCAGCTTTTTACACTTCAACGTTAGCTTACTGCAGCAAATGAATGTGGACTCCCAACTCGAGAACACCGTTTGACAGAACGTCTGCTGAAAATAATGATAAATAAGTCCATGTTATGCACAGGCGTTTGGTGCCTTCCTGTGACAGCTGCTCAACCAGCATGTGTGTCCAAGCTCATCCACCTTAGTGTCTTTGTCTTGGTGCGTCTTCACACACATGAACGGCACAAAATGTTTAGTTTGATATTGATGTTGGAGGTTTTTGAACAAATATTGGACATGATGGTGAAATAGTGATTGGTCAGTCTTTGCTGTTTGTGTGAGCCAGTCTGATTCCTTAACCTGGAGTGAACAGGCCTCACTGAGATCCAAGACGGTGTACGATTTCCTCCTCAGTCACAGATTTGAGCACTCACTGCTGGCACTGGTGCCTGGGAGTGGAGTCCCACGGGCCCATTATTATTTTAAATTAATCCTCTAGCAGACACAAGACACAGCGATGCCATACTAAACATGTGCAGAGACAGAGGTGTGCATTTGTATATATGGTCTGAACTATAAAGATAATTCTGTGTGAACACAAGGTTTGATTTCACATATCTATGTTCCAATACACGGTCCTCTGCTGCCTCCCCTCGAACACATCCTAAATGCTTCAGCAAATTAATCTTTGTGTGTGTGTGTGTGCGTGTGTGTGTGTGTGTGTGTGTGTGTGTGTGTGTGTGTGTGTGTGTGTGTGTGTGTGTGTGTGAGAGAGAGGGAGAAAGACAGAGAGAGATGAGTTTACCCCCAGTGAAGGGCGAGTCCTTCAGTCGATGGGGTCAGTGCTCTAATCTGAGGAGGTGATGATATTGTGAGGATATTTAATGAGAGGATAAAAGAAAAAGTGAAAGGGGGGATGAGCATTAGCCTTTTTAGATATCATTAAACATTAATATCGTCAGGGGACTGGAGCACACGGGGGTCCTTTTCATTGACTTTCATGCTGCGTGCTAATAGAGTTTCACCTCTGGGGACCTGCACACCCCCACCCAGCCCTCGGTGCAGCGCTAAAGCTAAAGGAAGATCAGATCGCCACCCCGCTTCTGAGGATAAGATTAGTGGGCCTGTGTGTGTGTGTGTGTGTGTGTGTGTGTGTGTGTGTGTGTGTGTGTGTGTGTGTAACTGCAGATTATGTGAGGTTATGCACTCTCTCTTGCTCCCTTTCTGTCTTTTGCTCATGCTCTATGATATACGCACATTATAGCTATTCTAAAACTATTAAAAGGCCCTCAAGAGACTTGCATATATTAATTCAATACTTAATCCTGAGAAGCACATCCAGTACTTTTCTACATTATTTTATTTAGCCGTTTTTTTCCACAGTAATGCTTCAAGTATTTAGCAAATTACTTCTGCTGTGTTAAAACTCAAAAAGGATGTAGACTTCAGACATGTAAGCTTTGTCATACAAGCTAGATTCAGCATCAGTGCATCATTTATCTGTGATTTTCTGTGGATGGTCAATGTTTGTGTATAAAAACACTATTATTTAGAAGCCTTTAAAAAATGTAGTTGAACTGCTCACTTTCCTCACCTCATGATTCAAAGCTTAAATATATTTCAGTTTCCTAATCAATAACACACACACGAAAAAAATGCAGCAAATCCTCACAATTAAGAAGCTGGCACGAGGGAATTGTTGGCATTTCTTCTGAAAAAATGATTTAATTAACCAGCAACTTCACGTACATCTATTCAATACCCAGTACTTTGCAATATTTGCATTTATTTACAATTTACAGAAACATTTGATCTGTATATGGCAAATGCATGTTGCTGGTCATACGTACTTGTCACCTAAATAATAGCTGGATGTTTATTTCTACATCTGCTTCAGCTGTGTTGTCTTTGTTCCTAGCTGTATGTCTATTTCTGTGTGTAACATTAAGAGCAATGAAAAAACAGAATCAAAATCCTCGTATGTGTACACACACTTGGGCAATAAAAGGCACAGTCGCCAATTTCTGTCCTTCGACAAACTGTTTCATTATTTCAGCCTTACTCTTCACGGGTTAAGCCACCGTTGCACTTCACCATTATAACCAATGAGAATATAACAGTGGCAGAAGCATTTATCCTGTAACACTGAGTCATAACACAGTTCTTTCTAACTGGGGGCTGTTTGTTGCGTGAAGGACCAATAGAGGGCAGTCATCCCCTTCTAAAGGAGCAACTCAGACCCTCTCTGAGTGAGTGAGAGTGTGTGTGTGTGTGTGTGTGTGTGTGTGTGTGTGTGTGTGTGTGTGTGTGTGTGTGTGTGTGTGTGTGTGTGTGTGTGTGTGTGTACTGTACAGCTGGGTGTGGCTGGGAATGACTGAGGCCACGTGCCCACAGTACTCAGAGGGCGCTGGGCGGGTGGCGATGGAGGGAGGTGTGACTGCACAAACCTGAAATCTCTCCGTCACTAACATTAACACGTTCATCTCATTCACAGGAATTCCTCTCGTCTCCTCGGCCGGAGCGCTGTCTCTCTGTCAACAACTCAACTGCACAGTGTAAGACATAACTGATGAATCGGCCAGGAAATTTGCTTACACATGAGCTCTTTGTGCTTTCACTTCACGTACTAACTTGTGGTAACAGTGCAGGAGAACGTGGTGTGCTTTCACATATCATTATTGCCTTTAAAGCAGTGTTTTCTGTCCTCTCACAGATCTGCTGAATCCACTCCCACAGTTTATTTACTACGCTTCTGCTGGCCAGGCGCAGCAAAGTAAGTGGTCAAACTACACGATTCATCTGAAGATACACAATGCGCATTGTTTACCCCCGCATCGGAAGATTACACTTTTTCCAAAATACATACAACCTGTATCACAATCCTTCCGCCAGTTGTAGTTTCCACGGATCACTTTCATGCTCTTCACAAATTTAAACGTAACACAGCCCCTCTGAATCATCAAGTACATTTATCTGCTATTTTGAGGTTAAGTGAGCGTCAGCCACAGGTTTCCACAGGCTAATTAGAATTTCCAGTGACTCAGAAAGCATCTAAATTGTTATGAATCATATGGCCGTAACAAACACATTAAAGTGCAATTGTTTCCATTACAGTGATATTACAAAATCTCATCCAGCGTCATCAATTTAGCAGATGCTTTTTGGGCTGAATTATTATCATTATTGTCATTAAAGCTAGAAAGGTTTGGTTGATATATACACACATTCTGAAAGAAGATATCTGAAGTAATTGGTTATATTTTGTGAGTGAAAAATCAAATTCTTTTCTCTTGAATTTTGTTCCAAATCTGCTTGAATCCGTATTAGTGAGCGCTTCTCCTTTGCCAAGATAAGCCATCCACCCGACACGTGTGGCACATTAAGATGATAAACAGCATGATTAGCACACAGGTGTGCCGTGGGCAGGTCACAAAGAAAGGCCACAACATTTGAGAGAAACAAAACTTTTGTGTGCACTGAAAAAGTTAAACCAGCTCATGAAAAATGGGAGCAAAAATGTGATTAGATTTTTGTTTAGTGTGCATTCTGCTTATGTTTTTGCATTTTATGCGACTTTCTAACTGAGCTTTCACCGGTGGAACAGTTCTCAAATCCTTTCCTCAAGTTAAATACAACAGTACTGCAATGGAAAAATTATTCATGGAAGTGAGAGTTGATGTAATTGTTGTTAAGAAGAGAAAAGTTTAGTTTTGTTGTTGTGTTTCCAGTTAGGAAATCTTCAGCCCACATTCTCTAAAATGTGTCTCTAAAGCAGTTAAATTGTAGTTCTGCAGCAGTAATGAGTATCAGTTCTGACAGATAGTGTATAGTTTTGATTAAATTTGAGTTTTTTCCATCAGTTCTTGGCTGATTTCACAGAGGTTCATTTGATTTGTTTTGAAACAGAATTAACAATAATAGATTCATGCAATGAAAGAATTGCTGTGCCCACCAGGATATAAAGGATATAGGATATAAATTAAGAACCACCCGGACCATCGACATTGTTCAATGGCAACTGGAAGGGAGCTACAGCTTTAGTGCTTTTATATGCTTTCACAAATTAATTGAATTAATTATTATTAATTGAATCAAGTGCAATGTAAAGTGATCAGTCATAATGCTGAAATAACCAATATTTAACTGACATCCTGAACACGGCTGCGTCTTATCAAACGCCTGTAAGCAGCTGTTTCCTGATAAATCAAACCCCGTCTGTCTGCTAGAAAACATCTAATATACAAATAATTTGCAGCATCGATGTGTTTTCTGTGTAGGCACTACAAGGTTCAGGAAAGGGTCCAGCTGAACAAAAAAAGTCTGCATGACCTGAAACACTAAGATTTAACTAAAATCCTGATATTTCCTGAACCTTAACCAAGCAGGGATTACCACAATACACCTGGGAAAACAATTTAGTGATATATGAAGGTCATTTCTAAAAAAAAGAGTTGGATGAACCCACTGCCTGCTCAGCACCAAACAGGAGAAAAACTAGTGACTAGTGAATCAAACAGAGCATCTTGCAAGATAAACACTGAGATATGTTTCCTCAAGAGTCAGTGGGGATCAAAAAGACAGCTCAGAGGAGAGGAAGTGTTAGATGTGTCAGATGGCTCCAAACCCAACTCCAAATAAATGCTAATGTGTCTGGTGGGTGTGTAAGTAGGCAATTATTTGATAAAACATTAATCATAACTTTAAGTCGGGTGGCTGTGTATCTAAAGAACAGTGGCCAAAATTCAGCATCTCTTACACCAACGTGTCACATTTTATCCCTTTGATCCCCATGATTCAGCTTCTACCTTTAGAAAAGACCCTGTCATGTTAACCTGTGATCTGTTCAGGTGTCTCGACTCCACGTCCAGTCTCCCCATTCTGCTGGAGGGCTGCCAGCCACAGGTCACATGACCTGGAAGAAAAAACCTAGGAGACTTCTGGGATCCCTCTTTGGTCAGGCACCTTCTTATTATTATTGCTTGCACACACTATGAGCAGCGTGACTGATGGGGTGATCTACTGCAATTGAAAGCCGGCAGTTGGAGAGGCTCGGTTTGCTTCGAAACGCATCGATCCAGCGCACAAACACAGACCATACTGAGAAAAACAACATGTGTATTGATAATGCACACTTCAACACAGCTTTAAAGTGATTGTATTTGACATCATTTTGAAGAATCAACATTCAAAAGTACAATTACATAAGAAGTATATGGATGCACCCAAAACCGATGAAAACTCCTTATCCTCTTTTCATACTTTCTTATCTTAGCATGGGCTGGCTATCAACCTGAAGGGAAGTCCAAAGGCTGATGAACTGAACTGTGCCTGCGTGAGACCACGTCGCTCTGGTGTCCTATATGCCCTGAGAACACCCAACGCAAACCTGGTGAGTAACGACACTCATTTGATCTGTCAATGGTGGACTGATGGGCTTCACTCCTGTCCATTATCAAGACACTTACATAAGCAGGTGTCCTTGCCTTGAAGTTTTAGATGGGATGTTTAATGAGGGCTGTGCGACCGGCGAAGACATGCATCTGACCATTATGAATCAAGCTTGTCCTCCAATGGTGGAAAACTGACTAAATGTCAAATAATCAAATGACGTCTCACTGCTTTCTTGTCCTGCTGCATCTTTCTTTATCTTCCTTTTTTCCTGCCTCAGCCTGCCTAAATACGTACCTGACGTCTCAATGTTCTGCACTGTTAGAGTAACAAGGCACAGCAGCAATTCACACAGCGGGTTTAAACAAAATCTCCCATGAGCTTCAAGGTTTTGGGGTTCTTTCCCTTAAAATCTTTTCAGTTCACTGCGCCATCAAAATGTCCCATTCTGGGAAGGTTGGATTGAAATTTGTCCATCAAAGACTGAATGCCACTGGCAAAATCAATCACATACTGTACAAGAATTATAAGCAGTGATCTTCAGATTCATATCTTAACTCCTAAATATTTTTAGGATGTGCATGTCAACAGATTGGGCCGCCGCTTTTTAAAGTAAAAGTCTGTTTTGACACTGAAAACTGTAGAGTGTGACGAAGAATTCCTTAGGGCAGACCTTCCCCTTTTAAATACACACAAAGCTCTGAAACCAAAAAATGAACATATGTTCTTTAAGTTCTTAGAGAACCAAATCTGAACAGCTACTCTCTACAACTGTTAACTGTTTAGATCAGTGGACCGAAGGCGAGTTGGCTCAAGCTGCAGTTCCACCCTTGATGAGACAGTCCAGCCTCGCAGAGACCAGAACTAAAAGTGCATTAGTGGTGAACGCAGTTTGTTTTTCATCTTGTCTGAGAGTCTCATCCATGCGAGTCAAATGTTAAGTCAACTGACTCTGCAAGGATGGACTCAGCTGTACGTACAGCTGTGGACAAAACTGAACTCCTCTTATTCTCAAAGGGCTCTCACTGCACTTCCTTCCACTTCCATTATATCACCAACTACAGTTATTTTTAAAACTGTACATTCATTCCAGGGTTTCTGAGAAAATATAAAACTTTTCACAAGGAAAGTAAAGGAGAGACTATTTGAAATGGTTCCTGCCTGCAAAGGGAATGATGGTGTAAGTAGGATTTACAGTACAAATACTCATGCAGAGCAGTTGCCAACCACAGCCAGTGATGGTCATCAAGCAATTCGCCCACAAGGACAATCTGAGAATCAGTGTCTTACTCATGAGCAAGTGCTCCTCCCCGTGACTTCCCACATTACAGTGGAGCCAGTCCGTGTTGCTGTGACTGATACAGGCCAGCTTCAAAATGCACGAGTTTCCTTTAAAGTGTCTCTGCACGGATATGTTGCTCCGTCTGTTTGTATTCAAATCCTTTGAGCATGTTTGTACATTCGTGCGCATACAAGCGTATGCATGTTTTGACTATTAAATTCGTGCATCAAAGCCTTATAGATTGATCCTCAGAAAGAATATCTAAGCTGGCTCCCTCTACAGAGCACTGCTTTGGACTGATAGGACTCGCTTGCTTCCTTTTATAACCCTATAGGGGAAGAACACTGTGCCTCTGCTACCTCTGGCCTAAATGGAGTGACAGCATATGCTGTACAGATTAACGAGACACAAACACATTGGAGGTTTAATGCACACACGGTTCACACAACTTCCCTTTAAAACCTCCACCGTGTAAACTCGACTGGCCAAATTAATAAGCTCACATCAAAACAACACATCACAACAAGCGTCTGCATGCCCGCATAAAACTAGTACATGACATCTTTAATTGTTTTGACTGAATAAGTTCTGATGTTGATTCAACCAGCTCAGCTGAGACAGACAGCAGTTTGTTTAGGATTTTATCAGCCTGTTCCTCTTTGTTCTATATATATATATATATATATATATATATATATATATATATATATATAAGGATAAGAGAAAGCTGGGTTTGAGATTACATCTGATTAATGACGAATAATAATTAATGGATTAGCATGAACGGATACCATGAAGTGCACACAGAGGCATGTGCTGAGTTGTTCATAAGGGCACTCGGCCACATTCCCTCTGAGATGGCACAGTGGGCATACTCTTCCTCCGCAATGTCATGCTTCACTTTGACACACTCGCTCACGTTGTAACCTTGACAGCCCGGTACATCTGCTGTGGTCACTGAGCGGCTCCAGTACAACTTTTGGAGAAGAAATGGCTTAGACAAGGGCAAGGAGAAAGTTTTTGTGGCTCTTGTTGATGGAGAGGAGGAGTATGCCTTCACTGCCTGTTCCCTGAGCTGATGCTTTGATCCACTACAGTAAGTGCATTTAGCCATGAAGATACAACCCAAAATCTGCAAAAAATCATGCAAGCACAGAAACTTCATCAGAAAAGTGCTTCATTTCAGAAACAGATAGAGAAAGCGCTCAGATGCAGTCTGAACAGGTGAGTTTCCAGCCTGTGACGGACTATCTGCAGCATCTCTGCTCTCCTGACGTCAATCCCATATAGATTTCATTAGAAATCAGACAAGTCCATCCATAGAGTATAGAAAAAGGACAAATAGCCTAATAAACAATGACAGCAATTATGAAGTGTGCAACACACACACACAGCACAGAATCTACACTCTCCAATAAACAGTCTGAACCAACTTCTCATATACTACAGTTTCACGCTGCAGCTTGGCCCTCATTATCTTGCTGTCAGTTCAGCTTTCTCCCTGAACTGGCCGAGGGGGAACATTAAGTAAACGCTGTAAAAATGCAGCAAAGTCAAATATTAATGAGCTGGTTGACATTAGCTTTCATAACATGATCCCGGAGACTCATTATTCAACTCTCAAATCTTGCAGGGGGGTTTCCAAAATGCCAGCTAAACAGCCGTCCGTCAGATCGGCTTTTTCTACAGCTGACCATCTTTTAAATTCGTGTCCTAATGCCAGAATTCCCGAACATGTGAATTAACTCCGAATATCACAAAAGTGTCAACTCTTAGGTCAGTTTCAATGCTTAGAGTGAGAGAGCGATGTTGCCACTGCGTCGATGGAGGCTTTTGATTGAGTAATTTTGCTGTCAGAGGCATCAGCGCATGCACCATGAGGTTGTTTACATCATAAATATGTTTCTTTCCTGCCTTTAAAAAATGAAGTTTCATTAAAGATGAACAGCGTCATTAAACTACCACTCAATTATTAATTATGCATTTTACAACTGGACTGAACATTCACGTAGACTGAGATTTTAAAAATAACTAAACTTTCTAAATGAGCATATCTTAAATCTCATCACCACTTGATTCTATTATCTACTTCTTATCTTATCTTCTAAGTTTAACTCCAGCATTTGACATGTGACAAATGATGCCTGCAGCCCAGACTGGATGGGATGGACCAAATCAGAGAGTGAATGGGATAAAATTGCTGCTTTTCTTGAAAGCTGACAGACGTCATTGCAGATGGACAGGAATCAATCAAGATGCTGCTGCCAGGGTGGGTTTCCACGGAAAATAATGGATGTGTATGTTTTGACAGACATCACGCACTGGTGTGTGTTGTCCTTAATTTTCTGCCAAAATATCAATAAGGAGGGACATCAGGACAGTGATGCACGTAGTCATCAGTCTACAAATTGCAAAGTTTGTTGAGTATAGTTGGATCTAAGCTGCATAACTTTTATTTTGTATTTTAGCTGCATCCAATCACATGTGCACACAGTCATGTTGGTGCACAATTGAATAACAGAACTCAACTGTGTACCCAATTTAATCTGCTTATTACAGCACAGATAACCACAATAATGATTAGAGTGAATACTCTTGATGAGTCAGATCCATCTCTCATAAAAACAAAACAGTTTAGTTTCAACAAATAAGAAAAAGCTGCCCACTGTGCAGGGCCACACTGAAGCTGTACGCTAGCCTCCTTCTGTCATTTCTTTCCTCCTCCCTTTACCACTTCAGTGAGCATCCTTTATTCTGACAAATTGTATTTTCAGTGTCGACTAATTAAAGCAGTGCAGCTGTCATTTCGAGCAGAATAAACTTCTCGTATTTGTCGACAAGCTGTTTCTTTATCGTCATTTGCTGCTCCTGTCCTTTTCTTTTCTTTTTTTTTGCCATCCTAAAATGTGACAGTCAGAGCTCAGCTGTCAGTCAGAGGCACAATGACTGGATGTGTTGCTCCACATCACGTATGCAATTAGACAAGATGCAGCAAAAGACTGACCAGCCTGGATGCTGCTGACAGGTTGGTTTTGGTCAGATAAAACAGCTGTAGACTCTACGCCATGGCCTGCTTTAAAGTAAAAGTCAGCTTTGCCTTCACTTTTTTCCCTTTTGATTCACAGCTGCATGAAATGGCCACATTTGATTTTATTTGATAGCATTTCTCAATGAAAGCATATCACTCTTAGCACAGCAGCAATTGAGAACCACTATGATCACACAATTAGCAAAATGACATTGTGGCACTGGGATATGGACACTTGCCCAAAGAACATTTAAATACAAGCTGTCATCTTATCAGTCGCCAGGAAATACTGCATCCAGAGAAAGCTACACTTTTTTCTTTGCTTCTTTCCTTCCTTTAGTTTCCTTTCATGTAAAGCATCACAGACCAGGCAGGCTGGCAAACACGATGTGACAGGATTCTGGATTTTGCAGTTAAAGTTTTGTCAAACATTTACCTACTGCTGCCAACCTAGCTTTGAAACGGACACTGAAAAGGGCACAGGCTGTCACTTACTTTTGAGCACTTTATCGCCAAAAGCAACACTTTTTTTCAACATATCATTAAAAGAAAAAAAATGAAAGCAGCATCTACTCAATGCAAGAAAACATGAATACATTTTTCTTGGTAAAATACCAGCACACAGGCTGCATATTTACTCTTTTTAGAGCTTACTTCAGCACAAGCAAGAATGTCCTTTAATGTCTACATGTAGAGAAAATGATGATGTGTGTTGTGCTTGTGTGTGGATGGTGACGCCTGTGTGCGAAAAAGATGGTGAAGAACTCTTAAATCTGTCGCAGGGAACTGACGAAGTTCTGCAGAACTTGTTGCTCACTTGACCTCTGGATTATAAAATAGGCCCAACCCAAATTCAGGGACAGTATTAATCAAAGTTAAGAGATAAGCAGACAAATTTATGTCTGCGGTGCCTGGCGGGCTTCGCACCAGCCTCAACTGCCTCCAAACACCATGCTCTGGGATGGGCAGTGGAAGTTTTCAGCCCAAAACGCATGAGACAAAGGACGAAGCAGAAACTGACTTCACAGTTAGAAAGTATTAACTAATCAGCCATGTTTAACTTACTATCTCAAAAGTACTGAAGTTGTATGCACAAATGCTGCTGTTTGTGGGAGTTTGTACATGATTACATTTAAACCTGAGTACATCTACAAGCACATCAACATACCACTATTACAGTCTATGAGGTCTTATTCTGAATGAAGACACGTAGTTATTTGGGTTTTAGGAGCAGTCATTGGACAAATATAATGAGTCTCAGTTGGAGTTTTTACTGCAGTTTGTGACACACAGTGTTTACAGTCAGCTCTGTGCATTGCATCGGCAACAGTTTGCAAGCCTGGGGTAGAGATACATGCACGAAAGAAAAGCCCACAACTCTCTTTTGAAGGAGAAACACACCTACGTTTAAACTTATGAAAGACATGGACATCAGCAGGTTTTTGGATATGCTCAAATATCAGCACGCCGACCTTTTCAGGGAGGTGGTTGAACGAATAAAAGAGGGAGGCTGTGTCTGTTAACGGGAGGATGTAAGGCTGAACAGAACAGACATGTGGTTTTATAAGAGTAAAGCTAAACAAAATAGAAGATAAAAATACCCCAAGAGACAAATCAGCAAGTAGAAGAAAAAATGACTGCGGCTACACTGCACTGTGAGATGAAATAGTCTAAACTGTCCTAAATGCTTCTCCGTGTTTAGTTTTGACTCTGATGACAGGCAGCTGACCCATCGCTGACCTTCTGAGAGGTCTGAGCCATTCGTCACAGAGCAGCAGATCTGAAACAGGCTTCAGTGCTTTACAAACCAACAGCAGCATTTTAGCATTTGAAAATCAATTCCTGGACAACCAAATGTAAACAGTGTCAGAATCTGAGATCTGAGAACTCACCTGGTCTTAGTGAGGACTCTGAGTCAGCTGTAGCTGCCTCATTGATTTTTGACAGAGATCTATAAAGACAGCATCACAGGAGCTGATCCTACTGAAGATAAAACACACGGACATGTTTTTCTAAACACTACTGAGACTGTAGTTCATGAAGTCTTTAAGAAACTGTATGCTGACTTATGTCTTAATGTGGATGTTAAAATTTAGGTTCAAGACTACGCGAGGATGTTTTATCTTGTGTGATGTGTTTAATGATAGCGACTGGAGGCGGGCACTGACTTTAAATGGTTCTTCTTTGGGTGGAGGAACATCCAATCATTGATGTGCTCAGTGCACTTACTCAGTGCTTGTATGGGATCATAGTCACCTGGTGATATCTATTTAAATCTATGTGTCATCTATGTTATCTTATATAGGACCAAGTGAGTGTAATCAGACTTTAGTGCAGTATATAGTAAATCACAGCACATCCTGAGTTCATTACTTCAGGTAATGAAGTGGCTTTCTTCACACTTTGTCTTATCATACTAGCCAACTGGTTCAATATTTTATTAATGGATCTGTATTGGCTAAAATAAACCCGATCAAATTCCGGTCCATTTTTTCTTTATGCTACGTCACTGTGCTCATCCACGGCAGCTTGCTGGTGATGCACCGTGCAATCATTTACCACAGCTGGGCTCTACACCGCGAGCATGTCGCTCTATATGCGAGAGAAAACTTGGAGTGTGCAAATGTGAAAAAAGTATTTGGTCACGCCATTGATCGACTCTATTCTGACAAGCAGGCTGGAAAAATACACGGATTCGCTAAGCTCCGGCAGTGACGAATCTGTTACCTCTCCTCTGTCTGTCTTATTTGCATGGAGCAGTGTGCACAACACTCAGCTAGGAGCTTCTCACTTTCAGCCAGCACTGAGTGACGCTTTCACCTGCTAAAATCCGTTAAAAGGTGACGGTTATTGCTCTTGAACAATGCAGCAAGCAATGTACAAACACAAACTGTTCACCAAGTGGGACCAGAAACATGACTGACTACATACATTTCCCCTTTGAGTCCACCTACAGTCTTTGAAGCCCTCAGAACCTTCTTAAGGAAATCGGGAATGCACAGTAAATCCAAACCACACAACAGGTCTGATCATGGAAAACATCTTGCTTTGCTCTGTCTGACTGCCTGCCATGTTAAAGACATTCATACTAGCAATCTGCTTTGATGCAGGATTTAATAGGCGTACGGCTCGTTGAGGTGGGGTGTGATTAGCGAGTTCAGACGGCGCTGTGGGCACACGAGCTAAGGCGGATGCTGCTCATGGGGAGAGTGATTTTATTTTGGGCTCGGCACTTGTGCGATGTGTTTGTCTTTGTTCTTCCTGCTGATATTATCTGTTGTTTGGAAACTCGCCGCTTGATTTCTGCGTCCCGTCTTTGAAAATGCAGTCATGAAAAAAAGGCTTGGGCTGTGAATGAAATTAGAGTCACTGCCTGAAGGTAATCTGGGATCCACTGAACAATACCTTGCGTGCTCGGTGAATTGTCCCACTTTATTGTGAAGCCATATCACATCTGAAAAGAGAACTCATGCTCAGTTTTTAATAGAGCTTAATGCCTTGTGTGTCTGGATGCAGATAGGGTGGCGGATCCATGTGTGGACTGCTCTATTCAGCCACACTTCAGAAATCTGAAGTTAAACAAGAATAATGTGTTGTACAAGAGGAAATGATACATTTAAGATTAAAGTGCCCTCACTGCCCTTCTTTCTCTCAAGCCTTCGCACTGGCTTTCAGAAGAATGCCTTGTTAAAACAACTTTTTTTTTAAGTGCTGGATATATCTCGCTGAGATTATTACAGCACTTGAGCTTTTCATCCTTTCTGCAAAGGTCAAGGTTCAGGTGGATAGTGTATTAAGCCTATATGGAAAGATAATAGCTTGAACCTGAGAGGCCACAGGAGTGGGTGCCAAGTAACTCACTACAACTAAAGGAACATGAAGCAGGAACACATGGAGGCTGTTTCTATGATATTATACTGATTTGAGGCATAGTGCAGAAATATTAGCGTTTTTTTTTTACTTACAGCATCATGAGAAAATGATTTATTGTCACTGACACCAAAGCCACAGGACAGCAGACGGTGCTAACATATAGTGAAGTCATAAGGGTCAGACTCAAAGTTACAGTGAGGCTTCAAACTGTGCTCCAACTGTGCAACTACAGCACCTTAAACCACTAAATGATTCAATGTTAGAGTAAGATGTTGGTTATCAGAGGTTACAGTCAAGCTACTGATGTGGTTTTGGCATTTTAGTAAAACAACATTTCATATATATTTTTCTCTCCCTACTCTACTCACTATTTGTTTCTTAGAGAGATTGCCAAGGGGCTATCATTCAAGCTCTGGCTTTAAAAGTGCCAAACACGGCTAAAAAGCCCACGAGCAAGGGCGTAAAGGTCTGCAAAGAGAAGCCGCTTTCTGTGTCTCCATGTTAATTTATTACAACACAAAAGCAGCCGGTAGTTTTTTGAAGAAGTCATAGAAAATTATTCATGCATACAAAACACCCAGTGACTAATTTTACCAGATCTTTTAATATTCCAAACTGAGTAGACTTTAACATGAGGGGTCAGGCACAATTTTCTCATTAGTGTGCATGATAGAGATTTGGCTGTGCGAGGTTTCAGGGAACAGTTAAAACACAACGTGACCTCCTTTTCTTGGACAGATCGCTTCAGCCCAAGACCATCATTACAGTTTTTCAATGTGTGACCCTTCTGCAACATTGCTTTGGGATCTCTACAGTTTTCTTTATATTCCCAAACTTTAAACACTAATGTACTGATGTTGTACACAGACACAGTATATTGTTAAAGCTTTAGTTTATGTATTCTTCATGGCAGTGCCAGGTGTAAGTGCAGTGTCTGACCACACTGGAGCTAATCTGGCTCACACTGTGTTCAGATCTGAGGCAGATGGAAACACCTTGCTGTTAACAAGGCACATAATCTATCTAGTCCCAAAGGAACCTCCACATCAGGACAAACCGACTCAATGTTTTTAATATTTTATGCAAAAAAAAGTAATAATTTGATGTATTACATGGGCAGGTAGTGCGCATGCCTCACAGCAAAAAGGTTGCCGGTTCGATCCCCGGGTGGGGCTTTTCTGTGCGAAGTTTGCATGTTCTTCCCGTGCATGCATGGGTTCTCACCGGGTACTCCGGCTTCCTCCCACAGACCAAAAACATGCTCATTAGGTGAATTGGTGACTCTAAAAATTGCCCCTAGGTGTGAGTGTGAGTGTGAATGGTTGTTTGTCTTGTGTGTTGCCCTGCGATTGACTGGTGACCGGTCCAGGGTGTCCAGGGTGTACCCCGCCTCTCGCCCGTTGACAGCTGGGATAGGCTCCAGCCCCCCCGCAACCCCGAAATAGGTGGTATAGGCGATATAGAAAATGGATGGATGGATGGATGGATGGATGGATGGATGATGTATTACATGTGCAGAATTCACAAGAGGGGACAAATGATTTACAAATTTTTCATAGACAACACTTCACAAAGTTCATAAAGTTACCCCAAACTCAGCAACTCACAAAACACTATGATTTTTTAAGTGAGTCTGGAGCTGATCTGTCACCACCTCAAACTACTCATTTGCAGGTTTTGCTCTGGAGGACAAAGATTTGATCTCAGAGAAGCCATTAAAAATACCAGGTGTAAACACAAGGGCTCAATCGGATCATTAATTATCTGGACAACATACCCAGATAGAGATCACAGTTTGATGCCAGGTGATTTCTAAGATGAATTAACGTCTTATCTTTAGACCTCTTTGTTCAGGGCTTAGCTCCTCTAGCACAGATGTGTAACTTCTAACAATATTATTCTCGTAATATTTTGCTGAATACAGTCTGAACTAAACCATTTATCCATTTAATCTTAAACATTACACTTTCAAACTCTGCAAAATGAGCTTAAATTGGATCAACTTGAAGAAACACTGGGCTTACATTTGAGAAAAATAATAAAACCTTTAAAATATAAAAGGGTGATTTTCACCACCATGCACCACGCCGGTCACAGTTCATATGAAAATCATGAAATTATAAAGGGAGTTACAACTGATTTTGCTTCTGCCAATCATGTTTATCGTAATTGTATGATCAATAGCTTGATCATCCCAAACAGCAATGAAAAAGGCATGTGGATGCTGGTTAATGAACAAGATAATAGAAAATAGATAACATAAAAAGAAACAGCAATTTTCGATACATTTAACCATAAGTGCAAGAGAACACACGCACACACACACACAAGCGCACAAGCACGCACACACGCACACGCACGCACACACGCACACACACACACAAGCGCACAAGCACGCACACAAGCACGCACACACACACACACACACACACACACACACACACACACACACAAAGTATTTTGCATTCAGAGTCAGGAGCAGGGTGGTTACATATCTGTGGTCTTACAGACACTGATGGGCTATCAGGATGGCGGGAAACTAATAAAACAAAAATGAAAGCAGCACAATAAGATAAGAATAAGGATTCCAACTGTCGTTATTGACCTGGAAGGTAATTGCAAAGTGTTATCAGTCAATCAAAAAGCACGCTGGAGAATGTCTGGGACACAATCCTTAGACAGAGAAACTGAATGATTTCATCTCAGAGCTGATTAGTAATCAGTCTGTTTGCTTGTGGCAGCACAGAGGCGTAAGAATCGCAGCTGTTTGGTCATTTGTTTTTACATGCAGCAACAAAAAGTTCCCAGATTGAGGCAGTGTGACCAATGAAATATTTCAGCCTGTGGGTTACTGTACATGACTCCACTATGGACCAAAGACTGGTGATATGATGCTGTGTTTGAGGAGTGGAAATGAAGTCAAAGCAGGTAGATGGTGAACTGGGTTATGTGTGACTCTAAGGTAACGGTAATGTTTAAACGTCATATGAACATTGCAAGGTCCAATACACAAAATCAGAGCGGCAGCACAGAGGCCGATTTTAGCAGCAAGCCGACAGTAGCATTGAGCTGCTACTCTTGATGGCCTCGCTGACGTGTCACTCAGAATATCCAGGCACCCATTTCAATGGTTTGCCACCTCCAACGCCCCCGCCCCCGACCCCTAAGGCCATCCTCGTCCGGGGCACCCATCACGTCTTCTGCCCATGCAGAGGAAAACGCTCGCCCATGCAATGGTTAAAGCATGACGAAATGACTAGACCGGCTGTGCCGATTGTCTGAACTGGAGAGTATTTTCGGGTTACACGCCAAAAGGTGACGTCACGAGTTGTGATGCATCGCCCACATGACTTCAGGTCTTGGCCAATGACCTGCCAGTACTTCATCTTGTCTTAGTGTTAGGAGGATATAATATTTCAATCCCATTTTGCTGCGGTGGTCAACTGTTGGGAGCAGCATAAAGGTAAATACTTACTGAATTATAAGAAACAATGACTCAGATGAGGACTGAATGTTTCTGTGGTCAAATGTTGTGGTTCTCGTAATGCAGGGCAATTCTGCTTGTCGACTATATGTGTGTATATTCAGTGTGGCATCTTGGATGGCAAAAAAAAAAAAAATAAATAATAATAATAATCAGAGCAGATTATAAATTGAAACTTTTCCAGTGAATCGCCCTAATCGGATGAGTCTCGTCATAATAATTTTCTGACATGTCTTATTAGCACAATGGATTCATTATCGGATAAATTCAAAAGCGAGACCACCTTAGTTTAAGCTATTACAGAGTGAAAACTTAAACTAATTAGATGCTATCATGAAATCCTCTCAGTTAAGAAAATAATTGTGAAATCACTTGCTTAAATTACTTTACAGGCAGTTAGGTGAGCTCAGTGTTTAACTGTTTGTGTGCTGCAGAACAATCGTTTTTGTCTGGAATGGATTTCAGTTCGTGATGCAGCTGAAAAACTGAAGCATTTTCATTTGTATGGAAAAAAGGAAAGCCAGTTTACTGTCAGTTATGTCTATTTCATTAACGTGAATCAGCATTGGATTGTTCTCCGTTAGTGTTTATTGACTGCACGGTCAAACAAGCATCGTCTTCGCGTTTCTTGGCTGCACTGAAGGGGAAACTGTCTGCTAGCATGGCTTATTAGCAGACACGCACCAATTAACTAGCTAGTTAGCCCTCTGAGCTAATGCCAGGTGGCAGAGGGACAATGCAAGGGGCCGTCAGCTTGTGATTGTAATTTGGGTTGAGATCTCCACCAGGCCAGCTGATTGGAGATGACAGGTTTACAGCCCGCTTTTGGGGCAAATGGGTCTGGCAGGATGGCTGCTTGCAGCCTGATGTGCTGCAACAAAAGGCTGCTCGGCATGTGCATCCGCGGATATATTCAACCTTCCATTTCCACTCTGCTACAACTAATTTTCTCCAATGCATCAAGGTTGTTTGGGGCTGAGAGACCATTTTGAAATCTTAGAAAGTGCTCTGCTACAGAGGGAAGTGCTAATAGGCCACAGTCGCTAGCAGGCGGTGCTTAACCCAAACAAAAGGATGACACTTCCTTTTCAAGGTTATCATCTCAAAAGATGTTCGTGGCAAGCAAATGCACTTAATTGGTCCTCTGCTGAAACATCACACGCTCTGGCGATTTGAACTACAGGAGGCAGAAAAGCCAAGTGCATGCGCAAATACTTAAATATGTGTAATTTTCTGCCAAAACTGATAACCTCTGCTGTGCAAAGTGCATTTTTAAGTACTGCCGCTATTATGACATGCATACAAAGATTATGCTCATCTGCCTGGCTATGCTGCACTTTTTTGGCTGAATTCTGAAAAGACTTGTCTAAAACAGGAAGCGTCAGCATTACAAATGTCTGATTGTTTCATGTGATCAAAATCGCATGGATAAAATAGAGGGTTTCATTCATGATGGACGCTTCTCATCCAGATGGCCGCTTTGTGAGCACAATCCTGTGGCGGCACATTAGTGCCTGACACTGGTAATGCGCCCCTTACATGTACAGTCATGTGCAGCGTTTTAAGGTGCAGCATTGTAACTGAGCACAAAGGGGCGTTTTTTGACAGCTGCTGTTCCATAATCAACAAAATAACGATCAGAAACAGGCTTTACGGAGCCAACGCAATCTTTTTTGTGTGTGTTTGATGAATATTTTATGATGCAGTTTTGCAGACAGTAAATGCAATGTTTACTGTAAGGGCTGACATTTATGACAGTGTGAAAGCTTTTTTTTAACAACATACAAAGAAAAAAAAATTGGCAAGACATCACCAGTAATGCGACGTTAAAAGGTATTCTGTTAGATATGATGAGGTTTGCTATTGGGGTTTGTCTTTAAACCTATTTCTGCATTACATCACTGATTAAGCTTTATGCTGTTGTGCTTTCATTGTGTGTCCAAAAATACTGCATGCCATGGTTGTCCTTGGAAACACCATGAATGGATGCTTGCAATGAGAAACTGGACATTCAATAGTCAATCTGAACTGTTAGGGCACACATTGTCAGCTACATATTAAAAAAAAAACGTTTTCAAAAGATACTCATCAGCTTAATAAAAACAGAAAACAGGGCAGCTGAAATGAAGAAACTCACTGTGTGTGCTATGATTTTGTACCAAGGTGGCTGACATCGTGACATCAGTGAGCTCTTCCAGCAAACATCAGTCGACTCTCTGCTCCCACGGTGGGATTTATTTCATTGTTTATGTTCTGTGAATCATGATAGCGAACATCTACGGTTAAAAAAACAAAGCAACACTAAATTACACAGAACAGAAAAATCATTGTTGCTGAATGTGCTTTTTAAAAACTGTTAAACTATCAGCTGTCAAAGACAAAAACGCCCGCTATAAGACACAGCTACAATTATGTGCTTTGTTGCAGAAGCAACTGCAGCAAATTCTGTTGAGAAGAAATAAATCAACTAGAACCTAAATGCCTCAATGTACCAGTACCATTACAGCACAACATAACAATGGATTAGGGATGCACCGACCAAGTACAAGTACTTAAGTACTTGCCGAGTACCAATATGAGTACTTAATAATGCCATTACAGTTCTTGGTTACTTTTGAAAATGTGCTTTATTGTCATTTTCTGACTGTAACAAAGTGCTGCTACTGACATTTAACCATATGTTTTTGTTAAACATGGCATTGGTGCACTACTCAGTGATGCTGATTCTTGCTCATCTGCTATCTCATCAAACACACTGTCCAGACTACTGCTGGCCTGTGCCTTGCGTAGCTTTCTGGCAGGTGGCTCCACCAGATCTTCCTGCTTGTCTGTCTCTCCTCTTGACACCTTCTGCAGCTCCAGCATCACCATCTCTTTGGTGAAAGGAAAAAACGATCTTTATATCTGAAATAGTGAAGATTAAATATTAGCTTGTATCAAAGTAGTCTGGAATTGTTAGAATGAATCTCTCTCTCTCTCTCTCTCTCTCTCTCTCTCTCTCTCTCTCTCTCTCTCTCTCTCTCTCTCTCTCTCTCTCTCTCTCTCTCTCTCTCTCTCTCTCTCTCTCTCTCTCTCTCTCTCTCTCTCTCTCTCTCTCTCTCTCTCTCTCTCTCTCTCTCTCTCTCTCTCACACACAAATCAGACTGACACACACATTAACAGACAGAAACACACAAAGATGGAACGCATTCAGTAGACACACACACACAAACATACACAAATAAATGCAATGACGGCCACACTTTACCTCGGATCGAGTACAGTTGCGATGCAGCACAGTGGTTTTTTCTCCGTGTCGGCGAAGCATCTCTTGACTGCAGCTAAGGTCCCCTTCAGTGTTTTGATGCCGTGGTCATCGTACGTGTCCTTGGTAAGAAGTCTCAGAAGCACGGTCATAGCCGGAATTACATCTGATGCCAGTGCACTGGATGAGCTCACTTTTCGAGTTCATTCTTCAAACGGAGCCAGGACGGTCAGAGTCTTTTCCAGAAGTGCCCACTGATGAGTGGTGAGATTGTCGGGGGAGGAGCTCATGCTCGGAACCGAAAATTCCCAGAAAGTTTGCTGCAAAGTTGGTTGTGTCTGTTTCCTGCTGCTAGCATTAACAAACTCGGCATCGTGTTGGTTCTTCAGATGTTTTATCAGATTGCTAGTGTTGAAGGTGCCAGTTTTCGCCCCTCCTCAACAGAATTTGGCTGAGCATAATTTGCAGTCAGCTTTACTTTTGTCACCGTCGTTAACCTTGAAAAATGTCCACACTGCTGACATTGCTCCTCCTCCGCCGCGTACCTGCTGCACTATGAGGTGAACGTCACGCTGCCGTAAAGTGGTATCGGGCGTGGTTGTATCGGAGCACTTTTATGAGTATGAGTAGGAGTACACGCGCCCAGTATCGGACCGATACCCGATGCTGGTATCGGTATCGGTGCATCCCTACAATGGATGCTACCATATTTAACAGTGTCGAAGCTTTCATGCTACTTTTTCCTTTTGTAAAGTCAGTAGACATTTAAAAGAAGTCCCTGCAGGAAGATCAGTATCTGTCTCAGGACAATAGCAGCGAACGGTGTCTCTATAAATATAAAGCAACAGCTTGGTCATGGTTTGATTAGCTTAGCACAAAGACCGGAAATGGGGAACCAGCTAGCATGGCTCTGTCCGTTAGCACCTTTAAAACTCAATGATCAAACCTTGTATCTCCTTTCTTCCATCCATACAAAAACCAATGTGTAAAAATGTCTCGCTTGAGCTTTAATGGGGGTTATGTGCCAGACTGTTTCCTGGCCAGAACGTGGTCAAACTACTCCTTTAAGCTTGATGCGCTACATACAAACATACATGCATTCATGGACTTCTAGGACAAGGACATATCTTTCAAATGGCAAGAAAAAAATGCACAAATACTATTATATTGGCTCAGTGCATCACCGGGGTCAGCAACAAGAAGCAGACTGTGTCATAAATAAAATATCAAGAAAAGAATAATCCAGAGAGAAGATTCAGTAAACAATAATCAACACACAGGAAATGATGCCAGCCTCCACTGCACCACAGTCCAAGGTGAACACACACGCAAATGCTTCCAACAAGGCCTGCATTAATATCTGAGCAGCTTTTTAGTTTTTCAGAGGTCCAGTGAGGTGAGCGAATCCATGGGTGGACAGAGGCTACATGGTTGATACTCACACTGCTGTCTGGCACCTTTTTAACAAAGCAAGCGGGACACATACGAAGAGATGTTTTTGAGACTGTTTTACAAGTCAGCACATCAAGTTTTTTCACTGCTCTCTAGGTGTTGCTAGTTTTGTTGAAATATAACATCACCAGGAGGTGCAAAAAGACTACATGCACCGAACTGGCAGTTTAATGAGTAATTTGTTTTGACACCACATCCATCACTTCACAGGAACCAAACTAATTTGAATGAAATGTGAAATTAGCTGCAGGTATGGAACACATTGAGTTGTTGTCTTCACCACTGGCCAAATATCAAATCTTTGCAAATTCTCCATATTTATTGAATAAACGAATGCCCCTGTTTGTGCGCCATGATTTCAGTCACTTTGGGTGATTATGTTTCAATCCAAAACTCTTTTGTGCTTTGAAAGGAAAGGGACATCTGCAGTGCTAAGAAAGTCACATACTTCAAGGCATTGCAGGAGGTCATAAGTGGTCAAAAAGTGGTCAATAATCTCTGGAGAGACAAGAAGGAAACTGTAGCATAGCATGGCTGCACTTCCTATGTGGCTGTGTTTTCCAGGCTGCAGGAGACAAATCTTGTTTCCTACACGCTGTATGAGGTGAGATGTAATGTAGTGATGGTTAAGATTGCAGGTTATGACTTGATGGCATCAGACTCCATTAAGATCTAGCTGTATGATGCACAAAACTGGCTGTGTGGAGCAGTTGTGGCTCCAGCCCATTTAAACCACAGAGGCAGAAATAGGACCATTTGTTCCATAGGAAGGCCCGGTTAAATCAACCTTCAAACTCAGAACACACATTTTAGCAGGTGCCGGGCAAAATTTTGAGAATAACCTTAAACTGAAAGAACAAGAAGGCATAAACTGTGACACAGGCTATTGGTAGTATTTTACAAACAAAGCTGCACGTTGATAGTAACATACATCCATGTAATATTAATGAACATAATTCAATCCTACATTCACATTAAAATCAGTGCATGCATCGAACATGACTTACACACCTCGCTCATCTTATATGTTTAGCATTGAAAAATAGACTCCAGAAACAACACAAGCCACTTCCAGACACTCTACATGGTCTGCAAACAGTCCCAAATCACAGACAGTGACAAGCTGGGCCCTGAGCTGCAGGGAGACACATTCACAAGCTCAGCAGTCAGGAAAACAACGCACCTCAGTGTACACTCAAGCAAACAGAACTTAGCATGTAATTAGCACATGAAGCCACTTAGCTGTTAAGCTAAGGCGACATAAGAGTATTATTTTACTCACAGTTATGATGAAGGTCATTCTGCGGTTCTTCATGGAGGCCTGTTGCTTAATATCCGTGTTTGAATAATTAATTTCCTCCTGGAGATGTAGCTACAGCTCAATCTCTTCCTCACCGGAAGTCCGTATGTCCGCCGTCCATTGCTGCTAGCTGTTGCCCGGTAACCGTCAGTTAGCTAGCTAAAACACCTGTTGCTAGCTTAACTTTGATGGTTGTTTCATCTCCAGCTTGCTATTTTGTAAGGCTGGCTTCACTTCACGTTTCTTCCAGAGTTTCCTCAGTCCACTCACAGTTTCGCAGTGGGATGGCACCGGCCACATTTCGTTGATAATTATTTAATTACCGCAGCTAGCTTCACCTGGTGCCCCACCGGCCTTCAGTGAAGTCAGCATGATTGCCTTCACCGACGACTGTTATACCCTCTTTTACCAGTGCGCCAGGGGGGCGCTGTTTAACCAAATTATCAATCTTTTTATTTTATTTTTTTAATTGGAACAGCTTTTCTTTGTTTCTTATAAATTACAAATTGCCCAACACTTCTCCCATTGAAATAAAATAAACATTCATAAGTTAAAACTTTGCCTGAAGTCTATATTTTGAGATACAGTGGGGTGATTTTTTATTTTTATTTTTTTGTAGGAGCACAAAAACAACAGTAGCCTAAGGTTATGTCTGCAGAAAGGTTTAATTTGCTTGTGGACGTAAAAATGTAGCAAAAACATTTCACCAAAAATATCAGAGCAGGCCAATTTTGGTCTACAGTGTAAGAGAGTGGTGAGAATTCACTGGGGCCTTCTGATATCTTCTGAAACTTAGATAATCATAATAATAAGAATAGTCATAATAATAATAATAATAATAATAATAAACTTTACTTGTATTTACAACAAAGAAATCACATGCACCCAAAAAATGATAAACTTGAGCATGTAATGATAACAGCATTAAGTCAACATGGTGGGTGAGGATAGCAGGTGGAGCATCTGTTGATGACTTGAAATTAACATTTGGGTCATGCTGTCTCTGTGAAATGACAATAGCCACATGGCTAGAGAGCAGTGTTTGTGACCACAGGGAGCAGCTCAAGCCACTGGGGATTTTGCAAAAGAGCAAGTTCAGTTTCTCTTTCACATGGCACCAGAGATGCTTAAATTAACAGCAGAGAAAACAGCCTCTGTCTTCAGGGATCTGCATTTACTACATGCAAATTGATATCTGAGAATGAAAATGCTCACATGATAAATCCCAATAATGTTAATGTTGCTGAGTGTTATGCAATCTTTCCAATGAACTGTGAGCACATTAAAGACATTTATGGAGGTATTACACACAGTCCTAACTTGGCAACAATGCATGAACTGTTTCTTTACTCACTCTTAAATAATTGCTCTGCAATATGCTTTACAGTTAGAAAGATGCAAACACATTACAATGAACAGAACACTGGGTAATTATCCTATAACATATTCTATGCGAAACATGACTTTTTGGCACATCCATCCATGCATACTGACTGCCCTGTTTGCCTTCGCAGCAAAGGCAAAGGGGAGCAAAGTAATTTGACTTACTGTAATTAGAGCACTGGAGGAAAACTTTAATGTCTGGCTCACAGAAAAGAGCATTTTACAGCTGGAGACTTTGCCACTAAAGACTCTGCAATTCACCGCGGTGCATCGTCAGGTGAACATTATGACACAGAGATATTCCTTTGCAGGAGTTCAGTCAATACATTCAGTTCAGTCAAAACCAATACAAGTAGTGGTTTGTAAACTACTGAGTGTCCCCAAAGTATGCTTACATTTAAATCTTGTGGTGTGATCTGTGGTTTGGAGTAAAAACCAAAACAAAGCTGCTTACTTTTTTAATTTTGGAATTCTGAGACAAACAAATACTGTCGTCCTGGGGGAAGTGAATCTAATTACCCATGGTTATCTCCAGATCGTCTCATCACAGTTATGTATCATTCATGGAGCAAATATTGCATGGAGACCTCATAAAAGTGGCGCCTAGCTGTGCTATTTGCAGACTACGCTGTTTTATTTTTAGCCCTCATTTTCACATGTACTTATGTTCTGTCTGTTTAAATGTGTAAACACATGCCATATAACAGCATTAACATGTGTTTTTGAATGACATCGTGATTGCAGGTGACTGGCTGGCTGGAATAGCACCCCACTCCTTCTCCCTCCGAGGACATCCCATTCCTGGACGGTGCTTTGGTCTCGCTTCTCCCCAGCATGGAGCCCACCAAGGTCCAGTCAGAGGGTGGCCTCAATGTGACCCTCACCATCCGCCTCCTAATGCACGGAAAAGTAAGCAGGCGCAGATCATCGTGTATAAGAAGGAAAGGGTTGGTTTCTTTATTGAAGGGGGTCCTTCAGTCATTTATAACCTTTCAAGCGACTGGTTGGACTTTAATTGAGCTTCTTTTGTACAAGTCTCTGACACAGCCCCCATCTCCCGGACCTGCAGTATTATCCACTTTGCAGTACAGTACCCTCAATATTTAAAGCACTTGGAGCAAATGATTCTGAACAGAGAGTCTATATTGGGAGCTGGGGGCATGGAGCTTGAAAGAAGTTCACCAGGCAGGCAGAGTCTAATGAAAATATCTATCTCATCTGTGTAGACTGATCTCAGCTGCTCTCAAAGCTTAAAATGATGCTACAACAGCATTTCTGCTTTCTGCAACAACAGTCCAGGAAATTGGTTTTACTGACAGATCCATACTGACATTAGAGACTAAAAAAAACCCACCAGCTGTAAATCTGTTGCATCCTAAACTGGCATCCGTGTTTCTTCTGAAAAATGAAATATGAGACACAGATGGCTTCATCTGCTCGGCGTGATGCCCTCCTGCCCTTGTCTCACCATGACAGCGGGTTCTGCAACGTCCGCCTGGGAATTAAACGTGTTAAGAATGAAGGTGCTGAACTCTGGCTCTTAGCTCTGCTGGTCCCACTACAGTTTGCACCCTCGTAAGCACTCATACATAGAACAGAATCAATGGTTAGACTTATAGCTCCACTCTTCTTCCTCACACTTGTTGCATCTCAGTGGCAGGGCTGCAGCTGTCTTTTGCTTTCACTGTGAAGGCTTCTGTAGTAGCTTGACATCAGACTGAGTCTCTGGAATGAAGATAGTTGATTAGCCCTTACCAGCAGAAACTCCACTCCCAGACTTTCAGAGTGACAGGCCTCTGCAGACTCCACTCAGCGTGTCTTGTCAGCCCTTTAGTGTTTTTAGGTTTCCCAGGACACGGCGCAGAAGTGTATAACATCTGCTTTTTTTTTTTTTTTTGAGCACTTATGTGCGGTGTGTTCTCCCTCCCCGTCGACTCAGAAATGGTCAGAGTTGGTGTGTTCGTGTTGGTCTGCATGTGTAAGATAATTCATGCTTGATTAATGCGCCCTTTGCTCTCCTCTCCATACTGCAGGATGGTGTACATAATTTCATGATTACTAATAGCTGCAGGCAACTGGCTTCACTTCTTTTTTAAGTTTGTAGACTTTGCTAAAGGGCAATATCTATGAGCAAAATAACATGAAGTTTATCAACAGTAATTCTGTTTTCATGCCTATAAGTCTCTAAAGGTGTTCTCGGACCAAACAGTTCTGGGACTCCCTGAGAGGAACTGCCCACTGTGGAGCTCCACCAAGACCTACACGCCTCTAATGGCTGTTTTCTGTTTGTACACGGCCAATGGGAACGCTGAAGTGACGTAAGCCGGCTGGTAGCTGGTATGGTATGTCACTTCTGCACGACATACAACGCACTTCAGTGTTGGTCCAGTTGCCCGTGTTTTGTTCCATTTTCTAAGGCTATGAGCTGTTTACATCTTTAAAGTTTTAAACAGGTTTTTAAAAATAGCTGTTGACAGTGCAACATGTGTTCAACCAGTCAATGAACAGTTAAATTGACCCTCAAAACGCCATTATAAGGACTACAATGGATTTCTTGTAGTGCAGACACAATAAAAAAGGGCACAAAGTCCTCCAACTGTTCTTAGAAGTATAAAGAAGTTCCTTTGTTCTGAAAATGGCTTAAGACCCACACTGCACATCCCCACTGAGCTGGCTGTGTTATTGGCTGGGCGCCACAAGGACTACAGCCAAAATCTTCTCCTTGTTTCGTGTGCCAAGTAGTCAGCAGCCCGAAAACTCACCTGCTGCATGGCCGCTTATTCAGGAGCTCCAGACACCAGTGACCAGGTGACAGTTTGAATAACCCTGCAGCCAGCCAGGCCACTCAGAGCCTGCCAGAAGATGTATGACTGCAACGGGGGACTTTGGCAACATGAACCTGGTCTGGCTCCATTGCCCACAGCAAAAGAAAGGGTCTTTCCCTCAGATTGAGCAGCCACAGGCAGGGTGAGGCGTCAGCATGGTCTATCAGGTGCTGCTACGCCGCCGGCTCGGAGTGCCTCGCCAGGAAACTTTTTCCTCTAAAGTTTCGGTAGCGGTGCCGTCCTCCAGGTCATCTGACTTTATGGTGGACACCTGTGCCACTGAGGTTTAGTGGACAGGAATTTGTGTGAGCAGAAATGGTTCACAGGAATGTGTTGATCCTTGTTTTCTCAGGTTTAGTTGACTTTCTAAAAGTGTTGAAAGCACTAAGTTAGCCGTAAAACGTGACTGGATTTACTGTGTTGGTCTGATGGTCAGATGTGAGTGATGCGACACAGTATTTTTACTGTGTGACTTCACAGTACAGTGCTTGATAAATATAAAGATAATCTTGGGGAAGAGCATGACAATATGCAGCTGCTGGCCTGAAGCTTCGACGTCACAATGGACGTAACCATCGCAGTCACAGAGGAGAGGTCAGAAAGTGTTGACGCTCTGTCCTTCTGCCCTCTCCTCACTGCGCCACACAAATCTCATGAAGAGTGATTACATGCATATGGAAAGTGTGACCCTCAACGCTGCCATGCAGCTGTGTAACCTCTGCACGCCCCTGTTTGCACGCTGTCAGGGAGGAAGAACAATAAGCAGTTTTCATGCAAAACATCCATGTCTTTTCTTTTTTCTGTTTTAATCGCAGGAGGTTGGAAGCATAATTGGAAAGGTATGTTATCTTCATCAGATCAGACATGCTCGTACTCTTTGAAAACACTTATATCAAACCATGTTTCGAATTCATTTTAGGATTTTCATTATAGTTTTACTTTTTTTTTTACAGAAAGGGGAAACAGTAAAAAAGATGCGAGAAGAGGTGAGTTTCAATCTCAAAAAAGCCTGAATTAAATAATGAAATAATAAAGATGTGGACACTTTTAACATTAAAAATCCCCTGAAATGACAAACGTGTGTAACATTTTATAGTGTCATAGTGTTAGTGATACATAGAATAAGGTCTCAAATCAACTGTATTGCCTCCACTGACATTATGTATATGCTGCTTTTCCAGAGCGGAGCACGAATCAATATTTCTGAGGGCAACTGTCCTGAGAGGATTGTCACCATCACTGGACCAACAGACACCATCTTCAAGGCTTTTGCTATGATTGCCTACAAATTCGAGGAGGTAAAGATAAGATTGTGCGATGTGGGGGCGCACTCTGCTCACTGGGCACATGTCGTGATGAAGTCCAGGGACAGTTCAGATCATTTTGCCCATCTTTATGAACACACAGCTCAATTTTTAAGGATGTAATTTTAGATTAGTGTTAAAAACTCCTCTTTCTGAATGAACAGTTACTGTATCTCAATTTGAATCAGCTGATGCAAAGATCTGTCTACATCATCACAAACATCACCACGACTTAGTTTGCATAATGTTTTCATTTTACACATGCAGAATCAATCTCCAGTAGTTGTAGGGAATAAAAATTGATCACAAACATTTCACATATGTACAGTAGGTGTGTATGAGGCACACAATCCTTCATTGTGGTAGATATTTGTAACCCCTGGCTGGAATAGTTGAATTGAAAATCATCCCTTCTCAGCTATATTTTCCTCTGATCCTATCTTTGATGTCACTCATGTAATTGATATGCCCAAGCACTGTGACTGGAACTTGTAAGAGGACACCCGCTGCTGTCGCTGAGGACAAAGAGCAGTCCTCTTTCACCAAGCAGAAAAAGATATGAAGGAATGATTGAAACATACGCATTTTTGCAATCATCTCTATCGACTTTTAAGTTTGCAAACTGATTCACACGCATAGATGTCTGAAAATTGACATCATATTGAGAAGATATTACTGCTGCAAAATGAAATGCATCTTGTTGTTTTCCAGGACATAATCAATTCCATGAGCAACAGCCCAGCAACCAGCAAGCCCCCGGTCACCTTAAGGCTTGTAGTGCCAGCCAGCCAGTGTGGCTCCCTCATAGGAAAAGGAGGCTCCAAAATCAAAGAAATGAGAGAGGTATGATATCAGATGGTTAGATCAGGCCCTTTCCCATTCCCATTCCAACAGGATAGATATGAAAACTCATTTATTATTAAATGAAATTGTTATATTTTCTCAGTTTTCTTTAATGTTTGTTTCCATTTGATTGTGCAGAATGTAGAAATTTTATAGTATAATAACTTAAGCACACATTTGCATTGCCAGTTTAAGGAGCACAGGCAGAGCAAAGCCAGGTCGTTCCACTCATCTCTGAGGGGCAGCACACTGAACCTTTTACAGACTTGTTCACCCGATCAGGACAAACTCATGAACGGCACTGCTGTAGGGTATGCCTGTAATACCCGTCTTAAGCAAACTGTCATCCACTTGAGTGACTTGAATGGTGGCAGGATGACATGGGACAAACTCCACCTGTGCTCATTCATGCGTAACCTTTGATCTGCCTCACACAGGTCTACAAGTTTAAGCAAGTAAAGTCAGATGATTGCCCTAGCTGTGGGAGGTTTGGGGGGGGGGCTGAGGGGGCACAATGCTAATAGCAGCATGCTAACATGCTCACGCCAATTGCTCCCAGTGTGATATTGTTACCTTAATTGCTAATTAGTGGTGTTAGCATGCTTTTTAAACATCCTGCCCAGCAGTGATGTCATATAATGAGTGTCGTCACAGATGGGGTCAATAAACGCACACCTTTCAAACTGTGGCCAGTGCACCAAAAGCATGAGGGTTCATCTTCTAGGCACCACGGATATTTGTACTTGCCTCCTAATGAGTAAAGTGAACACACTCTATTTGAGAAGGAGGGCGCTGCACGTCTGCCTTCAGGCTGAGATCCAGATGAAGTCTGGACAAATTAAAACTTCAGTAGAAGACATGGAGCCTAAAGCTTTTGGTCCTAAAGACAGATGGACTTTTGTGGGCAGCACACGTCACAGCTGAGGGTAAGAGTGGAAGCTCCAGAGGAGACCACGCTAAACATCTCATTTTTCCTGGTGCCCTTTCAAATGTGGATACAGGGTAGACAGCACAAAGGCCGTTATACAGCCTGCACCAGGTGGGGTTGCTTGATAGAGGGTGATTGGCAGAACGAGTGAATTCAAATTTTAGTGTGCTGCCCTGCAGGAGTGAATGCACGTAGAACCCTTCAGAGCTCTGCACAGCCTACGCGACTTACAACTGAATCTTGTCAATGTTGTCAAGTCCCTCAAAGTCCCTTACTCTACTCCAGTCCACAGGGGCCCAGGTTCAGGTGGCAGGGGACATGCTGCCCAACTCCACAGAACGCGCAGTGACAATCTCTGGGACCCCAGAAGCCATCATCCAGTGTGTCAAACAAATCTGTGTGGTCATGCTGGAGGTAGAGTATGTTTAGATGTAGCAAAAATGCTTTAAAGTGCTGATCTTGGTAAGAATGAAGTTAAATATGAGGCTATGGGAGCTGTGTCAGACACTCATGCACCATGTCTCCACAGAGAGTTATAGTCCCTGTTTGCGGTGGTAAAACACATTTTCTCTCAGGAATCAGTTTTTGAATGGGACTCTGTGGTTTCAATTTGTTTCACGTACAGAAAAAAATGCCGACATGAGATACAATTTAAGCTATGTCTGGGTCAGAAACACCTGCCTATTGTTGTTCCATAAATGTCAAATTGATAAGCAAACTGCTTGTGTAATAGAGGGCAATTTGTGTCTAGCTACAGTATGTTCTTTCTATTTTGTGGTTTTTGGGCTTGGATAGGTATTAAAAAGTAACTCAGGGATTATTTAGGGTCTAAATACTTTAAGAATAATGAGTAATATCATCTCATTACAGCTTAGAGGAGGTAGTTTGTAACTACCACTTGGCCACTTTTGCGTATCCAGCTGAATATTCAGGCAAAGCCAACCCTGTCACATTAAGAACACCGCTGCTGCTTCTTGATATTGTATTTGAAGTACATACCTAAGCGGATACTCGTCCCTGTACAGCGCAGCAGCTGCAGAGGAAATCTGATTAAGCCCTCTCCACTGTCTTGAGCAGCCTTGTCGCTGCGACACAGCATGAATCAATAACTCTGTGTCATTATAGTAAGTTTGCACACCGGACCTGCCCTGCTTTCTCATTGAAGCCACCTCCCTGCTGTCTTAGAAGAAAAGCTTGCAACCATGGAGGAATAAAAAGAGAGCTGGCAATGCATTTAATCTGTGATCGTCAGGTTTCACATGTCGGGTCTTTCTATTTTTAGAACCTCCGTGAATAGAGACTACGTCCATCTCTGAGCTCCATGGCTCCTTTTTGTTTTTATGAATGATATATAACAGTAATGAGCAATAGTACCAGCAAATTAAAATGTTTCTCACAGTAAGAACACCAAGTTACTAAGACTCAATATTTCCTGCTGTTACCCTGATGTGACTCCATGCTATAGACAATCTTGATAAATGGGACTAACAAGTGAATGAATAAATGCTTTTTCTATATTTACCCTCTGTAATATTCAATAATCAAAATCTGCTCCACAAACGTTAAATTACACACAGTACTTCACCAGATTGGAATACATAGGAGTATTGCAGTATTTCAAAGAAACAGGTCAACATTTTGGGGAGTATGATAAGCTTTCTTGACCCCAGTTAAAAGATAAGACGGTTCTCAAACCCTTTTACTATATGTGAAGCCACAGCCAGCAGCTGGTGATGCTAGCTTAGCATACAGACTGGAAACTGCTAATTCTGTGCCTACCAGCACCGATAAAGCCCATTAATTAACATAAAACCACAAACTTAAGCTGAACTAACATATTTGTCATACAGATGTTATCCAACTTCAAATCTAACTCTCAGCAAGAAAGCAAAAAAGCATATTTGCCAAAATGTTCAACTATTCCTTTGAATGATGAATGTTTTGCTAAATTTCAAATAAAGTAGGAACGTGCTGACTCTGCCTCTCTCCTTCCTCCTTCCTTTTCCCTTAGTCTCCACCAAAAGGTGCCACCATCCCTTATCGCCCAAAGCCCGCCTCCACCCCGGTCATTTTTTCTGGTGGCCAGGTAAGAATTGAGCTAGCTGTAGCACGTTAGCTTGTGCCTGCAGCCAACCTGAGACTCTTTCTGCAGCATCAGCCTCTGTCTGTTACTGCAAAGAAAACCATTTTACAAATGAGGCCGTCCTCATTAGAATACTTACAGCAGCAGTTGTTCATTCAAACACTGAAATGACCTGTGTTTCCAGTTTCCTGACAAGCCACTCATGTAAATAGGCCTCAGTGCACACTCTCAGCAGCAAAGGCAGACGTGGTGTGACATTATTAAACCACCACAAAAGGAAAAGGACAGCCAGGCTTTGGTTTGATGTCAGGACAAAACATGTGACGCGCAAGTGAGGGAGGGAGGGAGGGAGGGAGGGAGGGGGGGGGGGGGGGGGGGGGTGAGATAAGTCGCTCCATAATTGATTGATTCAACAACAATGACATTAGTGTCAGCAAGACTGCATGGCAAATAGTCTGCTAATGTCCGTCAAGCTCATTTAGATAATTTAGGAGAAGATCTGGGCTAAGGGCTGTGGGATGCATTTAAAAATTTAGCAAACAAAGGAGATAGATTATAGAAATACAGCACATAACTACTTGTAATGACTCCAATTTGGCGGATTTTGTCTGGAAATTGGAGCCAGCGGACGTTAAATGGAACACACAGCTGAAGCCTTTAGACAACATAATACATGAGCCCGTTCTGCTCATTTCTGAAGAGTGAACACACTCTCAAAGGGGTGCACAGAAACACACAAACACGGTAAAATATCCAACACCAAACACTGTTGTGAAGATCATATTGTTCAGTTCTGTTGGACCAGTGTCAAATGTGTTGATGTTCCTGTTATTGTGTCCACTCCAGTCATTGGAAACTCAAAGAGGATGCACGTCTACAAAATCTGCTTTGCTTTACCATGAATGGGCACAAATCTAGTGTACAGATTCTTTAAACAGCCAGTGGCAAAGCGAGTTTATGTCCATTATGAAATATTTGTACTTGCTCAGTAAAGTGCCACAGGGAACACATCATTTCTGTTGTTGAGTCTAGTGCACTACTTCATATAGGACATTATGTTGTAACTGATTAATTTTGCATTGATTTGTCATATTTAATCAAGACTTGCATGCACAGGGTCTCGTTGTACTTCTCACAGTATGCACTGTTCATGTTACTGCTTTGAATGCATTGAGTTTGATTAAGAAGATCGTTCACCGTAAATCACTGTTTTTAAAAGTAATCACAGTTATTTGAGCTAAAAGTGTCAAGAGCTTAGACCAAACATGATGATTGTGCTTTTTGCATGATCTTCTCCCCTCTTATTGTAAATAAGATGCTAAAATCTGTTGTTTCTCATCTTTGCAGGCCTACACAATTCAGGGACAATACGCCATACCACACCCAGATGTGAGTTCTTGGTCTCTTTGTGATTCCATCAAGAATTATACCTGCTCTTAATTACACATGATCAAACTTAGCAGCAGACATTTGATTACATGGACACTGCACCTACTTGAAGATGTTTTTAGGCCACGACTTCCAAAACCTTCTTCCTTGCGGTTTAAAAGTGGACAGAAGCTCCAGCTTTGTACAGAATCTGACCAGATCAGATTGATAAAAACAGTAACTGCTCTGATACTCACACAGGCAAAGACAGCAATGGCAGTTTTGATGTGGACACCCCTTTAATTCAAGTGGACCATATAGTCTCCATTAATAATCTGCCTTCATCCGTCCTTGTCGTGAGAGCATCTGAAGAGCTACCTTGTGTCAGATCCACTAATTCAAAGTTGGGCAGTGATTGATGCCACTGGAGGTAGTGGTTGACGGTACAATCACTCAAGTACAGGCTTGACACTCTCTTCCACCCTCATTAAAACTCCTCTTAAAAGGCAAGGAAGGCTTGAAAGCATCCGTCTTCCCCCGTTCCCAATGGAAATGATACACAGCAGGGGATGGACATCCTGTGACCGTGTCGGGGGGGAGAGCGGCTGCTCTGACAGGCATGTTAAACCAAAGGTTCGCCGGTTGTGAGTCATAAGAGCTGACTAGAAGGACCAAATGTGAATGAACTTCTTGCAGTATTCGGTCAGTGTGCTCATGAGTGGAGTTGCTTGCCTCTACATACTGGAAAAAATTACATGTGAAAATTTCAAGGAAATAGGCAGAAAAGGAAATAGTGTCAAATTAGCTCGCAATGTACACCCCATGACAGGCAATCATCCTCTCTCAGTATCTTTTTCTCTTACTTTTTGTCCTCCACCACCCCGTGTCATGGCCTCCTTCTCCTCACCGTTTCTTCACTCTGGTTTTGGTTGACTTCATTTCTTGGTGTGACCTGTGTAACAGTAACCTCTTAGTTCTACTTTCCCTCCTAACCCTTCAGCAGTTGACCAAGCTCCACCAGTTGGCTATGCAGCAAACCCCCTTTACCCCTCTCGGACAGACCACCCCTGCTTTCCCTGGTACGTACCCACGAGGCCCTTTAGATAATTCCTTTTCTTTGCATCCAGAGAAACATTTTTCTCTTTCCCTACCTTCCACCTTATCTCTCTTTCGGCACAGCATGACTTGGCCCCTGTGGTTTCTCTCCTTCTTTGATTTTTTCATGTATATATTTTTCTCTTGGCTCTGTCTGATATTATGCCAGTGCAAGGCAAAAAGAAATATGACATTGGCCTTCACTTTAAAATTATGTATTCAAAATGGCGTTATCACTTGGGAACAGGATACATCCTTCCTCTAACAGATTTTTAGGTTGTTTAACTTTCAATTAAAGATGAAAAGCTCCAGTGAAATAGTGTGGACACCTTGTACTAAAATCAGCAGCTGAATCTCCCTCCACATCTGAATTGAACTCTTTCACATGGACCTCGGTACATGGCAAAAGACCAGCTGAAGATCTCATGAATAAGCACAGTGAACTTCTTTTTGTCACCATTTAAAAGGATGTTGCAATCACCGTTACACGTATTTAATCAACACGGGTTCTTCCTCATTTAGATGCATTAAAGCTGACTTAAAAAGGACAAACAGTGAAAACTACAATAAAAGGTTCCATTGAGAAACAAACATACATGCTTAAAGGAACTGTTTGATGTTTTGGGAAATTGTGACTTGTCAAGCGGTAAATGAGAAGATTGATAACCCTCTTGCACAGTTAGTTAAAAAAAAGACTGGAAACAGCAGAAAACAGTCGTCCTGCTTAGCTGCAAAATCTTAGCAGATCAATAACCTCCCACCCTCACATCTGTATGTTCAACATGAAGCTGGAGCCAGGAGACTGTTAGCAGCTCAGCTCTGCTGGACAGAGCCAGGCTAGCTGTTTCCAGCCTTTGAACTAAGCTAAGCTAACGTCTGCTGCCTGTAGCTTTACATTTAATGTACAGACATGAGCCTGAGATAAGATAAGACTTTACTGATCCCACGCTGGGGAAATGTACTTGTTACAGACAGCAAGAATGAAAAGGAGAGGTAGAAAAAGAATAGACAATAAAAAGTCAACTATATATATGAACATGGTAGACAAAAGAGTACAAGAATGATACTGCTTTGTGAAGAATGGCTCAGTTGTTCAGTAAAAATATGTAATGTTGCACAAGATAGCTGCACAGACATGAGGATATTCGCAAATGTTAACGTAACATTATGGGCTGAGTACAGTATCAATGTTCTCATTTCATTCTTGGCAAAAATGCAAATAAGAATATTTCCTAAAGTGTCAAAATATTCCTTTAGAAGGTTTCAGCTCTGTTAAAGTGACTTTTTAAGGTCAGATTTCCTTTCTTATCCCATTGTTCCCCGATTCAGGTTTGGATGCCAGTCCACCAGCCAGCACCCATGAACTCACCATTCCTAATGATGTGAGTGATGCTTTTTGAGACAGACTGAAGGATATATGCTTCCACGTTCTGCACTTTTATCATGTGATATTTAAATGAGCCACTGATCTAATTAACTGAAGGTGGACGGCAGCTTTGATTGCTGGGTAACTGATCAGGAAAACATCTGCAAATAGAGGAGTGCACTAATCTGGTCATGTTGTGCCAAACTTATCAGTGCTATAAGAATAACAATCATCCTTCAAACTTCACTTCTTACTGTTGGTGCACCAGAACACCTCGAATGAACCTCCAATGAGCTGATCTATTGACCATACTGTCATTAATCAAAGTTAATTTCCTGAATGTTGGAATGAAAATTAAGCTCAGACCATTTCATAACCCATTAAGCTTCCTTTCCAACGTGAGATCTAACTGTATCAAGTCAACACAGAGTGTTCCTTGCTTCAGGTTCAAAGACTTCTGCTTTTTTCCAGCTAATAGGCTGCATTATTGGACGCCAGGGAACCAAAATAAATGAGATTCGACAGATGTCTGGGGCGCAGATCAAAATCGCCAACGCCATGGAGGGCTCGTCAGAGCGCCAGATCACCATCACAGGGACCCCTGCTAACATCAGCCTGGCCCAGTATCTCATCAATGCCAGGTAACCCTTTAACTCTAACAGCATGTGCTCCGGCACAGTCTAAAGGATAAAGAAACAGCTGAATGACCATGCTCGTAGTGAGGCCCCCAGAAAACATGCTACCAGTGATTGTGCTATTCAAGAAAAAAATAAATAAATAAAATATCTTGCTTGTTTAGCTTTGACATTCATGACACTGATACTTTTGATGAGTTGCCAGAAGATGCAGGATATCTGTTGGGTTTTGACAGGAGAATGATAAGCTCATGAATAATGTGGCCGCTCATTTTATTTTCTTGGTTGTTCCTTTCTCCTTTTGTTCCTTATTTCCATCCAAGTGTAGACATTAAAATGCATTAAGTTTCAGCCAGCACACTCTTTGCAAGTGAGTGGCTCATGGGAGCAATGCCAACTACTGAGACAAGTAAGCTGTGTCTTTGAACAGAACCCGCAGAAGAGAAAATTGGATGATCAATAAATGAATAATCAAATGTTCAATGGCTACCTCAGGTTGGAAAGTTCATCTTCACGATAAACATGAAAAGGGATGCAGCTTGAACAAGAATAGCAGAAACAACTGAGATCTAATGCTGGTGTATTTGCACATAAGCTATTTATGTTAATAAATTAAAAGCAACTTACTCCAAGACTAAATCTGTGCCCTGAGACTAAATAAACAGCAGCTGCAGAGTAAGATACTGTACATACCAGGAACATATTTTTCATTTGACTTTTCCTGCCATGCTCCACTACCCTGTCTCTGTTTCCCCTCTGTCCAATGAAACCACTAATTCATTATCAACAGAGAAAATAAATGTGTTATCCACAACTCTGAGAAAACTGGACCTCACTGATGTCCGCAGGCTACCTACACCTCAAAGTCAAATGTTATCAGCGTTAGCGCAGGGAGAGCCCACACGCTCAACAAACACCGCTTTATGTCTTCGACTTCTTAAGGGGATTTCAGACAGCAGTCCGCTGAGAAACTAATGGCTATTGCTTTCCCACAACTCCAATGGCAGGTTCAGGGACGTGGCTGCCATGTGGAATGACCCCTCATCCATGACTACATCCTGAAGTCACCCCCAAATCTGGTTGTGTTTGCAGAAGCTAACATCCAAACCGCCGCCTCACAATTACGCTCTATGTGTTTTCCCATGGAACTTCCCTTAGACTCCCTCGATTTTGCATAACGCTTAAGCATTAGCCTGTGGGACACGTGTAGTGAAAGTCAGACCAGCAGCACTGGGATTTGTTTTAAGTGGATGTAGCCAGTGTATGGGAAAGGTTTGACATTTTGGGAATTGCAGTTATATTTTCTCCTTTTTATTTGCTCGGAGATGTTGATACCACGCTTATCCTTGTCAGTTAATTAAGAAGCTAGATCCAGGAGATGGTTAGCTCGGCTTAGCAAAGGCTGGAAACAAGGGGAAACAGCTAACCAGAAGGTTTGCATATGGATCGTACTGTCTCTGCCAATATTTTGAAAGGACAGAATTGTCCTTTACAATATGTGAGCGAACTTGTCTGCATGTAAGTCCTGTGAGATAACGCTGATGTGGCCTCCCAGAGTGTCTCTTGGACCATGGACGACACTGAGGGAACAGCTGCTTCCATACGCCTCTCTAATCTGCTGATTTTGACAGAATTGTACATAAATTGAAAAAAAAAAAAAGATTTTAATAGAGGCTTTTGGGCTTGTGTCCATATGTGGTTCTTCTTTGTGATGGTGCAAGAGCTCCATCACAGCACTTTTCTGCCAGATGAAACGCTGTGTGGACACATACCCATATGTTGTTGCTGTTATCAACCTCTCTGAGGCTGTTGCATGGTTGAATCAATTCATTTTATTTTATGAAAAAATTGGATCTCTACTTATGTTGAAACCTACGCCCAGCACCTCTGAAGCTCACTAATAATCAACCTCACATTGACAACAGGACTCCAGGAAGCCGCTGCTCCGGGCAAAGACATGGTTTGGCTCATAACTCCCTGTAAAACTCTAACTTGGCCTTTTTAATGTCAGTTTCTATGTGAATAAAAGCTCTACTATCTCAGTCAGAGAGGTGCCACAAGACAGACTTTGCAATCTCCAGAAAGAGCTAGGATAGCTGTGTCATCATTTCCAGTCTTTATGCTATGCTATGCTAAGCTAAGCTAAGCTAATGGTCTCCTCGCATTAGGTACAGACATGAACGTGGCTCTGATCTCTCATCTTACTTTCTGCAAGAAAACAAATAAGCACATTTCCCCAAATGTCAAATGAATCCTTGGAGTATTTATTTAGCATGCCTCATTCCAAGATTATTATAATACTGTATTTCTTTTTGTCATTACTATATGAGATAAACTTGCCTATTAAGTCCTATTGTGTCATTGTCTAGAAAGAGTAAAATGAATTAAAAAAAAAGTAAAATGAACAAAAAAAATAGCAAAGAAAAATAACACGACTGCCACTCGAGCAATGCTGTTAGAGAGAAGAGTGATGTGATGCCTCTGTCAGGGGAAACAGCCATTTCCACATTTCCTGACACCACCATTCTGTTCTGTCCTCTGCATGGCTTCATGAAGGGGTTAGTACTGCATGGTTACGTTACCATATTTTTAGAAGTTGAGATGTTTTATGTGAAAGGGTGCAAATGAAAATATGGTATCAAATATGTGTATAAAAAAAAAGGTGTCAGCAAAAAAAACAAACAAACAAAAAAAAAAACCTGGAGCACAAAGTCAGCCAAAGCAGCATAACTTTCACTTTCAGGCGAAAGTTCTTCTTTCAAAACTGTTTTATTTTCTCTGTCTGCCCCCTCCTCCTCCTCCTCCTCCTCCCCCACCTCCCCCACCTCCCCTCAACTGTTCTAGGCTGACGTCTGAAGTCACTGGAATGGGCACACTCTAATTTCTACCCATCTTCCCTCAGTGCATCACATGACCCTTGAGCAAATTGCATTGCACCTAGTTTATTTATTCCTCTGTATTTGACTGTCCTGATATTTAAGTGACTTAAACTTTTATAATTTCTAGTATTTACTGTAAACAAGTCTATCTGCACTGTTACTGGACTCCTCACACGTATCCAAAAACCCTGTTGTTTCTGTTTCTGAAAGGTCACTTTACTTTTTTGGCACTCTAGTACCTTTCATGGCATCTCACGCGCTGCACTGTTTTGTTTTACCTCATGTTTTAACACGCTGTTCTTTTTGTACTGCAGGCACCTGAAAGTCAATGCAAAGTAAACCTAAAGACTGGTATAGCAATTGAAACCAAGGTTGTCCTTCCTCCATCCCATACTCTAACATCATAACACAGTTTATTCCATATTTAGACTGCTGCAGTACCTGTGTCAATGCACTGCATTACACAAAAATATCAATAAGCCATTCCAAATCAGATGTTTTATTCCTGTTTTTTTTACACTAAATTCATGATTGATGAAACGAGCGCTTCTCTGTGTGCCTGTAGACGTTTGCCTGCGTGTCTTAGTGTGGTATGCCCACTGTAGATTGATCTGCATGACACACAAATCACACAAATGCATTTCCAGTTCATTTTAAAATCAAATGAGAATAAGACAGGGAATGGAACAAGCTGTGAATAGATTATTTATGATCTGGATCCATCACTCCAATTTGAAATGACCTCGTGGGCACAGGCCAGTAAACATCCGCTCTAATGCACAAACATCAGTCTTTCCGAGTTTCATGCGAGGCGTGACTCAAAGCCTGGGTGGAGAAATGAAAATAAGCCGAGTAAATGACTGCAGCGAGAATCCAAACGCATGCTATAAATAACCCCCACTTTATTCACCTATACTCCACAAACTGTAACATTGGCAGTCATGCTGCCATCTCATAACAGCTATGTATAAGAGACATGGATCATACAGACAGCCCTGGGAACTGTGTGTATTTCCACTCACATGTAGCTCATTTAAGTGTTTCAGAGTATGTCACAAAGGCTGAAAAGCTCTTGGGAAGCAAGACGCTGTTAGCCAATCATGTCTGTTTTTCAGCTCCCTCCTCACTGATGTCTGATAAGTGACTAGCCATCTCAGACATGGGAAACATACTGATTCTGGTTAGCATGTTAGCAAATGCATCTACAATGAACCAGTTGCAGCCGATCAAGCGACATACACACCTTACGCATACATGGATGTGAGTCGGTGACATCGACATACAGCATCTCCTCGATGACGCCAGGCTGTGTATCTGTTCCAGCTCGGCCACAGCCAACCCGTGCTCAAACTAAAGCTGAATGTATCTTCAAAAAATGTTTTGACTGCGAACATTTACACGTCATACTCGATTAAAACACCTTCATGGGTGTCGTTTTGTACAGACACTTGAATTAGCGTGACAGAATATGATGCAGACTGAGGAATACAGTAGAGTAGAAATGCTTATTTATCAAAAAGTTTAAAGGTGGGGCAGGTTGTGCTTCAAAATGAGGCCTGTTTAAAGTTGTAATCTACAGTTTATTACCCTACATACATGCAATGTTGTGTGATCTGTTAAAGACAAATCAAGCAAAATGTAGGCTATAAGATAAAACATATAGAACTATATCTATCACCTCACAGTCAAACAGGCCATATTATGCTGTTCTGACAGCTGTGTGTTACTGATTGCAGGTAGCTGCTATTTTAAATCCACCTCACCCTAATACAATGACACACTTAATTTCAAAGCCTGGCTACACGTTACTCCAATGATAATTATAGGAATGATGTCTGGGGAATATAATTTGTGTCATTGCCGTTCAGGCTCAGGAGCTTGGCTTTTGGTCAGAATTGATTACACATACGTAGGTTATGAGTCAGTAACACGTTTGCTGTTGTTGAAACAGGGCTGCTTAACATTCATGCATCTCCACACCGCTTCACATTTACATTGCGAATGTACTTCTGCACATTAGTGTTAATCTGGGTGCATCCGGATGTGTTTCAAGCGAGCAGACTGAGGAACAGGCGATTGAGGGCTAACTCGTTTTTTTAACATGTCGTTTAAAAACGTTCCATCATCAACAGCAGCTCGTCATTCGTTGGTGTTTTCTTCACAGTCAGTGACGGTTGTGTTTGCAGGTTAACCACGATGCAGTCATGCTACTTTCCAAACATCTCAGCTGCCTTTTTGATTGTCATACGTCATCACGGCATTGCTCATGTGCTCATCATCCCGCGATGCCGTGCGAGTCGAACACCTCGTGTTTGTCATTTTACTGATTCATTAACACGTTTTTTGTCACTGTGCTAGAGCAGCAAAAAATTAAAGGTTAGCACTGAACGATGCTGTTTGAGGGAATGTGTCATGTTTCTGTTTGATCATTTGCTTCTTGAAGGTCTGTACTGGATCTATTATTTATTGAGGTTGATTCTGAAATGTTTTGTAAAAAGAAGAGAATAAAGTTTGTGTTTTTTCCCTCGACTCGGGCCTTTATCATCATTGACTGTGATTATTTTTCAAAATAAAAATGTACTTATCCTGCACCCAGACTGCCGTCCTTCCATCCCTTCCCAGGAGACTTACCCACTTTTCACATTTGGCTTCATGTGACAGCTGACTTGTTCACACAGCCGGCGACACCCAAGTGACCGTGATGACGACCCCGCAGAGGTTAAATCCCTGGGACTCCCCGAAAGCCGGTTAGAACTGAAGAAGCCTCTTGGATTCAGTCCGCTCACCCGTGATTCAGCCCTCCTTGGAGAAACATTTATCAGTACACATGGTCTGATGTTCATTTGTCAAATAAAATACAAACATTTGGTGAATCAAACCTTCATCCTGCCAGTAGAGGACAAGTTGAGTCAACTTTATTTATGAGTGCAAAGTCACCCTGTGGTGCTCACCAGGGGATGTTCAAACCTTAGCGGATCTTAAAAGGCCATGGACATAACAACCGATTTCAAATCACGCAATCGTAAGAATGCACACACCAGATGATTCAGTCGAGACAGAGGACCTCAGAAAACAAACATGGAGGCGGACTGTCGTCGTCAGCTGGTTGCACTTGTGTGAGCCACATTCTGCGCTGGGAACAACAGCAAAATAAAAATAGAAATAAAACTGTGGATGAAGTGAGGAGAAGAGCAGACAGCCGAGGAGACAGAATCAGCGCGGCTCATATATTTTGCAGCCTGAGCTGAAAATAAAGTTTTATTGGTAACATGCGGTGGTGACACTTCCCGGTCAGCCCCCTCTCATTGGCTCTTGTGGGCTTCTGCTCGATATTCCACCGCTGCTCCTTTCACACGACAGGATTTCAAGTCATAAATACAAAACATGTCTGATATTTAGGATCCGAAATCAGGGAGACTCCAGTCGATTACATTAAGATTATGTCTGCAGGACTCTCACACGACAAGATCACGTAGGCAGATAATCTGTTCAGACCCAAAATCTGCCCAGTTATCCTCCAGTGAGGGCCAGATGCAAATGTGTGGCTGCTTACATTCAGGCAGAACATCACTGAAATCGAATCTATTGACAACAATCGAGGTTACTACTTTTAAAATGCAAGTCAGCTGAACATTTATGGAGCCAATGAAATGAGGAAGGACCAGATTTCAGAGAGGAAAGACTCAGTTTAATCCTGTAGATTTGAAATCTTGACAGAGGCCTTCTGGAAGTGAAGCATTAAAAAAATGAGCTAACTTTAGTGCAAAGGCTGAGCCATAAAACGCAGTTTGTCCCTCTTCACTTAAAAACATGTTTTGCTTGTTGTTACTTCACTGTGATGAATGAGTTTGAAGCCTGTTTTCACATTAATCTGCTGACGGGGAAAAGCTCCTCTGTGCTTAAAGCTCAGTTTAACACTGGTGAGATGATTTTGTGACATGCTAGTTTGGAAAAGGAGTATTTTCAGTCTTGAGACATGTCTGGTGTGGATTTTTAAATAAACATCATGAAGAAAGCGTTAAGGTTGCAGTAATGAGATGTGAAGGCTGGAGCCGATCTGTTTAATGCAGACGTCTGATGGAACCCATCAGTTACAGAGGCTGCTTTTTTTGACCAAATGCTCGCCGCAGTCATGGATAGATCACAGGATCAGAAGAGTGCGCTGCAATTCTCAGTTCTGGATCTCATAAAAGCATCTACAAGGACTTCGGCGTCCTCGCAGGAAAAGTCACGACGCGCGGCTCAAAAGCAGCAGAGGGATCAAAACCTCTTTCCAAAGTCTCCACTGAGTAAATCTACACTGATCTAATGCAATGATGTGTGATTCATTCGGGTTCCCGCTGCTCTCCTCTTCGCAGCAGCGCCCTTGCGTCTTGCTCAAGGACACTTCAGCAGGGTGGCGTCACATGGACGGGGGTGCAGACCCGTTTAGAGGCAAGTCGAATCCCACCCTGCCTCCCAATGAGTCACGAACGCTGGATGTAACTGATTCCAAATAACACCACGATAACCCGGCGTGAGGTCCGCTTGTTAATGCTTGTGCACAACTTAATGACCGTTAAGTGGAGAAAAGAGCTACAGCAAATCTCTGAAATGCAAGCCACAGACAAGCTTAATGGCAATTAAGGCAAGGCAACTGATTTTTGGTTTCATTTCCCTGTGAATGTGGTTGATTCAGCAGTGCTTTCCCACAGAGCCAAATGCTCCCAGACGTTCTCACCATGAAAGTTAGTTAAAACTGATGGGAGAGGTCGTTTCCTGTGTTTGTTGCACAGTGTTGCCGTCAGGCCGGCGTTCCATATAAAGGCTTTTACTTTGTGCTCCTTCAGCGCAGCAGTTTGCCCACTGTGTTGTGACGGAGAGCTCGTCTGCTTATGTGGATCTGTTTTCATTTCCTAATGTCAGATTCTCTAACAGCAGACAGGAAGGTGCCGGGGGGTGGACAAAATATAAGGAACACCCTGCAATGTGATGCAATCAATTGCAACATCCCTGCAAAGAATCCTAAATTTATTAAATTGATAATCAGTTCTTCTGGAGGCTGTCAGGGAGGCTTTGAGTCAGCTGTGTGGAGATATTTACGCCCAGACTGGAACAGACTATATAACACAGGTAACTGTTAATTGTCCTCATGGTAATAGCTTTGACCTAAAACATCATCACACACAATAAGTTCTGCCTGGCTTCTCCATGAGCTCCCTGAGAGACTCTGACTTGCAATTATAATAATAATGTGGCTCTACTGTTCAAAATATTACTGCACTTCTCAAAATCTCCCGCCGTCCAAATGCAGAATGGATGGACTATGGAGACCATAGAGTCCCCCGTGGAAAGTGTTAGTTCCGTCCATACGAGTCCCTGCCGTTAATTGGACGTAGCTATGCTGTGGTCTGACATTCAGCTGGAGTGCGTGCACAATAGACCGAGCCACAGGGGACGCCTCTGTCCACAGGCATGTTGCAAATTAACAGTGTCGCTCTTCAGGGGCGACAAGAGGTCACCTTGCGCACAGCTCGACCACCAAATCTTTCATGGCTCTTAAATATGCCTGGTTTCAAGCAGCTCTTGATTGTGCTCCCACGGTCCCTGATTGCATTTAGTAGCGCATTCACCAAGTCTAAATAAGGGAGAGATAATCCCTGTTCAAAACAATTGACAACCTTTCCAGGAAAAGTGGAAGCTGGAAATGAAACGTAGCTCGCTGTGATTTCACAGCGTTCAATCATGTCACTGTGGCTGCTTTGTCATTTTCACTCAAGGAAGAGATGGCTGCTCGCACCTGAACACTAAAGCTCTCATCATCATGATGTCTTCTTCAGCATTTGAACACAACCACCAATTTCCATGTGAAGGCTTCTTTTGACCCATTTATAATTAAAAACACACACTGAAATCAATGGCTTCCCTCAAAGGCCTTTAACTGGGAATGCTCCTGGCAGTGTCATTACAGCATCGTGTCAATACAACAACAGGTCAGAGAGGAGGCGAGATTAGCCTGTCATCAACCAGAGGATGGCGCCGAGGATGTCACTTATTCCTTTATTCCTTAAGCAAACTTATAAAACGGCATCCTGGCGTCATAAATCTGCCATTGTGCTTTAAGAGAGCGAATGTAGTCGGCGGTCGATAAGATTTCAGGGTCAAACTGTGGAGTCGCTCCTCTCATTAAGAGACAGACATCACATTTTCTTTTCTCTGCCATTTGCCTTCTGTCCCCCAAGAGAGACGCAGCTCTCCAGAGCGGCCTCAGAAAATTGCAAGGCATGCTGGTTAGGAAATGAGCACACCCTTAGGTTTAGATTAGTTCTTCTCCCAAAAAAGGATTTCTTAAAACTGTGCGTATGGATTGCAGTTAGGTGATTCAACCAATGAATTATTCATGCTCTAAACATAAATCTGTTTACAGGCGTGTCGCCGTGTACGCACAAAGTGATGATGCCGAGCCTTTGACATGTACAACCAATTACACTTAACCAGAACATCTGTACTCTCATTAAAGGCTGAGTGAAAGTGACCTGTGCCACAGTGTGTGAATCAGTTGTAAAGATGACAAACATGAATTATATAATGTGTAATTATGGAGGGAAAATGCAGATTTAATAGCTGTACAGTGGATAAAACCAGACTGCTGCTTATTATGTATGAGAGAAACCCTACGAGTGGTTTCAGCGCAGTTCATCTCACACAAAACGACTCGCAGTCATGAAGCTGCTATTCAGCGTTCAAAGACACCGAAATAACCTTGACATCCACGTGGGAGACTTTCTGATTGGCAACACTTTCAGCCCACACAGATGATGGTCTAATTCTGAGGACTGACTGGGCAACTTGGCGCCTACGTCAGTCTGAGCTTCTGTTACTCAGCCATGTTTTACTTCCAGTCTATCTTTGGGGAAACTGTCAGCGTTTGTTTTCTTTGTGCAGCAATAACAGAAATATCGGTCTGATCAAAGAGTCTTTGGCAGAAACATGATAAAGGAGAAGTGCTTTGTGATTCCAGACATGAAAACTGACACAAGCTATATGAGCTCATGTCAATACCAGTCATACTTAGATTGAATGAATTCATCCTTAGTTTTGGGCAGTCATTGATGATATTACAGAGAAAACAGCACCAGCCATTTCCTTTAAATTCGACTTTTTTCAGCCATGAAATTGTTGTCCTGATGGATTTTGCCAGAATGAGCATGTCCACAAAGGTGCAGAAAATGACTCCCAGGCCACACAGTCCATTAGCGGCGCTGTGCTGTTAAGTTATCATAATTGATTAGGGTGATGGTACAAACTTTATGAAATAGACCCGCTCTGAAAATCGACCCACATAGCTCCATTCATCTAAATGAAACTGAGATTTAAAAGTGGAGCTAAAGCACTTTGGGACAGTAAGAACATGTTCTTTCCAGTTGTGAAAATGTTATATTTTTTTTCCATTTCATCCCATTAAAAGCACAGAATGACACAGAATTATTACATAATAAAGCTAAAGATCATGCCCACAGTCAAACTGCAAATACAGTAAATAAATAAGCTGGGTCTTATTAATGTTGACTGCGCTGCCCCTCTCCTTAAAGTGCACGGGCGTCTGTAAACAGTTTATCCTTCATAAGACCTCCAGCTTAATTTGAAGAGCGTTCGCGACCAATCATGTTGAAGCACTGCAGAAAAACAGTTGAAATTGAGGTCATTCTCTGGTGAAACTAAGTGTTGCTTGAGTTACAGTGTTATTAGACTGAAAAAATGAGTTATGCACTGCATTAAAACTGCTGCTCTCCCTGAAAACATGATACCTAGACCACAACTACTGCGACTCACATCAGAGGTGTTATGTAGGAGGAGTGAAGTGTGGAAACAATGAAAGGCCAAATGTGATCCGGTGGAAGTTTTGGCATCAGTGTGCAAATGCAAAGTGACTGGAAGCACAACAGTTAACGTCCTCACAGCTTTACTGGGGTGATGACTTCTGTCTGGAAACCAGCATTCACCTGTGTGATAAACAGGTTGTTACACACTGAAATAAATAAGAAAATCAACAGTAAAAAGCAGATTTTCCTCCGATTCAGTTATTCACACTCCCAAAGCTGTGTCTGCATGCAGAATTATCATGCGAGGATTCTTACTGGAGGTGCACAGAGGCTGGAGGCTTGCAGAAGCTGCAGTAAGGACCCCTACAGAAAGTCATTCCTGCACTGCAGTAATACTGCACAATGACTCCCCGCTGTGCAAGCAGAAGATCTTCTGAGGGGCTTTGCACATTCAACTTTAATTTGCACTGTGAGATCTCTATCTTATCTTAATTCTTAATCTTTTTTTTTATTCTAGCACAGTAGTTTTTGTGCATCTGTGTATATTAATCATAATCTTGTTGCTCTTACCTTCCTCACGTCAGCTTAGTGTGAACTATGTGTGTTTTGTGATATGTGAATTGCTGATGCAGCACTACAATTTCCCTTACAGGTTCAATAAATCTACCTTTCAGATACGGAAACAATAAGCAATAGTTATTATGGCTTACATACTGATAACGTTACTCGTACTTCATGTTACAATATGAAGAGGACAAACTTTGAGCTGGAAAGTTTGTTTTCCTCACTGTAAATACAAAAGCATAGATTCACAAACATTTTAGCTCTTTTAGCTAACTAGCAGGCTAACATCCCCCTTCAAATCGCCGACTGTGTGGAGCTCATGAGAGGCTTTTTCATGTCCTCTTTGTGTTTCTGCTCCTTGAATGCAGTTTAGCAAAGAAACACTGTGGAAACACAACAAGGGAGTTTGTACCCAAAGGTCTGTTAATTTAGGAGATAACCCAACTCAGAGTGTTGAAGCCTATTATTTTGAATTTATTTTGGATGAGGATGCCACATTTTGTCCTCTATCACTTAGACTGGAAGTTTTTTAGGAGTTGTTATTATGGGGGAAAAAAAAATGTGAACTTATCCTTCAATTTGATGGAAAAAGTCATAATCAGCAGGGAGAACTATGAAAATAAGATTTGGTTTGTAAAAAAAAAGTCATTTGATATATTGAAGTGACACCAGCACCTTCTACCATACATATGCACGTGTGTACCACAGGCCTGTTAGGTGTGTGCGTGGTTGAGTAATCTCCGCACACACACAGATTCATCATCGTTCGTAACAAATTACAGACCAACGTGGTGCAAAGTCTGATAATAAATCACATTCTGCCAATTGACTTTGCGCCCCGCATCAGCACAATCTGTGCTTTATGACAAGTCGTCCTGTCACACACAAACAGCTTCAGATGCATTACAGCAGCCAATCAGACGGTTTCAGCCCACCTCCCCGCACGCGGGCACCATTAGCTGCTAATGCTCTGCTCCCTCGGACACCGATACAGTAAGTGCGTAATTGTGATGAATTGTTTGAAACTAAAGGTTCCACTCATCAGCATCTTGACCCCGTTCAAAAGAGATGAATTTACTTTGTCAAAGGAAATCCAAAGTGATACACTTGGATAAGTAAGTAGGCGACGGGGGGTTGCATTGACTGGAGGCAGCGGACACGGGTAATTTGTCTCTTCTAAGGCATTTGGACATCCATTAAGGGGCAGGCGAAAAGTAAGATGAGGGCAAAGGCCTCCTTTCTTATCTTACGGCTGTGCAGAGTTGGACAGCACATAAAACCAGTCTCTATTCCATCTCTTCTTCAGGATGGTCACTTACTCACACGGCCTCAGTATTTCGAACCCTGCAGTTGTTAAACATATTCGACATCAATAACCTTCAGACAGACTCTTTTGTGTTTCACTTTTTAACAATTCACTTCCCATTTCCTTTCACGGTTTCTTTGTGACTCAGATCCGCTGTCATCACAGCAGATCTGCTGATCTTCCACTCAGCCAGGTTCAGTCATACGGAGCAGCTTTTCTGCTTCACCTCACAGTAACTTATTTCTGATTTTTAAAGAAGACCTTAAACAGTTTCTCTTGATGGAGTACAGGACAGTCAGTCGGTGATCTGAGCGGAGATGCCATGCCCCTTGTTAACCTGCCGCCCCCCCTCTCCATCACCTTTTAGCAGAGTGCAGCGGCAGACGGGTTGTTTAGCTGAATGTTAGTCTAGTCTGTCTGATTCATTGATCCTTTATCTGACGGAGGTTTGTGCCAGTCTGTGAACTATCAGCAGTTATTGATAAATCCATGACGCTGTCCGTGGTGCTGAAGCAGCTGCACCTTTTTCTCTCAGGCAGTTTAATCTTCTGTATCTGTAATATTCTCTAAACTATTTACTATAAATACTCAAATCTGGACTATATTGTAGCCTATTTATAGAGTGGTGTCACCGTCGTGATCAAACTGACAAGAAGCAATGTGTTTTAGAAGAGTGAGAGGATGATGGAGACACGCTGCTGCCTGCAGTATTCCTTTAATACTCCATTTACATTTTAAGGGCAGATTACTACTGCTGATATAGTTTTATTTATAGGGTTAGAGCCACCCTCCCTGTTAAAAATGAACAATTCACCTACTGGATACAGTAAAAACAGTGCAAATGCATGTTAATATAATAATTTTTTAAGTACTTCTTGTTTGGAAATCTTACATATTTTAAACACATTTATGTAAGTGTGTGACGAGCATGCACAGCTGTCTTTAACTTCAATATTAGGTTCCTTTAACAAACCTTTAGGGCTTTATTTCCATCCCACCTGTGTGCTCTTTATGTTATCGTCTATTTCTTCTGTTCAGTTCATCAAAAGAACAAAAAAAAGAAACTGTGACAACCTGATCTCTGGTTTTTGCTTGTAAATCCTACCATGCCAGCACACACACACACACACACACACACACACACACACACACACACACACACACACACACACACACACACACACACACACCAGTCCTTTATCTTCAGTGCCACAGCCAACCGGTCATACATCAGCGGCCCATCTCCCCTGGCTCTTGGAGGAGTTGGATGAATGTGTCTTGTGTTTGGAGCTGTTATTAGTTGTCCCTGGGGCAATTACAGGCAGGGACCACTCGAATTTGTCCAAAACTGCGCCTAATATAAATAGATGGCAATCATTAGAAACACTTCACCGGGGTGTTAATCATGGGACTAATGTGGAATAATGCCATCTTATTCGCAGTATCCCACTAACCAGCCTCATGCCCTCAAACAGCATTTCAAACTAAATTTTCAGAGGGGGACAAAAAATCCTGACACAGAGGAAATTCTGCTGTGGCGACATTAATCATGATAAATTGATATGGAGTTAAACCTAGTGCTGTTGTTCATCTAGATAAATAGCCACTTACTCATATCCCCTCCAACCCCCGTGTTTCTCTGCCCGCTCCCTCTCAGTGATTGAGGAAGGTTAGCCCAAGTCGCTGACGTGGAAAACCTGCTGTATCTCTCCGCCAGCGAACGCGTGGCATTTCTGTGCCGACGAAACAGCTACGCTCCAAATTCCTGACCTTGGCTTTCTTTTATCTGACTGCCACAGTTCCCCCATTTTCTGTCTTAGCAAGTGTGCGGCTTGGCGGAACGAAACCACCACTGAGCCCTATTATGACCCTTTATCTCGTCAGACAAAGGGTGAAAATTGTGCGCCGATGTCCGGTCATGCTTGTGTGTGAACCATCAAGCTCAGCAGATATATCTTAAGATAAAATCCCTCCTCTGGCTGCTTGTGTTGCCTCTGAGAAAGGCTTTCGTACTCAACTTGAATATGTTTGGCCTCTTTCGCTCTAATTGAACATATTTATAGCTGCTGGAGTCTTCCTTTGTTGGGATTAATTGAATGGTGGATGATGATTAGCTGTTGTGAGTGGTATATAAAGGAGGAAATGGATGAAAATAAGGCTGCGCGCCAATCTGAGCCAATAAACTCTGGTGGGAAGTGATTTAGCCAGACTGACGCTCTGAACTGCTCTTTCTGCCTGGAGCAACGCTGCCTCCCAGCATGAAGATTCCCAGTTTAGCTCACCACCAGTCTGTGGGTGTTGTTATTGGTCTAGGCAGCACCTGAAGCAGTTTCAAAGCATTACCTAACTCGGCATCTTTATTTATGGACCCTGTGGTTAATAGGTTTTAGCCTCTTTAATGCTCTTTGTAGTGCATTGGTGGTTAGAATGATAATAAATGGTTTAAAGACTCAGAGTTGCTCCGCTGCCAGACGACCTGAGTGCAAAGACTGTGCTCATTCTACCTGCAAACTGACTGTAAGGCATCACATGAGTCTTGAGAAACTTCATTATCCAAGCGGGGGAAATTCATTTTGCACGCTGCATGACAATCAGGGCTTACCTCTGCTGTATAGAGCAGATAGGTAAATTTACAAATGGACACCCTCTTATCGAAACACTTGCATTCTCACTCTAAAAACATGACTTCCACAACAAAATGCAAAGAATGGGAAGAAGATGTTATCCTCCTTCAGCCACACCAGCCACAGCTCACTCGCTTGATGCCGCCACAGGCCGACTCCTCTTTGTCACCGGCTGGTGGAGTCATGAAGTTGTCCTGTGCCTGGTCTGAAAACTCCCAATCATTTAGAAAAACACAGAGAAATCTGAACAAAAGAGGAGTTCTTATCATTAGAGCTTCTATCTTAATCTGGATCCGTGTCTTTCAGCTCTCTGTCTTTGCAGATTTGTTTACTTTGGGGCATCCTTTGCACAGAACTGACTCTAGCAGACTTCAAGGAAAACAGCCGCCTCGTCCTGATATTAGATTGGTGTGTTGAGGCCTTCTGTCAGTGTTTTACGACGCCATTGAAAAGCTGCATTTTTTTCTCACCTGGCTAAGAGCTAACAGAATCGCCCAGATGAAGACAGTAAATAATAGAGTCTTGTCTGCTTATTGCGGAAGGAAAACACACTTTGAGGAAAGACGTCACAGCCAATAGAGTTAATTATCTATAATTAGATAAAGCTTTTAAAGTTCTTATTATTGTACATTGAATCAATCACAGGCTGAGGCATACGAGCTCGAAACTAAACATCTGTTGAAGCTGATAATTATGTTTAAGCTGGCAATTGAAAAATGTGTCTGGATGCTTTTTGGCTGATGAAGACTGTTGTGAGGGAAATGTGCCAAAACCCAAACTGGGGACGGATGCAGGGAGTGATGGGAGTAATCTCAAGGGAGGAGTACTAAACGATAAAATGTCTGGGTCAAAGTGACCTGAGGGCGATTAAGGAACAGGAAACTGTTTTCTCAAAAGAACTCCTCTAAGCAGAATACTGAAATTTATTGAAGGCGAGTCAGGTCCATCGCAAAAGGCAGATGCAATATTGGGATCCTCACAATGTTATTTTTATTTTGGCCAGTTGGTGGCAGCGCAGCATCCTGACAATACAACTTCTAATGCACTGCCCAGCCAAAAAAAAAGTCGCCACCCAAAAAAAAGGTGACACGTTCTAATATTTTGTTGGACCGCCTCTAGCTTTGACTACACACATTCACCACGGCATCATTTCGATAAGCTACTGCAATGTCATAAGACTTATTTCCGTCCAGTGTTGCATTAATTTTTCACCAACATCTTGTAAAGACGACGGGAGAGTCGGACCACTGCGCAAAGCCCTCTCCAGCACATCCCAAAGGTTCTCACTGGGGTTAAGGTCTGGACTCTGTGGTGTGAAAATGACATCTCATCCTCCCTGAAGCACTCTTTCACAACGTGAACCCGATGAATCCTGGCATTGTCATCTTGGAATATGCCCGTGCCATCAGGGAAGAAAAAATCCATTGTTGGAATAACCTGGTCAATCAGTACATTCAGGCAGTCAGCTGAGCTCATTCTTTGGGCACATAATGTTGCTGAACCTAGATCTGACCGACTGCAGCAACCCCAGATCATAGCACTGCCCCCACAGGCTTGCACAGCAGGCATTAGGCATGATGGGTGCATCACGTCATCTGTTAAATCCAGGTGGCGACATTTATTTTTGGCCCGGCAGTGTAGCATCACCTTGTGAGGTCAATAGTGTAAATGTGTTAGCAAGCATTTCCATCAATATAAGACCAACATTCAGTCTTCTTTTAGTATTTGTTTTGGTCTCCACCATCTCTTGGGAGAATTATTTGGCTCTTTAGTTGCAAAATGCTCCACTGCGTTCACCGGCTGGGTCGTTAACTTGGTCTGCTGTTCGGTGCTGGGCGGGTAGCGTATCAGAGCTCCTTCTCGCTGAAAGCAGCTGTGTGCCGTGTGGAAACGAGGTTTATGAGAGCTGTGAGACCCAACCAAAGGCTGTGGGGCATAAAGGAAAACAGCTGAACGACGTTAAAAACGCTCCATAAAGCTACGGGGAACTTCAGAGGTGGATGATAATCGAGACTGTCGCAGCAGGTGAACCCTTTCACATCACACACACTCATTTGGTCCATTGCACTGTGAAAATATGGATCAGTGCTGCTTTAAGGTATTAGTTTGACCAGCTGACTGCACACACTCAGTAAATGGTTAATTCCAATGGTTTTCTTCCATCTTGAGTACATTATACTATCAGCCCCACGGTGACCTCAAATCCAAAAGTGTGCTATATTACATCAAGTTCAAAAGTTCAGTAGTTAATATAGCACAATTCATCATGCCAGCTGGCACAAATACAAGTCTGAGGCTGTGGCAGGTCCGGCTCCACGGAAAACCGGCCCTCCTCCGCAGCTCAGATGACACCTGGAACATTGGGACCAGCTGACCCACATTTGGATTTGCACACAGGAGAGCGCAAATGGAATTGAAGTGGTTGGTTAAACTCGCTTTTCTATTTACAGCTTCTTTTTTTTTTTTTTTGCTCTCGCCAAGGTTATCTGACATGACACCTTGTTTTTGTAACCTGCAGAAAATTTTAACCACAGAACATTTCATAAGCACCTGTGAGATTTAGACCCTGCCCTCTGCAATGTAAGTCACCTCGACGCTTTCTGAGCTGCGCTAATGACAGGAAGCAGAAAACTACGCTGGAGGCTTCATTGCATGTGCTGCCATGTAGTCCGTCTGTTAAGGTCACGTGGGATCTGAACTTCTTTTCCCTGCTGATGCACTTATAGCTGTCGCCCTGTTCTCACTCCCAACTCCTCACGTATGGATGCTTGGTCACGACCCCATGGCATCACTTTGAATTACTACAGTACACCAAATGATGGAGTATAAAGAGCGAGAAAAGCTCACATTTGGAGGAAGGAGGCTGGTTAAATATGACTGTTTCACAACATTAACCCTGTGCTAGGGTGTCTGGCAGGAAAGCTTTGTGCACCGCAGGGATGAGAACATGTTATTGCCATGGATGGGTTAGCAAAGGAGTTAGCTGAAAGCCCGGTGTGTCTCATCCGGATGCTCAAGGGCTTCTTGTATGTCTACATGAGATGCCAAGGGACGTGACAAAGCATCAGTATTTGACTGTCTGGGAATGAGAACAGGTTGCATGAAAAATGATGCTCAGGGGTCTTAACCAAGCGTCCATATGTGATGAGCTGGGAGTGAGAACGTTGGGGTTGACACTCCTCCAGCAAGAGGTGGAAAAAAGTCTGCTTCTGGAAGCACTGGTGCATGTTAAAAAGTGTTGCATAACTACTTTAAGACCTTCTCTTTACAGCAACGCCACTGAAGCTCGGCCACAGGGAGCCTTTCGCTGTTGGATGATCCTGACACGCGTGCTGCTGGAGTCAGTCACAGAAAGTCATGTAGCATTAAGTCAAAAGACGAACCAAACACACGCACTCTGCACGCAGTTTGTGAGTGCGGCATAAGCCTCTGCGCTTTGAAAAGGGTGATTAGCACCCGAGTGCGGCTGACATCTCGATCCGCCGCTGAAATCCCTCACGCCGCCGCTCTTTGATGGTCTGTCTGATACAGCGCACGGGTTGATTAAACTAAACAATACACAGTTCAATGTGGCGTGGACGAGGGCTGGAGGTCCTGAGTTTTGCATGAAAATGCCAAAATCACTCTTTAATTCTGACTTTGTCACTGCGTTTCATTACTCTCGATGAACACAGTGCTAAAAATAATGGTAGAAGAATTTATTAATAACATCTAAGAGCCTGTAATTTAGGTACCAAACATAATGTTGGTTTTTACTTGATTTCAGACATAAAAGTCATTTTAAAAGTTAGAACTAAAGGACTTGTTATGATAGATGTTTCTCCCTTTTTTGCATCAAGAATCAGTTTTTAAATTTAGTTTTATTTCTTTAATAGTCTTAGAGGAGAGAGAGGGAGAAGTGCTCAGAGCAGAGGGAGGACAGACAGACAGACAAGGGGTGGGGGGCTGGAGGAAGAGCAGAGCTGCCAGCTGAGCAGCAGTTCAGTCCCCATTCACGCGCTGCCGGGACTCCTTCTGACGCCACGCGCGCGCGGTTCGGACAGAGAGGCGCGTGATGAGTTGGACCTTTCCGGAACACCACCACCATCATCTTCACCACCACCACCACCATCATCATCATCACCATCAACAAGTGTGAGTGCTGTGCTTCACGCGGAGACATATAAACAGCTCCGCTCGGGATATGAATCATTTCACGTGGAGATTGAAGAACTTCGCCGCGTGCCGCAGCCGTTCAGGAACTTTACCGTTTTTTTCTTAATTCCGCTCCCAAACGCGGACGCGTTGAAGCAGCTGATTACTTTTTAAAAAAGAATGTTTCGCTCTTTATTTCCAGCCTTTTTTCAGCGATGACACAGACGTGCGCTGCGCTGTCGACCGCAGCTTTGGTTCAGCATCACCTTTGAATCCAGAGGATGAAGGAAAAATGTTATTAATCCATTCAGAGATGAAACTCCGTCCTGGTAAGTGTAGCATATTGTTTATTAAGTCATTAAAATGCGTATTTATTCCTACCGATGCCATATTACAACCACAGACGCGCATGTTAATGTCATTAGTTTTTTTTTTAATGTCTGAAAACAACATTAAAGTGTTTACCCTGCACTTAGGCGTCATTAGGATTGAATTAAAATCTTGGCCTGAGGTTTTCCAGATTCACCTAATCTTATTTAGGATGCATGCACGTGCACTCCTCCAAATTTTGTGCCAAGCTGCGATACTTTCATTGTTTTAGCTAAAATTGTGGATCTCCTTGTAAAACTGGAGAAAACGTGCTGATGTTGGCTTTTTAAGGGCCAATTTACCGCCTAATTTCATTTTAAGAGATTACTCCAAAAGTGATAGGGAAGGACATCTGAGACAGGCTGCAGTGCAGCGTGCACGTGTGTACCAGGACATGTCCACTGCCTTAATGATACAGTGTCATAACAGCACCGCAGGCTGCTCAGCCGCCCTTGTGCGTGGAGATGCCACATCTTGTCCACACCTGCTGAGCTCAGACTGATGGGGACATCAGGGGCTGCTTTTAAGACGTGTGTCTGTGGCTTTAAGCCATGAAGCCAAAGGAAAGAGGGGAAAAAGACAAGGGATATAAGAGGAAAAGGACAGAGCTCCGCGGGGTGGATGACCTCGGACGCAGCGTGGGGTTCATTGTGTGATCAGTGGAGCCCACCAGAGGGTGCGCCGGCCTGGAGCGCTGATCCTCCTGCAGGAGTCATTTCAGACCCACAGATATTCTTATCATGAGTGAGAGACAGCAGTCCTTGAAATGTTTGAGTCTGAGGGAGATGAGCTGTTTTTTCTTCTTCATGCAGCTTTGATATAATGTAATCAATATTGATATGCAGTTCAGCTGTGGCATCACCGTAACGCTAGAAGACAATGCAGGACAGAATGACGTTTTCCTAATTGAATGAGAAAATGCTGGTGATGACCCATGAGTGCGCCTGCCGCTTTATGAGATTTGCCAAAGTGAAATGGATTCTTCTCAATAATCGCATTACGCATTTGTAAACATTTTGGGGATAGCATTTACTCGGCTCAATTTGGAAAGACAAAGGCAATTTTCCCGTGCACTTAGAAAATGCAAGAATCTCAGGATGAGTTTGAGTCTTCATACAAACACTGACAGCAGCCGTATGACATCTTCTGCTGAACTAATGAATTAAAAAAATGTTTTTCTGCTCGAGAATAACACTCTTTTTTCTCTCTTTCAGCGTGAAACAGGACATGTTGATTCCGGCGTCGCTTGGCCTGCTCTTCGCTCTCTGAAGCTTTCAGCGTCCTCACAATAAACCTGAGATCACAGATTCCCTGCTGGATTACGCTCAGCAAGCAGCTCAGTTTTTGGATGAGCCCTTTTGAAATCGATTTCAAAAGATTATATGAAACTCTATCCAATCAATTTTGAAGGATTCTCTCAAGCTAAGCCCCCATGTTTGCGTGAATAAACATATAATTTCAGCATTTTGAAAGCAAATGAAGCTGCAGTCGTCACAATTTAATGTCAAGAAACGGGTGAAGCTATGATTGCTTTTACCTGACAGGACTTGTGGGAGGTTGCTGCTGAATATGCAGGACATTGCAGGGCCTGATATGCCCAGGAAAGCCCCTGTCTTTGATGGCTCTGCCCTCTTATGGGGCTTGCTTTTCGGATTATTCGTGGTAAATGCACCCGTGACGGCTTGTCCCGCGAGTTGTCATTGTATGGAGAAGAGCGGCATGACCGTGGTCCAATGTATGTCTCGCAACTTGGAGAGGATCCCATCAGATCTTCCACCAGATACCGTGGTCCTACTTTTGGCGTCTAACCACATCACCCACATACCCAACCACGCCTTCAAAGACCTGCACTACCTTCAGGAGCTGGACCTGTCTAACAATGACATCGAAACTGTGGATGTGGGAGCTTTTCAAGGTGTTTCCGACAGCCTCCTTGTTCTGGATCTATCAAACAATGGCATCCAAAGTGTCCCCAAAGAGGCGTTTGCTCGTCTTCGAGCGAAAATCAGCCTCTCAAACAACCCGTGGCACTGTGAGTGTACGCTGCAGGAGGTCCTGAGGGAGCTGCGACTGGACCCCGAGACCGTGAATGAGGTGATCTGCCACACAGCGGTGCAGGAGGAATATGCAGGCAAACCGGTAATCCAGGTGCTGGACTCAGGGATCAACTTCTGCAACTTCCACCACAAGACCACCGACGTAGCCATGTTTGTCACCATGTTCGGATGGTTCACCATGGTGATCGCGTACGTCATCTACTATGTGAGGCACAATCAGGAGGATGCCAGGAGGCACCTGGAGTACCTCAAGTCACTGCCCAGCAGCTCTCAGATCAGCAAGGACTTTGACACCATCAGCACTGTTCTTTAGCAGGGCTCAGAGGATGTGGCGTGTGTGCGTGCGTGGCTGTAAATATGTGAGTAAATGTGCAGTTCTGTACAAAATGACTTAAAAGCTGTTGCAACACATTATAACCAGTGTTTCTGAGCATATCATTTGAGGTCTTCATTGACTGAAATTGGGTCTTTTTGAGTTTTTCAGCATATAAATAACATCTTTTGTAATATTCCAAAACATTTATTTTGATTCTATTGAATATGAGTAAATCTGGCTGTACAACCAGACAGGACAACAGTGATAGCACAAAATAAACAAAATACTAAAACTCGCATTCAGCTCACAGAGATGAAAGATCGAGACTGGAGAGATAAATGTTCTCACTCTGGTGTCGATCCTCAGCGTGATTGAATTTGGACTGAGACGAATGAGAAAGACGACTGTGTCTCCCAGTTACTTTGTATTGACTGATTTATGCTCTTCATGTCTCACTGTCAAGGCAAAGTGCATTTTTTTGAGAGTTTGGATAATATATGAAATAGGGCAAGGCGTTAAGATTAACAGCGCGGCCTCCAATAACTCTTAGAAAACTACAACTAGTCATTTGGCAGACACTTTTATCCAAAGCGACGTACATATGAATTCAGACAGCAGCATCGGGGGCAGTTTTGGGGTTCAGTATCTTGCCCGCTTGGGCACGTGGACTGCCGAGGCCAGGGATTGAACCGTCGACCTCCCGATTGGCAGACGACCGCTCTACCTCCTGAGCCACAGCCGCCAGTTACACAACTGCTGTCCCTGGAAATGGGGCTCCTCTGTGCAACTACTGCATTGTGTCACATTCAAAATGCAGTCAGGTAAAGAAAACTTGCCATGCTTTCTGCTCTGTCTTTTGAGTAAATCCTGAAAAATGATCTAAACAAGCATTTCAGCATCTCGTGAGAAGAATGTTAACGTGGAACATGTGACGATGTAGAGGAGGTGAACGCAAAGTAAACTTTCATTCACAGCTTGACTCACTATCATCTGCAGAATCTGTTGACAAAGGACAAGATTTGGGTATTCCCTTTGTAGTCTGACTTGTATTGACCAATCACGTTTGAGTGGGCCTTGGTTCATGCAGGTAAACCATCCATGTGGACAGCAAGAGAGGCAGAACGCATTAGCCGATCTCAGAACTCATCGTTATCGTCTGAGGGTGAATCAGCTTTTTATGAGCGGTTTGATCTGTGTGTGTGCAGGTATCTGTTTATCGAGAGTAGTCTAAATCTTGAGATGTTGTGGTCTTTGACAGTAGCTGTTGCCCCCAGAGGCTAAATCATGGTCAGACGATAGCTAATGGGTTCTGATACCAGGCAAGCTACTAATTGTAATAACTTTCAATATATGGACTTGGTTAATTTTGCATATCTCAAAGATCTTGGGATTTTTGGAGTCAGTTTTACAGCACAGCTTAACAAAAGTTAACTTCTACAGAAAAAGCACTGATTAATGCAGCCTGGTTTACTGACCCGTTTCTGAGTCAGAAGCTTTTGGGTCCAAATGTCCTGTATGTATGAATGTATGTACGTTGAATGTCAACATTCAGAAACACCACATGCTTTATGTTGTTTGTGAATCATGACAGAGAACCACAAATAGCTGAACGAACATGCCATAACCATGAAAACTATTGATTTGATTGTAGCTTAACGCTGTCTGTTTGGACACAAACTGAATCTATTTTTTAACTGCTCATGGGTCGCTTTGCTGGTCAGGAGTTGATTGTGTCCAAGTGCCTACTCTCGGGGACTTCTACACCATAGCACTGTGCACTAAGTTGGACAGCTGAGTGTCAAGTCCTCTCCCTGTCCGCCCTCGCCATTGCAGAACTCAGAGTCAGCTACAAGGTACGCTAGCCAGTTTCTGTGCAGGGCTGGGGGCCTGAGTCATAAAGGTGTTGAAGCCTAAATCCCCAGATGGGTGGATTTTTCCAAAAAAAGGACAACAACGAGTCCCAGACGGCAATGGCAGAAAAGTTTTCTAAAGTTAATGTCACATGATTTTCTGTGATTGACAACTTGTGCCTGTCCTCGTGTGGTGACTCCCACTCATCCAGTAGTTCAAGCAGGTTAAAATAAACTACTACTTGACCTACTCTAGATACAGTCTTTTTTTATACTACGGTAGGATTATTTGTTACTAAAGTGTTTATCCGTCTGTGAAGTTTTGACCTGTCTTATAACAATGTTTGTGCCAGCCAACGTAGATACAACTTTTACAACCTAAAGGAATGCACATGCCATCTGTGTCGTCATTTTGTAAATTATGTCTGAAGCTAAAGCCACATCGAAGTGTTTGTATGTGTTGAAGAGCTTGTAATTGGTCAATGTCTTTTCTTCGTCCATAGAAGAGTCGGTCCATGAGCTGTGTGTTTCTGTGATGGAAATGAAAGGGCTCCAATAACTGTGTTTGTGATAATCATATCAATTTTCTATCTGTTTCAGTAATTATTGTACGTTTGTTTTGTTCTCTGGATTTCAATGGACACCTTACCAGCATTTGAAAATAAAAATTCTTTTCCAAGACACTTCAGCCTCACATTTTTGCATTTTGGCTCTATATACAATAAATGGCCGAATGTTTTCTGAAGAAAGACAGTTTTCACCATCACAAGCGTGTTAGCTGGACCCTCTTTCTGTCAGTTAATTAATTTGCACTCCGTGGTGTCAACAAACAATTTAACTCCAGGAAAGAAGGAGCGAGCTGGATATTGGAAAAAGCACCAATGAGACTTAAAACGTGCACAAAAGCCCAAAACATGATATTTCACTTGCTGGGCAGATTTTATCAGCAGTCAGGATTTTGGCTAATTTCTTTGTTGTGAGGGGGTTTCATGATGGAACAGAGTGAGCTGGCATTACCGTGATAAATAAAGGATTTTTGATCTTCCAGGAAATTTCACCTCACAGTGCAGGGTGTCCAGACAAGCCTGTAAGACAAGATTTTGGCTTATTCAGACGGTAGCCTGAGTGCACAGTGTGGAGATCGATAAAAGACTCATTACTGAGAGAAACTTGTGTCTGCTGCTTCACTTTTAAAGGCCAATGTCACTAAAGCTCTGTGACACACTGTAGCAATTATTTGAGATGGTGTTTCCTAAACCGTTAGCGCTGCATTGCTTTTCTGAGGTTTTTTTCTATGGACATTATGGTAGCACCTCATGTCCTCCTCGTCAACTGTTCAGAGTTTCTGCTAATGAATCCGAGATGCAGATGCTGCCAATAAGCTAATTGCAACAGGGGAGTGTGGTTGATCTTTCTGGACCTAAAAGAGTCAAACTTTCAAGCAGCGACTGACCAAAAGAGACAAATCCAGTCAGTCCTCTAATGAAGTTATCTGCAGAGCGATACTTAGTCTTCACAATTCATTTTGGTCTGAAAAATTGCAAATGCAAAGACAAAGTTTGACCGTCCATCCATCCATCCATCCATCCATCCATCCGTCCATCCATGCATCCGGTCTATGTACAGAAGCTTCAACGTCCTTCACTCCAGCACAATCCTCAGTTCCTTCTCCATTAACCTTTATTGCCAAACAAGAATGTCAATGTTGGACGATCTTCTCCTGACCTGACCAGGACTGAAATCTTGACCATTAAAACTTTAAGGTGAGGCAGCCGAAACACTTGGTTAAGATGAGGGAAGGGGTCATCATTAAGGTTAAAGTCAAACATTAGCTGCAGGTCTGTCACAGGAGGGGAGCTCCTACTGTAACTGAGATACTCCACACAATCCATCATCAAAACCTACGTCATTAGCAAGACCCGGAGACACTCTCTGACATGAGGCAGCAACTTTCTCCCAGCCAGCAGCAGGCAGTGTTCAAAGTGCTGACCCATCCCAAACCACCAAGCACAGAGTGGTGGAAGGCGAGTTGTAATCAGTGCCATTCACTTTTCTCTGTGTTGTTTTTCGTCTCAGTGCTCTCCCTGATTATTTTCTTGGCATGCTACATCATCGTCCCTTTTTTTCCCTCCACTGAAAACATAATCTATTGTACTCTCCCAGTGATTAACATGTAGAGCGACACACTGGGCTGGAATATGACCCGCTCGTTCGGCCTCATGTGTTTGTTCATCCTGGCTGTTTGCCCTTTGCACCATCTGTTCATTGAAATATCATTAACATTTTAATGAAAGACTCTTCTTCTGAGGAAGACCAGAGAAAGTGCATGTCATTCCTCCTCGTTAAGGAGCTTTGAGATTCGCCGCAGAAATAGCAGCCACCCAGTATTGATCCCCAAATACAAGTTTTGTACGTGACAGATGAAGATCAATTTACATTTTACAACTCAATTTGTGCAGAACAATTACACTGTTTGCTGTTTGACCACATATTGTGTCTAACAGAGGCTGTTATCAATGGGAAAACCTAAAGGTAACTGGACTGGTTCTAGTACAAAACACAAGTATAGTTCGTGCAAACCTCACTGACCCACTGGTGGGACAGTCAGCTCTCATGCTGTGTTGCCAAACTTGATTCAAACAGAGATTTATTATAATATCCAGTGGAAATCCCAAAGTTTCCAAAGGCACCAAATATATGTGGTACATCTGTTGATTTTCAGGGAAATGTGAATGAACTGATGCAGAAGACAGAATATTGAACGGTTTCTATATTCCTCTTAAACATCATAGAGAATATGTATGATACTGAGAGAGAGTGTGGAATGATGGGAATTTAACAATCGTAAAGCTGCTTAAAGAGAGACTGCATATCAAGGGGCTGGAAATGACAACCATACAAATTATACATGCACACTGAACATTGAACTGCATAAAAAAAGAAACAAAGATACAAAAAGCCCTCATAGTGAGGGCTATTATTCAGCTTTTCAGAAGAAATACTGCTGCTGAATATTTCAGAGGTAATTTTTCAGTGCTATGAGCGCAGTAAACGTATCATATACATATAAATTGGAATGGAGGCAAAAATCGTAGACGGGTTGGAGATGGATATCTTGAACTCTGGACTAGTAAATTCAAAACAAGATACCGCAGAGGTACACTGAGGAAAGATGTTTTGTCACTTGGATGACCTTTTGGTGTTACTGGATTCCAAACTGGGCAAAGCGCCCCACACCCATAAAGCCCCAGAGGCACCAGGTACGGTGGAAACACTGTCACCTCACAGCTAGAAGGTCCCAGGTTCGATTCCTGCTGTGGGCGCCAGGGACATGTCCTCCACCGTGCCTGCTGCTCGAGGAAAGGGGCCTTTCTGTGTGGAGTTTGCATGTTCTCCCCGTGTTCACCTGGGGTATCCTCCATAAAAATACCCCCACTAAACTAAACTGGGTCCCCCGGCGCCGCTGTCGGCTGGCAGCCCACCGCTCCTGGTCTGCCGTGGAGGAAGGACTTTCCAGGATGGGTCAAATGCAGAGAAAAATAATTTGTGTGCAGTCTCCCCCCGTAGCATGTGTGTGCGGTGATGTACAGTATATCTTCTTCTTCTTCTTCTATAATCTGATTGATTGCAAGTTTGTTTGCTAATATGCACCAAAAAAACACCACATAAACTGAAAAGACAAGCTTCTGCATGGCAGGAGGTCCTGCCGTGCAGATGGATATGTCAAATTCAAAGACTTGAGTCTTTGAATACTGCTGAAGAACGCTGACATGGTGTGCATTCGTAAATAAATTCTTAAATCACAAACCAACTCGGAAAAGAGTGAGGGCGTGCTAACAGTCAACGTAAGGGGATCTTTGTGTGTGGTGTAAAAAGAACATGTCCCATCCACAGCTGCAAATCCCACACTGCCAAGCGCAGTGATCTGTCATGTCATGAATCTATTCCACGTCTGCGGTGCATCGTCGCAGGCGAAGCCACTGTTTGCCTTCTGTGAGCTGTGCCTGGACACCACATCTGATTTAAAGTCAGCGTTCAGTTACAAGTTGTGGTGTTTATGGTCTGAACCTTGTTTCAGATGCGTTTATATCCAGCCAGAAATGAATGTGTTGTTTTTGTCATTCTCTTTCTAACAGCATCTCACCAAACCCAAACGTAATTCCACCTCCTGAAAGCACACACTTTGTTTTCACGTAGAGTCGCTACAGTTCATTACAGGCCAGAGTTTTTAATGGGTACACGTTGTCTAAAATATGGCAATGTGTCTAAAAAGTGTTTTTTAAGAGCAAATTTTTTACCCATACATTGTTTTTGAGACACTGCTCTGCTAATATTTCAGGAGATACGCACTTTGTGCTCGGAGAAGACGCTGAAAGGACACTCAGCATAATGGAGTTAAGATTGATAACCCAACTTTACAACAATCATAAAAACAATACTGTTAGCACTTCACACCAGAAAAGGCAGCGTGTGCCTGGACGGGTGTTCACGCTGTAAATCAAACTGGACTGGTCATCTGATCGGAGTCTGGAAGCAGCTACTGCTTCGATGGAAATACGATAAAGACACGACTCTCCGTACTCATAAAAGAGGAGGCGCCACTTTCACATCTGCAGCCTCGTATACTTCATAAGCTATCTTTTAAACGCCTGCATGCTCCTGCTCTTTCCCTGCATGATGAAGGCACCAGCACTCCAGCAGAGTCGGCACATGGCCCTCAATTAACTGTAAGCATCACTTTGCAATGTGCAAACCCTCATTAGGACAGTAATCATCTCCGTTGAAGGACAAAACTTTGGAACTGTCTACCCACTGAGTTGAAAGTGCAACACTGTGAGGTGTTGAATGATGGCTGAAAGAACGCACTGTTCCCATACCTAATGCGCCTGTATGGACACACCTGCAGTTTTATTTTCTATTGTTTCTTTTCTTCTTCCTGTTTAAACGTTAAAAACGCCGCCTTTCGACAGCTGTTGCAAACTAATGTTTCACTGCAAACACTAGAACAGAGCATCTGCATGACTGTGAATGGACTGTATTCACAAATCTCTCCTCTAGTCCTACTGACCAATCAAAGCGCTTTACAACAGGAGCCAGCGTTCACCCATTCACACACTCATTCACACACTGGTGGCAAGGTGACGAGCGATAACCATTCACACACACTCACACACACGCACACACACACACACACTCACGGTGCAGAGTGCAGGGGCCGGGAATTGAACCCCCCACCTTCTGATGAGTGGACGCACTATATGAGCAGTGCTACTGTTATGTCCACGTCAAATAAGGAAAAAACTTAAACTGGCAACATACCATTTTTTTGCATTAACGTCATTATGAAGTGAATGTTGACTGCACTGTGTAATGGCTATAAAATAATGACACCATCAGCGTTTTGATTGGTTCCTATAAGCCTCGCATTCACTATGCAATTCAGTCTGCTAGCGATCACCTGGGAAAATGAAGGCTGACTGCCGCTCCAGTCAACCTGGCACCATTTGTCTGCTTTCATGTCTCCATTATGGACTAAATAAATGTTTTTCTTCGACTGCCCCCTCCACCCTGCATGAAACTCAAACTGCGTCCGTAGAAATGCGTCTTTCTTGTCTCTTATTTACAAAGTGATTATTTATTGTGTATTCATGGGAATTTGGAAACGAAAGGTGGAAACACTAACGGATGTCTGTTTCGTCTTTAACTTAAAGTCCCCTCCAGCTTTTCTTCTTCTTCTGCAGGTGAATGTTTGAGCTTCACTGTGCAGAATGATGCATGTTTGACTCTAGAGGGCTTTTTCTCACATCAAATTTTCTCACTGCTAATTGAAAACCTGACTTTTAAGAAGCGGGCTTACAAGCAGGATTAGTGACATCACAAATGGTTTGGAAGCCAATCGTGGTTCAATAGTCAACTTACAGAAGCCTGCGGTGGACATACACCAAAAGCAGTGAAGTGGGAGGCATCTAGAGTCCGGCAGTTAAACTTGTGAAGTGAAAATTATTCATTCATTCTTCTGTTTATTGAAGGAAGAGTAGGTGCCATTTTAAGGATTTTAATTTGGTGATTATACTTTTTCCCTGCACAAATCATATCAGACACAGTTTTATGAATATACAGTATGTGTGGAGGGATCTTTAACTTAAAGATGCAAAACTTATGAGCCCCTCATAATGACAAACCATTACTCTCACATTACAAGTTCCCGATTGATCGATTGTTCTTATAAAAATATGAATTGGTGCAGCTTTAATGAAACGATCACAGCAGTTAAAACGCTGCTGCACTGTGGATGTGTGACAGCTGTTGGCTTCCTTTAACAAAAAGCTTCAAACTTTCCACATTGCAAACTTTTATGTAAGACAAAACTTTATACTGACCTTCAAGGACAACGCCATTTATGACATATGACAGTTTGGGTCGTCCTGAATCATTGCTAGCTGTAACCTCTGGTTCAGTTCAGACTCAAGTCTCATGGATGTGGACAGTTTGGGCCATTTGGAGGGCATGGGTAGCAGGTGGCAGAGAGACTGCCAAGGAAGGTCACAGTTTGAGTCTCTGAAATGGTGAGCGTGTCAAGCCACATCAAAGCGTCCTTGAGCAAGGCGATAACCAGCCATGTGCCAGAATCTCCAGAACTTCACGGACATGCTGAATCATTTCGGACGTCTACTCCGATGCCATTTTAGCAACTTCTGATCACAAACTGAATTATGCCGCCCTGACAACTCAAAGGAGATCTTTAGAAACCATGAGAGGGTTAGCATTTGAACTTTTAACAGCTCAGATTCCTAAAAAAGACAACAAAGCACACGTAGGTTAGAATTCAAAGCGCTTTCAATAAGTCCTGACAGCACACCTGCCAGCAGGTTACCGGTGAGAGAGGTGGAGTTTCTGCATCGTTCTTCGTTAATCTCACTGAGATGAGGAAGCACTTTGCTTTCCCTCACGACCAGCTCATCATTACATCTCTGAGAGCCACAATCATCATCTCAGCTCCACATGTGCTGGTAGGATAATGTGTTCAATTAACCCCCCACCATAGACTTCACTGCTGACAGTGACCACCGCTGCTTTGGTTCCAGCTCAGACACTCAGGGTGGTGGTTCATAAGTACGAAGGTGCCTTAACACTTAGTCTGACTTAATCACACCTGACTTTATGGAGTGATATTCATGAGTAAAGAGTCATATCTTTTGCACAGTGAGAATGTGTTTTCAGTTACATGAAAGGTATCGATCTGGATACTCAGAGACCCCTGGCAAAGAAACGAGAAAATTGCACTTTAGCACAAATTATTTGCTTGTGCAGTCTCAAAGGCTCCAAACTCTATCTTCCTCCGAGTGGAGATTAATGGCAGGCCATTAAGTGTGTGTAAAAGTTATCCATACATGACTCGAGGATTTGGAGGTCACTGGACTTAAATCAATACCCGACTTTCAATAACATGATGTCAGAAACTGACAAGCAGCGCAGCGTGGCAAATCAGATTTTCAGTGTAGCCAATAAAGGAGGTGACCTGCTTCGGAGCAGTGTTTAGTTAATGGATTTTTAAAATGGGGACATCCAGAGCTGTGGTGGTGCCAGGTGGAGGTGGAGTGACTGAAGGAGCATCCGTCAAACCCCTTCTCCTACAATCTGTGTTTATATGAATACAGTTTTCATTATTATGTTCACATTTTATTAAAGTGCAGGAAGTGTCATGTTCTCAAGCTACAGAGAAGTTGCAGAGAGGTCTTAGGGGTATGTTGGGTGTATTAAGCACATTGTTTATTCTTTTTGAACCACATTAGCTTCCACAAAGTCTCCAGTCTTTTTCAGTCCTCGTTGACACAGCAACAAAAAACACATCTTAAAAATGCACTGTATCAATAGGACCAGAAACTGCAGGACAGGCCACGCAAAAGGTCAGAAGAGGAAATAACTCTGCACATAAAACAGCCAACATCAGTAACCTGTCACAGAGGCAGGACAAAGAAAGCACACAGCACCGAAAAGGTATCAAAACAGCCACAGAGCCAGAAAACTTCTATGATAGATTATTCAATCAAAGCACATGAAATTATGTTTGTGTTCCAGGTGTTATGGCCGGGATTCAAGAACACTAAATACTGTACACTCATCCACTTTCTGGTCGAGAGAGAGATGGGAAGATTTATAGTCGAGTCAGATTTTATTTATGTAGCCCAAAATCATAAATCACAGTTTGCCTCAGGGGGCTTTCTGTGCAGCGTACGACACCCCGTCCTCAGACCCTCATCAGGTAAAGAAAAAGGCTTTAACAGGGAGAATGGAAGAGCCACAGAGGAGGGAAACCAGAGCAGAGCAACAGAAACCACAGCACACAGATTACTGACACGCATAAATTATAAAATGTATGTGGAGAATGTGGATCCAGGAGGATAACTGAGCAATTAGAGGTGCTGCCAAACTGGACCTGAGCCATGCAAGCTCCTCTCTGCCACGGAGACCAAGGAGACAGGCTGCACAACAACAACCAGCCCAGAAAGTCCAAACACATGCAAACGCTGATGACAAAAACCTGATTTATGTTGATTATAAGACACAAGTAAAGAGTATGGATCCAACAGGATGCTGAGCAGCTTAGACCTGTGCCACGTCTCAACCACGGACACCTGGATGGAGGACAGGGCTCATCAGAGAGGAGGCAGCACAGGTTTCACACAGAGATGGGACAAAGACGCAGAGGAGACAGAGACATGATCACATTCACACAACAGAGAGAAGAGACAGGACTGTCATTAATGTCTGTTAAATACAGAGCGCCACAATGACACACGCTGTCAGTAACAATGAACATAAATACACTGAAAAGCTTTGGGGAAGAAATCTGACCGCGAGCAACATTCACGGTTTGATTTTGTATAAATCTTCAATATTATTAACGAGAATTTCTCTACGACATCTAGAATTAATGAGGAAATCAGCAACAATCAAAGTTTGGAAAACAAAAATTGGTTATTATTAATTAAGCGTTCATCCCTCATCGGAAGAAGCTGATTCAAAAAAAGGGCTTTAAATCTTTTGCTGTATCATCACTGCACTCACTTTCATTAAAAAACAATTAATTTCTGAACAATCTTTTTTTTTTTATTTAACTGGAGAACCGAGAGGATGAGGACACAAATAGCAAAATGATTTTATTTGCAGCTGAGTGTTTTCATACGATATCCATTCACCAGTTTATTGATCGTATGCTTGTACTACACTCAAGCAGGTTTATGGGCTTTTATTTGCAGCTAAAAGTTTGTCTCGAGGGACGTAAAAAGGACACACAGCTTGACAGACAAGATTTGGGCTGACAGATAAGATTGTGCCTTACCCAGATTCCGGGTTGCTCAAGGCACACTCTTAATATTCTTGGGACGACATTGCACCATCTCATCCATGACACGAGAGTGTATCGCTCGCCTAAATTATGTATTTCTGCCTGCCCTGAGGCTTTATGTGGATAGTGCTGGACTCTTTGTATGTCTGACATATGTCCCTGTCTCAAATCAGGGTATTAACTTAATAAGTATGGCCTTCACTGTGGAAGAACACCTTTACTGTAGCACTAAAACTCAACACATAGAGGATATATTTAGGACTTTGTGTCCCATTCCTTTTCACCTTATTCTGAATAATACCTTCCAGTAATGAGAAAGAAATTGTTGCCAGTCTGCGTATAGCTGTTTTTTTTTATGCACGGTCACGACCCCGGCAACAATTTTGCAACGAGTTGCCCAAGGAAGTATTCTTAGGAGGCTTTAAAATGAAACCTCATTTCCATAGACCTTTATTTGTTATTGCTTTCAAACTTCAAGATGCTTTTCCAGTTGTGTTGATTTGTCCGTTGGGAGTCCGGTGTGCTCTACTTTCTGAATTTTGTTGCTTGCATGGGCCCATGAGTGCGCTTCAGTGTTGATAGAACTGCACAGAGAAGACTTGCAAGTCTATAGCATTTTCCTCTGAAATGATAAGAAGCATAATAGATGAAGAAGAATGAATTGTATTGTTATGATGAAATTTTTGTCTAGTGCCAATTCTGCCATTGAATGAGCTGAATACAAATGAGGCCACATGGTTATTGATCAAAGCATGTGTCCACCATGGCAACCTGTAGCTCCTGTCCATCATGCATTCATGATTCCCTTTGTCGTGTAGTATGTTTCAACATATAATTAGCAGTGAGAAGGTATATGGTGCTCAAAGGATGTATGGATCTATAAGGGTCTCAGTCATTGTATCTACTCAGGCCCTCAAAGCCATCGTTGGTGTGTGGGATAAAAAATGTGGTCGCTAATATGCTTACAATTCAGTGCACTCACAATGGCCAACACAAAGTCACAGGGCCGATCTCCAGGAGCAGCCAGTGTCGATCTGCATGGAAGTGTCCGTGTGAAAAGCATCTGCCCGACCAGCTGAGCAGCCATTTGACTGAATCACAGCAGAGCAAAGTGAAAAGCTGCAGCACAGAGAGGCGTTCTGGTCCTTCTGATACAAGCCTGGGAGTCCTGCTGTTGGTCCTCTGCATACAAGAAACAAGAAACCTTAAAAAGGGCTCAAATCCATGGTGCTGTCTGATCGGCCTTGAGGTGGTGCACCGCTACAGGAAAGCTGGATTCATCGCTTTTAATCTCTGTTGTCACTTTGGTTGCCCTTTAGATGCTTCCTTAGGAACATCAGTTTGAAATCCTGTCAAGAACTAAAGTGGACAAATGGACATTCTGACCTGTTTGTGGCACTACATGAAAAGTCACCAATGTAGCTCCAACGCTAACGGCAATAGCTGCAGAGATATTTCACTCTATTCAAAGTGTTCCTCCCTGGAAAGACAGAAGCATATTTGCTGTTTCACACCTTCAATTTTACTCTGAAACCATCACAAAGAGCAAATCACAAAGACGTGTTTTTCACTTATCAGTAGCGGTGTCGGAAATGCAGATAATACATGTATGAAAACAAATACTGGTGCTCCAAAACAACAAAAATGAATGGAATTTTGTTGAGTTACAGAAATAAATGAAGAGAACAACAGTGTAAACCTCACCAGGCATATGCAATGGACACCACTGGTGATCTGCTTTAAAACACTCATGACTGTTTTCATCAGCAGCACATTCAGCGCAGTGTTGAGCAATCTGTGCATGTGGCCTCAACTCACAGTGACGTTAGACTGGTTGGTGACTAACCTGGGCCAGACAATGTTCCATTTTATTATCAAATTACCATCAGATTGCAATCTATCCAAACAGCTGTCGGCCTCATAGAGGTGGCCTTGAGGATTCGAAGGCACGGCGCCTGCTTTGCATCACGCCAATGTTTATCAAATTAAAGCCATGGCAGGACTCACATCCCACTCTCCAGCGCTGCCGACACCCTCTGCAAGTGGATCACAGTCAAAGCAGTGGCTGGAAATTACATTGGAGGGGAAGGCTGCTCTCTGTGTAGTCCATTCTCAGTCAAGCATATTTCATTACAGATGTCCTACAGCCAGCTGAAGACGATCTTTACGAGAGAGAACTGATTAGAGCTTTCGCTTCAATGCTCCTCAACAGAGCTTATGATGTTAAAGATGTCACTGCAGCATTAGATTATCCTGTGTGTCTATGCAAATTGGCAAAGTTGAGACGACTGAAAAGTATAGCATTGCATTTGTTGAGACCGCTCTGTTCATCAGAGCATGTGGCGGTGCGTCGTCTCCACTGTTAATTAGTTGACGAGTAACTGGATGTGAGTCACTAAGTTGGATGCATCAGCTTTCGAACAGTTATTTATATATTTTAAGTCACGCTGTGGTTGTACGGTGGCCATGTTGGTCTGTTGGAAGGTCAGTCTGCTGCATCTGCCCAGACTGAAATTATCTCTCTAACTGCTGGTGGGACATTTGGACTTTTTGCACAGACGTCATGGACCACAGAGGATGAATCCAACTGACTTGGTCTAATGCCAGCCTCAAGTTGACATTTGTGATTATTATCTCAACACCTATTGAAGCGATTGCTACCTAACACTACAGTAGGTACACACATTCATGCTCCCCTTAAGACGAACCGTAATAACTTTGGTGATCCCGACTTTTCATCTTATTCCTCTTTTTATGTCCATTCTGTCTTTTCTATGTGAAGCACTCACTTGGCGTGTGTGATTTCTTTGTTGTAAAGCTACAATTCCTGTATGAAAGGTGCCTACTTACCATCAGCATGTTAACATCGTGAGCATGCTAGCATCGCGGGTGTGCTTAGCATTTAGCTTCAATCACTGCTGTGCCTCATCACAGCCTCTCAGAGCCACTAGCATGACTGTTAGCAGCAGTTTAACTCTTGGCCGTAACCGCCTGCAAACTACTTTCCATTTCAAATCATTAATTGGTTTTGCTCATGATAATGCGAATCATATGACACTCCAATGAAAAGTATCTCCACCAATAAAAAAATGTAATAATAATAAAACTATGATGGTATTAATTATAATTATTATGATTATAAATAGTAAAGCAGGGTGCAGTGAAACCACCATTCTCCCGTTTCACCCTCTCTCTAGTCAAAGACACTTAACTGTCACTTGTGATGCCTTTGCTTTGTCCCTTATTATCAGTTAAAAAAAGAAAGCGATCCCAGCCCAGAGCGGCATACATAACATCTTCAATGCTTCACTCTATCGAACCAGCTGCTGGGAGAGGAGGATGAAAATCCCCAGCGAGAAATGATAAAGATTTGGTCTTCCCGCTTCTCGCTGACCAGGGTGATTACTCGTAAGTGTTTCCGTGACAGCGGCATTGATTTCACCTGATATTCATCATCCAATCACCTCTGTGCTTCATGCGAGCTGGACCACCTCAACTCCTTTAAGGATGTTAACAAAGCAGGCAGAGGGGCTATTTTTAGACGTCCTGCTTGCACAGCTAAAGGGCATCTAAAGGACGAACAACACAATTTTATGTTTTAATTTTCACACTTTCAAACTCGCAGCAGATCTTTCTTTCCCCGGAATATGCTCGTAAAAGTCCACATGTTCCGGCAGGATTCTTTTATTGACCACTTTCCTGAGAAATATGTCCACAGCGGCGACACCATGGAGCAGAAAATTGAAAGCAAAGTGCAACATTAGAGACATGTAGTGCAACAAAGCACAAGGTGATTACACCTAATGTTTGTCACATCGTGTGCGGGGGGCTGCACTCCATAGACATGACCACCCAGACAACAAGCCACAGTTCAGCTGTGAATCTTCAGCTCTTCAAACCCTCAGCACTTCATATAAGCTCGTCTCCGTGGGCCACTATCAGCTCTGGAGAGAGTGACGCTCGCTGGATGCTTGAAATCTTATTGCCTGCAAGGATAGCTCTTGAAATACGGGTTCAATCTGAAAGATCTATCCTTTGGCATCGTGTCCGATAGAAGCCTTTCAGTATGCATGGTGCATGCTGAAAACAGATGTACACAATTGTAGGCAAACTCACAGGCAGGGCAAAAGACTTGAGTGGTGCAGTGTCTTGAGATGTGGCTCATGAAAGAATAATGATGAGAGCACATATTGGCAGGAATATCAACTGCAGAACAGCCCAGATTGCTCCGTCTTGGAAAGGTTTTTCTAGGAGTTGTCGCTGTGTTAGATATGAGACTTTCTTTTGCTTTCCAAACTGCTGGCACCTTGGGACAACTTAACAGTCTGCTACCTTTGTGAAGAAATATTTCATTTAAAGAAAAAGGCTTTTTCTCACGGTCAAAAATTATATATAAAGACCAAAACCAACAACAATTGATCCTACTAAGAAGTATTGCACAGACAGTCGAAGCCTGAGGCATCGTTCCTCTTTAGATGCACGTCAATGAGACACGCTGTTGCTCTGCGTGACGTTCTTTCATTGTCACGAACACACAAACCACATACACCATCCTGTTGCACTAAACACTCCCTAGATCTGTGAGTGATTATCAATCAATTGCTGAAAAAAGGCCCCGACAAATGCATCCTGATTCTGAAACTAAATATTTGTGAGCTGTTTTGAAAGATTTAGGTCTTCAGAGACAAAGTGAGAGACAGACAAACGCATTGGTTTCAGCTGTTTCATTCATTTTGTTGACACGCAATGAAATATCCTTTAAAGAGCCTGCAGTTCCTCACAGCTTCATGGAGCTTTTTAGTGTCTTTCAGCTCATTGTTTTGGTTTTATGGCCTGCAGCCCTATTCTTAAGAGACAGATAGCTAGCTAGATAGATCGGGTGTCCAGTAGCACATAAATGAATGAATTATGCACAGTTCAGCATTTAACAGGAGCTGTTATACAGTCTTATGGCAGCAGGAATGAATGATCTCCTGACCCTCTCAGTTCGACAGCGCAGGGAGAGGAGCCTGTTGCTGTGGCTGCTCCTCATCCTCCTTTCCACCATGGACTCCACTGATTCCACCCTCCCACCCATCACAGAGGCACACCTCCTCATCAGCTGATCCAGCCTGTTACTGTCATACTGTTCCCCCAACAGACAGCACCACAGAGCAGAACACTAGCAACCATGTGTGACACAAGGCTAACTTTGACTCATCCCACCTATCCTGATGCCGCCTATAGATATTTTCAGCCAAAAAAACGTCATATAAAATGACTCTATTGACTCTACCTGGCCAACACCAAGAGGCAGACAGAGAAATTAGTGACTTTATCACTGCAATCGGCAGCAGTCAACGGGGAAAATGTGCAAACATCTCGCTGGGGACAACGGTGAAAGTGCCCTCAATTCTGCAGGTTAGAAAAGCACATTTAACGTCAAACCTGCTGTGTGATTAAACTGAACCAGAGCACAGGATGAAGACAGGAAATCAATGTTATTTGGGAATGTCTTCATATCAGATGTTGAACGATGTGTGTAACATCTGTGTTGAAAAAGTGGAGCAAAAGGGCCATTCGGGGTTCTATTTGTGTAAGCAAATGATTTAACATGACCCCATGTTAGCCCCAACAGGAGTGAAAACACGCACTTCAACGACACCATGTCCACTCATTTTACGACCTAATTAAAGCATGTGATGCATAACGAGGCGCTCGTCTGTTTGGAACAATCCCGTCCTGCGCCGCACCTGCAGATGACCCATTTCTCTGCCCCATTTGGCATGTCGCCTATCATTTCAAAAGAGTGCAACCAAGAGATTTGTGTCACAACAAAACTGCTGCGGTGTTTCCCGATAAAAGGAAGATCAATCTTATTATACACATGGGAGGATTTATTGAGCCGGCCCCTCAGCCTTGAAGTGATAAACAGAGAGACGTGCACTTACCGAGTGCCAAGTTCTAACCAATAAAGAACTGCGGCAGGAGAGAGGAGATATGTCTGCCCTGTTTTCCCTCTGGGAAGATGAGCAGCTTGTGATACCTGCATATGTCAGCCATTGGCCCCTGCTGTGTCTGTGCAGATTGTTCAGCACTGAGTGGAATTAATCAAACCTACAGTACTGACTTTCCCTCTATTTTGGGGCAGGGGAGGAAAAAAAAGAGAAAGGAACCTGCAGTGAGTCCTTTTGTTCGTTTCACTTACTTTCTTACGGAATGAAAAAATAATGAGAGTATAGGGAATGGTTCCTTAATAAGTCGATATTGTTGCCATGGATAAGCCTCTTTACATCGTTCAAATATAGAAAAGTCTCTTCTGGATTACAGAGTGATGTATAATGCATTGTGAAACACCTTAAACACACACTTTCTGTCCACCCTGGAAAAACATACACGCCCAGACTCTGAATTGATGAGTTGATGCTACAAACAGTCCAAAGTCCAAGTGGAATCATTTATAGTGCTTGTTCCGCCTTCATGGCTCCTCGTCTCTCTCCGCATTAGCTGATGGGCTGATCTAATGACGTAATGTCTTCACTTCATCAGACTGTATGAGGACGTTTTGCCTTTCCGCTGGATAAATACCAAGTTATGAAGAATACTGAATTTACTTGACAAACATTCTCAAGTTCAGCCAGTCGTAATATGAGGCTTCAGGGGTCTTAATCACGCAAATTACGTGGGTTTTTTCTAAATGTAGCAGTGGGTGCTGATAACAGTGCTTTAGTGCTGAGAGGAGGTGGAGTGATATTCATATAATTCATATAAGCAACTGAAGAAAGAGTAGAGGCGGATATTCTGCACAATGTTTTATCTGATGTGTGCACACAGGTGGCATCGGCTTTGCTTTGCTTCGTCTTTTATGTGATTTATGGAGAATTTAAAAGAAGCCGAGCAACATTACTCAAATTAGCTTACTCAGATTAGACGGATGACACTTTGCTATGTTACAGCTGCACAAACAATGACGTATACAGAAGGTACCAGTAAAATACTACGTCTGCCTGAGGGTACATATAGAGGCACTGTGCCAATTTGGGAACTTCGGATAAAGCTGAATGAGCTCGGCTAACAAGTAAGCAGCGTGGTAATTTTCTGTAGAGTTCAGGTGGATCATTCATCTTTCCAGGATACATGCTATCAGTAGACTCCTGCTAATGGCAAATGAAAATGGAGCATCGGACTCATCCCTGAAGTGGTGCATCCCATTCCACGAGGCTTCACCTCTAACAGAATTGTTCATCAGTTCAGGAAATAACTGAAATTCTGCTTCCTTAGTGTGCTGTAAATGTCAGGTTTTGCTGACAGACATAATGTTTTATTCCAGTGTGATATTTGGCTCTTTTTCAGATCCTAACCAGTCCAACCTGCCTGTGCTAATACTTTTCTCACTGTGGCTGTAGGACACTAAACCAGTTACACGACCCATTAAATCAGCACTGAACAGAGAGAAAAAGTGCAATGCTGATGTTTCAGCAATGGAAGCTGTTATAATAATAATAGTGGCAAATAAAAAGGGAGCCTGGGAGAGTAAGAAGAAAAAGCAGCACAAACCCCTGTGCAGCACTCTGGCGATCACTCGAAAGCAAACCCAACTGGAAGTGAACGTGGGAAGCCAGTGAGGGATCACGTCCCTCCTTCCACTGGTTGATCAGGACGCCTGCACAGAGCGGAGCAGCAAAACACGAAACTTCAGGTTTTCAAGCAGCGCCAAGAAACTGTGGAATGTGGAGCAGGGTGCTATTTTGGAAAGGAGGCTACAGAAAAGCTGGATGTATAAAGAATTTCCAAATACTGCATCCAGCCCTTCTCTAAACCACTTATCTTGTTCAGGTCCACAGGGAGCTGGATCCAGTATCTCACAGGGCTATCACACATAGACAAACTCAGGCATGCTCCATTCACACCTATAGGACAACAGTTTTCACCAGCTTTGGACCCTCGTTAAGCTCAGGTATGAGTGCATCATCATCGCTATATTTGGGTACACTTTCATCTTCAGCGCTGACGATTCAGTGACGCTGAATGACTGAATTATTATAATTGCTGCTTGCAGACTTTCAAACTGCCAGTAGTCTTTTAGCAGAGCCAGTTAAACTGAAACTACTGTGCTCCGTTAAGCGATGCCAAACGGGAGATCCAGGCTTTCTGTCACATTGTTAGTGTGAACAACACCAACACCATGTCCAGTATTAAGTGGTGTTCCAGTCCCACTTTGTTACAGCAGCTCCTGAACATAAAACATACATTCAGGGTCTGTTCGACCGTCTTGATTTTCACTTTTCACCATCAACTTTGACTTCAGCTCTCTGTTATTTGGCAACTTTAAGTGGACACTCAGGTAGTATACAGCTGGCTTGTGTGAGCTTATGTGCCGCGAAGCTGCTCATGGATTGTATAGCAGAGCTGCTGAGAGGCAGTGGGACTGAACCACACGGAGGAAAGACCTACAGAAATGAGCTGAATGCTCCACATTAAGCATCAGCCTCAGCAGGATCAGCAGCCCTTTCACCACGCAGGGAGGCATCTCATCCCAGGAATTAAACATACTGCTCTGTGTTTAACAACGCACATTCTGGACTGAAGTCTGGCTTTTTCTGTAATTCTTGTATATGCACTCATATAATGGATTCATCCTGTAAGAACAGGATGTAGACACGAAATGCATAGAAATACCCAGTTATGTAAAAACATAACATTAAGTATAGAAAAGTCATTATAAGTACACTTTTACTTTTAGTGCTTAAAATATGTTAACATATACTCTTAAAAAGTGTATCTCTAAATACAATGTTGCTCAAAGTTAGAATAAAATATTTTTTAGCTCTTTCCATGAACAATATGATTTATTCTTGACATATAAACTGTATATCTTCACAAAACTTCAATAATCAATCTCTTCCGAACATATCACAATTAAAATGAAATCACAATTAACCTTTACGAACTGTACTCACGCTTAAACAAAATTGACAGCATTGAAACAACAGGATTAAGGCTTTGTTTAAATTCTCCAGCCTTGGTCAGTTTAACAGGAAACACAGATTTCATGCATATTAATGTCTGATAATACTCTTTCAAATGTCACACAGGCACTAATATTGAATATGGCCGCCCCCGACACGGATCAGTGCATTGTTGAGTGCACAAGCTTGTTGATGTTGTCAGTGGGCAGGGCGTCCTACTCTTTGGTCAGAGCCTGCAGAGTTTGAGGAATATTGTCCCTCTCATTGATGGCTCGACCTAAGGCATCCCAGGCACGCTCAACAGGGTTCATATCAGGGGAGCAAGCGGGCCATGGCATCTGCTGCACCCCCTCTGCATGAAGATATTCTCTCACTGCAGCTGCCCTGTGGGCTCTGGTGTTGTCGCCTTGCAGACCAAAGTTGTTCCCAGTGACCCGTCTTGCATGTGGTTCTCAATGGTTCTCCAGGATGTCCCTGTCCACAATGGCGTTGACGTTTCCATCCAGCACCATCAATAGTTTCTTTCCTCCATAATGAATACCAGCCCATACCATCACTAAGCCGCCACCAGCTTGAGCGGTTTCCTGGATGCAGTCATCGCGAAGGTTTTCAGCTCGTAATCACCGAGTCAAGCTCTGTGTTGAACAGTTAGGCGTGGACACTCGGTCATTCGTCTTGCTCAGTAATCACGCTGAAGCAACCTTTAATCTACAGTCTGGCTCCATGGCATCTTCTCCACAAAGGACGAAGGCGGCTCACTGGCATTTCCAGTTTGTGCAGCACAGATTAAGCAGCTGCTGATCATCTCGTCTGGTAGTCAGTCATGGTTGTCCTGGAGATTTTCGTGGCCTCAAATGACCCTCCTCTCCATGAACTTTGAGGACTTTACAGGACGCGCCCGGGGATATTCCAAGCAAATATTGGCTTGTTTGTGTCCATCCTATCGGAGTGCAAGTACTCTCTGGCGTACTGCCCGTGGCGTCGGACGAGGCATAGCTGAGGGAAGTTCTGTGTCTAACTTGGTTGAAAATTATTTCAGACAATTCTGAAAATGCGGACCTATTGCATACAGCCTTTAGGTAGGAAACGGAAAACAAAGCAAAAAATGTCTTTTATGGTGCCAAACAAATGTTATGCATGAATTAATTTCACCTGGGTAATTAGGACACATAATGTAATCACTGCACCTGGTCAAAAGTGCTGCTGATGCATTTAAATAGGAATAAACAGAATCAATAAACAAAATTATTCCAACTTTATGGGCAACAGTGTAGATATCATTAAGAAGTTCGAGTTATATGGATTAAAAATGAAAATACGGTGAAAAAAGCGTACTTTAAAAGTATGCTTCGTAGTCTGAGCAACTATTTACACTTAAAGTGGTACTCAAGTATCACTCGAGTGGGACTCAAGGACTACTTGAACACGACTGTTGTTTTAAAGTGAGAGAACATTAATAATTCTGCTGTGTGCTAATGCCAGCTTCAGCAGTTAACTAGCTACATACAGAAAAATGACAGAAAATTTGTGTTTCCGCAGCTATTTCAGCTTTGATTCCTTCATGCAGAGACAGCGATCTTATGTCAAAGCTGGTTTGAACAGAAAATTCCCTGCAAATACAAACACGATTCCTTCCTCTCCGTAAACCTGCAGGCAGACATTGAAATGGATGGAAGCTGCAGAGGTAATACACTTTTGAAAACAGGAACCAGTCGTGGTCAGTTACAGATTAAATAAGAGACATGGGGGAAACAGGCCCTGACTTCTTCTGAAAGACTTTATGGAAATGAGGCAGCTGTCGTTGATAATGCAGTTAGATGAGATTCTGCATGCAGCTTGTAGAAAGTCAGCCCTGGTAGTTTGCTGCTGCACATCATGCCAGGCTGGAGCCTCGTACTGTAGCTGATGCTCGCCACAGCAGCTCCATCAATCATTCAGAAAGCACATCAGCTGCGAACCCTGTTATTTTGGTTGCTGAGCTGGGGGTCAGTATTAGTGCTGATGTAAATGGACTGGCACAGCAGCGGCATTGAGAGAAAAGAATAAATAACATCAATTAACGTCCTATTTGGTGTGTCCTCATCTTCTCTCCTAATTTCCAAAGCCAGTTCATTTCAAAGAACAAATACACTGTGAACAAGATTTAGTATTAACCTCTACTGGGATAAAAAAAAAAAAGTAAAGTTGTTTAACAATCAACAAGCATTTTAATCAGCAAAGGCCTTTTGGGGATGGATTTCATGTCTCCAGCAGGGTAAATCTTAATTCAGAAAGCTCCACCGAAGCCCACGGCAAATTTACAGACTTTTGGAGACTGCTGTGAAAGTATTAGCTAATGTATGAAGGCATGCTGAGTATCTATAATGAAGTTTGTGCACTGAATTATCGACGTTCTGCAGGGTGGAAACATCCAGTCAGCTCGTTCAACGTACACTCAATTCACGCAGAATTTAACTTGAAAAAATCCACCTTACAGTACATCAGAAATTGGAAATCAAGCCACAGATTAAGAGGTAGAAGGAAGCGGCATCCCTGTTGTCTCACCCTGAAGCAGGCTGCCCTCACGTCCGCCTGCCACAGCTTTAAAAAGTCATGTCACGCTGTTGTGTTACAGAGCAGGAAGTGATGATGTTTGCTGCTGGAGGAGCTCGGCTTCTCACATCAGGTAACACCACTTCCCTGGCAGGCTAATTACAGTGTCAGGAAAACTTTCCACTGTCTGAGGTGGAGTTCAGGACGCTGAGTTAAAGACAGCTAACAGACACTTCTGTGGGCCATCGTCACAAAGCAGTATTTCAGCAGAGGGCAAAAGATGAGTTTGACAGACTGTGCCGGAGAAATGGCTTTTCTGTAATGATCAATTATGTGACAGTAAATAGAACTGATGTGCTGACACAAACAAAATAAGACAAGATTGTGCTTGGGGCTGTGCTTATCCTCAGAGAGTTATTGTAATTGTCAGGTTCAGACTAAATAAATAAATTGATTGATGTCGACATCTAAGGCAGATTTTTCTATAAGCTCTGAAGTATCAAATAACGTGGAAAACCAAAGAAATATGGATGCAGTTATCTGCACCAACTGTCATGGCAGTCTGACCAATAATTGTAAATTATCAATGTAAAATGTGCATTATCTTAAAAAAAAAAAAGCCAAATCTTCATTTCTCATTTGCAGATACAGAAGCCAGTGTTCAATATCATTTCCAAAATCCCTTTCCTCAATACACAAGAATTTCTGTGGTTATGTGTCTTGCATTTAAATCTTCAACACAAGCAACTTGCACAAAGCTGTATTCTAAGTACCTGACTTACTTTTTATTTGAATGAAATCAAATCGTCAGTGCAGTTTGAGTCCTGATGTAATGCCCTGCAATGCCTCCCCTAAAAAGAGTACAAGACACGATGATTTGCTTTCTTCACGACTTTCTAAACTTTTCCCAAAGTCTTTATTATCTTCCAATAATATTCCACGGCATGCCAGTGCACCTCAACGAGCCCCGCTGATGTTATCATTATTAATGGCGAGTCATGCACCTGTCTCTCCGGGCAAGGGCTTATTCACCGTGCGACACTGTCTATCACTTTGTCGTGCTTCCTGTCGGACACCCTCACGTCACTTCGTTGCCTCTGGTCCATCTCTGGTATTTTGAAAGCAAGCACAGCTGCAAAGTCTTACGTTTAATCTGCTGCAGCAGCTGCAGACGTCACCTGGAAGGCCAAAATGGCTTCAACCAATCACCAGAGAGTTAGTCAGAATGGTTTAATATTTTATGATATATACTCTTGATATTGTTAGGAAACTGAGTCTTACAAGAGACTTTAAAGGAGTTTTCTGACACAGCAAGAAGTGATACAGATACTTTTATGTCAACAAATACAATATTTCATCCTTTATCTGTCTTTCAGCCATGTGTGAAGCTTTGACTCACAGAGTTTGCTGATTAATGGTTCAATCTGTAGGTAATGTTGAATTCATTGTCATCAAGGAAGATGGATTTCCCATTGAAAGTCACCATCAGACCAAACAGCAGAGTCTATACTCGATCAACTGCTTTTATTTAAGTTTGAAGACACCTATGGGCAATCTATTAAGTTTAATATGAATTATCATTAATTCTAATTATTTTTGTGTTGTTTATCAGCAATCAGCCCTTGTCAGAAAGTGAAAACTATCATTTCACAGGTAACGGACAGGTCGTTTAAACTGACCACAATTTTATATTCACGAAAAGATAAAAGATGGAGAGTAAGAGTAAGAAATGAAAAACATATCCACGCAGTGGAGCGGAATAATCTCTTAGCTTTATTAACAGAAACTAATAAACTCAGCAGCATTGTGTGTAAAAAAACAAAGGGAGGGTCTATCTGGGCTCTGATAAGATTAATAGAAGAAAGCAGTCGGGGATGGAGCAGAGAGCTGGCACAGATTTCCAGGGTGAAAGCGAGCAGATTTCCAAAATAGTCCCTGTAGATGCAGCTATTTATGTGGAGAAATGAACCATTACTGTATCTAATTTGTGGCAAATTGATCCTGGAGACTCAGGCCGTCATCCATCCTCCTCCTTGTGTGTTTAGACTCCAATTTATACTTTGTCAGAGGGGAATAAAGCTGGGAGGACAAATGTGTCAGCTCACTTCCTCTCCGAGGCCCCTGTCACAGAAGAGCTATGATGGCCAAGAAGCCGGCCGAGGAGGGATTCACTCACATTCTGGCGACAGGAAACTCCGCAGGTGGACATCAGTGAGCAAGTCAACCTTCAGGTGCAGCTTGAAGGGTACAACATGAAGCAGGGCATGAAGCCCAGAGTGGAAAGACGATGAAAGAAGCATTAACGGGTACTTTGTTGGGAAGGTGATTGGCGGAGGAAAAAGTTTTAAAATAGACAAGACATGTTATTTTAAACTGGCGTGATTCCAATCAAACATAATACTAATTTAGTTCCAATCTCTTGTAAAATGCCTGTTTTCCATCAGCAGGGGGCACTACACTACCTACAGGACCAACCAGAGCACAGCTCCACTACACAACAATTCTGACTTGTTACCATTTTCTCCCTCAAATGCACATGCCAGACCATAAGATGTCCATTAATTCATCAGGTTCTGATTGCAGGTGGTTTCTGGTTAATGCTCCTGAAGTCATAGGAGTCATTGAGCCGGTTTTCCCGCCCGTGATGGATGTGCACGAAGCAATGCATGAACAGACAGGTGAGAAATGAAAGAAAAAACGGATGCAGCGGCTTCCACACAGGGACCGGAGGGTCACTCAGCTGTTTGATGAGTATGAAAATGATGTGACTCACAGTCACCAGATCTCAGCCCAGATGGATGCCTATGGGAAATCCTGCAGCTCATCATCAAAACACCAAATGAAGGAATGTCTTTTGGAAGGATCGTGTCCGTCCCTCCAGCAGAGGACAGGCAATGATTATGGACAGTGTGTTTCAGAATGGTTGCGCTTATTTTCAAGCCTTTTCAGTGTTGATGATCACATTAAGACAAAAATTAAATATACTGGAAACAGACAGGATGGACAATCCTGTACAGTTTACCCATTAATATAAGGATAGGACAATGGACAGTGGAGCTCCACTGACCCCACGCTCTGTAAAAGCAGAGGACTTGTGAATGGAGAATGGTCATTTTCCACATAAAACACACAGAGAATAAAAAGTCCTGGCTGAGAAAATACATTTTCCTTCAGAGTTCGGTGGCCTTCGGCTACAACTCTGTGCTTCCATGCAGGTGTGAAGAGTGCAGTGTGGACAGATTCTGAGTCTGTGATTAAAACATGAGAGCAATGTAAAAAGAGAGGATTAGAAAAGCAGCAGAATTAATGTTTAATATTTAATGGGTGCATTTATTAGACCTGGAATGTCCCACAAACGTAAATGTATTAATAAGCACTAAATAAAGACCCTCACAGATCTCCTATTAATCCTGTAACACCAAACTGCTGCTGACAGCACAGACATTAATACTGTAACTATCTCTGCTGCTGTACTACCACTACTGCTCATACCAGTACTGCATGTTCATACTTGTATGATTACTTGTTAATGTACAAGTCATGTTCTTTAAGATCAGACTTTGAGATTAAATGTGCGACTTCTTATCATCACGTTAATCCGCTGTGTCAATGAATTAATGGGATTATTAATGACTGAGAGTTCAGTGTGAAGTTGCATTGTATTATCACCATCTAGTGGTAGAAATCAGTTGATGCAAGTGTTTTACTGTCATTAGTGCAATAAGCAGCACACGAGCCAGTCAACCATAGAAGTGTATTAAAAGAGACAGCATATACGTGTGTGTGTGTGTGTGTGTGTGTGTGTGTGTGTGTGTGTGTGTGTGTGTTGCGGCTATTTCCAATAAGCCTGTTCATGTCAATGAGTCTTTAAATATAACAACATATCAACATAAATATTCCTGTAACACTATGAAAGGACTCATTCTGGAACATTTGATAAGAATGGATTCAAAATTAGGAATGCAGTACTTTTACTTTCTTTTCACAAGAATACATTTGTGCAGTATTTTCATTTTTAGTCATGACTTTGTATTATAATGACGGATGGATGGATGGATGATACATGGATGGATGGATGGATGGATGATACATGGATGGATGGATGACGGACGGATGGATGGATGGATGGATGGATGGATGGATGGATGGATGGATGGAGCTCCTGCGGGCCTCGCGGAGCAGATTAAAGGGGAGGAGTTTTCCTGCGCTCTTTGAACAGCTGACAGGAGATCCGTTTGGATGGCGGCGCGGCGGGCATCTCTGCTCGTGCTCAACTTGTGGATGAAAACTGGACCCGTGACGAGCCGAAAGTGACATCGATTATCAACTTAAAAAAAAGTCATGCGCCTGTTCATCTGTCTGCTGTCTGCGCTGATCGGCTGCGAGAATGGGAAAGCTGCAGCAGAGTTCACTCCGACCGGACACCCCCTGCATATCAATGACGGAAACTTTTCAAAGCGGGATCACATGAACCGGGAGCCTTTTCAGCAGCAGCAGCAACAAGCGCTCCATCCTTCCTCAGGTTTGTAGAGGCTTCAGGCTCATGGAAACTTTAGCAAAACTTCACACTTGCTCCCAATGCTGTGTGCGTAAAATGTTGGATTTTTGCTGAAAATAAACAGCATTATAGCTGGAGATTAAGCACAATGTTGGTATTTCTTTGTTTCACAGCACTAGAGGTCTTTTTCTAACAGATTAGAGATGTCCTCATTCTGTAGGCCTGGACCATCTGTATCAGGATTTGCTCGCATCTGATCTGTTCATGAGTAATGAGTGATGTGGGAGCTCTGCAGCTGCCTCATGAGTAACTGCTTCTCCATCTGTCTCTTTTTACTGCACCGTCACCAACAAGGCAGCAATTTGTCAAGTCTGCGTGCATGATTTGTATTTGTAATATGACAATATGTGAATCTAAAGATTTTCTTGAAAGCCACGCTCGCCCATTAAAAAGCTCAGCCTATGCACAGCACTTTTATTCTGCTTTTCGCCTTCTTCAGTTCGTGTCCTGCTGGTGGTTTGAATTTCCAGAGTGAAGCTACTTCCCACACCACTCCTCTCTGCCTCTCACACTCCTCATGCCGGGCTGGTTGTTTACAGCAGGGCAGCCGAGAGCAGCTGAAAGAGGGATTTGTGGCCCTGTTCAGTTATCAACTGCCTCATGACTAATTCATGCTGCCGTAGGAGTACATTACCATCCGTCATCACATGATCCTCCAGTCTGCGTTGTCTGATGAAACCCTTGGAAATGAACCCAAGCATGTAGCCCCTCCAACCACCCTGCAGGCATGTGTAGTGTCCTGCCAAACCATTAGCCTTACGGTCAATTCTCAGGGGAAAGAGTGCCCACTGCACACTTCTACTCAAGAAAAACTTTGAAATTCGAAGGGAGCATCTCCTGAACCAGACGGTGCCGCACATAGATTAACATTGTCACTCCATTACGAGCAAAGCAACACTTAAAGATTTAATCTTTTGGTCCATGCAGGGGAGGACTGTCATTACTAGACAACAGGACCGGTGGTTCTTTGTCTCTGTGCCCCCCTCCTGAACCCAGCTCCATCCTGGGCATCTTTTGTCGCACTTCAGTTTGATATTGCTGACTGCTCGATGCTGACTTGGCCCACATATCAAAGGGTGCGCTTGTGTTTTTCTCCATCAGTGGAATGTATGGCCTAATTCCAACATGCAAACAAGCATGTCTGTGGGGAGGGCGGGGGGTCACCAGGGATAAGTCCCTGTTGGACCATCTGTTTGCTGCCTGGTGGTCTCACAGAAATGACCGGTCAGCATGTTTGTGTGAATTCGGATTGTAGTCTGTGGTGAAAAGACAACAAAACATGATGTTTTTAATAATCTGTCTTACTGATATTTACTGTCTTCATTTCTGGGGCAAGGAGCTTTTTTGTAATGTCGTCCTTGGGGGATAAATGGAAAAGCTCACACGCTGATGAAGAGCTTCGGTGGATGTGCAGTCAGTATTCAAGCCACATCTCACACACACACTCACACACAACATGGGATCTATTTCTCATCTGCCTCAGTGGCCTCAGACAGCCCATTTCAATCCACTTCATAAACCTCTTTGTGGCGTGGTTCAGTTCGGCCAAATGTGGAGATTATAGTAATCTGGCACGAAACACCTCCACTTCAGATGTAGTGACCCCCTTCTGTTGTGTTTGGCCACTAAGGCAGAGCACACACAAAGTGGAGGCCGCCTCTTCCAAAACAAGCACCCTCTTGTCCATCTGCGCTGGTGTATGTATCCCAGTGGGTTGCCACTAACTCAGCCAAATGTGGATGTTTGTTGCATAAAACCAGGCAGCTTCAGGCATTTGTGTGCTCCTGATCAAAGGGAATTGTTCGGGGCAATGATATGGGATGATCTGGTTATCTGGTTTTGGCCCGTCTTGCTGAAATAGTGTGAAAGCTGGTCATCTAACACATGGCTTCATGAGTTTTCAGTAAAGCTTTGGCACCTCTATTAGCAGCAGGATTATGAGGCATCAGACCAGCAGCCTACTGTCAGTGTTGAATTGTGACCATTAGTGAAAGATGCTTACAACGTTATGACTGTTGAGATTGCGGCTGTAATGATATTGCAGCATTTAGTTGCTAATAAAAAGCGCAATAAGGGTCTTTTTTCATGGCCTCCTAGCACAAAATAACTATTCTGTACTGCAACTGAAGGAGGTTGATGATGAGCTGGCTGCTGAGATTTATGGCTCCCAAAACTCACTTTCCGGGCCAGACTGCAACGGCACAGTTGAGGAGAGAATATTTATAGCAGGGCAGTAGGTGAAGGAAGATAGCTTGGCAGTGGCTGTTGCTAGCAGTGTTTCGCAGCTGCACATGGAGCTGAGGGGTCTGTCTGAAGCTTTGCTCAGTGGCTTCATCAGTCGCTGTTATGGGGCTCAGGTTTTTCCAGCTGGTCTGTGCAAAAGCGTTGTCCAAGCAGTTGCCCACAGCAAGAGTTTCACTTTTGTACCCCAACGACTGCTGGTGTTTGCTCAACTTCACAATATTCAGGCCCCACATTAGCATTCATTTGGAGTGCTGTTTCTGGCCACTTGTCACATGTAAGACAAGTGATCACTCTACTGTTAGCCCTGCTTTGGTCTCCACCCACTCCTGATAGAAATATGTAGCTCTTTAGCAGCTAAATGCTGCCATTTGGTGCTAAGCGGGTAGCATGTTTTTTGTACATCATAGCTTACCTGCTGTGGCTAAAAACAGACTGAACCAAACGGTAAAGCAATGCTGTGAAACCAAAACAACTAGCGAAAGAGGCTAAAATGCTCCTCTGAACTGAGGGGAAATGTAGAGTTGTTCACATTGTTTATCCATTGTTAAAAATATTGATTAATGCAGCCTTAATGCCCTGAATGTGTCCATCAGGCATTGATCCTTGGTGGGGTGTTTGAATGACCTACATTTATTTCTGTGGGAAACTTGTGATGTATTAATTAGCATTCCCACATTGTTATGCATTATACCTCTAAGCAATTAAGTATTGTTGTCATGAACTTAATATTGCACAGTGTGAGAAGTTGCTAATGGATTTTGTGGATGAAGTGTCATATAATCAGTCAGCCTTAAATGGGATTCTTATGGAGCTACCTGAAGACATTAGGAAGACCATCAGTGGAAATATGTCTGTGTTTAGCCGCCTGCATGCTGCCGAACATAACACTGTGTTGAATACAGGCTTTGCTGAGCTAATTGGCCAGTAGTACTATTTGTATCTTAGCCCGTCTCTTTAAAATCTACTGGGATTAATTGATTGATATCCTCGAGGGATTCTGTAAATTACTTTTCCTGTTTGGTTGTCGATAAGGTCGCGTCTGGGTTAATTGGAAATGCAGCCAGTTCCGTTCTGTTAATGTTGGACATGACAGGCAAAGCATGGTTTTTCTCATGCACTGGTCAGTTTTGACATTTTGGGCTATTTTTGCTTCCATAACTTGTCTTCTTTCAGACTCATGGAAATAAAACATCCAAAATACACATTTATTTCTGCATAAAAAGGATAGATAAAATAAGAGAAACACCCTTCAATGTCAGATTGCCGTTGAATCTGCAACAAATTCAACCTTTGTGGATCTAATAGTCTTTCATTTGTGTCAGAAAGGGGTCATTTTTTTAGACTAATTTGTGGCGTTTTAGTGGATGCACTATTTTCTATGGTATTCCTACTTTGACCAGAATGTGTGAACCTCATCTTGTATGAACTTTGATGCTTAACTGTAGGTTGTCCTTTTGTTTCTCTAAAAACAGTCCTTTGCACCGACCACTCGTCTTTGTCTGAACCCAAACTGCATTTTTTCTTCAGGTTCTGACTTTGACCTAAAGGTCCAGGTCAACGATGTCCTGAGCCGTCAGCAGCTGAGCCAGGCAGTGGTGCAGGTCTACATCAACTACACCAGGATCAACACAGCTCTTACTGGGGAGGACGGTGGCGTTTTGCTTCGTCTACCGTACCAAACTGGGACGCCTATCACAATTGTGGCCAACAAGGACGGCTACATTTGCACACTGCTGCCTTATAAAACCAACAGAATGCCAAGTAAGATATTTAATGTGTGTTATGTGGACATGAAGCGCCACAGATGATGGGCCTCATGAAATGGCAAAAATAAGAAAGGCAGAGAGTACTTTTAAACGGTTCTTGGAGCTCAGTGGGGCTGAAAGTTTTCCACTGAGTGGCAGGAGCCAGACGTCGTGATGATAGCTTCTCACTCTTTCTGTCAGCTCAGAGAAATCTGTTGCTCCAAGGCTCTGCCTGTTGAAGTTTAACTCAACCAATTACATTATTTATCTGTCAGCTGCATGCCGTGTGGTTGTGTATGCACATGCACGGTGGGTCTGCACACTCACAGTCTGCACAGAAGGACAGACAACAGTTTTTTTATGAGGACACGTGAAAACACAATCACAGAAAAATACTGAGCTTCATATACTTCAGTGTTGTCCTAAACTTTCTGGTTATAATTGCAAGGCCAAACTTAGCTCCACTCCACTGCATCTGACACCTAATTAAACTCAGGACTCAAGCAAAACTATTTAGGACCACTTTATGCCCCACATCAGGAGTGTGTGTCTTCCTCAGTCCATCTCACAAATCTGCCATATCTGCAATGCAACACACGTCTAATGACAATAAAAGGACTGACTCTTGAATCTTGAACTATTGTTTTTGTAGTCAAAGCTCTAAGGTTAAATACCTGATCTGACAGAATACAATGATACACTGCCATCTGGTGGACAAACACTTCTTTTTAAATGAAGTTCTGTGTCCTAAACTTAAACATTGCAACTTGCTCTCTTATCATTGCTGCAGTATTTTCATCCGTGACCATGTCACTACTTGCTCTGAATCAAGGCAATATCTGGCTGTTTGAGGATTCAGTCCTGATCACTGGCAAACCATCAGGTACTGTGTGAACTGTTAAAACCACAGAACCAAAAATAGAGCTTAAAGGATATTTTTTACAATCAATTATTTTCAGTTGTTATTGATCATGTTTTCTTAATTGTAGATGCTTCACCACAGCCCGTTGTCCAGTTTCCCAAGAGCCTGCTGAACCTGACAGACGGCAGTAATGTCACCTCTGTTAAAGCCTACCTGACCGTTCCCACACTGCTGTCAGAGGAGGGCAGCTCTCTCAACACTCTGGGCATCATGAGCAGGAAATCAGGTGGAGTTCTGTGTTTTATAGGATTGTTTTTGCAAGTGATCTTAGCGTTTTGCATAAAATTGAAACTGTGTGCAAAATGAGATTTTCGTTTCCTGTGCTGCCATCTAGTGGTACTACAAAGAAATTGTGGTGCACAGAAATGCAAGCTGATACAGATGAATGGACTAAAAACAGCACACAGGCTGCATTAATGCACCTGGACAGTCTCATCTTTCTCCCAGAGGAAAAAAAGAAACAACATCTGCCATCAGACGCTGTAATAAACTCATTCAAACTGTAACAAAGCACGACCTCTCCTGTTTTTCCAGGTTACGTCAGCGTGGAGTTGAGTCCAGTGGCGGCTGTCAGCGTGCAGCTTTTCTCAGGTGACATGGAGCTACATGTGAATGGGCCCATACAGATCAGCCTCAGCATCCCCGACAGCTGTGGACTTCAGACCTCTGATGTTGTTCCAGCTTGGTTCTTTAATCAGACTACTGGTGAGGAGAAGTCACAACTGTGCACACAGTAAAATCTGTCCTGTTCTGAGAAAGTGAGTATCTATAGTTTGTACGTGGACATGTAGCTGAATGAAGAGGGGTCACGCAGGCTTCTTGGACTCTTATTGCACATATGTTAACCTCAGTAAGGCGCTGTCGTGCTTTGGTCTTGAAGGGCTGCTCTAAGTCCTACAAACCACAAGGTGTCACTGTGTTTGCTGTGTTTAAAGCCCCAGAGCTTCATCAGTCTTCATCCGTCCATCATTTTCTCTCTGTCAGATTCTGTGTACAGCCATCAGAGGAGATTACTATAAATGTAATTAATGTTCAGAGGTGTGACTTGACTCCACATCTGCAGGGAAGAGTTTGACCTACATGCAGAGCTCAGGTCTTATTTGTGTTATAAACTTAGATGCCTCTGAGGTGAAGTTCTGTTGGAAGACCTTTCTGTTCAGACCAGATAAGCTTTACCTCTGATTATCCCATATTAGCTGACTCTGTGGTAATAGACTTATGACTAAAAATCACCTCGTGTTTTTGTTAATTTGTTAATGGCCTAGAGGTGAGGATAAGCAGAGTCAAGTCTCCTCCAAGTAGACAAATAATACAGCAACTGAATGCTGAACGCTACCCAGCTGTCCAGCTAACTTTAAATCATCCTGCTTAATCAGTGGCTGAAGATGGTTTGCAAATCTTCCATAAGGTGGGAAAAGCCTGACATTTCTCCCGTACTGTGTCCAGGACTTGACAAACACTCAGGGGGCAGCTAATGCCGAAGCCCGCAGCATAATCAGCTGCAGGCAGGCGACCTTTAACCCCACCTCTCACTCATTCAGCAGGATGCTCCACTTGTGGTATGAATGTCAAATTCACGGGTCCTCTGCTCAAAGCATATGAAGTCCTTGTGAATGCCTTAATATCCGTTCTGTTTCTCAAAACTGAGTTTTGGGTCATTTTGGGTCTACAAAACTGTCATAAAGTACAAAAGAGGCAAACTTTAATGTGGGAGATAGATTGGGCTAATTATTAATTTTTTAATCCTCGTCATTAATTTCAGAGCCCTTCTCATTAACCTCAACTGTCTTCAGAAGGAATTGAACACATTTATTTTAAGATGTGACAGGGTTGTGGTAGTAGTGGGAAATTCAGTGTTGATGTGTTTGTTTTTATGGACTGTAGGCGGGTGGATGAGGAAAGGACTGGGGGTGGTGGCGTCGGTCGAAGGAAAACTCATGTGGACGTTCACAGCTCCTCACCTCGGTTACTGGATAGCAGCACCTGTGTCATCCCCCAGAGGCAAGAGCTCACCCTGAGGATGTTAAATACTGTGAATACGATGCAGCGGTCCATATTTCTGAATGCGACCATGATGGTTGTTGTAAATCTGCTGAACAGCAGAATTGGGCCAATTGAAATTTTCTAACCTTGTTGGAAGAAAATGAAAATGATGTGTTCAGTGTCTTAAGATACAAAATGCAGCATTTTCATCCACTGTGATTTTTATTGCAGATTATGTTTATGTTTCATCCGAACTTCTTCTGGCCATCTATTTGCTTTAGGATTCTTTGGACTCGCCGTCCCCATTGACTTCATCTTGCAGCATTCATCTTTGCTGATGGTCATCCTCGGAGGAATGCTTTTTATTACCATCTGTCTCCTGGTCGGGTTATTGTTTTATCGCAGGTAACAGAGGCTTTCATCTCACATTAGTCCAGATTTACTCGAATTTGTTTGGTTGTTACAGCACGGTCTCATGGCGGTTTGTGAAATAGTCAGGAAATTTAATCTGTAGAATTCACTGACACAAATTTTCCATTTTTCCAGTCATCACAACTTTCAAACTAATGGATTTCAATTGAAAATATCTGCCTGCACCACATCCACCATCGGTCTCATTTAGCAATTATAAACATGCAATGTCCTTTAATACCCGACTTTCAAAATAAAGCATAGTGAGGAACATTTGAAGTGATGGTTTAGGTGAGTTTTAGGCACCAAACTACTTGGTTAACTGACTTCCTCACTTTTTATACTACATTTGTCCTCAAGTCGTGAGGACTTTGTTTTCCTTTAAAAGGTACTTCGATATCAGTAAAATACGAAGCAGTTAAACAACTGGCTCACTGATTACAACAGAAAATCCATTATTTGTTTAATTATTGCATTCAGGATGAGCTTTTAGACAACATGAACTGTGTGTCACGCTTGGCTGAGGTAAATGTTCTGT